>NC_136430.1:343015999-343738499 GCF_052849685.1 Lactuca virosa | reverse complement strand
TTTGTGAAATAGATCAATTGTAAACATTTCCAATGACACTCATTTCACAATTCCAAATCCTTATCGTAAGTGTAAGAATACCAAGTCCTTGCCACTTACTGTAATTTGTTAGATTCTAAGCTTATATGTAGTGATCCTTTTGTAATGACTATGTACACAAGTCACAGAGACTTTTCCAATTACAAAACTTTCCATTGGAGATTGTTATAGAACAATTCCATAGATACGAAGTCTCATATTCAAAACACATTCCTTTGAACATCCTTCTTGCATAAAAGTTTCTAACTTACTCATAGATTCTTGATATCCAACTCCCATTCCATAATTTCCATATGACTATCCATTCTTAATAGAATCCTATCTATTCAAAATCATATCAATATGGTCCATTCATTACTATACTTCCAACTGTCCTTAAGAAACCAATCTTTTGTGAACCTTGGATTGTTCTTAGCAATTGTTTAACAACTTTAGTCATATACAGTTCTGGTCCATTTTCCCTCTTAATGTCCTGGGCATTTGGAAAATTCATAACACATAAATATTATAGCATATGCAATCGATCCTATACCCGAAGCATATGGGATACGATACATAATGTTTTACACAAAGACGTGATACTTTACCAGTCCCTTGCTATAACATTTCCATATATAGAATTTCCTTATGTCAAATCTTTTCAACATAACATTCATATATGTCCTTGACTAAATTTGATTAAAATCTCAATATAAACTTTTAGAATTGAAATGAAGTATAAATTCCTCTCCCTTACTTATAGGAAAACAACTTTTCAAACCGTGCAACTTTGCGAATTGAAACCTTTGTTTCCTATAATTAACATTTCTAACTCGCAACACTTACCATAATAATTATGCTCCCACTAGCATAATAATTATTATCTTATTAGCATAACACTTATGCTCCCAATAGCTTTGACATGTACCCATAAATAAGTTGGACTTCTAGAAATCAATACTTGTTGACTTTCTTACCAAAGTTCAGATTCCTGATACAAGATGCTTCGATAAGACTTTATCTAGGCTTCTCAAATTCATACACCGTTCCTTAGACAACTCACTTATGTGTCAAAACAACTTCAGAACTTACAGCAATAAGTCTCAAATGTTTAGACCTTTTTCCATTTCTCACAATTCGAACTATGAAGAGGGATGCCGTAATCATAATCGAATTTGAGAATGCAAATATCACAACTGCTATCTCCTTAAAATCTACTTAGTGAAAGCGTTTCCTCACAATCATTTTCATGAATTGGAGAGAAACCTTATGACACTTAGATTTTATGGTGTGTGTGTTCCTATCCATGTGAATTTGTCATAACTATAATCATAAGATAAGGTTAGTGACAAATCCAAACTCATATGGACTGAACTTGTTCAATCTTAATTTCTTGCCACCTGGCAGCACAAGGGCCTACTATTGCTTCCAAGTTGTTATGCAAACAATTGAGTACTCATAGAACTCACATGCATAGTCAACTTTAACTGGAATGGGCACAAAAACAAGGATATGTCAACACGATAGGTTACAAACCTTAACTCACGTGCTAGTGTTAAACAATAGGTTTACTCTTGATTAGTTCTTGAACTTTTCAAGATCTTTTAAGACTCCCACTGACTTCTTGACATATAATACTCTCTTGTCAAGAACATTCATTGACAAACAAATATTCAAGAGTTAGTGCGGTTTCTTATCAAGATTAACACTTCACTCAATTGGTCTCAGTTGGTCTTTGTCTTATCTAAGACATCACAAATACCAATCTCAAATGTGCAAGAGCAAGAAAACTTTCCTACTCCATATTTTATGATGTGTTATAAACCTACTTGGAATATATCACTCATAACTCTAAGTCTCGATTTTGGAACGAAGTATGACTCACCTTCTTGATTTAACCATTTCAACAATTCACGATTCATCTTCTTAGCCATACAAATGCACTAAGGTATCCTTAGAGGATCAATTGTGACATGGTTCCATAATCATAAGGATGATCATAAAACATGATACTAAAGTACTCTCCTTTCCTTTCAGATTGGAGAAAATTTTATCTTTCTGCCTAATGGATTCTTCTTATTCGTCCTGCTATACATTGAAACTTTTCAATGATTCGGAATCACACTTAGTCTTGTAAGCATAACCATATTTACTAAACTTTATTAAATCATGACGAATAGCCTTATCGTTCTTTGTGGTGGACCTGACCAGTGCACAACAAGGTGTACTAGATCCCCTAGTCCTTCACTTGACTCACATATTCATATGAACAAGGAGTTAGTCTAAATTTCCCAAAGATGAAGGTTCTCATTCATCATACAATACAAGTTTCATGATTTCAAGTTGGTGATGAGAATCTTTCCTTATTTGGTAAATTTAGACACTACCACAAACGAAAGAATCAAGTCCATATTGCTAAAAATAGAAACATACAAACATCAATTTTCACAAATGTCATTGCAAGGAAATATAAAATAAGATAAAATCAAATTTTCCTTTATCAAATTGCGGAAAACTTTGTCCATACAATGCAATTACAAATGAAAACTATGTTATTATCTATTCCTAAGCAATCTATCATAACTCTTAAGCAGCTTAAAACTCTGATCATCGAATCATGCGATCGAAATCCATCTCTTCGCGATCAGACTCAGCCTGCTCTTTCTTTAAGCTTCCTTTCTCTTCTTCAATCCTTCAAAACATCAAAATGTGATCTCATCACATCATGTATTAAGAATCTTCAAATAGGAACTTAATAGAGTTAGATAGCGGACTTACCTGAAGCAGAGTCAAATACTTTGACTTTACCCTCTCTTACACCTTTCAGTAGTCAGGGTAGATTTTCTTCCAATGTCCCTTCAAATGGCAGTAGAAACAAGTGGACTATTTGGCATTGCACATGGAACTATCTCAGAACTGGCTTTTCTCTTATGGTCAAATCTTTTGACCATAGCCAATTCCCTTCCCATAGGAGGAGGGACTATTTCTGGACTATCTATGGCATTGCCTATGTCCATGGCAGCTTGGGAAGTATATCTTCCAATCAAATTTGTTTGACCAGTGTGCCAAATCATTGCTAATTCAACAGCAATTAGCAAATAGGTAAGATCGATAAGGGTCACATCGTGATCTGTCATATAGTAGTCTTCAACAAACTGACTATACGACCCGAGAAGTGACTGAAGAACCCAGTCAACAGCTAGCTTCCTCGGGAAAACAACACCCAACATTCCTAGCCTGTCAATGTGTGACTTCATTTCCAAGACATGTGCACGCACAGACCTTCCAACTTCGTGTTTGCTTGCCAATAGGGTTTGAGTGACCTTGAATTTTTCAAGTCGACGAACATGTGGGTTAGGGAGAATTATTGGAGGAGGTGGAGGAAGTGAAGTGTGATATTGTAGAATATCATCTTCATGTGGAAAGCTTTTTCCAACAGGATAAGGTAGACCATAGTTGTCAACACTAGACATCTATGAGGGGAGAAATTCAAGTTAGTTGATTTAAGTCCTTAATATAACACCCAAAATGAAATATTAAGGCTAGGACCCAACACAATATTCTACAATTCGGAAGAGGGATGCCGTAATCTAATTGTAAAATATTTGAAGGTAGGTAAATGACGATTTACCAATTTCCACCATGAAAAACGAAAATGTATTTTAGGTTTTAAATGAATTGAAATTCCTAGATCTTTTGAGATTCATTGAACTTTTCAATAGCATGTTTAGGCCCCATTTGATACGCATCTTTCCAGGTCCAAACATATATTTATGGATGAATGGACCGGAAAGACAGTTTGATTTGCACAAAAAAGTGGTCTTTCCCGGTAAGATATGTCTTTCCCAGAAAGCCCCAAAATCATATCTTTCTGGCTGAATGGGCTGGAAAGACAATTATGCACCAAACCCTGCCTTTTTCTTTCTTTCTTGGATTATTAATTTTTTTTAAATAACTTTTTTTTAAATTTATTTTTTATTGAATTATTACTTTTTTCATCATTCAGCACAGTCAATCAGATGTACAATCAAACATCATGGTTTCTTTCCCAGTCAGAAAACTTTCCCAGACAGCACTTTCCCAGACAACACTTTCCCAGACAGAAACTATCAAACGCGACCTTAATCTCGATTATGCCATTCAATTTTGTGACTGGGATGCTGAGGATCACAAACAAGGTGTGAATAACCATGCAAATTAGCTTGGTACACTTAATGTTACAAATCACCTAATCAATGTGTCGGTTAACCACACACGGTCCATTGATCCATGTTAACATCAAGCTACCCTTTGCCACACATTGTCACTCCCAAATTAGTGTGCCGGTTAACCACACACGCTCCACTAACGACTTAACAAGGTGCAAAGTGCAATTTCATGGAATAACACCATTTTCACATTTTTTCTAAAGTAACTAAGATTGGGAATTTTTATAAAAGTTTAGTTACTTTATAATTCATTATACTTTTAATGAGGATTTAAATGCCCTTTCAAACCCGTTCGGCTAACAACCCTCCACCAGTCAAGGAAGCGGTGGGTGAGAGTGGACACCCATTAAACCACCATTTTATAGGCAGTAACCTTATACCCCCCTTATAGACCGGCTTCGTGAATGAGGCCTACTAACGGTAAGACTGACTTGTCTTATACATATATATATAATTATTAAACTTTTAATATTATAATAGTATAAGGGTGTATTTTAAACTTTTAAAATACTTGATGGTTTAATCTATTAATAAATTATACTCTTAATTTAATTACACTTAAACCATATGATTATGGATTTAATAATACTCTTTTAATTAAACATTTAGTTAACTATTAATAAAGTCCATAAGAGTTAATTGAACTATTCAAAAACATTAAGATGCTAAATCAAATTAAAACTATTTAATTAACTTTTAGGTTATGAACCCAAGAGTTGCACCTTTTAATTACAAGAGTTTTAGAAATCAATGTTCCATAATTTGAGACTTTTCAAATACCAAAACTTGAGGGCAAGTTTTATAACTCTTGAAAACCTTTTCATTTCCATAATTTATGAGTTTAATGTCATTTTAATGGATGAGACTTTTCATATTCCATAACTTGAGGACAAATTATGGAAGTCATTAAAAAAACATTTAGATCAATTTTAACAAATAAAATTATCATATAATCTAGGATTAATCTAATTTAACTCATAAGGCAAGATAATTCATATCAACAATTTACAAGTAATTTTGTTTATCATATAAACCAACAATTATCTTAAAACTTTGACAATTATCTTTTGATTGGATGAGTATGATCACTACTAAATCATAAAAAACAGATTTTATAATGCAAAACAGTTTGTGGTAGTGATCCCAATCCAATCCAGCCCGAAAATCCCAAAAATCTGCCAACAGACTGTCGGACTCGTCGAGTCAGTTCATGGAATCTTCGAGTTCATCATGAAATCGTCGAGTCCAGTCTGGCAGAATGCAATTTTTCAGTTTTCCAGCTTTGAACAATTCATAATTGCAACTATATAACAGAAAACTACCCATGACTCTGATACCACTGTTGGGTTTTGTATACTATAACACTCCTATGGTGCACATACAACCATAATAGCTTTGGATCTAAGTTTTATCTATTTATACATGCAATAAAATTTCCAAAGCATGAAGCCTACAACTAGCATACAATTTTGACATATAAATCATAAAATCAAGTTAGAAGACTTAGGGTTCACAAACAATTTTGGCCTTTCAAGAGCTTAGCACCTCAAGTGTGATGCCTCAAATGGTTCACAAACACCATGAACAAAGGAGGACTTTGAGAGAGAGGCTAGACACACCAAGATCGTCTATATCTCTTCCTAGAAGACTTAGGGTCCGATTTTAGGCTAAGGGATAACACATATATAGTGTAGGATTCCAAGGGTCATGTGTAAACCCTAATCCATACACACAGGCTTATGATCCATAACTCATATGGACTAA
Organism: Lactuca virosa; assembly: GCF_052849685.1. Taxonomy (NCBI): domain Eukaryota; kingdom Viridiplantae; phylum Streptophyta; class Magnoliopsida; order Asterales; family Asteraceae; genus Lactuca; species Lactuca virosa. The sequence goes on along the minus strand of NC_136430.1, from coordinate 343,732,509 downwards.
CTCTTCATGGACTCTTGCATAAACTTAGTCCATCATGGATCAAAAGCCCACACCATATGTATCACTAATTTACATAATTAGTCCCCGTTATTTTAATTAGTCTCTTTCGATCACTAAATTAATTCCAAATTAATTCTTGATCGATACTAATTAAATATTATGATTTCTCAATTAATATCTTATACTTATAATATAATAGTAAATCATAAATAGCCACTTTCTCAAATATCCATCCTATAAGATTGTCCTGGTGAAGGCAACCCAAATGGACCATGCTACTCTCGGGTCAAGTACATACCAATTATGGTTATGGGCTTAGACACCTAATCCAACATATAATCCTATGTAAGGTCATGTACTTGTGGTTATACATTTAAGATCATGTATCTGAGCATGTATGTATAAACAAAATATGTATAGATGTATAAGGAAAGGATAAGGATATTATGAGTAATACCTATAAGAGTAGATAAAGAAAGAATAGGATTATAGGTATTATAATCCAATGTATGAGTAGATGATGAGGAAGGTATTGGCTGATACCTAAGAGATTGTAGATAGAGACGGAGTATGATTATATGTAGTATAATCATAAGTGTATGTATGTATGTCTAGACATTAATGGTATTGTGTAGAATACTTATATGTCAATAGACATAGATAAATATTAAGTACTTAATGTGTTAAGTACTAATGAGTAGTAGAAGGTCTCTTGATGAGATAAAGAGATAGATTGTCCGTGGGACAAGAGTTATGTGATGAGTCACATAAAAGAGTTAGGACAGAGTATGATTCCTATTGGAAGAAGAGTGTGATTCCTTCGGGAATAAAGAGTATGATTCGTTTGGGAATGAGATTATTTACCTACGGGGAAAGAGATGATGATCCGTTTGGGGATGTAGATAGATGATTTATGAGGGAATCATGATTGTGTATGGTTAGAGAAGATAGAGAAAAGGTTCCATGATTGGAACGAGGCAAGAAATTTATTTTAAGAACTTAGATGTAATCCATGATGGATTAAGAGTAAGGAATCCATGAAGAGATTCAAGAGAAAAAGAATGGCTAAGGATCCACGAGGGATCCTAACAGATGAGAGTAAGTCCAGATAAGTTTACCTGACAATGTAATTGGATGTTGTATCCTTTAAAATATAGATGAGATTAGAGTATGAGATGCGACCGTTGGGTCTAGTTAAAAGTACAATGTTGAGGCATGAGTGTATGAGAATAGAGAGATGAAGAGTATAAGATAGGCATGGTAAGAGTAAGAGATGTGTAAAGAGCATATTAAGATTATGAGAAGAGCATGCATAGGGTATGAGCAAAACAGATAGATTATGAGAAAGAAAAGATATGTAGAAAGAAGAAGAGTATGAGATAGATAAAGAAAGAGAAGATAGAGTATCCACAGAGTATGAGAAGAGCCTGAGAAGAGGCTAAGAAAGAGTATGAGATGAAAATAAAAGAGTAGAGAAGAAGAGTAAAGGATAGAAAGTACAAAGAAAGATGAGATGAGATAGAGAAATAGTGAAAGTAAAGATGAGAAGAAGAGTAGAAGATATAGATGAAAGAAGAAAGAATAGTAGTGTATGTTATTAGAGAAAGAGATTAGATTGTAGAGTAAGAGAATGAAGAGAAAAGAAAGAAAGAGTAGATGAAACATGAAAACATATTAGATATAACTCACCATACCTATGGTATGATGTAGTAGATATGTTTCATATTTTGTAGGTTCAGGTAGCAGTCGTGGTACTTGAGAAGACAGGAGCACAAGGACCTAGAACATGTTTTATTTCCTTGTTGTTCAATCAATAGATATATTTTTTTGTAAACCCATGATTAACCTTTTGATGTAAAGTGTTTTAAATTTTAGTAGAATTTTGCATTTAGTAGATAAAATTATGATAATCCTGTTTGATGTATGTATAGAAATATGGGTCGTTACAGTGATGTGATAGGAGTATCAAGAAGAGTGGGTGCATGGAGAGTTGGTGTGGTTTAAGTGAAGAATTCATCCACATTAGGAAGTGAGATGGTTGGAGATGGAGAGTTTTGTAGGGAAAAGTTTGTTTTATAAAGTCAATGTGACGAAAGTAGTAGATACAATTGGTTTCAAGGTGAAGACATTTGTAAACAGATTTAGCATTGGAGTAGCCTAAAAAGAGGCATGGAGCGGAACATGGTTGTAATTTTGAGGTGGAGTAGGGACAAAGCCACGGGTAACAGATACTTCCAAAAGGCTTTAGTTTTGCATAGTTGGGAAAGAAACCAAGAGGTCATATGCACTTTTGGAGTTTAGGATTGGAGTTGGTAAACGGTTTATGAGGTGCATTGTAGTTTGAAAAGCATGGGACCAGAAGGTTAGAAGGAGACCTACATAGTGTAAAAAGGCAAGACCTTTTTCAATAATATGTCGATGGTGTCGTTCAACTATGCCATTTTGCTCCAGTGTGTGAGATGGTGTGGAGTAATGAGAAATCCCCATGGATTGGAAACAGTGGTATGGGAGCAACTTTGAATGTACTTCCCTTTTTGAAAAATTGACACGACGTGTTGCAGGCACCAACACGACGTGTCTACATAAGGAAAAGGTGTGGGTTTCATTTAGGCAACATGGTGTGTTCCTCTTGGAACACGGCGTGTTGATGGATGGGAATGAAACCCTAATTTTCCGAGTTTTGCCCCCTATTTAAAGGAAAAAAGAGGTTGGGGTTTGTTCACCCTCAACCCCCATCAACCCCTAATACCCTTAGAAAACCCTAATCATCTTTCCCTCCCACTTTGAAGCTAGTATGGTGTTTTTGAGGAAGGAGGTGGAAGAAGGAAGTAAAGATCCAACAAGCAAGTCACATCCTTCAGTTTACACTTTTCTGGACCTTTGTAAGTGTCCAAGATCCGATTTTTATCATTCAAAGTTGCTAGATATTGAGTTTTGTCGCTTGTTCTTCTTGTTCTTAGATGTTGGAATGGTTAGATCTCATAAAGTTTGCAAATTTATGAATCTCCAGGTCAAGGTGACCTAGTGGTGTCTTGGATCTGGTTTCTAATCTAGTTTTGATGCCATGCATAGAGATTAGGTCATAAATCCTCATTTTGACCTAATATGGGTTCAAGACATACATTGGTCATGTATGTCTAAAAAGTACCAACCTTTAGGATGGTTTTGGTGTTGGAATCACTTCTGGAAAGGATGGATTTCAGACTTTAAGGATTAAGTGCTTATTGGTTAAGCCCTTGCATTTTTAATCTTTATGGATTGGGTGTTGGACCTTTTTGGGCAGTCCCAATGGATAAAGTTGGAAACTTTATCCTTATGGATCACATTTCGGACTAGATCTGAGCTTTGGAGCTCTTGGAATCAAGGAAAATGGCTTAACGTATTAAGATGTTGGAACTTCAGCAAACACGAAGCATTTCTATGTCAACACGGCGTGTTGGTCGGGATTTTACCGACTGTTTAGGTGCAGGCAAAACACGGCGTGTTTTCTAAGTCAACACGACGTGTTGGGTCAACATGGACTGTTAACCTTTACCATTGACTTTAACCAAGTTCGACCTTGAGGGTATTTTGGGGATTTTGATGGAATTGGTATCTTGGTGGATAGGTATCGGTTGGAGCTAAGATTCAGAGTCGGGATCTCATCAGCTATGGATCAGTTAGAGTGGTGAGTTTTCCTCACTGTACTTACGGGTCGAAGGCACCAATGCCGGCCCATTGGATTGATATCATGTTATGTATGTTATTTTGTTGTTGTGATCTGTTAGATCTGTATCCTGGTAGATAGGATGTTGTTATGATATAGTGATCTGTTAGATCGGTATCTTGGTAGATAGGATGTTGTCATGCTTAGTGGTCTGTAGATCTGCTTGACTGGTTGTAGACTGTTATGAGATTATCTATTATATGTGCAGATGTTTGGTCGGTGGCTGAGGCTTCACTGCTTCATGCATAAGCCAACAGGCCGGGGTATTCCAACCCGATGGTTGAGGGGCCTGGGGTATTCCAACCTGATGGTTGATTGGACCCATAGTATGTTGGCATTCCAACCCGATGGTTGAGGGGCATGGGGTATTCCAACTCGATGGTTGATTGGACCCATAGTATGTTGGCATTCCAACCCAATGGTTGAGTGGCCTAGGGTATTCTAACTCGATGGTTGATTGGACCCATAGTATGCTGTTACTATATGTGCGATATTGGTTTGTGTGTTGGTATTTTGGGAGAACTCACTAAGCTTCGTACTTACAGTTTTGGTTGATGGTTTCAGGTACTTCAGTGGATCGTGGCGAGGAAAAGGCGCGACCGTACACATCCTTGGCTTTACTACCGATTGGATCTTGGGAGACTCTGATTTAAAATAATGTTTTGGAAATAATAGTTTGTAAACACTTTTATTAATAAAGGGGTTACTTTCGAAAGTTTTAAATTTTTTGAAATTTTTCGGATGTTACAAGTTGGTATCAGAGCTTTGGTTTGAGTGAATTAGAGGAACACTCATGTGAATCCAGTCTCAAACTAAGGAAATAAAAGGTTTTAAAAATGATTTTCTAAAATTGTTTTAAAAAATAATCAAGAAGGGATGCGATGTGTATGATCAGCCGGATCTAGTAAGTTTACCGCAACTTACCACACCGTTATTTGATACTATGATATGTTGGAAGTGCATGCTAGTGATAATTTAGGGATCTTCAGGAATTTCATGATAGAATTGCTTGATTATATGATGTTTGATCGCCTAGGGTTTCCTTATATGAAATTGACATCATTACTGTAGTTGCTTAGTGTATGCATCATAGTTGTACATAACAAAGATTCTATAGCCTGAGAATGCTTGATTTAGCTTTATTTCATGTTCTTGTCTGATTAAGGGCTTAGAGCAGATTAAGGTATTTTACTGTCTATGGGATCCAACGTTATGTATGATTAGCATGCACATGCGGCTGCAGGGTTGGTGTAAGTTTCATGAGTGGGTGCGGTTCATGGTCTGATAGCGTGTGGAATGGTTATCCACTCTTGAGAGGGTGAGGGCAGGATGAAGGTGTATCCGAGATGCTGGGAGATAGAGATCGAGAATTTCATATTACGATCTACCTAATTTTATTGTGTTTTAGTGCCAATTAACTCCACTGCACGAATGTTGCTTGCTTTGTACTTTGTGGGACTCTTAGGTGATGTGCGTTAGCTGTTAAGAGAATATGTTAAAGTCACATGTAATAAAGGTTGAATAATCTCAGAGTGATGGATTTGACCCTATTACGCAACTCTCGTCTGAGTCTAATCGTTGTAGGAATGAGTCTTTTACTTGCATGATTATCCGAGCTTTATTACATGTGATTGTGTTCACGAAGTAGCTAACTGACATTATTGAGAGTTCTTCAGCATTTGATGGCAGTGAGAGGTCGAAAACCTAGGAAAGCCTAGAGAATGCTTTAGTAGGTGTTGTTGCGCTGTTAAGCGATCATGTGGAGTATTAATTTGAGAAGGTGACTTAGACGATTCAGGATGATTCTTGAGGAAAGTATGGGTAGGTGTGAAAGGTAGTATTGGGCCCGTACTACTGAAAGCACAGGATCCATACTCGAATCGAGGAGAGTTTTGTAGAATCTTGGAAGCCTGTGGAACGAGAATTCTTGGGTATGTTCAGATCGTTTGTATGTTGTCTTTCTGTATGGCGTTAAGCACTTGGGAAAAAGCGTTTAGATTCTGATTCCGACTCAGGGGCAGGTATTGAGTCAATCGTCGAGTGGATGCTGGAGTTTATCACGTCGGAGGTTACCATGGTATTTTGGAATGGACTTCTGTCTAGTTTTTGGTTATGGATTCTCATGCATAAGGATGGGTCTGGTAATTGTTTTGATCCCCAGTGGCGATAGCGGGTTGGGTGGATTGGTTCAGACCTAGATGAGCTTGTGGATTTTAAGGTCTCAAGGGTTTTGCTCAAGGCCGTGCCTTCGAGTCACGGGACTCAAGGATGGATCGGCCATTATGATCGATTGGGGATTGCAATTGGAAGTAGAATGGTTGATTGATGTTTTGGTATGTCGTTATCAATGGCAACAATTCTACCTTTTCAGTCTTCTGGGTTTAGAGAAGGAGTGATCAAACTTGTGAATTTCAGTGTTAGAATGTAAACCCAGCATGGGGACTGTTGTTCGCAGTGTTTGGAGACAAAATGTTAGCACAATGGCATGCAGGTGGATTGATGTGGTATGGATGTTGGTGATGTGATCAAGGGTCCATGTTCTTGGGTTATAGGAAGGTCAGGTATCGGATTGGCGGTTGGAAATTGCAGGCGAGGAGTGTATGTTTTGGATCATAAGTCGGTATTGGTTTATGCTCCTGTAAGGTATCCTTAATTTTAAGTGATCATGATGGGGAAATTTCGGAGATCTTCAGCTGAAAATTCAAGATTCTCTCGGGATTTGTTTGATTGTTATCCGGAAGATCATCCTGTGTATATTGTTCATTCCTAGGGTCAGGGATGGTTGTACCTGGTTAAGCCGGTTTGAGTTATGGTTTGGTTTTAACACCAGTGGGTGGTAGTTAGAACCCTAAGTGGGGGAGAACAGGGTATTTTTCTTGTAGGATCATCGAACTGTTTGGGTTCGTGGTATAGAGGAATGGTTTTTTGGGATCTGCGGTGCGAGTAAGTGGGATCTTGGTTCAGGGTTTGGTCAAGGAAAGGGTATATAGTATGTGGTGATCGTATGCATGTGTGCAGGAGACATATGGGTTGTCGTCCATCAGGAAGTGGGTGAGCAAGGAGCTCGTTGCAGATATTGATTTCTTTTGGGGGTACCAATTAATAGATGAGGAACCACTGGGATTACTCAGGTCGAGTATCAGTGGCGGAAGGGAATTGTCAGCTGGGTGTAAGAATTTCTAGTTATAGTGTAGCTTGGGCAGAGATCAATCAGGGAATTAGTTTCATAATTTGGTACGTTCAGCCCCGCAAGAGGTTTTGGTTCATTTGATTTAATGTCATGTGTTCACGGTTATTGGTCGCATTGTTTATCTTTCCACAAAGGTTTCTGAAGGTATTGAGTGTGGCAATCGTAGTTTTATGGGCAGGTCAACCTATCATAAAGTTCAGTATGTTTTATGTTCCTTTGGTCTCTGGGTATGCTTACCCTCAATGGTGGTGTAGAATTTTGGTTCATAGAAGACTTGGGTTGGGTGGCATCCATGATCACTTTAGAAGTTTTCTCGAGTTGGTTGCATGTTGGTGTGGTATGTTCAGTCTTAATCAAGTATGGAATCTTGTTTCGATCGATCATGAGGATGTCTTTTGTTAATAATTAAGGCTCACCGTTCGTTAGAACTTTGGTATTTCTGTCCTTTTGGATGAGGTTATGGGTTCCCTAAGGATGTGCAATGTGGTAATTCATTGTGTGTATGTGGGCTGGACAAGATAAAATTGGGCTTGGTTAGAATTATTTGCGTGGTTCTTTTGAGTGATAGCCTTTGAAATGGATCAAGGCGCAACCTTTATCCTGTTCTCGGGACGTGGGCAGCCATGTTTTCGCCAGACTCTGCATTGGTAGCAACTAGTTCTATGAAAGGGATTGGGCGTGGTATAGTCATGGCCTTGTTGTGCATTTAGTGTTGAGAGGGATGTTGTTTAGGTCCCTGCAAGGCGGTGGAAAGAGGTTGAGAGTCTTTTGGCCACGGTGTGGGTCGCGAGTTCCAGGAAAAAGATGTAATGTCGACATGATTAGCGTGATAGAGGGATGTTTAGGTTAGGATGTCCTTGTCTTTCGGGTTCTTGGGAACCTGGTTGTTGGACCAGGTGTGAGACTGGTAGTCTCAGCGGCAGTTGAGGAAAATCTTTGTATCCAAGTTTAGTGAGGGGTTGCCATGAATCAGAAGATTTGGGGAAATGCAAGGGTAGGTCCTTGGATCCCAGGTTATGAGTTTTGACCCGAGTTATGTATATATTGGCATTCCAATCTAGGGTATTCCATCCCGAGGATGACTGGACCCTATGGTTGCTTGGACCCGACATGTTTGGTATTCCAACCCGATGGTTGATTGGACCAAACATGCTTATGATACGAGGGTATCCCATCCCGAGGATGATTGGGCCCATCATAGGCATGCCTGGTATTCCAGCTCGAGGCTGATTGGGCCAGGCATGAGTGTTTGTGCTTGTGAGTTGGTTGTTATGTGTGTGTTGGTTCGGGAGTTAAAGGAAGCAGTGTCTTGTCGAGACTAGAAGGTTTATCTCTCAGTTTGTCTCCCGTTGTTCATTATATCCCTGGAAAAATTTTCATTAGAATGCGCTTTCTCTCGAAGGAATATCTAATCCCTTGTGTCAAGTGAAGAGTAGCCGGCTGTAATGCCCGTGTTTCTAGGCTAGGCATTTATATTGACATTATAGTCTAGGTTAACCTTTGTAACTCATTTTGAAGAAATGAAAAGGAATTATGTGAATATTATGTGAATTATGTGTTTTATGCTTAATTATTAGGGCTTAATTAATTAAGATTAAAAATGAGCGTCAAAAATTAAATTTTAGATAAAGCTGATATCTATTAAGAAACTTGTAGTCGGCGTGACAAGGATTACGGTTATATAGAGAATGCCGAAATCCGAGTTATAACGAAGAAGTTATGACCTGTCGAAGTTTCGCGACAAACCGGCACGGGGCCGAATGTCGTAAAAAGTAAGTTTTCGATAAACTACCTTTTGGCCTTACTGATCTAAACGAAACTTCTAGTGTTCGTTAAACCGAGGGTAAGTATAAAAAGAACGCCCAAATCTGACTTCGTATGAGGAAGTTATGATTTCTCGAAGTTTCAGCTTAGTAGTAGACAGCTAAAAACTCGAATTTTAGATCGAGTGATTTTTAGCCGACACGACCTAAACGAGAATCGAAGGTCTCATCATTAGTAGCACAACGGTAAAAAGTCTGACGAAAACGGACGTCAGATGAAGAAGTTATGAATTTTTAACGGATTTCCTGTCCCGGTCTGTTAAAAATAATAATATAAAAATTAAAGTCAAAGTTAGCCGACGAAGTCTAAACGAAAGTTGTAGAGCGTAATTTTACCTACGCGTGCATATAAAGAACGTCAAAAACGGAGTTCGTATGCGAAAGTTATGGATTTTAGAAGTTTTGACGCGAAAATCGAGAAAATTCGCATAGTCACGTTTTGCCACGTCACCTTCGCTGAAAGAGTGCCACGTGTCCGAAATTGGTGAGTCATGCGAAGCCGCGTGTCACATTCCCTCGCATGAACAGTAGCTGCGTGTCGGATTCTGATTCGACCGAAGGGAGGCCCAATCTAAAGCTCGCAGCTGGACCGAGCCTCGCACGCCTTAGCCTCCGAGCCTCGCACATGGACCACTAGACCTCGGTCCAATCAGCAGCTGCCACCAAGGCCTTCGCACATGCAGCCACCTGCGCACCTTCGCCTGCGGACCCCACCACCAGAACCGACTTCGGACTCCTATAAATAGAACGGTCCTGCGAGCCTTCTCGGGTAGATTTGGAATTTTGCCATCTTTCACCCCTTTCTTCATATTTTCTTCATCTTAACATTCCCCAAAGCCCCGGTATCGATTATAAGCCCCGGAATACGCCATGAAGAGCCCGTGAAGCTCGGAAAATTTATCTTTTCGGTTTCGAAGCCCGACCTTTGCAGAGCCCGGTTTCTCAATAAAACTCCCGGTTTTATTAGAAACGAACGTTTTAGGAAACGAATTGCTGCCTGATTTTCATCAAAACATGTGAGTGTATAGTCACTTTAATTTTACACATAGATATGAAGTATTTACCTTATAATACGTGCTATGTGTAAATATATTAATTGTTTATTTGAGGTGACTGTTGAGTTGATGTTTTATACAAGTTTTAAACTGTATATGTATTTTTATCTACAAATATGTTGGGTAGAACATGGGTAGATAGTGATGTGTGATAAAATAAAAGTGATGAGAGGCCTCGTTGTGATTTGTGATTCAGTCATCTAGCGGAGTTTGGATGACGACCACGGACTTTCTAGACAGTCCAGTGGGAAGCACTAGCAGGCCCGCAACCTGTAGGTGTTAATGAACTTGGGTGTTTATTCGCTGTACTCCATCCCCCTCATGGTTGCCTTTAGGACATGTATGGCTGAGGAAACCCCTTAGCAGTAGTGTCCATCCCGATGATATTCTTTAGGCTAGGTCCCTTGTGAAAAGTGTTTAGGGACGTAAAGTGAGGATAACGGGAACGGGTAATCAGGGTTATTGTTGATTGGTGAACTTAATAAGTTTATTATTACTGTGGGTAGAAAACCCTATATGCTCACCAGGCTCCCAAGCCTGACCCACTCAGTTTTTTTATGATTACAGGTAGTGGACCCCGAGCATAGTCGGAGGATGACGTGAGATTTTTGGATTATAGGCCAGTAGTTGTAAATAACTATAGTAAGGCTTATAATGTCTTGTTTATGCTTTTGATCTGTATCGGAACATGACATCCCGAGGTTTTGATATATATGGAAAATATATACCTTCTTAATGAAGGGTTTTGATAAACTTTTATCATATGTTGTTTGAGGACCAATTCCGCAACATCTTTTGAAAAGATTTCTCTGATTTTATTTTAAAAAGCATAAATTAAATCGGTCTTTTCTGGCCGAGAAATTAGGGGATGTCACAGTTGGTATCAGAGCATTAGTTTAAGCGAACTAAGAAATATCCTACGATTTCTAGACTTAAACTTAGAATGCTAAGTGATGATTGTGAGATGAGTGTCTACCATATTTTAGACACGAGCACTAGTTTATTTTAGGAAAGATGCCTAAAATGCCCTTATGTGCTAAATGTTATGTGTTTGCCATATGTGCCATTATTTGTTCGGATCTATGGCCTGTTGCCGAACGGATCTGGAAACCTTATGTGTGTAGGATTCTAAGCGTCTGATTATGAGATTGGAACTAACATGTAAACGTTTCGGAGTGATAAGGGAATTGAAATATCTAACAAGGATAAAGACCTAAATTCGCCTTATTTGGTATATAGATTGTAATGGCAAGAACTCGTAGTGGAGTTGCAAATGCAAACTGAAACAGGGATCAACAGCCTCAACCTCAAGTAGTTGAGCAAGTACCTGTTGTAGAAGCTGCACCTGAGCCAATGACGATGGTTGGGGTACAAGCAATGATGCAGATGATGCTAGATCGCCAGATGGAGGAGACAAGGCGATTACTACAACAGCATAGGGAAGAGACTACGATACCTGTTGAACAGCCCGTATTGAATGAAGGGCAATCAGTAGGAGGGAACTACAGTGGGAATCTTGGTCAAGCCAACCCACCGATAGTTAGACAAAACAACCATGATGGAGGAGTTGATGGACGCGGATGCAAATACAAAGATTTCATGGCATCTAAACCACCATGTCTATCTGGAAGTCCGACACCGGTGGAAGTCATGAACTGGATCTCCGAAATGGAGACGATGTTTGAAAGCTGTGAGTGCAGCAACAAACAAAGGACCACACTTGAAATTTCTCTGTTAAAGTCTGGTGTGTTGAGCTAGTGGAAATTACTAGCTGATTCGATGCCCAAGGGAGAAGCTAGTAAGATGTCTTGGGAAGACTTTGTGCTACAACTGAAACTGCAATATTGCTCTGAGCAGGACCTTCTGGAAATTAATAATGAGTTCCAGAATTTAAAGAAGGGAAAGATGAGCGTTACTGAATACGTTGCTAGTTTTACTGAAAAGATGAAGCTTGTTCCTTACCTAGTTCCAACTGAACTCTCTAAGGTCAACAAGTTTGCCCTCGGATTACCAGCGGACTTTGGTCCGATGGTTAAGCAAGCAACCACTTTGAAAGCCGCTATCTGGGCTGCTAAGAATGTGGAGGTTCAGATCAGGGAGAAGGGTCTGGAGAGGGCAGAAGTTGGTGAAAAGAGAAAATTTGAAGGAACTTCAGGTTCTAACAAGAGAAGCAAATTTTCTAAGTCTAAGAAGTTTGGAGGAGGAGGAGGTGAAGTGAAATGGTGTGAGAAGTGCAAGAAAAAGCACTCTGGGAAATGTAGCAAGGAGGTGACTTGCTACAAATGTGGAAAGACTGGGCATTATGCCAACGTGTGTCCATCCGACAAGAGGGTATGTTTTGAGTGCCATGAAGAAGGGCATGTTTTTAAAGACTGTCCAAAGAGGAAGGATGCAGCAAAGCCCAATCTACCACCAAAGCCGAAGGCGAGAGCCTTTCAGATGACCCTTGAAGCTGCAAAAGAAGAAGTCGATGTTGCTTCAGGTACCTTTCTCGTAAACGAATTGCCTACCCAAATTTTGTTTGATTTTGGAGCCAATTACTCCTTTATATCGCATGAATTTGGTAGAAAACTAGCTTTGCCTGTAGATAGACTAGTTAATGCCTTATTAGTCGAGATTGCTAGTGGCAAGTTTGTACCTGTTAGCCATCGTATGAAAAATATCCTCATTGACTTGGATGGGAATAAGTTCCACGAGGAATGATTGCCTATCGAGTTAAATGGATTCGACGTAGTTTTAGGAATGGATTGGTTTAGCGCCAATGACGCTGAAATATTGTCTAGGAAGAAGATAGTAAAAGTAAACCCGCCAGGGAGAGAGTCGTTCATGGTGTATGGAGACAAACACAGAGTAAAATCTGGAATCATTTCCCTAATGAAAGCCAGAAAGTGTTTGGCCAAGGGATGTACATCATATCTAGCGTTCGTGATCGATGCTAAGAAGGAGAAGAAGGAGGTGCAGGATATTCCGGTGGTGTGTGATTATCCGGAAGTCTTTCCCGAAGATCTTCCCGGATTGCCCCCTGATCGACAAGTTGAGTTTCGTATCGGCTTGTTACCAGGAACGACGCCGATAGCCAAAGCACCCTATCGATTAGCGCCAACCGAAATGAAAGAACTTATGACACAACTTCAGGAGTTATTGGACAAAGGTTTCATTTGACCTAGTTCATCACCCTGGGGAGCCCCTGTGTTGTTTGTAAAGAAGAAAGACGGGAGCATGAGAATGTGCATCGATTACAGAGAGCTGAATAAAGCGACAATAAAGAACAAGTATCCGTTGCCGAGGATCGATGACCTGTTCGACCAGTTGCAAGGTTCGAGCTATTTCTCGAAGATCGATCTTAGGTCAGGATACCATCAGCTGAAGGTGAGGGAGCAGGATATCGAAAAGACTGCGTTCAGAACAAGATATGGACACTATGAATTTTTGGTTATGTCGTTCGGATTAACCAATGCCCCAGCAGCTTTCATGGATTTAATGAACAGGGTTTGTAAACCATACCTTGATAAATCCGTGATAGTATTCATAGACGATATCTTGATCTATTCAAAAAGCAAGCAGGAGCATGAGAAGCATCTACGTGAAGTGCTGGAAGTTTTGAAAAAGGAGAAGCTGTATGAAAAGTTCTCCAAATGTGAATTTTGAATTCAAGAAGTCCAATTTTTAGGTCATGTGGTTAACCAAGAAGGGATAATGGTTACCCAGCAAATATTGAAGTGGTGATGAAGTGGGAACAACCAAAAAGTCCTACGGAGATTAGAAGCTTTTTAGGATTAGCCGGATATTATCGCCGATTTATCCAAGGCTTTTCTTCGATCGCTACTCCATTAACATCTTTGACCCACAAAGGAGCTACTTATGTTTGGAATGAAGAGCATAAGGAGGCCTTTAAAAAGTTAAAGAAGAGACTGTGTGAAGCACCAATTCTTTCGTTACCTGAAGGAGTTGAGGACTTTGCAGTCTATAGTGATGCCTCTAGAGTTGGGTTAGGATGTGTTCTGACCCATAGGGATAAAGTGATAGCATATGCATCGAGGCAGTTGAAAGAGCATGAAAAGAACTACCCCACTCATGATCTGGAGTTGGCAGCGGTAGTGTTTGCCTTAAAGATATGGAGGCATTATCTTTATGGTACTAAGTGTAAACTTTTCACTGATCATAAGAGTCTTCAACATTTCTTTAATCAGAAGGAATTGAACATGAGACAGCGGCGCTGGCTGGAACTACTCAAGGACTACGACTGTGAGATACTTTACCATCCTAGTAAAGCAAATGTTGTTGCTGATGCTCTCAGTCGGAAGGTAAATCTTGAAAAGAGAAGGCCAAGAGCGTTGAGAATTTAAGTTGTCTCGACAATTGTGGAAAGTATAAAGAAAGCTCAGGAGGAAGCTTTAGAGAAAATTGACCGGAAGGAGGAACGTTTGGGCAAAACGTTGGTGTTTGATACAAACGGTCAAGGATTGAAGGTATTCAAAGATAGGATTTGGGTACCTAAGACGGGAGGAGTAAGAGGTCTTCTGATGGAAGAAGCTCACAAAACCATGTACTCGATTCATCCCGGCAGTACGAAAATGTATAGGGACCTAAAACCCTATTACTGGTGGCCGACGATGAAGCTCGATGTTGCTAAGTATGTGGCCGAGTGTGTAACTTGTGCTAGGGTTAAGGCACAACATCAGAAACCGTATGGGAGTTTAGAACCTTTACCTGTACCCATGGGTAAATGGGAAGATATCACTATGGATTTTGTGACTAAACTACCCAGAACAAGGAACGGTCACGACATGATTTGGGTGGTCGTTGATCGCTTCACTAAGAGTGCACATTTCATAGCCGCTAACGAGAAATGGTCTATGGATAAACTTGCGAATTCTTACGTGAAGGAAATTATGAGGCTACACGGTGTTCCGTTAACGATTGTATACGATCGTGACAGCCGTTTTACCTCAAGGTTTTGGAGAAGTCTACAAGAGGAATTGGGTACCAAGTTGTGTTTGAGTACAACTTACCATCCTCAAACCGATGGTCAGAGCGAACGAACGATTCAAACATTGGAGGATATGCTGAGAGCATGTACCCTAGAATTCCAAGGTAATTGGGATGAACACTTACCTCTAGTAGAATTTTCCTATAATAATAGTTTCCACTTGAGCATCAAGATGGCACCTTATCACGCCTTGTATGGGGAGAAGTGTTGAACGCCATCATGCTGGTTGGAAGCTGGGGAAAAGCAGTTTATGGAACCTAAAATAGTCCATCAGACTGCTGAAAAGTTGAAAGTGATAAGGGAAAGGATGTTAGCTGCTCAAGATCGACAAAAGAGTTATGCTGACAAGAAAAGACAACCGATATCCTTCGATGTTGGAGATTCGGTTTTACTTAAAGTCTCGTCGTGGAAGGGACTTATAAGATTTGGTAAGAGGGGAAAGTTGAGTCCAAGGTTTATTGGACCATTTAAAGTTCTTCAGAGGATCGGGAATCAAGCTTACAAGCTAGAATTACCGGAAGAACTGGAGGGTATTCATAACACATTTCATGTGTGTTATTTGAGAAAGTTTACGGGAGATGTGCCCGACATAATTCACATTTCTGAGTTAAGGTTGGATGAAAACAAGAGGTTGATTGAAGAACCTGAGGCAATCGTTGACCGTAAGACTAAGAAGCTGAGACGCAAGATGGTCGATTTAGTGCTTGTGCGTTGGAAACATACGAATGGGCCAAATCTCACTTGGGAAACGGAGAGTGACATGATGAGTCGCTACCCGCATTTGTTTGCTGATGTGTGATTCCGGGGACGGAATCATCCTAAGGGGGAGAGAATTGTAATGCCCGTGTTTCTAGGCTAGGCATTTATATTGACATTATAGTCTAGGTTAAACTTTGTAACTCATTTTGAAGAAATGAAAAGGAATTATGTGAATATTATGTGAATTATGTGTTTTATGATTAATTATTAGGGACTAATTAATTAAGAAAAAAATGAGCGTCAAAAATTAAATTTTAGATAAAGCTGATATCTATTAAGAAACTTGTAGTGGGCGTGACAAGGATTACGGATATATAAAGAATGCCGAAATCCGAGTTATAACGAAGAAGTTATGACCTGTCGAAGTTTCGCGACAAACCGGCACGGGGCCGAATGCCGTAAAAAGTAAGTTTTCGATAAACTACTTTTTGGCCTTAGTGATCTAAACGAAACTTGTAGTGTTCGTTAAACCGAGAGTAAGTATAAAAAGAACGCCCAAATCTGACTTCGTATGAGGAAGTTATGATTTTTCGAAGTTTCAGCTTAGTAGTAGACAGCTAAAAACTCGAATTTTAGATCGAGTGATTTTTAGCCGACACGACCTAAACGAGAATCGAAGGTCTCGTCATTAGTAGCACAACGGTAAAAAGTCTGACGAAAACGGACGTCAGATGAAGAAGTTATGAATTTTTAACGGATTTCTTGTCCCGGTCTGTTAAAAATAATAATATAAAAATTAAAATCAAAGTTAGACGACGAAGTCTAAACGAAAGTTGTAGAGCGTAATTTTACCTACGCGTGCATATAAAGAACGTCAAAAACGGAGTTCGTATGCGAAAGTTATGGATTTTAGAAGTTTTGACGCGAAAATCGAGAAAATTCGCATAGTCACGTTTTGCCACGTCACCTTCGCTGAAAGAGTGCCACGTGTCCGAAATTGGTGAGTCATGCGAAGCCACGTGTCACCTTCCCTCGCATGAACAGTAGTTGCGTGTCGGATTCTGATTCGACCGAAGGGAGGCCCAATCCAAAGCTCGCAGCTGGACCGAGCCTCGCACGCCTTAGCCTCCGAGCCTCGCACATGGACCACTAGACCTCGGTCCAATCAGCAGCTGCGACCGAGGCCTTCGCACGTGCAGCCACCTGCGCAGCTTCGCCTGCGGACCCCACCACCAGAACCGACTTCGGACCCCTATAAATAGAAGGGTCATGCGAGCCTTCTCGGGTAGATTTGGAATTTTGCCATCTTTCACCCATTTCTTCATATTTTCTTCATCTTAACATTCCCCAAAGCCCCGGTATCGATTATAAGCCCCGGAATACGCCACGAAGAGCCCGTGAAGCCCGGAAAGTTTATCTTTTCGGTTTCGAAGCCCGACCTTTGCAGAGCCCGGTTTCTCAATAAAACTCCCGGTTTTATTAGAAACGAACGTTTTAAGAAACGAATTGCTGCCCGATTTTCATCAAAACATGTGAGTGTATAGTCACTTTCATTTTACACATAGATATGAAGTATTTACCTTATAATACGTGCTATGTGTAAATATATTAATTGTTTATTTGAGGTGACTGTTGAGTTGATGTTTTATACAAGTTTTAAACTGTATATGTATTTTTATCTACAAATATGTTGGGTAGAACATGGGTAGATAGTGATGTGTGATAAAATAAAAGTGATGAGAGGCCTCGTTGTGATTTGTGATTCAGTCATCTAGCGGAGTTTGGATGACGACCACGTACTTTCTAGACAGTCCAGTGGGAAGCACTAGCAGGCCCGCAACCTGATGATATTCTTTAGGCTAGGTCCCTTGTGAAAAGTGTTTAGGGACGTAAAGTGAGGATAACGGGAACGGGTAATCAGGGTTATTGTTGATTGGTGAACTTAATAAGTTTATTATTACTGTGGGTTGAAAACCCTATATGCTCACCAGGCTCCCAAGCCTGACCCACTCAGTTTTTTTATGATTACAGGTAGTGGACCCCGAGCATAGTCGGAGGATGACGTGAGATTTTTGGATTATAGGCCAGTAGTTGTAAATAACTATAGTAAGGCTTATAATGTCTTGTTTATGCTTTTGATCTGTATCGGAACATGACATCCCGAGGTTTTGATATATATGGAAAATATATACCTTCTTAATGAAGGGTTTTGATAAACTTTTATCATATGTTGTTTCGGGACCAATTACGCAACATCTTTTGAAAAGATTTCTCTGATTTTATTTTAAATAGCAAAAATTAAATCGGTCTTTTCTGGCCGAGAAATTAGGGGATGTCACAGTTGGTATCAGGGCATTAGTTTAAGCGAACTAAGAAATATCCTACGATTTCTAGACTTAAACTTAGAATGCTAAGTGATGATTGTGAGATGAGTGTCTACCATATTTTAGACACGAGCACTAGTTTATTTTAGGAAAGATGCCTAAAATGCCCTTATGTGCTAAATGCTATGTGTTTGCCATATGTGCCATTATTTGTTCGGATCTATGGCCTGTTGCCGACCGGATCTGGAAACCTTATGTGTGTAGGATTCTAAGCGTCTGATTACGAGATTGGAACTAACATGTAAACGTTTCGGAGTGATAAGGGAATTGAAATATCTAACAAGGATAAAGACCTAAATTCGCCTTATTTGGTATATAGATTGTAATGGCAAGAACTCGTAGTGGAGTTGCAAATGCAAACTGAAACAGGGATCAACAGCCTCAACCTCAAGTAGTTGAGCAAGTACCTGTTGTAGGAGCTGCACCTGAGCCAATGACGATGGCTGGGGTACAAGCAATGATGCAGATGATGCTAGATCGCCAGATGGAGGAGACAAGGCGATTACTACAACAACATAGGGAAGAGACTACGATACCTGTTGAACAGCCCGTATTGAATGAAGGGCAATCAGTAGGAGGGAACTACAGTGGGAATCTTGGTCAAGCCAACCCACCGATAGTTAGACAAAACAACCATGATGGAGGAGTTGATGGACGCGGATGCAAATACAAAGATTTCATGGCATCTAAACCACCATGTCTATCTGGAAGTCCGACACCGGTGGAAGTCATGAACTAGATCTCCGAAATGGAGACGATGTTTGAAAGCTGTGAGTGTAGCAACAAACAAAGGACCGCACTTGCAATTCCTTTGTTAAAGTCTGGTGTGTTGAGCTGGTGGAAATTACTAGCTGATTCGATGCCCAATGGAGAAGCTAGTAAGATGTCTTGGGAAGACTTTGTGCTACAACTGAAACTGCAATACTGCTCTGAGCAGGACCTTCTGGATATTAATAATGAGTTCCAGAATTTAAAGAAGGGAAAGATGAGCGTTACTGAATACGCTGCTAGTTTTACTGAAAAGATGAAGCTTGTTCCTTACCTAGTTCCAACTGAACTCTCTAAGGTCAACAAGTTTGCCCTCGGATTACCAGCGGACTTTGGTCCGATGGTTAAGCAAGCAACCACTTTGAAAGCCGCCATCTGGGCTGCTAAGAATGTGGAGGTTCAGATCAGGGAGAAGGGTCTGGAGAGGGCAGAAGTTGGTGAAAAGAGAAAATTTGAAGGAACTTCAGGTTCCAACAAGAGAAGCAAATTTTCTAAGTATAAGAAGTTTGGAGGAGGAGGAGGCGAAGTGAAATGGTGTGAGAAGTGCAAGAAAAAGCACTCTGGGAAATGTAGCGAGGAGGTGACTTGCTACAAATATGGAAAGACTGGGCATTATGCCAACCTGTGTCCATCCGACAAGAGGGTATGTTTTGAGTGCCATGAAGAAGGGCATGTTTTTAAAGACTGTCCAAAGAGGAAGGATGCAGCAAAGCCCAATCTACCACCAAAGCCGAAGGCAAGAGCCTTTCAGATGACCCTTGAAGCTGCAAAAGAAGAAGTCGATGTCGCTTCAGGTACCTTTCTCGTAAACGAATTGCCTGCCCAAATTTTGTTTGATTCTGGAGCCAATTACTCTATATCGCATGAATTTGGTAGAAAACTAGCTTTGCCTGTAGATAGACTAGTTAATGCCTTATTAGTCGAGATTGCTAGTGGCAAGTTTGTACCTGTTAGCCATCGTATGAAAAATATCCTCATTGACTTGGATGGGAATAAGTTCCACGAGGAATGATTGCCTATCGAGTTAAATGGATTCGACGTAGTTTTAGGAATGGATTGGCTTAGCGCCAATGACGCTGAAATATTGTCTAGGAAGAAGATAGTAAAAGTAAACCCGCCAGGGAGAGAGTCGTTCATGGTGTATGGAGACAAACGCAGAGTAAACTCTGGAATCATTTCCCTAATGAAAGCCAGAAAGTGTTTGGCCAAGGGATGTACATCATATCTAGCGTTCGTGATCGATGCTAAGAAGGAGAAGAAGGAGGTGCAGGATATTCCGGTGGTGTGTGATTATCCGGAAGTCTTTCCCGAAGATCTTCCCGGATTGCCCCCTGATCGACAAGTTGAGTTTCGTATCGGCTTGTTACCAGGAACGACGCCGATAGCCAAAGCACCCTATCAATTAGCGCCAACCGAAATGAAAGAACTTATGACACAACTTCAGGAGGTATTGGACAAAGGTTTCATTTGACCTAGTTCATCACCCTGGGGAGCCCCTGTGTTGTTTGTAAAGAAGAAAGACGGGAGCATGAGAATGTGCATCGATTACAGAGAGCTGAATAAAGCGACAATAAAGAACAAGTATCCGTTGCCGAGGATCGATGACCTGTTCGACCAGTTGCAAGGTTCGAGCTATTTCTCGAAGATCGATCTTAGGTCAGGATACCATCAACTGAAGGTGAGGGAGCAGGATATCGAAAAGACTGCGTTCAGAACAAGATATGGACACTATGAATTTTTGGTTATGTCGTTCAGATTAACCAATGCCCCAGCAGCTTTCATGGATTTAATGAACAGGGTTTGTAAACCATACCTTGATAAATCTGTGATAGTATTCATAGACGATATCTTGATCTATTCAAAAAGCAAGCATGAGCATGAGAAGCATCTGCGTGAAGTGCTGGAAGTTTTGAAAAAGGAGAAGCTGTATGCAAAGTTCTCCAAATGTGAATTTTGGATTCAAGAAGTCTAATTTTTAGGTCATGTGGTTAACCAAGAAGGGATAATGGTTGACCCAGCAAAGATTGAAGCTGTGATGAAGTGAGAACAACCAAAAAGTCCTACGGAGATTAGAAGCTTTTTAGGATTAGCCGGATATTATCGCCGATTTATCCAAGGCTTTTCTTTGACCGCTACTCCATTAACAGCTTTGACCCACAAAGGAGCTACTTATGCTTGGAATGAAAAGCATAAGGAGGCCTTTGAAAAGTTAAAGAAGAGACTGTGTGAAGCACCAATTCTTTCGTTACCTGAAGGAGTTGAGGACTTCGCAGTCTATAGTGACGCCTCTAGAGTTGGGTAGGATGTGTTCTGACCCAAAGGGATAAAGTGATAGCATATGCATCGAGGCAGTTGAAAGAGCTGAAAAGAACTACCCCACTCATGATCTGGAGTTGGCAGCGGTAGTGTTTGCCTTAAAGATATGGAGGCATTATCTTTATGGTACTAAGTGTAAACTTTTCACTGATCATAAGAGTCTTCAATATTTCTTTAATCAGAAGGAATTGAACATGAGACAGCGGCGCTGGCTGGAACTACTCAAGGACTACGACTGTGAGATACTTTACCACCCTGGTAAAGCAAATGTTGTTGCTGATGCTCTCAGTCGGAAGGTAAATCTTGAAAAGAGAAGGCCAAGAGCGTTGAGAATTTAAGTTGTCTCGACAATTGTGGAAAGTATAAAGAAAGCTCAGGAGGAAGCTTTAGAGAAAATTGACCGGAAGGAGGAACGTTTGGGCAAAACGTTGGTGTTTGATACAAACGGTCAAGGATTGAAGGTATTCAAAGATAGGATTTGGGTACCTAAGACGGGAGGAGTAAGAGGTCTTCTGATGGAAGAAGCTCACAAAACCATGTACTCGATTCATCCCGGCAGTACGAAAAATGTATAGGGACCTAAAACCCTATTACTGGTGGCCGACGATGAAGCTCGATGTTGCTAAGTATGTGGCCGAGTGTGTAACTTGTGCTAGGGTTAAGGCACAACATCAGAAACCGTATGGGAGTTTAGAACCTTTACCTGTACCCATGGGTAAATGGGAAGATATCACTATGGATTTTGTGACTAAACTGCCCAGAACAAGGAACGGTCACGACATGATTTGGGTGGTCGTTGATCGCTTCACTAAGAGTGCGCATTTCATAGCCGTTAACGAGAAATGGTCTATGGATAAACTTGCGAATTCTTACGTGAAGGACATTATTAGGCCTTAGGCTAAGGCCCATGAGAAGGAATTGGGCCCAGTTGGAAATGGGCCTTGATGGATTGTTTGACTTTTGGGCCCGTTGGATTGTGGTTATGGGCTTCATTCTTGGACCAAGCTAGGTTAGGGGTAAAATGGTCTTTTTTACCCGAAGTAGGGATTTTCGGTTATGATTTAGATCCCAATTGGTAATTGGTTTTTATTTGGCAATTGATAGCTTGGGGAGTCGTACGACCAATAGTCAGGGATCATTCGTTTCATTCAGCTTTTCGAGGTGAGTTTCCTCACCGAGTATAGCGGGTCGAAGGCACCAATGTCGACCCATGTTATGATATGCTAGTATACTTGTTGCCTGTGTGATACTTGTATGTGCTTGTGTATGTATTGGGCGGGGCCCGTTATGTGAGTGTGGGCGGGGATCGTATCTCATTGGTCGGGGCCTATTATGCGAGTGTGGGCAGGGCCCATATCTTATTGGGCGGGGCCCGTTATGCGAGTTTGGGCGGGGCCCGTTATGTGAGTGTGGGTGGGGCCCGTATATCATTGGGCTGGGCCCCTTACATGTTATATATGGTATGTGGTATTTTAGGAAACTCACTAAGCTTTGTGCTGACGGTTTTCAGTTTATGTTTCAGGTACTTTTAGTAGCAAGGGGAAGAGCTCGGGGTGACTGCATTGCACACACCATGTGGATTCTGTTTATGGGAAACACTCTTATTTTTATGACGTTTAACATGCTTATTTTATTTGGGTTGTATTAGAATACTGTTTCTACTTGAATGAAAAAATGAAATTTTTGGGTCATATTTTTGGGATGTTACAAGTTGGTATCAGAGCCTTGGTTTGAGTGATTTGGGCACACTCTCGGGTGTGTCTAAACTCAAACTGAGGATTTGGTAAAGTTTTTCCAAAAGAAAAATATTTTTAAGAAAAAGGGTTTTCTAAAATAAGAAAGGGTGTGGTGCATGCAATCAGCCAAGATCAAATAAGTTTTCCCAAATTACCCATACATGTTTTATGATATGCTTTAATCTGTGAACCGCATGCTAGTTAGGGCTAAGGATCTACTCAGTTTTTGCATGATAGAATGCTAGGAGATATGCCTTGTATGCTTGTTGTATGAGCTTGCAGATTTGCATGCTAGTACTGATCAGTTAGTGATAGGTTGGCCTGATTAGGTTATGCTTGGTTCGGATACTTGATGCTCGAATGTTGCTTGCTTTGTGCTTTTAGGAGTTCTAACTAGTTTCAGCTAACTAGTAAACGAATATGTTAAGTTACATATTATGGGAAGTAAATAATTTTAGAAGTTTAGGTTTTAACTCTATTGTGCAACTCTTGTGTGAGTCCAACCGTTGTAGCGTGAGACCTCCCATTCGAAGAATTATCTAGTTTTACTAATATGTAATTGTATTCGTGAGCTAGTTAGAGGAAATTACCAGGAATTCCTTTTGCAACTGATGGCGGAGGGTGGAGTGGAGTTTGCCCTAGGAAAACCTAGGATGAGATCTAGTGCTGAGAGCCTTATCTGTGAGGGGAATTGTTGAATATAAAGTAACTTGGCTGAGTTAAGGCATTTCTTGAGGAAAGTACGGATAGATGTGGAAAGTATTATGGGCCCGTACTACTGGAAGCAGAGGATCCGTACTCAATTCAAGGAGGGCTGCAATGAAATTAGGGGGCTTGTGGAGTTGTGATTCCCAGATGTTTATATGTCGATGCTTATTCTGATGGTTTGTATTGGTCTATTTTTAGTATGATGGTATTGCGAGGCAGACCAGTTGGCAGTTCCAGTGTTGGGGAGGGCTCAGGCTCAGGTTCTGGAGCCAAACAGCTTGATGACCAGACGAGGGAGTTCATCTCGTCTGATATTACGCACAATATCCTTGAGCAGACTCATGTGATCTTTGGCACGGTCAAGGAGGGTATTCTGGAGATTTTTTATGAGGGGTTAAGTGCCATTCACGCTGAGATTGTGGCTTTAGCTGGGATGCGTTCTACGACTTTCAGGGAGTTTCGAGCATATGGAGCACTAGATTATCACGGGGCGAGGGACCCGATTGCGAGCATATGATGTGTAAACAATGACAGTTGTGTACCATAGTCAGTAGCTAGATATGGATAAGGGGGCATGACATACATATGGTGAGCTACAACAATGGTTAAAGAGCCTAACATAGCTAGGTTAAGAGATAATTGAGAAATCACACATGGAAAGGGTGGACAATTAGCTAGAGCAGTGGGTGCTGTAGCGAAACTGATTGCAAAAGAAGGGAAATCGGCCACATTAAAATTACCTTGATTTAAATAATCGGTTCATTTTTTTATGGACCACAATTATAGATAAACTTAGAGGTCAAAAAAACTCTAGTGGAATAAATGAAATCGGTAAAAAAACCCCTCGAACCTTTTATTCTAAGTCAAAAGATAAGAATTTTTTTCACTATCTTTCTTTGATTACAGGATCAAGATTAATTTATATCTATATAATATTTCTATATTTAGATTTATAGCTATGAGATCGTGAAAGGGAGCAAACCGAAGTCAATTTCAAGTTGGGTCGAATTAATAAATGGATAGGGCCCCACAACTTTAATTAATTTCATTTTGATTATAGGGAAAGAGAGCAGGTGGTTAGCAGATGTTGCTAACGCCTTCCGTACCAGCCGATGTCCCAAGGGGAACAAGGTCAGACTAGCTTCCTGCCTCTTGAAGGATAGGGCACTTGATTGGTGGGAGGATGTAGGGCGTGCTGTGGGTGATGGCGCTGTTGATACGATGACCTGGGGTGATTTCTCGACCAGGTTCCAAGCTGATTTTTCACCGGTGATTGAGGTGCAACAGTTGGCGCGAGAGTTCCAGGACCTCCGCCAGACTACTGATACGGTGGCCGAGGTCACCGCTATGTTCAGGGAGAGGGCGCTTCCGGTTCCGCGGTATGTAGCAGACGAGGAGATGAAGAAGGCCCAGTACCATGAGATGTTGATGAGTGAAATTTGGCATTTTGTGAGCCGATCCATCTGTAGGACGCTGGAAGACATGATAGTGAGGGCTAGAGAGAGGGATATTGATCTGGAGATGGATAAGAAGAGGAAGTCGGATGAGGCTCAGGTATCAGGAGGTTCAGGCAAAAGGCCCAAGGTTGTGGATACGAGGGGGAAGGGATAGCAGGGTCGAGGCCGCTGCGGCAAGCACGACAGGTCGCACGAGGGGACGTGCAGGGTGGATGGGTCTGGCTGCTTCAAGTGTGGCCGGACTGGTCATATCATCAGGGATTGTACTGCTACCACCACCATCACCCCGGTATCAGATCTGATTTTCTTTCAGTGCAATCAGAGGGGCCACAAGAAGGACCATTGTCTGAGTTTGGCAGTTAGAGGGCCGGTGTCTTCACCCACTCCTGCGACTCTTTGGATTACCGATGGCTTCCAGGACCGGGTAGATGCGCCTGCGGCGAAGATCAGGGCTTTGCAGCTGACGTAGAGGAGGCGCGTGCAACTCCCGATGTGGTGAAGAATATGTATATTCTCCTTATCTCTTTATTTATATTGAATTGCTTGCTTATGTTTATGTGTTTTATTTTAGGACCATTCCTTTTGAACGGTATCTCTGCTTTGGTGTTTGATTCGGGGGCCACCCGATCTTTTGTATCGCTTGCGCTTAGCAAGAGATTTGCTGGAGCTCCGGGGGAGCTGGATAGTCCTCTTGATGTTGATATTGTTGGTGATAGGACGGTTTGGGTCACGAGGGTTCATCAGGGTTGTACTCTTCAGTTATTCCGCGAGCAGTATTTGGTTGATTTGGTTCCCATTCCTCTGCGTGGGAACAAGGTTATCGTGGGCATGGATTGGTTGAGCCCTAATGGGGCAGTGATCGACTGTGAGCAGCAGTTAGTTCGGGTTCGAACCCCAAGTCGGGGAGAGTTGGTGATTCATTGTGAGAGACCGTAGCGTGGGCCGATTTTGTGTTCTACAGCGAGGGTCAGACGCTATCTTCATCATGGTTTCTCAGGTTTTTGTTGGGTTTTGAGCATTCTAACACTCCTAAGTGTACATGCAACCCTAAATACCTTGGATCTATGTTTTCTCTATTATACATGCAAATATGAACTTTCCAAGGTATTACCCTATCTAGCATACAATACTTGATACTTGGGTAATCAAATGGATAGAATACATACCTTTGTTTGATGTAGCTTGTCTCCATGAAGCTTGAGTGCCTAGTGCCCCAAGTGTGACACCTCAAATGGTTCACACAACACCAAATGCACATGGAATGACTTGAGAGAAATGGAACACTCCTTGAAATCGTCTAGCCTTCATATTCACACATTAGTCCACGATTTCTTGAGCCGTGGGATTCTTTTATATGGTGGCTATTAGGGTTACACCATGTAACTCATAACTTTACCCATTCCTTATGCTCCATGGATTTTAACCTCCATGGAGTATCCATGGGTCACCCCATGGACTTAGTCCAACATAAGGAATCTTGGATCACAAGCCCACATATATAAGAATGAATGATTTACACAATCAACCCATATATTTAATTAGTCTCCTTTTGATCACTTAATTAATTCTTGATCAATACTAATTAAATAACCTTATTAATATATTAGAACTTATAATATATTAACCAACCTTAAGTGTTATTTCTCTTATTATAGTCTATCCAAATGCATGATGCCATGCAACCCAAATGGACCATGCCGGGTCGGGTCAAGTCTAAAACTAGACATTACCAATTATAGTTATGGACTTAGACATTAATCCAACAGTCTCCCACTTGGATAAGTCTAAAACTATTATTGCGTATGACTTTAGGAACCGATCAGCAATCGTAGCTCTCAAAAGCTTCTGTCGAACTCTGACCTTGTCGATGAACTCTGACCTTTGTCAATGACTTGTCCATTAGATAAGGGATCATATATTCCTCCATTCTAGATATCATATGGACTGAGACATGGTTTATCAATCATTCTCTCTGTCCATTTGTTGTTTCCCGATTTCCGATTCATGATGACTGACTGATTGAACAAATCAAATCAGTCCTGGTTTGGCCAAGCACTCACATGTATCATCTTTAAATCATCGAGGGGCCCACGAATATCGCTTTTATCCCGAAGGTAAAAGGAATGGATAAACTTCGACTCATATGGCTTGTTCTACTACTTGTTGAATCATACACAAAGGCACGTTTTATAACATCGAGTTACCGAATGCGTTTTCGTGCAATCAATGTACAACCAACTCATAGTAACAAATCATATCTCTAGGTTTGAAGAATATAAGATATTATCATCTCATGATCACTCGTGATAAAATCCATGAAGTGATTCAAATGAGCGCGGGTTGAATCCAATACTCAGAACTTATGAGCACTCATGAGTGTTGTAGCACCGCTTTGTCCAACATCTTAGACCTCTACAAGCCAACCCATGACAGTCTTGATTCATATCTACTTCCAACATATGACCGACTGTGGATGGTTTGAATAACTTAATCACTCAGGAAGAGCGACTTAGTTATTCTGGAAGTCAAAACATGCAAAGAGAAACACAAGAATAAATGAATCAAATATGGTATCAAACCCTATGAATATAAATAAACACTTTTATTTATCACCATACTGATTACTCATTATTCATTGTTTCAGTTTTATCAACTTTATACTTGAATTAAAACACTAGTTGTCCCATGCTCCAAGCATGTACACTATGTTTTTCTTAAACAATAGCTTTGCCATACACCAAGTATGCACTCTATGTTTGTCTATGATCCTTACTTTGTGAACTAGATCGATTGAACATACTTTCAATGATTCTCTTTTCACACTCCCAAATCCTTATCGCAAAAATGTGAGAATTTCAAGTTTCTATCATTTATCGAAATCTGTTTAGATTTTAAACTTATATGCACTGACCCTCCTGTAATGAATATGTACAAAGTCACAAAGACTTGTCAACAGTCATTATAAGGTATTCCAATGGAGATCAACTCCATGGAAACTAAGTCTCATATTCAAAGTACATTGCTTTGGACATGCTTCTTGCATTAAGTTTTCTAATCTTACACATATAACTTCCACCTATGGAGACAACTCCATATTCTCATTTTGACTATCACTTCTGAATAAGAGATGCCTCTTTTCAGAATATGTCAATATGGTCCTTCCAAAATTAGCACTATACTTCCAACTGTCCCTGAGCAACCAATCTTTGGTAAAACTCAGATTGTCCTCGACAATTGCTTAATCATTTTAGTCATATCTAATTCTAGACCTTTTCCATTCTTAATGCCTCTGGGCATTTGGAAAAATTTAGAAATGACAAATATTATAGCACATGCAATCGATCCTGTACCCAAAGCAAATGGTACACGATTCATGATGTCTCACATAAAGACATGATTCTAGACCAGTCTTTTGCTACAATATTTTTATTTGCCATGTTTTCAAAATTTGACTATGAAGAGGGATGCCGTAATCATAATCGAATTTTGAGAACGCAATATATAGAATTTCCTTAAGTTGAACCAATCCAACATGAAATTCATATATATATTCTTGAGTAAAGATGATTAAGGTCTCAATCTAAGCCTTTAGAACTGAAATGAAGTATATCTGCTCCCTTAATTATAGCAAATCAACTTTTTCAATCCCTGCAGCCTCACGAATTGAAACTTTTGTTTTCTATAATTAACATTGCTAACTTGCAACACTAACAATAATTATCATGCTCCCACTAACATGATGATTATTAGCATAACACTTATGCTCCCACTAACAATAATACGAGATGCTTTGATAAAACTTTATCAAAATCATACACCTTTCCTTAGATAGCATGCATGTGTATCTAAACAATTTCAGAACTATGAAAAGGGATGTCGTAATCATAGTCTCAATTGTTTAGACCTTTTGCCATCTGCTTCAAATCTACTTGGTGGAAGTGTTTCCTCACTATCATTTTCATGAATCGGAGAGAAACCTTATGACCCTTAGATTTTATGGTGTATGTGTTCTTATCCATGTGAATCGTCAAAACCATAGTCACAAGACAAGGATAATGACAAATCCAAACTCATATGGACTGAACTTATGCAATCTTAACTTCTTGCCACCTGGCAGTACAGGGCTTTCCATTGCTTCCAAGTTGTTATGCAACCAATTGAGAACTTTCAGAACTCCTATGCAAAGCCAACTTTAACTGGAATGGGCACATAATATGTCAACACGATAGGTTATAAACCTCAAGTCGTGTGCTAGTGAAGAACCTCAGGTTTTATTCTTGATTAGCTCTTTAAATTCTTTTTAGGATCTTTAAGACTCCCACTGTCCTCTTGACATATAAGACTATCTTGCCAAATATTCAAGAGATAGTGCGGATTCTTTATCAAGACAAACACTTCACACAATTGGCCTTAGTTGGTCTTTGTTTTATCCAAAACATCACAACTTACCAATTTCAAATGTACAAGAGTAGGACACTTTTACTCTTACATTTGACAAGTGTTTTAAACCTTTCTTTAAGATATGTCACTCAACTTATAGTCTTGGAGTATGACTCTAAGACTTGTTTTGAAAGGAAGTATGACTTATCTTCTTGATTTAACCATTTCAACAATTCATGAGTCCTCTTCTTAGTCATAAGAATGCACTAAGATGTCCTTAGAAGACCAATTGTGATGTGGTTCTTAAATCATTAAGATGATCACAAAACATGATACTAAAGTACTCTCCCATTTTTTCAGATTTGAGAAACTTTTATCTTTCTGCCTAATTTGATTCTTTTTATTCGTTCTGCCATACATCGAGACTTTTCCAATGCTTCAGAATTACACTTAAGCCTGTAAGTATAACCATATTTACTAAACTTTAGTAAATCATGACGAATAGTCTTATCGATCTTTGTGGTGGACTTGACCAGTGCACAAGAATGTGTACTCGATCCCTTTAGTCATTTACTTGACTCACATATACATGTGAACAAGGAATTAGTCTTAGTTTTCCAAAGCTGAAAGTTGTCATTCATCATACTATACAACTTGCATGATTTCCAAGTTTCTATCCAACTGAAGCCTTGGGTGATGAGAATCATTCCTTATTTGGTAAATTATGACACTACCACAAACGTAAGAATCAAGTCCATTTTTCCAATATTGCTATCAATGGAATCATATAAACAACAATTTTCCACAAATGCCATTGTAAGAATATTTAAAATAAATATAAAATTAAAACCTTTTATTTTATTTCAAAACTTTGCGGAAAAACTTATCCTTACAGTGCAAATGCATATGAAAAACTTGTTGTTATCTATTCCTAAGCAATATATCATAACTCCTAAGTAACAACTTCAAAAATTCTGATGCGATCGAAATCCATCTTCGTGATCAGAATCAGCATGTACTTCCTTTAAGTTTCTTCACCTTTCTTTGATTCTTAAAGCATCAACATGTGACCCAGTCACATCATGTAATGAGAATCTCAGAATAGAAACGTAACAGAGTTAGATAGTGGACTTTTCCTGAAGTAGAGTCAAACTTCTTGACTTGATCAACCTTATGATCTTTCAGGTAAATAGGCAGCTTCACAATCAATGCCCCTTCCTTTGGCAAGAGAAAAATATGGACTCTCTGGGAATGGTGTATTGGACTATCACAGACTTGCCTTTCTCTTTACCATTTGGTCAACCGAGTTGACTATGGTCAATCCCTTTCCATTGGGAAGAGAATGCTTTTTCTGGGTATCCAATGTTACCATTGTCAATGTCCATTGAAGGTTTTGGGAAGTTGATCTACTAATCAGATTTGCTCTGCCAGTGCTCCAAATCATTGCTGATTAAGCACCCCAAAGCAAATAGATAAGATCATTATGGGTCATGTCATAGTCCTTTACATAGTAGTCTATAAGGAACTTACTATGTGACTTAGAAAGTGATTGAGCATCCAACTTTCTTAAGACTTTGACACCCAACTCTCCCGGCTTGTCAGTATGTGACTTTATCTCCAAGATGTGAGCACACATAGACTTTGCTTGCCAATAGGGCTTGAGTGACCTTGAACTTGTGGGTTAGGGAGAATAATTGGAGGAGGTGGAGGAAGTAAAGTTTCAAGAGATTTGGGAAGATCATAGATGTCTGAACTAGACATCTTTTGGGAGATATTCAAGATAGTTGATCTAAAGTCCTTAATATAACACCCAATATGAAATATTAAGGCTAGGATCCAACAACCTATTTATAACTGGAAGAGGGATGCCGTAATCCGAGTTATAAAATAGTTGAAGGTAGGTAAATGACGATTTACCAATTTCCACCATGAAAAACGAAATATAATTAAGTTTTAATTGGTTTTGAAACTCCTAGATCTTTTGAGATTCATTGAACTTTTCAACGGCATGTTTCAATCTCGAGTGTGCCCTTCAGGTTTTGTGACTGGGATGCCGAGGATCACAAAACAAGGTGTGAAGTAACCATGCAAATATACTTGGTACCCTTAATATTTACCCCTCAATCGATGTGCCGGTTAACCACACGAGCTCCACCGATACTATAATAAATATTAAGTTACCCTTTGCCTACCTTTTTAAATCCAGGTTAGTGTGTCGGTTAATCACACGAGCTCCACTAACGGTTTATACAAAGTGCAAAGTGTAATTTCATGGATTAGCACCTTATTCACATTTTTCCTAAGTAACTAAGATTGGGAATTTATAAGTGTTTAGTTACTTAGTATTTATCATTAATACTTTTAATGAAGGGAGAATTATAGTCCTTGTCCTACCCGTTTGGCTAACGACCCTCCACCAGTCAAGGAAGCGGTGGGTGAGAGTGGACACCCATTAAGCTGCCATTTTATAGGCAACAACCTTATACCCCCCTTATAGACCGGCTTCGTGAATAAGGCCTACTAATGGTAAGACTGACTTGCTCTTATACATACATATATATATATATATATATATATATATATATATATATATATATATATTATTAACTTATAATATTATAAAGTATAAGGGTTGAATTTTAACTTTTAAAATTTTAAGGGCTTAACTTGGAATTAAAGTATTCATAAGAGAAAACTTTTTCAAATTCCAAAACTTGAGGGCAAGTTTTGAAACTATTCAAAACTAATTAATTCCATAACTTATGTGTTTAAAGTAGTTTTAATTAAAAAAACTCTTCAAGTTCCATAACTTGAGGACAAGTTATGGAAGACTTTAAACTAATAAAAGAATGTAACTTTTCTTTATTTTGTAACTTATGGAATTAATTAAGGTTACATATTTTATTACTTAATGAAGTGACTCTTGAATCTCCATAACTTGAGGACAAGACTCTTCATTTTTTTGTAACCATTGCCAACTTTTATGAGTTTTATGAAACTTAAATGTGACTTTTCATATAACTTGAGGACAAGTTACAAAAACACATTTTAGAATCAACTCTTAGATTAAAATGGATTGAAAACACATAATCAATTAACTTTTCTATTAATCTAAGCAACTCATATGAACAAGATAATTGGAATCAAACTTTTTCATGTAATTAGCATAACACTTAAACTAATACAAAACATGAATCTATTGACAATTATCTTTGAAATTGGATTAGCATGAACATTACCACATCAAAAACAAGTTTATAAGTTCAAAAACAACTTATGGTAATGTTCCTAGTCCAATTCCAGCCAAAACAGTCGAATATATGCTGTCAAGGGGTCCAACTCGTCGAGTGCACGAACCAACTCGGCGAGTTGGATGCTTTTTGCCTTGGACTCGGCGAGTCTGTTGTGCAGACAGCACAAAAATTCAATTTTTAAGCAGTTTAAGCAAGTATAACAAGAAAACAAGCCTAGGCTCTGATACCACTGTTGGGTTTTGAGCATTCTAACACTCCTAAGTGTACATGCAACCCTAAATACCTTGGATCTATGTTTTCTCTATTATACATGCAAATATGAACTTTCCAAGGTATTACCCTATCTATCATACAATACTTGATACTTGGGTAATCAAATGAATAGAATACATACCTTTGTTTGATGTAGCTTGTCTCCATGAAGCTTGAGTGCCTAGTGCCCCAAGTGTGACACCTCAAAATGGTTCACACAACACCAAATGCACATGGAATGACTTGAGAGAAATGGAACACTCCTTGAAATCGTCTAGCCCTTATATTCACACATTAGTCCACGATTTCTTGAGCCATGGGATTCTTTTATATGGTGGCTATTAGGGTTACACCATGTAACTCATAACTTTACCCATTCCTTATGCTCCATGGATTTTAACCTCCATGGAGTATCCATGGGTCACCCCATGGACTTAGTCCAACATAAGGGATCTTGGATCACAAGCCCACATATATAAGAATGAATGATTTACACAATCAACCCATATATTTAATTAGTCTCCTTTTGATCACTTAATTAATTCCAAATTAATTCTTGATCAATACTAATTAAATAACCTTATTAATATATTAGAACTTATAATATATTAACCAACCTTAAGTGTTATTTCTCTTATTATAGTCTATCCAAATGCATGATGCCATGCAACCCAAATGGACCATGTCGGGTCGGGTCAAGTCTTACCAATTATAGTTATGGACTTAGACATTAATCCAACAGTTTTGTCGTCTATGTCATGGATACCCAGGATAAGGGTAAGGTGACCGTGGATAATGTGTCGATTGTGCGGGATTATCCGGATGTGTTCCCAGAGGATTTGCATGAGGCACCTCCGGAGAGGCAGGTAGAGTTCAGGATTGATCTGGATCCAGGCGCGGCTCTGATAGCCAAAGCACTGTATCAATTTGCTCCTTCCGAGATGCAGGAGTTGTCTACACAGCTGCAGGAGTTGTCTACACAGCTGCAGGAGCTGTTTGACAAGGGATTTATTAGACCGAGTAGTTCGCCTTGGGGAGCACCGATCCCGTTTCTGAAAAAGAAGGACGGGTCTCATCGTATGTTTATCGACTAGCGGGAGTTGAATAAGGTAACAGTGAAGAACCGTTATCCCCTCCCGAGGATCGATGATCTTTTCGACCAGCTTCAGGGTGCATCTTGGCTCTCCAAGATTGATTAGTGTTCGGGTTATCATCAGATGCGGTTAAGGGATGAGGATGTGTAGAAGACAACCTTTCGGACTCGATATGGTTATTATGAGTTCGTGGTGATGCCTTTTGGGCTCACCAATGCTCCAGCCGCGTTCATGGTGTTGGATTAGGTGTCTAAGCCCATAACTATATTTGGTATGTACTTGACCCGGTTGTAGCATGGTCCTTTTGGGTTGCTTTCACCAAAGCAACTTGACTGGATGAATAATGGAGAAAGAGGTTATTATGGTTTATTAATATATTATATGAATAATATATTAAAATAGAAATCATATTATTTAATTAATATTGGTCAAGAATTAATTTAGAATTAACTTTGTGGTCAAAAGAGATTAATTAAATCAAGGGGACTGATACTATAATTATAAGATAGTTACAAGGTTGGGCTTAGGATCCATAAGGAAGCAATGGACGAATTCTATGTGGGAGCCCACATAGAAATCGTCCAAGGGGCCTTCTGGAAGGATCCTTTGGACTGCTTAAGGCCTAAGCAATCTAATTAGGGTTTTGACTGAAACCCTAGCAGCTCACCTATATAAAGGACCCCTAGGCTTCACAATTTCAGCTACCACAACCCTAGAAGGATTCATTGAGTCGAAAAATTACCTCTCCCATCTCTCTCTTGAATTCTCCAATTGCTTTGGTGTTTGTAATCCATTAGAGGCATCACATTTGAGGTGCTAGGTTCTCAAAGGTTCAAGATCTTCAAGCTACAATCAAAGGTAACTTTCTAACTTGTTTATTAGATGTTAATTTTGATTTTTGTTGTATGCTAGATTAGGGTTTACAAGCTTTGGATGATTATTGCATCTACAAATAGAAAAACTAGATCCAAAGCTTTAGGGTTTGCATGCGCACCATAGTATTGATGTTTTGCTCATAACTCTACAATGGTATCAGAGCCAAGGTCATTTTTCTATTGTATTTGATGCATTGCTAATTTGTTCAAAGCGGAAAAGTCGAAAAATTGTGCCTCTGACTGATGAACTCTTCGAGTCACCTGATGAACTCGACGAGCCAGGGCAACTCGACGAGTCCAATCAGTGACTCGGCGAGTCGGGTTGTCTGGTGGCAGATTTTTCATGATTTTCACTGAAATTGAATTAGGATAATTACCAAAAACGTTTTTTACTGATAAAATCCGATTTTTTCAATATGGTATGGATTATCCTAATGCAATTAAAAGATAACTGTCATAAATAAGATAATTACTTGTTTTATATGATAAAGATTAATTATTTGTATTTTGATTTGAATTATCTTGTAAAGAAAATAGATTAGGTCAATTATGTGATAAAGATTAATAATATGATTTTTTAATTATTTTTCAAATTTGATCTAAAAGATGTTTTGAAAAGTTTCAAAACTTTCCCTCAAGTTTTGGGATTTAAAATTTTAATTAAAAGTTTTAATTTTGAAATACTTAAATCCTAAACCCTAGAATTTTACAAGTTTAAAATTCAACCCTTATACTATTATAATATTATAAGATTAATAATTATATATATGTAAAAGATAAGCTAGTCTTACCGTTAGTAGGCCTCATTCACGAAGCCGGTCTATAAGGGGGTATAAGGTTACTGCCTATAAAATGGTGGTTTAATGGGTGTCCACTCTCACCCACCACTTCCTTGATTGTGGAGGGTCGTTAGCCGAACAGGTAGGATAGGGCAACTAATTCCTCATTAAAAGTATAATGATTTTAATAAATTAACTAAATGTTTTTTATAAAATTCTCAATCCTAGTTACTTTAGGTAAAATGTGAAATGATGGTATTCCATGAAATTACACTTTGCACCTTGCCAAGTCGTTAGTGGAGCGTGCGTGGATAACCGACAAACTAATTTGGGACTAGCAATGGTGGCAAAGGGTAACTCGATGTTTATCATAGATCAATTGAGCGTGTGTGGCTAACCGGCACATTGATTAGGTGGTAAATGACATCGAGGGTACCAAGTACATTTGCATGGTTATTGACACCTTATTTGTGATCCTCGATATCCCAGTCACAAACTTGAAGGGCATATCGAGATTTAAACATGCCATTGAAAAGTTCAATGAATCTTAAAAGATCTAGGAATTACAATTCGTTTAAAACTTAAAATCCTTTTTCGTTTTTCATGGTGGAAATTGGTAAATCGTCATTTACCTACCTTCAAATTATTTGCAATTAGATTACGACATCCCTCTTCTGAATTGTAAATAATTGTGTTGGGTCCTAACCCTAATTTCCCATTTGGGTGTTTAATTGGGGATTCTTATCTAATCTAAACTTTGTTCCTTTTCTATTTCAACAACAATGCTTCTGGCTCGATGTAACGCACTGTTTATTAAATAAATAAACAAATTAATGAATGAATAGTTGCCCTAAAATAAATAATTATATAGCAAGGTGTTGGTCGCGAGGAGTTAATTGCTACTATATTGGAAGTTGGGGGTCAAAGTGTAATTCCGAGATTTATTTTGTAAATATTTTTAGAAGTGAGGGTATGCTTGGTAATTATTAGGACTTATTATGAAGGGAAGTGTGGAAAACAAGGACTAAAGAGTAAAATGGGGATTTAGATGGTAAGGATTAGAGAAGGGAGGACTGAATGTGTCAAGAATTGAGATCATGGGGGTTAAAAGGTAATTTTCGGACTAGTCTTGCAAATAATTCTCAAAGGAGCATAAGTTGAAATGGATACAGGATTAAACCCGTTCGTCCCTCTCGTTACATCAGGAAGCCCTAACCCTAGGCATTCCAGCCACCACTTCAAACTCCTCGGCCGCCATCTCTCTTATTCTCGCATCTACGATCAAGATGAGGCCACGGCCCGCTGCCATGCTGTTGAAGCGCCACCATCACGACCTGCTGTCGGCAATGTCGTGCGCCACCGAGAGTTCTGCCGAGGACCAGGAAGAAACCGCTGGGTCATCATTGTGCAAGTCACGAGCCACCAGAATTACTCGGTAGGTACACCGCAACCTACCTCCTCTCTCTTCCCCGTTCTTTTGTGGATACGACGTCGGGCAAGTCGTAGCCACCACCGGTGGCTGTTGGCCGCTGATCTCGTCATTTCCGGTGACGCCAACCACTTAGGATGTGGCTGAATATTTATTGGTTCAAGGATATACGTTGCTTATTGTGTTTTTGGAGTGGTTGTGCAAGATAGGGCCGGAAAACCCACCGCCACCACCTCAAGGTCGTGGCTGCCGCCACTGCCACCGTTTCTGCCGCCACCAGCCACCGTGAAGGGTGCTTGTGTGTGTTTTATTGTGTGCGAGAGTGTGTACTTTGTGAGTGTGAGGCTGTATATACGATTTTTGGCAGGAACCGCCACCACCACCATTAGAAATGGTGGTTGCCGCCGCCTGCCGCCATGAGCCACCGCCGACCACCACTACCCGAGGTGGCAGTGGGTGGTGCTCGGCCTAGTAGAACCCTGATTGACCTAAACACTTAACTTTGGACTGGGATGGTTCATTGTTGGGCTTGAAAACCCTAATTTTAGAGAATGTTGGTGTGGACCTATCGGGACCTGCGTGTGGACCAGTGGACTGAAGTTATGACCTATGTTGATTCCATTGTATGATGGCTTAATGGAATAATGGACTTAATGGGTTAAGTGAGAACACTTAACCCTAATCGTCATTTCATGTGAAAACCCTAATTGTGTTGGGTTTAGAGTTGGGCCTCCTGTTGGGCCTAAATGTTTGGACTCTTGATGGGCCAACTATTAACAAGTAAATGGACTAGAAAATTTGGATTGGACTTAAGGATAAGGCCCATTGGAAAGGTTTGGGCCCAATTTGGAAAATTGGGCCATAGATGGGCCATAACTGGGCCTTGATGATTATGAGATATTGGTGATGGGTTTTGAGCATTCTAACACTTCCTAAGTGTACATACAACCCTAATAACCTAGGATCTATGTTTGTCTAATAATCATGCAAAGTTGAATTCCAAGGTTATATTCCTATCTAGCATACATGGGGAACATTTTTAACTTGAATGAAAGATAGAATAACTTACCTTGTTCTTGATTATGATCCTTGAAACCTTGTGAGCCTAGCACCCCAAGTGTGATGCCTCAAATGCTTCACACAACACCAAATGCAAAGGAGTAAACTTTGAGAGAATCTTACACTTGCAAAATCGGCTCTAGCCCTCTTGTTTCTTATGTGTAGCCAATTTTGGTGGAGAATGGGTTTCTTATATAGTGTTGACACATCTAGGGTTACACCATGTAAACCCTAATGTGTCATGACTCTTCATTTCCATGACCCATGGGTTTGTAACTCCCATGGAGCATCCTATGGGTGGAACCCAACTTGATAATCCATGGAGCCTCTTAGCCCACTATATAAGATATGGAAGATTTACATAATCTACCCATATATTTAATTAGTTATCTTTTGATCACTTAATTAATTCTAAATTAATTCTTGATCAAACTAATTAAATAATATTATTAATATATTAGAACTTATTATATATTAATAAACCATAAGTGTTATTTCTCTCATTTTAGTTTATCCAATTGCATGGCGCCATGCAACCCAAATGGACCATGCCGGGTCGGGTCAAGTACATACCAGAAATAGTTATGGACTTAGACACCTTATCCAACAGTCTCCCACTTGGATAAGTCTAATAACTATAACTGCAATACTTCAGGAACCGATCGGCAATCGTAGCTCTTTCAAGGTCTCTCAGAACTGAGAAGATGATGATACGCCATTTAAGATAAGTGATCATATAATCCTCTGTTCTAGATATCAGCCGGACAAATACATGGAACAATGTCTTACTTATTGTCCAGCAGTTTGTTTCCCGATTTCCGATTTGTTTGACAAAGAACTTAATTGAACACATCAACTTAGTTCTGACCGGGCCCGGTACATAGGTCAAAACAAAATCATCGAGGGGCCCAGATATCAGCTTCTAATCCAAGAAGGAACAGATAAACTTCGACTCATATGTTTGTTCTACCACTCATTGAATTATACACAAAAGCACGTTTTATAACATCGAGTTACCAATGCGTTAACGTAGAATCAATGCATAACCAACTCATAAGTAACAAATCATATCTCTAGGTTTGAA
This sequence comes from Lactuca virosa, assembly GCF_052849685.1. Lineage (NCBI taxonomy): Eukaryota > Viridiplantae > Streptophyta > Magnoliopsida > Asterales > Asteraceae > Lactuca > Lactuca virosa. The sequence continues at coordinate 343,693,471 of NC_136430.1, read as the reverse complement.
GACTTATATGATATTACCGTCTCACGATCACTCGAGATAAATTCCATGAAGTGATTCCAGTGAGCGTGGGTTGAGTCCAATGCTCAGAACTTATGAGCACTCATGAGTGTTGTAGCCATGTCCAACAACTTAGACCTCTACAACCAATCATGACAGTCTTGATTCATACCTACTTCCGACATATGACCGACTGTGGAGGTTCGAATAATATGATATACCAAACATAATTATTCTGGAAGTCAAAACATGCAAAAGAAATATAGTAAACGATCGACAAGAGATAGCAACACTTTACTCATAAATAAAACACCTTTTATTCATCATCTAATGTCAATTACACTTTACAAATTTCAAGGTTATCTAACTACTAAATCTAATATCATCCTTCAGCGCTATGCTCCGAGCATGCTGGAGATGCTTAACCCGAGTCAGTCCCTTCGTGAGGGGATCTGCTGGATTCTCATCCGATGATACCCTCTTTGCCACGAGGAGTCCTTCTTCTATTCGATGTCTGATGAAATGGTATTTTCTGTCGATGTGTCTGGATCTCCCGTGATCCCTTGGTTCCTTGGCTAAGGCAACTGCACTTTCACTATCACAGAAAATTTCCATTGGTTCTTTAATAGCTGGTACAACTCCAAGGTCTCCAATGAAGTTCTTTAGCCATATCGCCTCCTTTGCTGCCTCGCTAGCTGCTATATACTCTGATTCGCAAGTTGAATCAGCCACTGTCTCTTGCTTGGAACTCTTCCAAGAAATTGCTCCTCCGTTTAACGTAAAGACCCAGCCTGACTGAGAGCGGAAATTATCCCTATCAGTCTGAAAGCTAGCATCACTATACCCTACAACTCTCAAGTCTTCACTCCCACCGAGGGTAAGGACCCAGTCCTTAGTCCTCCGGAGGTACTTGAGGATATTCTTTACCAAAGTCCAGTGTGCCTTGCCAGGGTTCCCCTGATACCTGCTAACCATGCTCAAAGAAAAGGCTACATCAGGTCGAGTACACGTCATAGCATACATGATCGATCCTACAGCCGAAGCATAAGGTATTCGACTCATTTCTGCTATCTCAGCCTCAATACTAGGGCTTTGTGTCTTACTCAATCTGGCGTTACTCTGGATGGGTAACTCTCCTTTCTTGGAGTCCTGCATGCCGAATCTCTTCAGCACCTTATCCAAGTAGGTACTCTGACTAAGTCCAATTATTCTTTTACTCCGGTCTCTCAAGATCCTTATCCCTAGAATATATAGGCAGCTTCTCCTAGGTCCTTCATAGAGAAACACTTCCCAATCCAGGACTTAACTTCCTGCAGAGTTGGGATGTCATTTCCTATGAGTAGTATGTCATCCACATACAATACCAAAAAGCTAACTATACTCCCACTAGTCTTGACATATACACAAGATTCATCTTCACTCCTAGAAAAGACAAATTCTTTGACTTTCTCATCAAAGCAAAGATTCCATCTGCGAGGTGCTTACTTTAACCCATAAATGGATTTCTTAAGCTTACACACTTTATTAGGGTACTCTGTATTGACAAAACCCTCTGGCTGACTCATGTAAACATCCTCAGCCAACTTTCCATTAAGGAAAGTGGTTTTGACATCCATTTGCCATATTTCATAGTCATGAAATGCAGCTATGGCTAACAGAACCCTAATAGACTTAATCTTGGCCACTGGAGAAAAGGTCTCATCATAATCAACTCCCGGAGTTTGTGAGAAACCCTTTGCAACCAGTCGTGCCTTATAAGTGTGTACATTACCATCCATGTCGGTCTTCTTCTTGAAGATCCATTTGCACCCTATAGTCTTACGACATGGTACATTCTCAACCAAGTTCCAAACTTGATTGTCATACATGGACTGTATCTCGCTGTCCATTGCCTCTTTCCACTTGGCTGACTCAGGGCCTGCCATGGCTTCCGCGTAACTGTTAGGTTCATCCAGACCTATCAGTGTCTCATCACTGATAAGTGTATCACCTTCCGCAGTAATATGGAATCCATAGTAATGCTCATGTGCATTCCTAACCCTTGTGGAACGCCTCAGAGGTACAGACTTGTCAATTGGCTCAACAGGAGTTTCCTCCTCAAGTTGAGTGCTAGGGTTTGAAGTTCCTTCACCACTTGACTCTTGAATTTCTTCAAGTTCAACTTGCCTCCCACTGTCTCCTTGGCTTATGAACTCTCTCTCTCTCTCGAAAGAAAGCCCTCCTAGCTACAAAGACCACATTCTCACTAGGTCTGTAGAAGAGGTAACCAAAGGATTTCTGTGGGTAGCCGATGAAAATACACCTCTCACTTCGAGGTTCGAGCTTATCATGAGTCTCGCGTCTAACGAAAGCCTCGCAACCCCAAATCTTAATGTGGTCTAGTTTGGGTACTTTACCAGTCCACATCTCATGAGGAGTTTTGGCAACTTTCTTTGTGGGAACTAGATTAAGGATATGGGCGGCAGTCTCTAAGGCATACCCCTAAAATGAGATTGGTAGCGATTACGCCTCTCAGCTACACCATTCAACTGCGGTGTCCTGGGAGGTGTCAATTGTGAGACAATCCCACATTCCCTAAGATAGTCGAGGAACTCTGAACTAAGATACTCACCACCTCGATCGGATCGAAGCATCTTAATGTTCCTGCCCAATTGATTCTCGACTTCCTGTTTAAACTCTTTAAACCTCTCAAAAGTCTCTGACTTATGCTTGATTAAGTAGACATATCCATATCTACTGTAATCATCAGTAAAAGTCAAATAATAACGATTAGCATCCCTTGTGGCATGTTTGAAGGGCCCACACACATCCGTGTGTATAAGATCCAACAAACCTTCACACCTCTCACAAGAACCTGTGAAGGGTGACTTTGTCATTCTTCCAAGTAAGCATGATTCGCAACTATCATCTGACTTTAGGTCAAATGACTTCAATACTCCATCCTTTTGGAGTTGGCCTATGCGTTTCTTGCTTATATGTCCAAGACGACAATGCCATAATGATGCTTTATCCAAGTTATTATCATTAACAGAATCAATACACAATACATTATTTTCTAAGTTATCAACCACATATACAGTTGATGGTTTTGAGCCATAAGAACTTTCCTATGTGCACATGCAAACCCTAATTGCTTGGATCTAGGTTTCTCTAATTGAACATGCATTGAATCCAAGACTTGCAATACTAGATCTAATGTAATATATTGAATCTAATCATATGAAATCAGATCTGAAAGAATACCTTGAATTACTTGCTTGATACTTCTTCTTCTTGGAGCTTAGAGTCACAATTGTCACTCCTCTAATGGCTTACAAACACCAACTAGCAAGAAGATGATCTTGAGAGAGATACGAGGAGGGATAGAAATCGGCCCTAAGGTTCCTTGGCTTGGTAGAGTTTTTATTTCTCCACCCCAAGGGTTCTATTTATACTATGAGCTATTAGGGTTTCTCCTTTAACCCTAATTGAATGACTTAGGCCCTAAGCAATCCAAGATCCTTCTAGATACAAGGCTTGGACGAAATTAAGGTTCCCAAGCCCCTAAATTTCGTTCACCCTAATATCCATAAGGATACATAGCCCAAAATACAACTATCACACATTTGACAGTTTATGCCCTTTTATTCAATTAACCTCTTTAAGTCACCAAATTAATTATCAATTAATATATGACTTATATTAATCAAATAACATTATTATTTCTTTAATATATTATTCTCATAATATATTAACAATAATATCTCTTCTCTCTTAATAAATCATCCTGTCAAGTTGCTATGGTGAAGGCAACCCAAAAGGACCATGCATAATCGGGTCAAGTACTTACCAAATACAGTTATAGCCTTAGACACTAATCCAACAGTCTCCCACTTGGATAACTCTAGTAACTATATATGCAAATATAATCCGATTAGCAATCGTAGCTCTCAAAGACGCTGTCAACTCTGATCTTATCAGTATCCTGTCCTTTAGATAAGGGATCGTATAATCCTCTGTTCTAGATATCGTGCGGACAATTACATGGAACATGGTCATACTTATTGTCCTGCAATTTATTTCTCGATCTCAGATTCATTTGACATAGAACTTAATCGAACACATCAATTTAGTTCTGACCGGGCCCGGCACATAAGTCAAATCAAATCATCGAGGGGCCCTGATATCGCTTTTACCCTCTTAGGATAAAAGGAACAGATAAACTTCGACTTATATGCATTTACTATCCACTAATCAAATTACACACAACAATACGTTTTATAACATCACGTTACTGATGCGTTTGCGCATTATCAATGCATAACCAATTAACAAACAATAAACCATATATCTAGGTTTTAAGACCATATGATATTACCATCTTGTGATCACTCGTGATAAATTCCATGAAGTGATTCCAACAAGTGTGGGTTTATTCCAATGCTCAAATCAAGTTCATAAGCACTCATGAACGTTGTAGCAAACCTTTGCTATGTCTAATACACTTTAGACAATCTACACACCAATTCATGACAGTCTTCATTCATATCTACTTCCAACATATGAACGACTGTGGACTATTCGAATAATTCGATTATTATCAAATAATTAATTACTCAGGAAGTCAAAACATGCAAAATGAAACAATAGTTAAACAATTAACATAAGACAGTAGCTTTACTTATAAATAATACTCCTTTATTTAATCATCAAATGTCAATTACATTTATATATTACACGTTTCCAAACTATCTAATCTAAACTAATATCGTCCTTTAGCCCAATGCTCCTAGCGTGCTGCAAAAGCTTAACCCTGCTAAGTCCCTTCGTAAGCGGATCTGCTGGGTTATCATCTGACGATACCCTTTTTACCACGAGGTGTCCTTCTTCTACTCGATGTCTAATAACATGATATTTTCTGTCGATATGTCGAGATCTACCATGATCCCTCGGTTCCTTGGTCAAGGCAACCGCTCCTTCATTATCACAGAAAATTTCCATAGGCTCCTTTATGGTAGGCACAACTCCAAGATCACCAATGAAGTTCTTCAACCACATAGCCTCCTTTGATGCTTCGCTCGCTGCAATGTACTCTGATTCGCACGTTGAATCAGCTACTGTTTCTTGCTTGGAACTTTTCCAAGTCACCGCTCCCCCATTAAGGGTAAAGACCCAGCCCGACTGCGAACGGTAGTTGTCCCTGTCGGTCTGAAAGCTGGCGTCACTATACCCTCGTACCTTTAAGTCATCATTCCCTCCGAGGACTAAAAACCATTCCTTGGTCCTCCGAAGGTACTTAAGTATATTCTTGACTGCAATCCAATAAGCTCTACCTGGGTTCCCCTGATATCTACTGACCATGTTTAAAGCAAAGGCCACATCAGGGCGAGTACAAGTCATAGCGTACATGATTGAGCCAACTGCGGAAGCATAGGGTATTTGGCTCATCTCAGCTATCTCGGATTCTGTACTCGGGCTTTGAGTCTTACTCAATTTGGCATTACTCTGTATCGGTAGTTCTCCCTTTTTCGAGTTTTCCATACTAAAACGTTTTAGTACCTTATCCAAGTAAGTATTCTGACTAAGTCCTATTAGTCTCTTACTTCGTTCTCTCACTATCCTTATTCCTAAAATATAGGAAGCCTCTCCGAGGTCCTTCATAGCGAAACACTTCCCGAGCCAGGATTTAACCTCCTGCAGAGTCGGGACGTTGTTTCCTATGAGCAGTATGTCATCGACATACAAAACGAGAAAGCTAACTATACTCCCACTGGCCTTGACATATACACATGATTCATCTTCACTTCGTACAAATCCAAACTCTTTGACTTTCTCATCGAAGCAAAGATTCCATCTGCGAGACGCTTGCTTAAGCCCATAAATGGACTTCTCAAGCTTACACACTCTATTGGGATGCTTTGGATCGACAAAACCCTCCGGCTGAGCCATGTAAACATCCTCAGCCAACTTCCCATTAAGGAAAGCGGTTTTTACATCCATTTGCCATATTTCATAGTCATGAAATGCAGCAATGGCTAGCATCACCCTAATAGACTTTATCTTCGCAACTGGTGAGAAGGTTTCGTCGTAGTCAACTCCAGGAGTCTGAGTGAAACCCTTTGCAACCAATCGCGCCTTATAAGTGTGCACGTTCCCATCCACGTCGGTCTTCTTCTTGAAGATCCACTTGCGCCCGACCGTCTTACGACCTGGTACATTGTCATCCAAGTTCCAAACTTGGTTGTCATACATGGACTGAATCTCACTGTCCATCGCCTCTTTCCATTTTACAGACTCTGGGCCTGCCATGGCTTCCTTATAGCTATTAGGTTCATCTAGATTTATTAGTGTACCATCACTAATATACGTGTCCCCTTCGGTAGTAATATGAAAGCCATAAAACTGGGGATGAACTCTAACTCTTTCGGAACGTCTAAGAGGTAAGGACTCGTCAATTGGTTCAACCGGAGTTTCCTCCTCAGGTTGAGCGCCAATGTTAGAGGCTCCTTCATCGCTCGACTCTTGAATCTCTTCAAGATCGACTTGCCTCCCATTGTCTCCTTGGCTTATGAGTTCTCGCTCTCGGAAAACCCCTCTCCTCGCAACGAAGACAACATTGTCACTCGGTCTATAGAAGAGATATCCAAAGGATTTCTGTGGGTAGCCGATGAATATACATCGCTCACTACAAGGTTCGAGCTTGTCGTGAGTTTCTCGTCTTACGAAAACTTCACAGCCCCAAACCTTGATATGTGCCAACGAGGGAGCTTTTCCTGTCCACATCTCGTGAGGTGTTTTGGTAACCTTCTTTGTGGGTACTAAATTAAGGATATGGGCGGCAGTCTCTAAGGCATACCCCCAGAATGAGATAGGTAGTGAAGCACGACTCATCATGGAACGAACCATGTCTAGCAAGGTTCGATTACGCCTCTCAGCTACACCATTCAATTGTGGTGTCCTAGGTGGCGTCAATTGTGAAACTATTCCACATTCCTTGAGGTAGTCGTGGAATTCAAGACTTAGGTACTCTCCACCTCGATCAGATCGAAGCATCTTGATTTTCCTGCCCAATTGATTCTCCACTTCTTGTTTAAACTCTTTGAACTTTTCAAAGGTTTCTGACTTGTGCTTGATTAAGTAGATATACCCATATCTGCTATAATCATCTGTGAAAGTCACATAGAAGCGATTTGCATCCCTTGTGGTGGATCTAAAGGGTCCACATAGATCTGTATGTATGAGATCCAATAAACCCTCACCCCTCGCACAAGTGCCAGTGAAGGGTGACTTGGTCATCTTTCCAAGTAAACAAGATTCGCACGTGTCATCTTCCCTAAGGTCGAACGACTCCAACACTCCATCCTTTTGGAGTTGGGCTATGCGCTTCTTGTTGACATGTCCAAGACGACAATGCCACAAGGATGCTTTATCCATACCATTGGAAGAATCCATACACAACACATCATTTCCTAGGTTATCTACAACCATAACAGTTTCATAAATTCCATTACAAGGCATTGCTTCAAAATATAAAACACCATTTAGATAAGCATAAATCGAACCATTCTCATTATTAAACGAATATCTAAATCCTTGTCTAAATAAACCATGAAAAGAAATGATGTTTCTTGCCATATCTGGCGAGTAGCAACAATTATTTAATTCTAAATTCAAACCATTCTTAAGCTCTAAAGAATACACTCCAATCTTGGTGACAGGCGGCGTTCTTCTGTTTCCCATGATCAGATTTATTCTTCCAAGCTCCACATCCCTATTTCTTCCTAGTCCCTGCAAATCAGAACAAATGTGGTAACCACACCCTGTATCAAGAACCCAAGAAATAGCATGAGATGAATCATTAGATTTAATTGTGTAAATACCTGCGAAAGATGGCTTGATCTTCCCATCCTTGATGGCTTGCAGATATTCCGGGCAGCTTCTCTTCCAATGCCCTATTTTGTGGCAATGGTGGCACTCTGCCTCCTTTGGGTTTGGGTTGGGCTTAGAAGGATCAACCTTGGTCCCACTAGAAGAGGAACCATTTTGGGACTTTCCTTTGTGGTGGTTCTTTGAAAAAGCCTTCCTCTTCTTGCCCCTTCCCTGTCCAATAGCCAAAACAGGAGCAACGGGTGGATTGGGAGTTGGTGCAACAGACTTGTCCTTGAGGTTGCTCTCAGCAGTCCTCAGGAGCCCTTGGAGTTTGCTTAGGGTGACCTCTTCCTTGTTCATGTGGTAGGTCATTCTAAATTGGTTGTAGCATGAGGGCAAGGAGTGAAGAACAATGTCGATAGCCAAATCTTCCCCAAAGTTGACATTCAACTTGCGAAGACGATCAACATACCTTTGCATCTTTTGCAAGTGCACAGTAAGAGACTCTCCACTTCCCATTTTAGCAGTAATCATATTCGTTATGATTTCATAGCGCTCTTGCCTCGCGCTTTGGTGATACCTCTCCATCAAGTCTAGATGCATCTCATAAGGATACATGTCCTCATAGGACTTTTGGAATTCTGAGTTCATTGTGGCTATCATGATGCAATGGACCTTCGTTGCATCACGCTCATGGTTCTCAAAGACAGCCATTTCTTCAGGAGTAGCAGTTTCTGGATTGATCTTTTCGAGCTTCTCATCGAGAACATACTCTTTGTCCTCGTAACGCGCGATTGTGCGAATGTATCTTATCCATTCGCTAAAGTTCGTTCCATCGAATGTCACTTTTTGACAAAGGCTCATTAGAGGAAATGAGCTAGCAGCTGTGTTGTTTGCGTTAGACATCTATAAATAGAAAGAACAAAGTTTGATTAGATTAAGTCCCTAATTAACACCCAAAAAGAAAATTAGGGCTAGGACCCAACAACATTATTTACACATTAGAAAAGGGATGCCGTAATCCAACATGAAAATAATTTGGAGGTAAGTGAATGACGATTCACTAATTCTTCACCATGAAAAACATAAGCTTTAAGTTTTAAATGTATTGAGAATTCCTAGATTTCATTGAGATTCATTGAACCTTTCAATGACATGTTTAAATCTCGATATTCCCCTCTCGTTTGTGACTGGGATGCCGAGGATCACAAAGTGGGTGTGAATAACCATGCAAATGTACAAGGTGCCCCCACTGTTACAGTTACCTATTCAATGTGCTGGTTAACCACACACGCTCCATTGAACTTATAACAAACAATGAGTCACCCTTTGCCACCTTTGCTTAGAACCCAATTAATGTGCCGGTTAACCACACGCGCTCCATTAATGTCTTAGCAAGGGTACAAAGTGTAATTTCATGGGATTGCATCAATTCACTTTTCCTAAAGTAACTAAGAATGGGAATTTTATAAAACATGTTTAGTTACTTTATATAGATACATTATACTTATTAATGAGAGGAGGTTTGCCCTATCCTACCCGTTCGGCTAACGACCCTCCACCAGTCAAGCAAGCGGTGGGTGTGAATGTACACCCATTAAGCGCCATTTTATAGGCAGCAACCTTATACCCACCTTATAGACCGACTTCGTGAATAAGGCCTACTAACGGTAAGACTAGCATTTTAATTATACATACATATATATATATATATATATATATATATATATATATATATATATATATATATATATATATAAAGCTTGTAATAATATCATAGTATAGAGTTGAATTTTAAACTTGTAAAATTCCAGGGATTGAAATTTAAATTATTCAAATTAAACATTTAATCACAAAATATAAATTTCAAAACTTGAGGACAAGTTTTGAACTTTTCAAAACATAAGGATCAAACAGCAAATAATATAAATCAACAAATTAGATTATCTCAATTTGATCTTATTTAACATTACTTGCATGACAATTTACCAATTCAATTCAAATAATCAATTATAATCATATAAGGAAATTATTATTCAACTAATTGACAATTATCTTTTATTTGGTCAAGAATATACTCATATATATGATTAAAATCGGATTTTAATGACCCAAAACAGTTAAGGCAAGTATCCTCAAGTAAAACAGCAAGAAATCCCGAAACTTCCTCCTTCTGACGCTCGAACTCGCCGAGTACCTCTATGGACTCGCCGAGTTGGAGCTACTCGCCGAGTCCACAGTGGAACTCGCCGAGTACAGCAGTCAGAATCATAAAAATCGAATTTTGTAAGCAACAAGCAATCAACCAATGCATCAATTCAATAGAAATCAATCAAAGCTCTGATACCACTGATGGTTTTGAGCCATAAGAACTTTCCTATGTGCACATGCAAACCCTAATTGCTTGGATCTAGGTTTCTCTAATTGAACATGCATTGAATCCAAGACTTGCAATACTAGATCTAATGTAATATATTGAATCTAATCATATGAAATCAGATCTGAAAGAATACCTTGAATTACTTGCTTGATACTTCTTCTTCTTGGAGCTTAGAGTCACAATTGTCACTCCTCTAATGGCTTACAAACACCAACTAGCAAGAAGATGATCTTGAGAGAGATACGAGGAGGGATAGAAATCGGCCCTAGGGTTCCTTGGCTTGCTAGAGTTTTTATTTCTCCACCCCAAGGGTTCTATTTATACTATGAGCTATTAGGGTTTCTCCTTTAACCCTAATTGAATGACTTAGGCCCTAAGCAATCCAAGATCCTTCTAGATACAAGGCTTGGACGAAATTAAGGTTCCTAAGCCCCTAAATTTCGTTCACCCTAATATCCATAAGGATACATAGCCCAAAATACAACTATCACACATTTGACAGTTTATGCCCTTTTATTCAATTAACCTCTTTAAGTCACCAAATTAATTCTCAATTAATATATGACTTATATTAATCAAATAACATTATTATTTCTTTACTATATTATTCTCATAATATATTAACAATAATATCTCTTCTCTCTTAATAAATCATCCTGTCAAGTTGCTATGGTGAAGGCAACCCAAAAGGACCATGCATAACCGGGTCAAGTACTTACCAAATACAGTTATAGCCTTAGACACTAATCCAACAACAGTTTCATACACACCATCACAAGGTAATGCTTTAAAATAAAGAACATTATTAAAGAAAGCATTAATCGAACCAACTTCATTATCAAATGAAAAGGTGAAACCTTGTTTATACAATGCATGAAAGGAAATAATATTTCTTGCCATTTCTGGCGAATAACAACATTTATTCAAATCTAAACTAAACCCACTACTTAGCGATAAAGTATAAACTCCAATATTGGTGACAGGTAAAGCTTTCCTATTCCCCATGATTAAGTTTATTCTTCCATGCTCCACATTCTCACTTCTTCTTAGTCCCTGCAAATCAGAACATATATGAATACCACAACCGGTATCAAGGACCCAAGAGTTAGAATGGGGTGAGTTATTAGATAAGATAGTGTAAATACCTGCATGGTTGGGTTTAACTTTCCCATCCTTCACATCTTGCTGGTACTTTGGGTAGTTCCGCTTCCAATGTGACTTTTCATGGCAATAGAAGCATTCAGCCTCTTTAGGGTCAGAAGAAGGAGTGACAAAACCTTTCTTGGTTCCACTTGAAGAAGAGCCATCAAGGGTCCTAGCCTTGGTACCCTTCGAAGAGCTCTTCCTCTTCTTCCCTCTACCTTTCCCGATTGCCAAAACCGGGGCGGAGTTTGGAGTAGGAGTGTTAACAACCGACTTACCCTTAAGACCTGTTTCTGCGGTCTTGAGGAGTCCCTGAAGTTTGCTGAGTGTGACCTCTTCCTTATTCATGTGATATGTCATGCGGAATTGATCATAGCACGATGGTAAGGAGTGCAAAATGATATCTATTGCAAGCTCCTCAGGGAAGTTCACATTAAGCTTCAGCAACCGATCCACATACCTATGCATTTTCTGCATGTGGCTCGTGACGGATTCCCCGTCCTTCATCATGGTTGTTATGATAGAGCATATGATTTCATACCTCTCTTGTCGTGCACTTTGATGGTATATTTCCATCAGATCTTGGTGCATTTCAAAAGGGTAGAAGTCCTCATAGGACTTTTGGAGTTCCGCTGTCATGGTGGACAACATGATGCATGCCACTTTTGTAGCATCCCTTTCATGTGCCCGGAAGTCAGCGATCTCCTGGGGAGTTGCAGTGGTCTCATCAATCTCCTTAAGCTCCTTGTCAAGGACATATTCTTTGTCCTCGTAGCGGGTAATCATCCTGATGTTTCTGATCCATTCATTGAATTTGGATCCATCAAAAGTGACTTTCCCACACAAGTTCATAAGGGTAAAGGAGCCATTAGGATTAGAGCCAGAAGCAGCATTGTTTGAAGACATCTGAAAGAAGAGGACAAGATTAGTTTAGATATTAAGAGAGTCCTTAATAAAACACCCAAATGTAATATTAAGGCTAGGATCCAATCACAATATATTATAACTTAGAAGAGGTATGCCGTAATCCAAGCTATAACATATTTGAAAGGTAGGTGAATGACGATTCACCAATTTCCACCATGAAAAACGAAATATAAATATTAGGTTTTTAATTGGTTCTTAGAAATTCCTAGATTCTTTTGAGATTCAATGAACTTTTCAAAGGCATGTTTCAATCTCGAGTGTGCCCTCCATGTTTTGTGACTGGGATACCGAGGATCACAAAACGAGGTGTGAAGTAACCATGCAAATCACTTGGTACCCTCAAGGTTTATCACTCAATCGATGTGCCGGTAAACCACACACGCTCCACCGATGCTATGGTAAACCTTAAGTCACCCTTTACCTACCTTGTTAAGTCCAAGTTAGTGTGCCGGTTGACCACACACGCTCCACCAACGACTTAAACAAAGTGTAAAGTGTAATTTCATGGATTAGCACCTTATTCACATTTTCCTAAAGTAACTAAGATTGGGAATTTAATAAAAGCATTTAGTTACTTTATAATATTCATCATACTTTTAATGAGAATTTATAAGTCCTTGTCTTACCCGTTCGGCTAACGACCCTCCACCGATCAAGGAAGCGGTGGGTGAGAGTGGACACCCATTAAGTTGCCATTTTATAGGCAACAACCTTATACCCCCCTTATAGACCGACTTCGTGAATGAGGCGTACTAGCGGTAAGACGACTTGACGTTATACATATATATATTAGTAACTTATAATATTATAAAGTATAAGGGTTGAATTTTAACTTTTAAAATTCTAAGGGTTGGAACTAAAGTTTTAATCAAGACTTTACATGTTCCAAAACTCGAGGGCAAGTTTTGTAAACTTCCAAAATATTTTATTTCTTATAACTTATGAATTAATTGAGTAATAAAAATGAAGACTCTTCATTTTTTATAGCTCTTGTGTTCTTTTAATGGCTTTAATAAAAGTGAGACTTTTGGTTTTCCATAACTTGAGGACAAGTTATGGACTCCATTAAAACACATTATGATCATGAATTAAACTACCATGAAGGTTACAAACAATTCCTATGATCATCTAATCTTCATAAGTTCAAGAACATGAATATGAACACTTTCAAGAATCAAAAAATTACACTTAAAAAACTTGTAATTTTAATAATTGCCATTGTAAATGGATTAGCATAAACATTACACCATCTAAAACAAGCTTTAAAACATCAAAACAGTTTAGGGTAATGTTTCTAGTCCATTTCCAGCAACAAATGTGCAAACTTTCATACGAGCAGAAAACAGAAAAACGATTTTTTTTCAAGCTGTTTGCACACAAAAAAAAACAACAAACAAACCTAGGCTCTGATACCACTGATGGGTTTTGAGCATTCTAACACTTCCTAAGTGTACATACAACCCTAATAACCTTGGATCTATGTTTGTCTAATAATCATGCAAAGTTGAATTCCAAGGTTATATTCCTATCTAGCATACATGGGGAACATTTTTAACTTGAATGAAAGATAGAATAACTTACCTTGTTGTTGATTATGATCCTTGAAACCTTGTGAGCCTAGCACCCCAAGTGTGATGCCTCAAATGCTTCACACAACACCAAATGCAAAGGAGTAAACTTTGAGAGAATCTTACACTTGCAAAATCGGCTCTAGCCCTCTTGTTTCTTATGTGTAGCCAATTTTGGTGGAGAATGGGTTTCTTATATAGTGTTGACACATCTAGGGTTACACCATGTAAACCCTAATGTGTCATGACTCTTCATTTCCATGACCCATGGGTTTGTAACTCCCATGGAGCATCCATGGAGCATCCTATGGGTGGAACCCAACTTGATAATCCATGGAGCCTCTTAGCCCACTATATAAGATATGGAAGATTTACATAATCTACCCATATATTTAATTAGTTATCTTTTGATCACTTAATTAATTCTAAATTAATTCTTGATCAAACTAATTAAATAATATTATTAATATATTAGAACTTATAATATATTAATAAACCATAAGTGTTATTTCTCTCATTTTAGTTTATCCAATTGCATGGTGCCATGCAACCCAAATGGACCATGCCGGGTCGGGTCAAGTACATACCAAAAATAGTTATGGACTTAGACACCTTATCCAACAATTGGGCCATCAGAATGACAAGTGTTAGACCAATAATAAAGTGTTAAGCCTTAAGGTAAGACCATGTGAGGAGTTTGGGCCCAATTTGGAAAATTGGGCCATAATTGGGCCTTGGTTCATTATTAGACTTTTGGGCCTTTGGATTGGGCCTTGGGCTTGAGTCAAGCTAAGTTAGGGGTAAAGTAGTCTTCTACCCCAAGCATGGAATTATGGATATGTGTCGGGGACCCAATTATTAATTGGGTGTTATTTTGATGTTGATAGATTGGGGAATCTGTCATCCAACAGCTAGGGTTTTGTCTGTGGGACTTTAGCAGTGCGAGGTGAGTCCTCTTCCAGTAGGAATGGGTCTAAGCCACCAATGCCGGCTCGTGTAGTTTATATGTTCTTGATAGGAACACGAAGTGTGGGCGGGTACCGTATCTCATTATTACCAGAGTATAGATATCAGTCAGATTGTTGGATTGCTATACTTGTTGTCTGTGTGATACTTGTATGTGTTTGTTTATATATGTGAGTGTGGGCGGGGCCCGTATCTCATTATTATTCGAGTGTGGACGGGGCTCGTATCTCATTATTAGCTGAGTGTGGGCGGGGCCCGTATCTCATTATTATTTGAGTATGGTTATTGGTATGATGGTAGGTTGTGTATTTGTTATCTGTGTGATACTTGTATGTGTTTGTTTATGTATGTGAGTGTGGGCGGGGCCCGTATCTCATTATTATTCGAGTGTGGGCGAGGCCCGTATCTCATAATTGGTTGAGTGTGGGCGGGGCCCGTATCTCCTAGTTAACGGAGTGTGGGCGGGGCCCGTATCTCCTAGTTAACGAAGTGTGGGCGGGGCCGGTATCTCCTAGTTAGTGGAGTGTGGCTGGGGCCTGTATCTCCTAGTTAGCGGAGTGTGGGCGGGGCCCGTATCTCCTAGTTAGCGGAGTGTGGGCGGGGCCCGTATCTCCTTGAGTGTGGGTGGGGCCCGTATCTCTCAGTAGCATGATTATGTGTATGGTATGTGGTAGTTTGGGGAGACTCACTAAGCTTTGTGCTTACGGTTTTCAGTTTTGGTTTCAGGTACTTCGGTTTTCAAAAGAAGGAGCTCGGGATGATTGCAGAGCACACACCATTTGTTCAGCCTGGGATGTTTATACTCTGATATGTTTAACAGATGTTGTGATATTCTTGAGATAAACGATTCATGATTTTTATATGTTGAAAGATAATTATGGTTTTATTAATGATTTAAAACAAAAAATTTAGACTACATTTTTAGGATGTTTCACTCGACCCCTTCTTGCTCATTCTCACTCATGAACTTGTATGGGAGGGTGATATTCGATGGGTCCAATTTTAACGATTGGATCCACAACATTCGTATGGTCACCCGCTACGAGGACAAAGAGTATGTTCTCGACAAGGAGCTGAAAGAGGTCAATGTGAACACTACCTCTCCCGAAGAAATTGCTGCTTACGAAACCCATGAGCGAGATGCTACGAAGGTTCATTGCATCATGCTCGCAACAATGACTGTTGAGCTCCAAAAGTCCTACGAGGACTACTATCCATACGAGATGCACCAAGATTTGATGGAAAGGTACCATCAAAGTGCTAGGAAGGAATGGTACGAGATCATCGCTGCGATGATCACTACCAAAATGAAGGATGGAGAGTCCATCACGACCCACTTGCAGAAAATGCAGTGATATGTGGACCGCTTGCTGAAGTTGAATGTCAACTGCAATGAGGAGTTGGCCATAGATATCATTCTACACTCCTTACCTCCTTGTTACGACCAGTTTCGTATGACCTACCACATGAGCAAGGAGGAGGTCACTCTAAGCAAGCTTCAAGGCCTGCTAAGGATTTCTGAGAGTAGTCTGAAAGGCAAATCTATTGCATTTACTCCTACTACTGTTGCCCCTGTCTTGGCTTTTGGGAAAGGAAAAGGAGAGAATAGGAAGGCTCCTTCTAAGAGCCACAAGGGAAAGTCTCACGATGGTACCTCTTCTAGTGGAACCAAAGTTGGTCCTGCTGCTCCCTCTTCCAACCCGAAGGATACCGAGTGCTTCTACTTCCATGACAAAGGGCATTGGAAACGAAGCTGCCCGAAGTATCTGCAAGAATTCAAGGATGGGAAAATAAAGCCCTCCTTCGCAGGTATTTGTACTATTCAATCTAATAACTCGTCACATGCTATGTCTTGGGTCCTTGATACAGGATGTGGTTTTCATATTTGTTTTGATTTGAAGGGTCTAAGAAGAAGTAGGGATGTGGATCATGGGAAGATAAACTTGATCATGGGGAATAGGAAAGCGTCGCCTGTCACCAAGATTGGAGTTTACTCTTTAGTGCTTAGTAGTGGGTTAGGTCTATATTTGAATAATTGTTGCTATTCGTCAGAAATGACACGAAATATTATTTCTTTTCATGGTTTGTATAAACAAGGTTTTAGATTTTCGTTTAATAATGAAAATGGTTCTATTCATGCTTTCTTTAATGGTACTTTCTATTTTGAAGCATTGCCTTGTAATGGAAAATATGAAAATGTGATGGTTGTAGACAACTTAGGAAATGATGTGTTGCATATCGATTCTTCCAATAGTTTGGATAAAGCATGATTGTGGCATTGTCGTCTTGGACATGTCAACAAGAAGCGCATAGCCCAACTCCAAAATGATGGAGTGTTGGAGTCATTCGACCTTAGGGACGATGACACGTGCGAGTCTTGTTTACTTGGAAAGATGACAAAGTCACCCTTCACTGGTACTTGTGAAAGGAGTGAGGGTTTATTGGATCTCATACATATCGATGTATGTGGGCCCTTTAGATCCACCACAAGGGATGCGAACCGCTTCTATGTGACTTTTACCGATGATTATAGCAGATATGGGTATATCTACTTAATCAAGCACAAGTCAGAAACCTTTAAAAAGTTCAAAGAGTTTAAGCAAGAAGTGGAGAATCAGTTGGGCAGGAAAATTAAGATGCTCCGATCCGACCGAGGAGGTGAGTACCTTAGTATTGAATTTCACGACTACCTCAAGGAATGCAGAATTGTTTCGTAATTGACGCCACCTAGGACACCGCAGTTGAATGGTGTGGCTGAGAGGCGCAATCAAACCTTGTTGGACATGGTTCGTTCCATGATGAGTCGAGCTTCGTTTCCTATCTTATTCTGGGGGTATGCCTTAGAGACTGCCGCCCATATCCTTAATCAATCCCAGCTAAGAAGGTTGCCAAAACACCTCATGAGATGTGGACATGGAAAGCTCCCTCTTTGGCACATATCAAGGTTTGGGGTTTCGAGGCTTTCGTAAGATGAGAGACTCATGACAAGATTGAACCTCGTAGTAAGAGGTGTATTTTCATCGGCTATCCGCAGAAGTCCTTTGGATATCTCTTCTATAGACTGAGTGACAATGTTGTCTTCGTTGCGAGGAGAAGGGTTTTCCAAGAGTGAGAACTCATAAGCCAAGAGGACAGTGGGAGGCAAATTGATCTTGAAGAGCTTCAAGAATCAAACGATGAAGGAACCTCTAACACTGGCGCTCAACCCGAGGAGGAAACTCCTGTTGAACCGATTTACGAGTCCCTACCTCTTAGACGTTCCAGTAGAGTTAGTGTTCCACCCGTATTATATGGTTTCCATATAACTGCTGAGGGTGATACGTTTATTAGTGATAGTACACTAATAAATTTGGATGAACCTAACAACTACAAGGAAGCCATGGCAGGCTCGGAGTCTGCGAAATGGAAAGAGGCTATGGACAGCGAGATTCAGTTTATGTACGACAATCAAGTTTGGAACTTAGTTGACAATGTGTCGGGTCGTAAGATAGTCAGGTGCAAATGGATCTTCAAGAAGAAGACCGACATGGATGGGAAAGTACACACATATAAGGCGCGGTTGGTTGCGAAGGGCTTTACTCAAACTCCCGGAGTTGACTATGATGAGACCTTCTCGCCAGTAGCGAATATTAAGTCTATAAGGGTTATGCTAGCCATAGCTGTGTTTCATGATTATGAAATATGGCAGATGGATGTCAAAACCGCTTTCCTTAATGGGAAGTTGGCTGAAGATGTTTACATGAGTCAGCCAGAGGGTTTTGTCAATGCGGAGCACCCTAATAGAGTGTGTAAGCTTGAGAAATCCATTTATGGATTGAAACAAGCGTCTGGTAGATGGAATCTTTGTTTTGATGAGAAAGTCAAAGAGTTTGGGTTTTC
The DNA here is from genome assembly GCF_052849685.1 of Lactuca virosa. NCBI lineage: Eukaryota > Viridiplantae > Streptophyta > Magnoliopsida > Asterales > Asteraceae > Lactuca > Lactuca virosa. The sequence goes on along the minus strand of NC_136430.1, from coordinate 343,674,763 downwards.
AAGAAGCGAGGATGAGTCTTGTGTATATGTCAAAGCCAATGGGAGTATAGTTAACTTTCTCGTTTTGTATGTGGATGACATACTGCTCATAGGAAACGACATCCCAACTTTGCAGGATGTTAAGTCCTGGCTTGGGAAGTGCTTCGTTATGAAGGAACTCGGAGAAGCTGCCTATATTCTAGGGATAAGGATATTAAGAAATAGGAGTAAGAGACAAATAGGACTTAGTCAAAGTACTTACTTGGATAAAGTGTTGAAACGTTTCAACATGGAGAATTCCAAGAAAGGGGAGTTACCAATCCAAATCAATACCAAGTTGAGTAAGACTCAAAGCCCGAGTACCGAAGCCGAGATAGTAGAGATGAGCAGAGTACCTTATGCTTCCGTAGTTGGCTCAATCATGTATGCTATGACATGTACTCGCCCTGATGTGGCCTTCGCTTTAAGCATAGTCAGCAGATATCAAGGGAACCCTGGTAGAGCACATTGGACCGCAGTAAAGAATATTCTTAAGTACCTACGAAGGACTAAGGAATTGTTCCTTATCCTCGGTGGGAGTGATGACTTGAGAGTGCGAGGGTATAGTGACGCCAGTTTTCAGACTGATCGGGATAATTTCCACTCGCAGTCGGGCTGGGTCTTTACCCTGAACGGAGGAGCAGTGACTTGGAAAAATTCCAAGCAGGAGACCGTAGTTGATTCAACGTGCGAATCGGAGTACATAGCAGCGAGCGAAGCGTTGAAGGAGACATTATGGCTAAAGAGCTTCATTGGAGACCTTGGAGTTGTACCGGCCATAAAGGAGCCTATGGAGATTTTCTACGATAACGAAGGTGCGGTTGCCTTGACCACGGAACCAAGGGATCATGGCAGATCCAGGCATATCGACAGAAAATATCACTCTATTAGACATCGGGTAGAAGAGGGACTCCTCGTAGTAAAGAGGGTATCGTCAGAGTAGAACCCAGCATATCCTCTTACGAAGGGACTGAGTAGGGTTAAGCACTTGCAGCACGCTAGGAGCATTGGGCTGAAGGGCGATATTAGTTTTAGTGATTAGAAAGCCTTTAGAAACTTGTAATAGATAAATAGTAATTAACATTTGATGATTAAATAAATGAGTTTTATTTATAAGTAAAGTTACTGTCTTGTGTTAATTATTTACTATTGTTTCACTTTGCATGTTTTGAAATCCTAAATAATAAGATTATTTAAACTATCCACAGTCGATCATACGTTGGAAGTAAGTATGAAAGAAGACTGTCATGAATTGGCTTGTAGATTGTCTAAGCGTTTAGACATGGCAAGGTTTGCTGCAACGTTCATGAGTGCTCCTGAAATAAGATTTGAGTATTGTATTAAACCCTCACTCACATGAATCACTTCATGGAATATAATCACGAGTGATTGTGAGATGGTAATATCATATAGACTTTAAACCTAGATATATGAGTTGTTGTTTACAAGTCGGTTGTGCATTGATAATGCTTAAACACATCAGTAACTTGATGTTATAAAACGCATTGTTGTGTACGATTTGATGAGTAAATAATACAAGCATATAAGTCAAAGTTTTTTTTCCCTTTTATCCTACGAGGCTAAAAGCGATATCTTGGGCCCCTCGATGATTTTGTTTTGACTTATGTGTCAGGCCCGGTCAAGACTAAATTGATGTGTTCAATTAAGTTCTATGTCAGACAAATCAGAGATCGAGAAACAAAATGTTGGACAATAAGTATGACTATGTTCCATATAATTGTCCACACGATATCTTGAGAACGGAGGACTATACGATCCATTATCTAAAGGACGTGTCAGAGTTCGAAAGCGGCTTTTAAGAGCTACAATTGCTAATCGAATTTTGAAGTAGTACTTGTATTTATAGTTATTAGACTTATCCAAGTGGGAGACCGTTGGATTAGGTGTCTAAGCCCATAACTATATTTGGTATGTACTTGACCCGGTTGTAGCATGGTCCTTTTGGGTTGCCTTCACCAAAGCAACTTGACTGGATGAATAATGGAGAAAGAGGTTATTATGGTTTATTAATATATTATATGAATAATATATTAAAAGAGAAATTATATTATTTAATTAATATTGGTCAAGAATTAATTTAGAATTAATTTTGTGGTCAAAAGATATTAATTAAATCAAGGGGACTGATACTGTAATTATAAGATAGTTACAAGGTTGGGCTTAGGATCCATAAGGAAGCAATGGACGAATTCTATGTGGGAGCCCACATAGAAATCGTCCAAGGGGCCTTCTGGAAGGATCCTTTGGACTGCTTAAGGCCCAAGTAATCTAATTAGGGTTTTGACTGAAACCCTAGCAGCTCACCTATATAAAGGACCCCTAGGCTTCACAATTTCGGCTACCACAACCCTAGAAGGATTCATTGAGCCGAAAATTACCTCTCCACTCTCTCTCTTGCATTCTCCAATTGCTTTGCTTTTTGTGATCCATTAGAGGCATCACATTTGAGGTGGTAGGTTCTCAAAGGTTCAAGATCTTCAAGCTACAATCAAAGGTAACTTTCTAACTTGTTTATTAGATGTTAATTTTGATTTTTGTTGTATGCTAGATTAGGGTTTACAAGCTTTGGATGATTATTGCATGTACAAATAGAAAAACTAGATTCAAAGCTTTAGGGTTTGCATGCGCACCATAGTATTGATGTTTTGCTCATAACTCTACACATGGATCTCATGAACCGCGTGTGCAGACCGATGTTGGGTATTCTGGGCCAAGGTCGAGGCCGTGATGCTGTGGGAGGTTCCGAGGTCTCCATCTGAGATTCAGAGTTTTCTTGGTCTGGCTGGTTATTATCGGAGATTCATCAAGGATTTCTCCAAGATCATTGTTCCATTGACCCGATTGAACAAGAAGTCGGTGACATTTCGTTGCGGACCTGAGCAGCAAGCAACTTTTGAGACTCTTAGTCGGCGGTTGTGTGAGGCGTCGATTCTGACCCTACCTGAGGGTGTTGATGACTTTGTAGTTTATTGTGATGCTTCGATCTCCGGTCTGGGGGTAGTAATGATGCAGCGGGGTCGTGTGATAGCTTACGCTTCGAGGCAGATGAAGCCTCATGAGGCGAATTACCCGACACATGACTTGGAGTTGGGGGCTGTGGTTTTCGCCCTTAATATTTGGCGGCATTACCTCTATGGAGTTCGTTGTACTATTTACACGGATCACAAGAGCTTCAGGTATCTGATGGATCAGCCGAATCTGAACATGAGGCAACGTTGATGGTTAGATGTGGTGAAGGATTATGACTGTGAGATCCTTTATCTCCCGGGGAAGAACAATATGGTGGCTGATGCTCTCAGCCGCAAGGCGGTCACAGCTCCGATTAGAGACCTATGTTTGAGGATGACCGTGATTACTTCGTTGTTGGAGCGGATTCGTGAGGCACAGATTGAGGCTTTGAAGGAAGAGCACCGGAAATGCGGGTGAATTGCGGGTCAGGTGGCTTCCTTCGATTATGATAGTTGTGGGTTGTTGACTCTGCATTAGCGAGTTTGGGTTCTGTACTGGGGTGGTGTGCGCCAGATCTTGATGGAGGAGGCTCACGATTCGAGGTTCTCCATCCATCCCGGGGCCACGAAGATGTATAGGGATATTTATCCTGATTATTGGTGGCCTTGCATGAAGCGGGATGTCGCTTGGTTCGTGGAGCGGTGCTTGACCTGTAGGAAGGTTAAGGCCGAGCATCAGCGACCTCACGGCAAGATGCAGCCGTTGGAGATTCCTAAATGGAAATGGGAAGACATTACCATGGACTTTATCATAAAGCTTCCAAGGACTGCACATGGGGTGGATTTGATATGGGTCATCGTGGATCAATTGACCAAGAGTGTGCATTTCATTCCGATTCGGGAGAGTATTTCTGTAACATCCTATTTTTGACCGTCCGTGATTAGGGTTCGTAGGCTGCAACCGAGCAAGAGGGAGTCTCAGGGTTGTGACGAGTTGCTTGGAGCTTAGGTCATCTCGTCACCTATCCGAGGGTATGAGGTTTGTGGGAATCGGGGTCATGTCGAGGAAGCGATGACAGTTGATGATTTGGCAAGATAAGTCCTTTAGTTGAAATTGTTGGCAGCGGAGTACGCTGGGCGTACGTGTGTGTACACTTAGCGTACTCATGTGCGTGACATTTAAGCTGAGCCACCTAGTATGTTGGGCGTACCAAAGGGTACGCTGGGCGTACTAGGCACAGAAGAAAACCCTAATTAATAGGAGTGTCCCTATATAAAGAATAAGATGGCCTCATTCCTGGCCACCATCCTCATTCAATAAACCCCCCTAAACCCTAATCCTTATTCTTGAGCTCGTGTGTGACCATTATGAGCCTATAAGTGTTATTATGGAAATTTTGGAGTGAAGAAGGAGCATGGAAGAGAATAGAGTTGGAGTCCAGGCTTTGGATCTGAGCTTTTCTGTGGTTGGAGCATCATTTGGAGGTATAAAGCTCAAAGCTTTCCCATCGTTTTTGTTTTGTGCATGATATGGTCCATTTTAGGGTTTTTGGTCCCAAAGCTTGAGGCTTTATGAGTTGTTGCACTCCAGAGCTTAATATCTGTCCTTTTAAGTGTTTCTAGTGGTGAGGATCCATAAAAATTAGATCTTGAACGTGAGAATCAACCCATGCATGAGATTTGAGCATTTTGAGTTAAGAGAATAAGAGTTTTATGTGTTTGTGACCTTATCAACCATGCAAAGGCTTAAAGTCACTAACTTTATGGAGTAAGAGATGATAGGGAGTCCAGATCTGAGAAATGAGTTAAGGTCTTAACGGATTAAGACCAAGAGAATGGACTAAAGCAAAACTGGGCGTACGCCCAGAGTAAGTTCCAGTACGCCCCGCGTACTGGGTTGGAGTCCCCGATCAGTTTCATGCATGTGTGAGTACGCTGAGCGTACCAAGAGAGGTACGCCCCACGTAACTCCAGTGTGGGCTTTTGGGCTGGATCTTATCATGGGTCGTGAGGGTTGGGCCTGAATCTTTGGGCTTGTGAATTAGAGACTATGAGTAGAGAAATATTATAATTATGCCTTGGGCCCTTGAGTTGGGCTTGTCACTTGGACTTGAGAGTTGGGCCTCGGGAGAGCCCATTCATTATTGGGCCTTGGTGGGCCCAATGGGTTTTAGATTGTTGATGGTATGGTTAGCGGACTTCCTTTAGACCTATTGAGTGAGAGTCTGGACTTAGTCCCTAATTGGGTTATTTGTGGATTTGGCACAGAGTTAGTGGTCGGTGCGTAGCAGCAGCGTCTATAGGAGTTGTTCATCATCCGAGGTGAGTCTTCTCACTATACTTACCTTGTGTGGTAATTTTAAGTGTGACCGGAGGGTCTTATGTGAATGAGCTATGTAATGAGATATCCTGCTATTTGTTTCAGATATGGTTACTGTGCATTATATTGACCTGTTGAGTTACGGGACCAGAGGGTCCATCTGAGTTGTGGGACCGGAGGGTCCCACTGAGACACATTGACCGGAGGGTCTTATTGAGTTATAGACTCGAGTGGCTGATGTGTTGTGTGTGGTATTTTGGGGAACTCCCTAATCTTTATGCTTACCGTGTTATGTGTTATGTATTTCAGGTTTTTCTCAGGATCGCGGGAAGGCACCGGCTCGATTGTACACACCAGTGGAAGAGTTATGTTTTTGAGGATCCTGGATTTTAACCAATCAATTATGAAATTTTAAAAAGTGTAAACTTAATAAATGAGATTTTGTGAAATGCATTATGAGAATTACGTGATTTTACATTAAAAATTTGTTTTGAAAGTTTACAGTGTTACAATTTCAGCAGAGAAGTTGGCCGAGATATATATCAGGGAGGTGGTGGCATGTCATGGGGTGCCGGTATCAGTGGTTTCCGACAGGGATGTTAGATTTACTACAAAATTTTGGAAGTGTTTCCATGAAAAGCTGGGCACTCGTCTCATTTTTAGTGCAACATTTCATCCGCAGACCGATGGCCAGAGTGAGCGGACTATCCATACTCTTGAGGATATGTTGCGTGCGTGCGTGTTGGATTTCGGTGGGAGTTGGGATATGTATATTATGTTAGCGGAATTTTCATATAACAACAGTTATCACGCCAACATCGATCGACCTCCTTTTGAGATGCTCTACGGAAGGAAATGCAGGACCCGAGTTTGTTGGGGCAAGGTCGGTCAGCGAGTTACGAGAGTACCGAGGTGGTGCTCAAGACCACTGAGCTGATTCAGCAGGTTTGGAGCAGGCTCCAGATAGCTCAGAGTCGGCAGAAGAGTTATGCTGAAAGGCGCCGGTCATATTTGGAGTTTCAGGTAGGAGATATGGTTCTCCTGAAAGTGTCGCCTTGGAAAGGTGTCATCCGATTTAGGAAGCAGGGCAAGTTGGGCCCCATGTATATTGGCTCCTTCAGGGTTTTGGATCGGGTGGGCCAGGTTGCTTAACGTATAGATCTTCCAGCCAAGCTCATTCAGATTCATAACACGTTTCACGTCTCTTAGCTGCGGAAGTGTCTGGTAGATGATTCCGCGGTGGTGCCTTTGGAGGACATTCAGGTGGATGATCGCATAAATTATATTGAGAGATCGGTTGCTATTCTGGATTGAAAAACAAAAACCTTGAGGAACAAGGTAGTGGAGCTCATGAAGGTGCAATGGCAACACCGAAAGGTTTCAGAGTGGACTTGGGAACCCGATGAGGAGATGAGGGAGCACTATCCGGAGTTGTTCGGGACAACGGACTTCGAGGATGAAGTCTAATTCAAGTGGGGGAGAATTGTAACACTTGGAATCCTGGTATGTTGTTATGGCCCTTGAGTATTCAATATTTGCATTTTAGACCCTGAAGTAGTACGTGGGGCGTACCACTTGGTACGCTTAGCGTACTGGGTTGATGGCGTGACGGGACTTAGGTCGCGTACACTGGGCGTACGTGGACTTTAATGAAACCCTAATTGAGGGTGTTGCACCCTATATAATCATCCTTATTCATTAGGGTTGGCCTCATTTCCCATATCCAAAGCCTCCAAAACCCTAAATCGAGTTGTAGCCTCCATTGTTAAGCATTTTAGCCTTTAAAGAGACTTTGGTGTTCATTTTGTGCATTGTGAGGGAGTTAGAAGATCTCGAAGTTCTAAGCTTGAAAAAGGAAGTCTTGGATCCAGAACCACTACCCATTTTGCAAGGATTTTGAGGTATCAAGTTCTTATCTTGATTGTTATATAATTAGATCTCTTTTTTGGTTAAATTGTTATGTTTTTAGCCATGGTTTGGATCGATGTTGGGATTAGGACGTCCCAACGACTTATTCTTTTAGATCTAGGGTTTTCATGGGCTCCTTCGGCATAAAGGTGGCAACTTTATGGAGTTTAGGGGCCTCATGCATTCATTAAGTCCTTTATTAAGTCCTTGTTGAGCTTTAGAGCTTCTTATGGTCATGCATGGACGTAAAGTTAGCAACTTTATGTGATATTTCAGTTTAAGGAGGTCAGATCTAATGGGTTTTAGCCAAAAGAACATCCTATGTGCTCATGCAAACCCTAATGCTTGGATCTAGGTTTGTAACGCCCATAGATTCGGGCTAGTCAATTTAGAGACAATGAGCATCAAAAATGAGTTTTTATGGAAGATTATTTAGAAGGATTAATCTTAACCAAGTTGTAGAATATGTCACAAGGGTTCCGTACATATAAATAATGCCGAAATCCGAGTTATAACGAAGAAGTTATGATAGATGACTTTTTGGCCTTAGTGATCTAAACAAAAGTTGTAGTATACGTTAAACCGAGAGCGTGCATAAAAAGAACGCCCAAATCTGACTTCGTATGAGGAAGTTATGATTTTTCTAAGATTTGGCCTAGCAGTGCACGACCCGAAACTCGAATTTTAGATCGAGCGGTTTTTGGCCAACGCGACCTAAATGAGAATTGAAGATCACATTAATAGGAACTCAACGACAAAAAAACAGACGAAAACGAAGTTCGTATGTAGAAGTTATGAATTTTACGCGGACATTTAACAGTGTAGTCACCTTCTACTGTTAAATTTAAGATCGGTTGAGAATTAGCTGACGAAGTCAAAAGGAATGTTGTAGATGTTATTTTTACCTACGCGTGGATATAAACAACGTCAAAAATGAAGCTCGTATGCGAAAGTTACGGATTTTAGAAGTCGGAAGTGTGTTGTGCGAAAATGGGTGATGTGGCACAATCTTGGTCATTGCTTTCTCCCCAAGTCTTGCCACCAGATGGTGACATGTGGCACCAAGTTCAGCTATATTTCCCCTATAAATAGAACCTCTCCCACCCTCATTTTCTTCACACCTTTCTCATTCTTTCTTCTCTCTACACTCTCTCTAAACCTCCCAAAAACTCCCCTAGTGCTAGAAGAAAGCCCCGGAGCGCTCGACGGCTCCGAGAAGAAGAGCTTTCGGCTCGGAAGTCCTGCCCCTGCAGAGCCCGGCTTCTAGCCAAACCCCCTCGTAGGTAAGATACGCCTACCTAATTTTTAATATAGCTTTAATTTAAATATAGTAACGTTATTAGGACCTTATAATAATTATTTGAGCTATTATTATGGGTTATATAAGTGTCATTATAATATCTTTTTAACCACTCGCGGTACGGTGAATCCAGTTTGAAGGGCCGCCTGGGTTGTTGGATTTCAGAAGTGCTATATGCCAAAATGATCCGGCCCTCCGGTGTTTAATGTATGGCCCCTGTCTGTACATAGTGGGTGAAGAGTATTGTTTTAACGCTTATATAATAGTAATAATAGCAAGACTATTAATTAGTCTCGTTGAACATTAGACTAAACTCTGGTGGTAATGATACTAGGTTTTGTCAAAGGAAAATTGTTTTAAGAGTAAAGAAGTGTTGTCCGAGTGCCGAGTCACCACCTTTACAGGTGAGTGCATAGTTATTTTCATCTTACACATAGATATGAAGTATTTTATATAATTTTATGTGTGTATACTGTCTGAATAATTGCTGTCTATGCTGGATGAAACGTTTTATACATGTTTTAAATGATCTAAACTGTATATGTATTTTATATCTACAAAATGTGTTGGGTAAAACATGGGTAGATTAGAGGTGAGATAAATGATGAGCGATGAAAGATGAGATAAATGATGAGCGATGAAAGATGAGATGAATGATGAGCGATGATATATGAGTGATAAAATATGGTGCAAAGCGATGAGCCAAAGCGATGAGCCAAAACGATGAGCCAAAGCGATGAGCCAAAACGATGAGCCAAAACGATGAGCCAATCGATGACCCAAGAGATGGCCCCGTTATCTAGCAGAGTATGGATGACAACCACGGACTATTCTAGACAGTCTAGTGGAACACTAGCAGGCTCGCAACCTGTAGGTGTTGTGAACGATGTGTTCACCCGGTGTACTCTAAAAACCTATTGACAGGTATTACGAGTGGACTCTCGAAAACGATATTGTCAATAAACGAGATAAACCCTGGCGACTATGCAGACTTAGTGTCGATTCCTTAGGATACTCCTTAGGAATGAATGAACGAGTAATAGCTGAATCTTAGGGTAGATCATTAAGAGTAAAGAAGATAATGGGGATGGGTAATTGGGTTGATTGTTTGATGTTTAACATAATAATTATATTATTGTGGGTTGAAAACCTATGTACTCACCAGGTTTCCCAACCTGACCCACTCAAGTTTATTTGTATCACAGGTGTCAATATGAAGCTACTTTACATTGAGGGATTTAAAAGAGATGTAGATCACTAGTGTAAATGAATGTAAGTTCTGTTTATGCTTATGTTTCTGTATTGACGATGACATCCCAAATGTTTTAAAATGGATAAAAATACATTTCTTCGGAAATGCTTTGATAATGTATTTATCATGTTTTCTGGGAACAAATTCCGCAACATTTTTATTAAAAGGAGTACTCTGATTTTTATAAAGCATAAACAAAATCGGTCTTTTCTGGCCGAGAAAATGGGGATGTCACAGTTGGTATCAGAGCATTAGTTTAAGCGAACTAGGAATGAAGATTTATTTCTAGACTTAAACTTAGAATGCTAAGCGATGATCGTGAGGAGTATGTCTAATATATTTTATGAAGTACACCTGAATAGACACGGGTACCAGCTCATTTAGGGAAGATGTCTAAATTGCTTTATGTGCTAAATGATTTGTTATTCTTTATGATGCTATTGTTTGATCGGATCTATGGTCTATTGCTGACCAGATCTGGAAACTTTATGTGTTCAGATTTCTAAACGTTTAATTACGATATTAGAACTGGCATGTAATTTTTCGAAGTAATAAGGAGGAATACGCGTCTAAACCTTTCTCTATCTATATTCTCGTCTCGACACACCAAACGACTGCTTTGGTGTGCAAAACATCATGGTCAAACTCGTAGTGAATTGAGTAAATGGAGGAAATGAGAAGGCTTACGATACTGAGTGGTACCTATCAGAAGATACCGTAAGAGTGATATCTTACCTTTAGAATGCGTCTAAGAAATAATACGTCTAGTACGGGAGAAGTACACTTTCGATTAGCAGAAAGAAAGATTTTTGGTATAATCCATGAAGTTATCCCATCGTCTGACATTTCCATCACCAACCGAGTTGAAGCAGAATTGATGATTGAAGATACGCATGGAAGAAGTCCTAGTAGAGTCTAGGGAAAATTAAATGATTGTTTGGACACATTTGTATGTGTTAAAATTGTTTTTGTGATAATGACTTGGAGAACTGCGAGACAATACTTGGTACGAGTATGAGTAGGTGTGAATGGTAGTAGAGGCCTATACTATCGGAAGCACAGGACTCACACTTGGATCAGGGAAAGTCACAAGGTTACCAAGAAGTTAGTAGTTGATTCCGTTTTGTTCATGTATGTCATTACCATTGTTTCGGTAATGACTAAGAAGATGATTGTTATTATGACCCTAGTGGTCATATCAAATTGAGTCCGACTACGATGAGTATGTTACGTGGTTCAGAGAACCAAGTTCAATGTAGCATCTGACTTTAGCCATAAGATTGAAATAAAAGATAATCAAAGCGATCAGTAGAGGTATCGCGATAGTTTCGTGTAGCTAGAAATGCTACCTTTTAAGATGTGATTAGAACATGAAGGAAGGTATAGTCTGTTATGGAATTTGACTCTAAGAGACCTGAGTCTAAGCGTTGCAACATGCGATGATAGGTCATTAGAATATGACACATCGGTCCATTGTAGTAATAAAAGAACTTCTCTTAAGTTTGTTAAGAAGAAGAAGCAGTCTCCAGTAAGGATCGATATTGTGACTTGAAGGTCATAATTTAGAGTCTCACGTGAGATAGGGAGCAGGTGCAAAATCGAGCACCGCATGCAGTCAAGGAGTCTAAGACTTAAATACTCGTTCGAAGCAACATAGAAGTTACGGTTATTACCTAGGATGAAGAGTTAACATAGGGAGTCATTATACAAGCCTTGTTTCGTTTATGATTCCGGGACGTAATCATCCTAAGGGGGAGATAATTGTAACGCCCGTAGATTCGGGCTAGTCAATTTAGAGACAATGAGCATCAACAAATGAGTTTTTGATGGAAGATTATTTAGAAGGAGTAATCTTAACCAAGGTGTAGAATATGTCACAAGGGTTCCGTACATATAAAGAATGCCGAAATCCGAGTTATAACGAAGAAGTTATGGCCCGTCGAAGTTTCGAGACAAAACCGGCACGGCACTACGCGACGTAAATGGTGAATTTACGATAGAGGACTTTTTGGCCTTAGTGATCTAAACAAAAGTTGTAGTATACGTTAAACCGAGAGCGTGGATAAAAAGAACGCCTAAATTTGACTTCGTATGAGGAAGTTATGATTTTTCTAAGATTTGGCCTAGCAGTGCACGGCTCGAAACTCGAATTTTAGATCGAGCGGTTTTTGGCCAACACAACCTAAATGAGAATTGAATATATCATTAATATGAACTCAACGACAAAAAGACAGACGAAAACGAAGTTCGTATGTAGAAGTTATGAATTTTACGCGGAGATTTAACAGTGTAGTCACCTTCTACTGTTAAATTTAAGATCGGTCGAGAATTAGCCGACGGAGTCAAAAGAAAAGTTGTAGATCTTATTTTTACCTACGCGTGGAAATAAAGAACGTCAAAAACGGAGCTCGTATGCGAAAGTTACGGATTTTAGAAGTCGGAAGTGTGTTGTGCGAAAATGGGCGATGTGACACAATCTTGGTCATTGCTTTCTCCCCAAGTCTTGCCACTAGATGGTGACATGTGGCACCAAGTTCAGCCATATTTCACCCTATAAATAGAACCTCTCCCACCCTCATTTTCTTCACACCTTTCCCATTCTTTCTTCTCTACACTATCTCTAAACCTCCCAAAAACTCCCCTAGCGCTAGAAGAAAGCCCCGGAGCGGTCGACGGCTCCGAGAAGAAGAGCTTTCGGCTCGGAAGTCCTGCCCCTGCAGAGCCCGGCTTCTAGCCAAACCCCCTCGTAGGTAAGATACGCCTACCTAATTTTTAATATAGCTTTAATTTAAATATAGTAACGGTATTAGGACCTTATAATAATTATTTGAGCTATTATTATGGGTTATATAAGTGTCGTTATAATATCTTTTTAACCACTCGCGGTACGGGGAATCCGGTTTGAAGGGTCGTCTGGGTTGTTGCATTTCAGAAGTGTTATATGCCAAAATGATCTTGCCCTCCGGTGTTTAATGTTTGGCCCCTGTCTATACATAGTGGGTGAAGAGTATTCTTTTAACGCTTATATAATAGTAATAATAGCAAGACTATTAATTAGTCTCGTTGAACATTAGACTAAACTCTAGTGGTAATGATACTAGGTTTTGTCAAAGGAAATTTGTTTTAAGAGTAACGAAGTGTTTTCCGAGTGCCGAGTCACCACCTTTACACGTGAGTGCAAAGTTACTTTCATCTTACACATAGATATGAAGTATTTTATATAAATTACGTGTTATGTGTGTATATTGTCTGAATAATTGCTGTCTATGCTGGATGAAACGTTTTATACATGTTTTAAATGATCTAAACTGTATATGTATTTTATATCTACAAAATGTGTTGGGTAAAACATGGGTAGATTAGAGGTGAGATAAATGATGAGCGATGAAAAATGAGATAAATGATGAGCGATGAAAGATGAGATGAATGATGAGCGATGATATATGAGTGATAAAATATGGTGCGAAGCGATGACCTAAGCGATGAGCCAAAGCGGTGAGCCAAAACGATCTGCCAAAGCGATGAGCCAAAACGATGAGCCAAAACGATGAGCCAAAACGATGAGCCAATCGATGATCCAAGAGATGGCCCCGTCATCTAGCAGAGTATGGATGACAACCACGGACTATTCTAGACAGTCTAGTGGAACACTAGCAGGCTCGCAACCTGTAAGTGTTGTGAACGATGTGTTCACTCGGTGTACTTTAAAAACCTATTGACAGGTATTACGAGTGGACTCTTGAAAACGATACTGTCAATAAACGAGATTGTAACGCCCGGTTCCAGGTATGCATTTGAGCTAAGTCAATTTTATAATTTTACCCATGGACTCGACGAGTTGGAGGCCCAACTCGTCGAGTAAGATCGTATCCGGGTCGGGGAACTAAGTGACCTACTCGACGAGTCGGAAGACCGACTCGGCGAGTAGGAGCTATCTAATGGAAACCCTAATTTTAGGGTTTGCCTCCCTATTTAAAGAACATAACGCCCCTGTGGCCTCCCTTATCACTCCCTCAACATCCAGAAAACCCAAAACCGCCACCTTTGAGCGTTGTAAGTATTTGAGTGCCATTTCTTAAGTTATCTTGTGTGTTTGAAGTTGGGTGAAGAAGAACAAGAGGGAGGACTTCAAGAGGAGATTCTAGATCCAGAATCAGCATCATCTTCTCCTCATTTTCTGGTAATAAAGCTTCATACTTGACTTATGACTTCCTAGATCTTCTTATGGTTATTTTGGGCTTTGAAGCTTGATTCTTGGGATTTGGACGTCCCAAGTTGATACACCTTCAGATCTGGACCTTGAAGGGTCCTCATGGCATAAAGGTGCCATCTTTATGGCCAAAGGAACCCCCCCCCCATGCATGCTATTAACCCCTATCTTGACCTTTAAGCTCAAATGTCCCATGCATGAACGTAAAGTTCATAACTTTACGTGTTATTTCGGCTTAAAGAGCCCAGATCTACCTCTTGGATGAGGGTTGTACATCAGAAATCGCGTTATGGACATGGACATTAGTCGACTCGACGAGCCGTTATTGGGACTCGACGAGTCGGGGGTTTGGTTTCCCAACCTGTTATGAGTCAGAGGAACCCAGTTGAGTATTAGAAGGAATTTAGATGAGTCCAGGGAAGGGACTCAACGAAATAGACACAGCCATGGATCTGGAAACCATGGGACTCGGCGAGTGCAGGAACATACTCGGCGAGTCCAAGGCAATCTCCCAACCCATGAAGATAGACTCGACGAGTTGTTCATACAACTCGGCGAGTCACAGACTGGACATGTTCATATGATGAACATAGACTCGACGAGTTGTTCATACAACTCGGCGAGTCGGTTAAAGGTTGTCCCGATATCATGAATAAAGGAGAACTCCTAGAGTTCTTGCTAGACTCGGAAAGCAGAATCGGGTGGAGGACATATGAAGGACTAGGGGACTCGACGAGTTGGCGGGCCAACTCGGCGAGTCAGGTCAACTGGAAGTTGACTTTGACCAGGATGTTGACTCTAGCCAGGAGAAGAATGGTCATTTTACCCTGATAATAGTTATCAGTATTTTGACTAAGGGTCATTGTGGAAATTATAGTCGGCGAGTCGCCGGAGCAGCAGTCAGACATTTCCCGCTCAGTATTTCAGCAGTCAGCTACGCGAGGTGAGTTCCCTTCCAGTAGGAACGGGTCTACGACCACAATGCCGGCCTGTTTAGATGATAGTAGTTCCGGACTGTGGTCCGAAGCCGGGGTAGTCCCGAGACGTAGTTCCGGATGCTTGATGTCTTTGTGATTCATGCATGTATATGTGATCATGTTTACGTTCATGTTTATGTTATGTTCAGTTTATTCCGGACTTCGGTCTGATGCAGTGGGCAAGGCCCTAGTTAGTCCGGACTTCGGTCCGATGCAGTGGGCAAGGCCCTAGTTATTCCGGACTTCGGTCTGATGCAGTGGGCGAGGCCCTAGTTAGTCCGGACTTCGGTCCGATGCAGTGGGCAAGGCCCTAGTTATTCCGGACTTCGGTCCGATGCAGTGGGCGAGGCCCTAGTCAGTCCGGACTTCGGTCCGATGCAGTGGGCAAGGCCCAATATTTGCTTTATATGTTATTGTATGGTATGTGGTAGTTTGGGGGAGCTCACTAAGCTTCGTGCTTACAGTTTTCAGTTTTGGTTTCAGGTACTTCCACTAGCAAAGGGAAGGGCTCGGGATGATCGCATGGCACACACCATAATTTCCTTAGCCTGGGAGTTTACTCTGATATTTTATATGAGATTATAATATGTTGACAGATTTTATGAGATTTTGAGATACATGGTTTATGATTTTACACCATGGTGATGCTATTTATGTTTTAGTAATGATTTTAAAAATGAAATTTTTGGCTTGAATTTTTGGGATGTTTCAAGTTGGTATCAGAGCCTTGGTTTGAGGGATTCGGGCACACTTTCGGGTGTGTCTGAACTCAAACTAAGGAAGTGGTATAAAGTTTTCAAAAGAAAAACCTTGTTTATAAAAGGATTTTGAGAAAAGAAAACAATTTTAGAAAAGTATAAAGAAATGAACTTTGAAAAGAAAAAAAGGGTGTGGTGCATGCAATCAGCCGAGCTCAAGTAAGTACTCCCAAATTATCCATACAAGTTCATGTTATTATATGTGTATCAGCTTTACGAGAACTGCATGCTAGTTTAGGGCTAAGGATCTAGGAAGGATGTCTTATGTGCCTGTTATATGTGTACCGGCTTATTGAGAACTGCATGCTAGTACAGATTAGTCAGTATGATAACCATTGTAGTATATGCTTGATTATATGTACTCAATGCCTGAATGTTGATTGCTTTGTGCTTTTAGGAGTTCTAGTTGTCTTTCACTAACTAGTAAACGAATATGTTAAGTTACATATTGCAAGGACTAAATAATTTCAGAAGGTTAGGTCTAGCTCTATTTCGCAGCTCTTGTTTGAGTCCAACCGTTGTAGGGAAGGATCTCTCATTCAAAGAATTATCTAGTCTGAGTAATATGTAATAGTATTCACGAGCTAGTTAGGGGAAGAAAGCAGGGACTTCTTATTCAGCTGATGACGGAGAGTGGGTTGGTGATTACCCTAGGGCAAGCCTAGGATGAGTTTAGTATGAGATCAGCAGTAGTAGTAGTAGAAGGGACTTGGTGGAGTCAAGGCGGTACTTGAGGAAAGTACGGATATATGTGGAAGGTAGTATGGGCCCGTACTACTGAAAGCAGAGGATCTATACTCGAATCAAGGAAGGCAGAGATAAAACCAAGGAACTTGTAGTATGTATGATCCCTCTAGCTATGAGTAGTATTCTGACATGGTTTTGATGTATTTTCAGAATGGTGGTTTTACGACCCAGACCAACAGTCGGTAGTTCAGGTGTTGGGGAGGGATCAGGCTCAGGCTCTGGAGCCGAGCAGATAGATGAGCAGACTAGGGAGTTCCTTTCCTCAGAGGTTACACACGCCGTACTCGAGCAGACTCCTGTGATCTTCGGTACGGTCAAGGAGGGTATTCTGGAGCTTCTGCACGAGAAGCTGAGCGCCTTTCGTACTGAGGTGGCGACCATGCTGGGGTCGCGCACGCTCACCTTCAGGGAGTTCAGAGCATGTGGGGCTCCCGATTATCATGGGGCTCGGGACCCCATTGCCAGTACCAGGTGGTTGGCGGATGTCGCCAACGCTTTGATGTTTAACATAATAATTATATTAAGAGTAAAGAAGATAATGGGGATGGGTAATTGGGTTGATTGTTTGATGTTTAACGTAATAATTATATTATTGTGGGTTGAAAATCCTATGTACTTACCAGGTTTCCCAACCTGACCCACTCAAGCTTATTTGTATCACAGGTGTCGATATGAAGCTACTTTACATTGAGGGATTTAAAAGAGATGTAGATCACTAGTGTAAATGAATGTAAGTTCTGTTTATGCTTATGTTTCTGTATTGACAATGACATCCCAAATGTTTTAAAATGGATAAAAATACATTTCTTCGGAAATGCTTTGATAACTTATTTATCATGTTTTCTGGGAACAAATTCCGCAACATTTTTATTAAAAGAAGTACTCTGATTTTTATAAAGCATAAACAAAATCGGTCTTTTCTGGCCGAGAAAATGGGGATGTCACAAGGTTTCTCTATTGTACATGCAATTCATCCAAGACTTTCTAACCCTAGATCTAGCATATGTATATCGAAATTAACATGTAAGAACAGATCTAGATGAATACCTCTTATAGAATGGCTTGAATCTTGTTTCCTTGGAGCTTAGAGTCACAAATGTCACTCCTCTAATGGTTTACAAACACCACAAGCAAGAGGATGATATTGAGAGAGAGGATGAGAGGTAAAATTGGCTCTAGGGTTCCGTAGGATCAAGTGTAGCCGATTTCCCTAGCCCTAGGGGTCCTTATATGTGCTGCTAGGGTTTCAGTTCAAAACCCTAATGGATAGCTTAGGCCTTAAGCAGTCCAAGGAACCTTCTGGAATAAGGCCCCTTTGGACGAAATTGGAAGGCCTAGCCTCTTAAATTTCGTCCACCCTTATTCCTTAGGGTTTCCCAGCCCAAATTCAACTATCATATATTTGACAGTTCTAGTCCCCTTTATTTAATTAATGTCTTTTAGCCACAAAATTAATTCTCATTAATTCTTGACTAATATTAAATAAATAATATGATTTCTCCTTTAATATATTATTCTTATAATATATTAATAAATCATAATTAATCCTTTCTTCATAAATCATCCTATCAAGTTGCTTTGGTGAAGGCAACCCAAAAGGACCATGCACATCCGGGTCAAGTACATACCAAATATAGTTATGGACTTAGACACTAATCCAATAGTCTCCCACTTGGATAAGTCTAATAACTAAATTTGCAAGCATGACCCGATTAGCAATCGTAGCTCTCAAAGACGTTGTCGAACTCTGATCTTATCAGTAATTTGTCCTTTAGATAAGGGATCATATATTCCTCCACTCTTGATATCGTATAGACGTGAGACATGGATTGAAATCATTCTCTCAGTCTATGTTTTGTTTCCCGATTTCCTATTTATGACGACTGACAATAGACTACAATTGAACACATCAACTTAGTCCCGGCTTGGCCAAGTGCTTAGGGTGTCATCACTAAATCATCGAGGGGCCCACAGATATCGCTTTTATCCCACTTTGGGTAAAAGGAACGGATAAACTTCGACTCAATGCTCGCTTGTACTCAGTCACCAAATCACACACAACAATACATTTTATAACACCAAGTTACTGGTGTGTTTACATATTATCATTGTGCAACCGACTCGCAAGATACAACTCACACATCTTGGTTTCAAGAATATAAGATATTATCGTCTCACCAATCACTTATGATAAAATCCATGAAGCGATCCAAGTGAGCGTGGGTTTAATCCAATACTCTAATCTTATAACAGCACTTATGAACTCTGCAGCAAACTTGTGCTATGTCTAAACGCTTTAGTCAATCTACAGACGGATTCATGACAGTCTTCTTTCATACCTACTTCCAAAGTATGAGCGAATGTGGAGGGTTTGAATAATCTTATTATTCGGGAAGTCAAAACATGTAAAGTGAAACACAAGAATAATACTGATCCTATATGGCCCCAAACTTTTTGAGTATAAATAAAACACCTTTTATTTAATCACCATATTGATTACTCATTATTTGTTGTTTCGGGTAATCAACTTCTTACTTGAATTCTAACAACAGTTGTCCCATGCACCAAGCATGCACACTATGTTTACTTATGGTCTTTACTTTGTAAAATAGATCAAATGAACACATTTCCAATGATGCTCATTTCACAATTCCTAATCCCAATCAATTAGTGTAAGAATACAAAATTCTCGCCACTACTAGAATATATTAGATTCTGACATTTTATACAACGGTCCTTTCGTAATATCACAGCGCTAAAGTCACCAAGACTTGGCCAATGAAATCACAAAGTGCTTTATTGGAGATTGTTACAAGACAATTCCATAGTCATGAAGTCTCACATTCAAAGTACATTCCTTTGAACATCCTTCTTGCATAGAAGTTTCTAATCTAGACATAGATTCTTAACGTCCAACTCCCAATAAGGAAACATTTCCATACTTGCCATATGACAACTCATTCTAAATAGAATCCATCTATCCATAATAATGTCAACATGGTCCATCCAATATCATACTTCCAACTACTCAGAAGCGACAAATCCTTAGCGAACCTCAGATCGTCCTTTGACAGTTGTTTAGCAATTTTAGTCAATCCCGGTTCTAGTCCCTTTTCCCTCTTAATGCCCTAGGCATTTGGAAAAATTTAGAACGGTCAAATATTACAGCATATGCGATCGATCCTATACCCGAAGCGTATGAAACACGATGCATAATAAAGACGTGATACTTTACCAGCCTTTTGCCATAATAATGCTATTTGCCATGTTCTCACAATTCGAACTATGAAAAGGGATGTCGTAATCATAATCGAATTTTGAGAACACAAATCATATATCTGACTAAATTTGATTAAAAGTTACAATCTAAACCTTTAGACATGAAATGAAGAATAATATTCTCTCCCTTAATTATAGCAAAAACAACTTTTCAACCCCTGTAACTTTGCAAAGTGAACCTTTTGTTTTTCTATAATTAATATTGCCAACTTGAAACACTTAAAATAATAATAATCATGCTCCCACTAATATGATGATTATATCCATTCCAGCATAACATTTATGCTCCCACTAGCTTTGACATGTATCAGAGAACAGTTGGACTTCTAGAAGACAATACTTATTTGCTTCCAAAGTTCATATTTCTAATACTAGATGCTTCGATAAGCCTTTATCTAAGCTTCTCAAACTCATACACCTTTCCTAAGATAACTCATGTGTGTGTCTAAACGATTCTAGAACTTATAGCAATAAGTCTCGAATGTCCAAACTAATTTGCCAAATCTCACAATTCGAACTATGAAGAGGGATGTCGAAGTCATAATCGAATTCGAGAAACACAAATTACACAATGCTATATTTAAAATCTTTCTTAGCGAAAGCGTTTCCTCACAATCATTTTCATGAAGGAAAGAAACCTTATGACACTTAGATTTTGCGGTGTATGCGTACCTATCCATGTGAATTTGTCATAACCACGACCACAAGATAATGTTTGTGACAAATTCAACTCATATGGACTGAACTTATTTGATATTGATTTCTTGCCATCTAGGTAGCACGGGTGCCCACCAACGCTTCCAAGTCGTCAATCAGCTAACCCCTATCAATCAATGTACTTTCCATTGATTAAGGTGTTTCATCTTTATACATTCAAATGAGGACTCATAGAACTCACATGCATAGTTGACTTAAAACTGGAATTGCACAGAAACAAAATTATGTCAACACGATAGGTTGTAAAACTCAAGTCGTGTGCTAGTGATTATCGATTAGGTTTATTCTTTATTTGTTCTTGAAGCTTTTCAAGATCATTTAGACTCCCACTGACCTCTTGACATATATGATTCTTTTGTCAAGAAACATTTCTTGACAAAACAAAATACTCAAGGGTTAATGCGAAATCCTATCAAGACTAATACTTCACTTAATTGATTCTAGTTGGCCTTTGTCTTCTTCAAGACATCACAACTTACCCAATTTCAGATGTGCAGAAATAAGAAAACTTTCTCTATTCCACATTTGATAAGTGTTACAAACCTTCTTAAGACGTGTCACTCGATGTCACAATCTTAATTCTTGGGAATGAAGTATGATCGGATTTTTTTTATTTAAACCATTTCCACAATTTCCAATTCCTCTTATTAGTCTTATAAAAGCACTAAGGTGTCTAAGAGGATCAATTTTGACATGGTTCTGTAATCACTAAGATGATCATAAAACACGATACAAAAGTACTCTCCCTTCTTCCTAGATTGGAGAAACCGTTTATCTTTCTGCCTTCATTGATTCTTCTTATTCGTTCTGCCATACATTGAAACCTTTCAATGATTCATAACCATGCTTAGTCCTCTAAGCATGATCACATTCACTAATCCTTTAGTAAATATGATGAATAATCTTATTGTTATTTATGATGGACTTAACTAGTGCACAACATTGTGAATTCGATCTCCTAGTCCTTCACTTGACTCTTTGTCAAGGAATTTAAATTTTTCAAGTACTAAAATTTCCATACATCATATGACTCAAATCATATGATTCCAAGCTTCTGTCCAATTGAAACTTGGACGATGAGAATTTTTCCTTACTTAGAGAAATTCGACATTCCCATAAATAACATAACTAAGAATCACATCTATTTATTGTAGAAATACACAACATCAATTTTTTTACAATGATTTCATTGCAATGATATATATATATATATATATATATATATATATATATATATATATATATATATATATATATATATATATATAAGACAAACCAAAATTTATTTTATTCATAAAAGCAACGGAAAACTTGTCCTTACAATGCAAAATCAATTGAAAAACTATGTAATCAAATATTCCTAACAAATCAATCATAACTCTCTAAGCTCAAAATCTGATCTTCGAATCCATGCGATCGTAATCCATTTCTTCATGATCAGACTCATCTTGCTCTTCCATCAAGCTTCCTCTCTTTTCTCCAATCCTACAACACATTCAAATGTAATCTTATCACATCATGTATTAAGAATCAATGAATAGGAACTTAACAAAGTTAGATAGTGGATTTTACCTGAAGTGGAGCCATACTTCTTGACTCTGCTATCTCTTAAATCTCTCAGGTAGACAGGGCAGCTTCGTCTCCAATGCCCTTTCTCTTGGCAATAAAAGGAAATTGAATCTTTTGGAATAGCACACGGAACTACCTCAGACTTTGCCTTTCTCTTATGGTCAAACTCTTCGACCATGGCATGCCTTTCCTTACCATTGCCTATGTCTATAGAGGTTTGGAAGGCTGATCTACCAATCAACTTTGCTTCTCCAGTGCGCCAAATCATTTCTGATTCAGCAGCAACAAGCATATAGGTGAGATCGATGAGGGTCACGTCAAGATCCATCATATAATACTCTCTAATGAACTTATTATATGATTTAGGAAGTGACTGAAGAACCCAGTCTACAACCAACATCCTTGGTAAAGTCGCATCCAACATTATCAACCTGTCGATGTGTGATTTCATCCCTAGGATGTGAGCACACACGAGTTTTCCATCTTCATGTTTCATCGCCAACAGGGCTTCAGTGATCTTGAACCTTTCAAGTCTTCGATCTTGTGGGTTTGGGAGAACAACGGGAGGAGGTGGAGGAAGTGAAATCCAGCTAGTCCACGAGGAAAGGATTGATCTTTCACCTTGATTGTGGAACTGACTTTCACTTTTAGCAGGAATATCTTTTCCATGGGATCCGGGAAGACCACGGTTAGAATCATACATCTACAAAACGGGAGAAAAATTCAAGTTAGTTGATTGAATCCTTAATAAAACACCCAAATGAGATATTAAGGCTAGGATCCAACACAATATCCTACAAATTGGAAGAGGGATGTCGTAATCCAACTCGCAGAACATTTGAAGGTAGGTAAATGACGATTTACCAATTTCCACCATGAAAAACGAAAAAGAGATTAAGTTTTAAATGTATTGAAAACTCCTAGATCCTTTGAGATTCATTGAACTTTTCAATGGCATGTTTAAATCTCGATATGCCCCTCGATTTGTGACTGGGATGCCGAGGATCACAAAACAGGGTGTGAATAACCATGCAAATATACATGGTGCCCCCAATGTTACAGTCACCTATTCGATGTGCCGGTTAACCACAAACGCTCCACCGAACTATGACAAACATTGAGTCACCCTTTGCCACCTTTGCTTAGAACCCATTTAGTGTGCCGGTTAACCACACACGCTCCACTAACGTCTCAGCAAGGGTACAAAGTGTAATTTCATGGAATTGCATCAATTCAGTTTTGCCTAAAGTAACTAAGATTGAGAATTTTGTAAAACATTTAGTTACTTTAACATTATACTTTTAACGAAGAGAGGGTTTGCCCTATCCTACCCGTTCGGCTAACGACCCTCCACTAGTCAAGAGTGCGATGAGTAAGAGTGGATACCCAATGGCGGTCATTTTACAGGCCGCTTCCTTAAACACCCCTTATAGACCAGCTTCGTGAATGAGGCCTACTAACGGTAAGACTATCAGTTTAAGTTATACATATATAATATTAGACTTTTAATGTTATATATAGTATAAGGGTGTATTTTATACTTTTAAAATACTAGGTGGTTTAATTTTATAAATTACACTTTTAATTTAATCAAATATAAACCATATCATTATGGATTTATTAAATCTCTTAATTATACTTTTAATTAACTTAATAAAACCACAAGGGTGTAATTTGAACTTTTTCAAAACTAGGGTTTTAGAATTTAAAATTTCAAAAAATTAAACTTTTAATTAAAATTTAAATTCCAAAACTTAAGGGCAAGTTTTTGAAACATTTCAAAAATAGGGTTTAGAATTTAAATATTTCAAAATTAACTTTTAATCAAAATTCAAATTCCAAAACTTGAGGGCAAGTTTTGAAACCTTTCAAAACTATCTAGATCAAAATACAAATAAGGAAATTAAACAATTAATTGGTGATTATCTAGTTTTGACCTAATCCAATTCCATGCAAGATAATTGACCAAATAATTCAAATAATTTAGCATTTATCAAATAAGGTAACAATTATCTAATTAGATGACAAAAATCTTTTATTTTGACAAAGATAATCATAAGGAATCAATAAAATTCATATTTTATTAATTTGAAACAGTTATGGCAATTATCCTAAGTCAAAATAGGCAAAAATCTAGAAAATCCGTCTGTCTGACAGCCAGACTCGTCGAGTCATCATATGGACTCGCCGAGTTCATCCTACTCGACGAGTCCACATTGGGACTCGACGCGTTTGTCAGGCAGATGGCCAAAAACTCGACTTTGCAATCAAGAATGAAACATTAAGCATCAATACAATAGAAACCAATCAAGGCTCTGATACCACTTATGGGTTTTAGCCAAAAGAACATCCTATGTGCTCATGCAAACCCTAATGCTTGGATCTAGGTTTCTCTATTGTACATGCAATTCATCCAAGACTTTCTAACCTTAGATCTAGCATATGTATATCGAAATTAACATGTAAGAACAGATCTAGATGAATACCTCTTATAGAATGGCTTGAATCTTGTTTCCTTGGAGCTTAAAGTCACAAATGTCACTCCTCTAATGGTTTACAAACACCACAAGCAAGAGGATGATATTGAGAGAGAGGATGAGAGGTAAAATCGGCTCTAGGGTTCCTTAGGATCAAGTGTAGCCGATTTCCCTAGCCCTAGGGGTCCTTATATACTTGTGCTGCTAGGGTTTCAGTTCAAAACCCTAATGGATAGCTTAGGCCTTAAGCGGTCCAAGAACCTTCTGGAATAAGGCCCCTTTGGACGAAATTGGATGGCCTAGCCTCTTAAATTTCGTCCACCCTTATTCCTTAGGGTTTCCCAGTCCAAATTCAACTATCATACATTTGACAGTTCTAGTCCCCTTTATTTAATTAATGTCTTTTAGCCACAAAATTAATTCTCATTAATTATTGACTAATATTAAATAAATAATATGATTTCTCCTTTAATATATTATTCTTATAATATATTAATAAATCATAATTAATCCTCTTTCTTCATAAATCATCCTATCAAGTTGCTTTAGTGAAGGCAACCCAAAATGACCATGCACAACCGGGTCAAGTACATACCAAATATAGTTATGGACTTAGACACTAATCCAACAAGATCTACATTCTGGAGCAAAGTCTTAATGGGTTAGGAGCTAAATCTAGAAGTTTATTGAATTGGAAGAGTACGTTGGGCGTACAAGCCTATGCGCGCAGCATACAAGCCTTCGAGCCAATACTCTTAGCGTACCAGCTGAGTACACCCAACGTACTCAGTCTGATGGCATTTTGATGTCAGGCCTTAGGTTTGGGCCTCTTTTCGGGCTTAGAAGGTTAGGGTTTAGTTGGGCCATCTGATTTTAGGAGTTTTTGGGCCAGTAACATTATTGGGCCTTGGGCTAAGGCCCATGAGAAGGAATTGGGCCCATATTTGGGCCTTAATGGATTGTTTGACTTTTGGGCCCATTAGATTGTGGTTATGGGCTTCATTCTTGGACCAAGCTAGGTTAGGGGTAAAATGGTCTTTTTACCCCAAGTAGGGATTTTCGGTTATGATTTAGATCCCAATTGGTAATTGGTTTTTATTTGGCAATTGATAGCTTGGGGAGTCGTAGGATAAGTAGTCAGGGATCATTCGTTTCATTTTTCGAGGTAGGTTTCCTCACCGACTATAGCGGGTCGAAGGCACCAATGCCGACCCATGTTATGATCTGTTAATATATTTGTTGTATGTGTGATACTTGTATGTGCTTGTGTATATATTGGGTGGGGCCCGTTATGCCAGTGTAGGCGGAGCTCGTATCTCATTGGGCGGGGCCCGTTATATGAGTGTGGGCGGGGCCCAAATCTCATTGGGTGGAGCCCGTTATGCGAGTGTGAGCGGGGCCCGTGTCTCATTGGGTGGGGCCCGTTACATGTTATGTATGGTATGTGGTATTTCGGGGAACTCACTAAGCTTTGTGCTTACGGTTTTCAGTTTATGTTTCAGGTACTTCCAGTAGCAAGGGGGAGAGCTCGAGTTGACTGCATTTCACACACCATGTGGATTCTGTTTATGGGACACACTCTGATTTTTATGACGTTTGAGATAGTTATTTTATTTGGGTTGTATAAACAATGATTTGGAATACCGTTTCTACTTGAATGAAAAATGAAAATTTTTGGTCATATTTTTGGGATGTTACATTATTGGACCTATAGTATGTTAGCATTCCAACCCGATGGTTTATTGGACCCATAGTATGCTGTTATTTTATGCGCGTTATTGGTTTGTGTGTTGGTATTTTGAGGGAACTCACAAAGCTTCGTGGTTACAGTTTTGGTTTATGGTTTCAGGTACTTCAGTGGATCGTGGCAAGGCGAAGGCGCGACCGTACACATCCTTGGTTTTACTACCGATTGGAACTTGGGAGACTCTGATTAAAAATAATATTTTGGAAGTAATAGTTTGTAATCACTTTTATTAATAAAGGGGTTGCTTTTGAAAGGTTTAAAATTATTGAAATTTTTGGGATGTTACAGTTAAAATATTTTTCCACGAGAAGATTAAATTAGTTAATGATTTTGGAGACATCAGTATTATATTTAAAATACAACCAAATATGTTTTGAGTAGTAATCCACAAACACAACAGAGTAAGCAAAGTCATCAATCGATATTTTAACAAGTCCCCAAACATCAAAATAAATGAGTTGCAATGGTTTATTTGAAATAAAATAGTTTAGGCCAAAGGGTAGCTTATGGCTTTATTAACAGAACATGAAGCACAATGAAACTTGGTTGTAGATAATGACTTAAAAATTAAGACGTAAAACTTCAATAAGATGTTGAAAAACATGAACGGGTGGATGTCCAAGTGTGTGCTGATAATCAATAGGTGTTGCTTTAGTGGCAACATTTAGTTTTGGAAGAAGAACTCGACTAGCATAATAGACATCATTTATGTTCTTTCCCTGCATGAGAGGCGCCCCCATGCAAAGATCCTTGACAAGAAAATACAAGGGGAAAAAAATTCAACAGAGACTTGATTAGCACGACAAAGTTTGGCATCGCCAAGAATGATTCCATCCGGTGCACCATATTCTGAGACTTTGTGAAAGGAAAATCAATATGATGTTAGGTGATGAGAGGCATAACTGTCAAACATCCAAGGTGCATTAATCGAAGTGGAGTGTGAACTCAAAGAGGAAGCATTTGCAACCAGATCGGAGATGTTGGTGCTAGAGATGGCAACAAGGGCGGGGAATATAGGGGACCCCAATCCCCATCCCCAAATTCTCATTCCAATCCGCATCCCCATCCCCATCCCCACCGGGGAATATAAATGAATCCTCATCCCCACCCTAACGGGGACCGGGGATCCCCAGCGGGGAATCGGAAATTTCTTTTTCTCTTTTAATATGAAAACCTTTACGTAAGGAAAAAAAATCTAAATTTCAATTTTACCTACATAAGTTTAAATATTTTAAAAAACATAAAAATATTCATAGATTGCATAAAAACTATAAACAAATTTTCTACAAAATTTAAATACATACATGAAAAATCAAATAGAAAAAAATATATCAGAGTGATATTTGAGGTAAAATAGACACACCAATGAAAAAAAAATTATACACGAGATTAAATTAGATAAAAGAAGAAGGAAAAGTACAATTTCAATCAAGTAATGACTAATGACATTGGTTACTTGGATAAACATTTAGATATTATAAAGTATACTATAAATATATGTTTTGTATTATTTGTATATATTAATATACATATACTGGGGTCGGGTCCAGGGTCGGGGTCTAAGGGTATCCCCATCCCCACTTTTTTATTCGAGGATTCCCCATCCCCGGTCAACTTGGGGATTCCCCGGTCAAAACGGGTGCGGGTTTCGGGTTCCCCGTTGGGTATGGGGATTTTTGTCATCCCTGGTTGGTGCATGTGATGTTGTTGTCTTTCAAGAAACGAGCAAGTTTCATACAATCATGAGCCTCATGACTTGGAATAACACAAAATTGAGGGTAAGAGTTGGAGCAATTGTTCCTGTATTGAGTGTTATTGTTCGAGCGGTTGTTGCGTGATTGGTTGTCTGAATTGAAGCGACCAACATGATGTGATCGGGACTGAGAATTAGACGGGGGGCGATTATTGAATTGACTTGTTTGGCATTGGGAGAAGTTGGTCGTGACAACAAGGGGTGCCACAGTATATACGACGATTTCTTTAATGATCTTTCAAAGTTAAGTAGTTTTTCAACTAGTTATGTAAAGGATATTGAGTTTTCCCGGACTTTTAAGGAGGTTGTGAGTGGCCTAGTACGTGAACTAAGATGTATTCTTCATCGATGGGGCTTTGAGCAAGTGCTAATTCATCAACAATTTGTTTCATATGATTGAGGAATTTTGTGATGGAGCGACTTCCTGTGGGATTCTTTGCAAGCTTTGACTTTAGTGAAATAATTCTAGATCGAGATTAGTTGGCATAACTCGTGTTGAGTCGATCCTAGGCTTCCTTTGCAGTAGAGGCGGATGTGAGGATTGGCTTAATGGCATCGGAACAGCTTCCAAGGATAGCATTGAAGGGGATGTGGTCTTGACGATACCTAATTGTGTATGCCAGATTGGTTTTGGTGGCTTCTTTGTCAGTGAGGTTCTGTGGTGGCGGTTTGTTTTGGCCACTGATGAAGTCTTCTAGGTCAAGCCCAATGAGGGTTGATTGAACTTGCTTGTGCCATATCGGGAAATTCATAGCAGTAAGTTTGATCAGGAAATGACTAGTGGTTGTGAGTTGAATGATGGTGTTTGATGGTGCCATTGAGAGCTGCTAGATTATGGTTCCAAAGAAGAAAGAATGATCCAGGTTTCTTAAAGCAAATTTAGCTCTGATTGATACCATATGAAAGTATTTATTGTATTGCTTTAGAATAGGTTGACATGGTACATATATAGGGAATTTACAACAAGGAATGCACAAATTAAGGAGCTATACATAGAATGAATTTTAGCTATAAATAAAATAGATTGAGTCCTATAATTGGGCATGGTCAGTGTATATCCTTGATACACACAAGGCCTATAACCTTTGTTCTGATACCGTATTTTTAATAAAGTAGAATCAAAGATGAAAATAATAGGTATTGTATGAAGAATCTCGTTAACTTATTCAAATGAAAGTGGACATAAAATAGAGATTGAAAAAAAAAAAATGAAGACCAACAAAAGACTTGTTTCTCAAGCAACTTATTAGGGAAAAAAACAAGTCTTGTGGAACAAAATCATGCTAATAAAAACATCAAAAATCAATGGCATAACAAAGCAATGTTAATTAGAAGATATATACACTAGGATATATATTTGAAAAAATACACATCATCTAATACACATCCAAATCTATGAACTTCTCGTGAACCTAAATTATGCAGTTGACTCGATTCTAAGAATTTACGTATACGATAGATGAACAATTTTGTTAAAATACACCAATTAAAATTAAAGCATCTTCTATTCGACCAGAATAATCTCAAGAACAAAAACTTTCCAACAAACATGACTAAAACACAGCCTAAAAGAACTCAATCTCTCATCTATGTAAAGGACATAAATACCCTCATCTTTCCCTATAAAGATTGTCATGTCCAGTTTAATTTCATGTAAAAAACACAGCCTAAAAATACCAAAACAGTAAAATAGTGGCATATAATTAAAAAAAAATGAAAGGGAGGGTAACCCTACTAATATTAAAATTTAAAGCGTGTAAGGGTGTGAGGTCTAACAAGCCAAAAGCTTTCATTCACCATTTACATTCAAACCTTTTCATCCCGTATGATCATCAAACTCACCACATCGTTCTTGGCTTCTCATAAGATTTGCATAAATAAACCAAATCCAAGAAAAACCCTAAAACACCCACCAAAAAAAAAAACAAAAAAAAAAAACAATTTCAAGATCCATCCATTGACACGTCAGTAGCATTTGGATTCACAGAAGTTGGCCCTAGATTTTGTGGAGGCGTATTCTCAACAGCAGCAGCTCCAAAAGTGAACTCATTTGGTGGAGGAATGTCTGCACGGGCAAAAATGGAGGCGGTTGCAGCGGTGTTGAATGCCGGAAAGGCCGGAGGAATGTTGCCTGGATTTGTAAACCCAAAACTGAAAGGGGCGGCACCACCACCTGAGATTGGCGGCAGAGCAACAACACCGCCCTCCACAACCGCCTGAATCTTCTGCGCGTACTCTTGTAGTTGCTGCAAAACAGCTACACAAAACAAATTCATCATCAGAACAAAAAAAAAACAATTTAAATGCAAAACAACCACCACCTGCCGCCTCCACCACCACCACCACCACCATACCTGGAAGTAAGTCAACAGACGGTCTGCGTTCTTTGACCCATTGGTAGCTCTGGTCAAGAGTCCACCTTCTGCTCTTCATTAAGTATGCCATAACAACAGCAGGTGACCTGTGAAAAAAAAATACAAAAATGTTTTTTCATGGATTATAATATGAGTGATTTATTATATTAGAATGATATTTAGTCAGATATGAAGTGATACGATAATAAAAATGAGTCATGTTTTTGTATGAATTTTAATTTGGTAAAAAAAACACCACGAAATAATAGTGATTTTGCAGAAAGAGATTACCTGTTTTTTCCTGACATGCAGTGGACAAGAACACGAGCTTTATCCTTTTCACATTGATCTGTAAAAACAAGTTTAATATCATATTTACAATGTAACAAACATAAAAATGTAACATAGGATTAGAAGATACATACCTAGAAAAGCAACTGCATCATCAAATGCAATGGTTGGGCTATCTGGAAGACAATGATAAGTAAACGAATTTTTGTACAGATTCTGACAAGCTGGAACAGTCTGCATTTTATAAAAAAATCACCATATGATTATTAGAGGTCTTTAATAGATAGTGTTAAATGTTAATGACTTGTTTATGCAATGAAGTGGCTTTCTTTCTTACCAATTTATGCATCCAAGTTTCATTTTGTTACTAAAAGTTTACCGATTTATGCATTCACAGATTGATAAGTGATCGACTTTATTGCAAAAATAGGTAAGCATTCCATCATTGACTTAAAATCTTGAATAAAATGTATGTTATCTTGTGCAATTTCAATTGCAAAACTTAAACGAGGGATCAGGCAAAGTATCAATAAGATATTGGTAAAAAAAAAAAAAAACAGAACATACACAAAAAGAAAGATCTTTTTGATAAACTTTGGGCAAGATTGTGCCCACATTAAAGAGATCTCTATTTTATTAATGCTGATAACTTAACAAGTTAATGGGAACTCATACTTCAAAATTTTACACCAATGAGAAAACAGCAGGCTTTAAATCTAGTTGTGTGACCTATGTCTCTTGTCCTTGATGCAAATAAATGATTACAATCCACTAAAAAGTACTAAAGATTTTGTTGGAGAATTGAAAGTACATCATGTTACAGTTGCTATTCAACAAGTGGTAGAAAATCTTGTTGAAGATCAATATTTAAAACGGATAAGGGCAGCCAAAAAGTGATCAAGTGAGCCTAAGGAAAAACGAATCGATAAGAACAACTGATACCACATTAGATTGATTTAAGAACTCATGGATTAATTAATCAATCACATCCAATCAAATCTTGAAATTGAAATTGATACAAAGAGATAAATAGAGAAGGGGCGTACATTAAGAACGCGAGAAATCCCGAGCGTTTTGAGAAGTTCCGAACGAGAAGCGTTGTCGTAGCTACCAAGATAAAGCAACTCCGGCAAGATTTCCGATGGAAAAGCGCTAACTTGAATCAGAGTTTTTTCAGGGCCGACCGGCATACGGTGGCCACAAATCCCACAAACTTCTCCCTCTTCGTATTTGTGGTAGTGTCCACAAATCCCACATGGGTTTTCTCTCTCCCTCTTCCTCATTCTCGATGATGATCGTAAAAACGGTTCGATGGTATTTAGGAGTTTTTCAATCAAAATCCAAAATCAATGAAAACTCAGATGAAAGGATACAAGTGCGATTGAAACAGATTTGAACTGAATATTATATTGGGTTCCGGGGTAAGATTTTGAGAGATGGGCTTATGCCTTATAGCTAGCACAGACTAAAAAGGAGGCGGACGGAGATGAGAAAGAATGAAAGATATTTCCTTTTTGGAAGTTACGGCGATTTGCTAATGAGATTGGGGTTTAAATTTGTTTAATCGTGAAATTTGGGTTTTTAATTAGGGATTCCTAAAGTCAAAAACGTAATCATCTTTTTGCAAAGTTTTGAAAAATCTTTGGATGGGCGTTTATGAACAAACCCTAGCCTCCAGTCCCAACTCACTATTTTGTTTCCTTCTCTTTTTATTGATTTTTTATCTGATTAAAAAATCATTATAATTTAAATTATGATTTTTTCCTATAAAAGATTATTTGTTAATAGTAAAATGTAAAGATATACATTATGACAATGTGACTAAAATGTAATGATTATTCATTTTATCATGAACTCATTTACTTCATGAACGGTATTGACACGTTAGTTAAAATTTTGTTCGACAATACTAGATTAGGGTTATTGGTTCAAGGAGGAGACAACATTCAAGACGAGAGAACAATTGGCAACACCAACGTCTGACAATGTCTTCTTCATAAGGTTGTAGATGAGAATTTTACAACAATATTGAAAGTGTTAAGCTCTTCGGGTGTTGCTCCATACGGCGGTAATACCATGAAGTATGTATTCTAATTATGTTTGTGTTTTGGCTTATCTGCATGATACGATTCTAAGCTTTAAGTTTAGCGGTTTCACTAATAAGGACACCCTTTAAAGCCCAACATGCGTAGGTGAATGTCCATTTTAATAAAAATTGTCCAAGACATGGAAATATATATATTTTGACATGCATGATTGTTAGATATAAAACAACTTTTTAGTGTCTACGAGCATCACATGCTCAAGATTTTCTTTTGGCTATCCCAATAAATGGTCTTGGCCAACATATATCATTATCGAGCATCGTACCATCCTTAAGTATCACCTTATAAATCCATTATTTTTTGTTAATATGATGCATAGTTTGTCGTAAGGTATGTTTGGATTTTTTTGGGGAACATATAGTACATTGTAGATCTCCATGGGATTCAAGTATTAACATGATATGGTAAGGGATGTTCTTTTTTTTCTTACAAATTTAGACGTTTCGGGGTCTCTACAAAGAAAGAGGCACATGTAAATTTTGTGACTAACCCGTGCAAAAGAAGGCCAACATTTAGATCACTGTCATTTTAGTTTTTGGATGGGTATGATGGAAACCCGCATGTGTGAATTTACCAAGGGTTTACCCCTAGGGAGTGAAGGTTTTACTGTGGGGTATGCTGCTTTAAAAAAATATTTTATACAAAGTGATAAAACATGTATGGAAAATCAACACATGATTATACCATTTGTATTTAATACTTTTGATTTCCTTACACCAAATAATGTAAAACTTCTTTAGAGTCCAACATGCATGGTAATTTTATAAGCCCAAGATCTATATACATGATTTTTAAAAGAACTAATTTTAGAATCCAAAAGACTAATGGTGTAGTTCATTGTTTGTTTGCTTCCCACCTTAATGTAAAATTTTCAAGTTTATATTAAAAAAACAAAAAAAAAATTATATATATATATATAATAAAAATATAATATAACTAGACCTTTAACACGTTTTTTTATTATATGGATTTTAATGTTCAATCAATAATGTAGTAGTTATCAACATCTATCGATTTATCCTTTTTCTCCTCCTATAAAGCAAGAAGTACAATCAAAATAAAATACCAACCGCTATCTATCTAATTATATTAGTTATTTATCCTTAATAGTTACGATTTATTTGTAAACATAAATCATATTTTTATTCTCATATACAATACGACATGATATAAATCAAATGTTGTATTTTGATAACTGAGACCAAGTTGCAAATATGAGCAACAAACAAACAACAAAATTGGCTTAATTTTAGAAGTATGTGCCATGATGGACTTGACCATGGCTGCATGGCACAAAAGCAAGTGCCAATTGACCGATGAATGGACATATATTGGATCATTGGATGTGGATAGAATGTATACTCTCACTTTACCACAATCGTCATCAATTATTCATTCATTTGACTACTTTTGTTTTCTCTTTTTCTTTTTCTTTTTTCAGCTTTTCTTTAGTTTTGTATATGTTAATAATTTGTATCGTTTTGCAATTGTTACTTTTACATATCGTACAAGTTATCATGACGTATGTATATGGATTCGTGGTGGGTCATGCTTGCAACTTCTTGTACGTAAAAATCATAGAATGAAAAAATTGCGATCATGATAACTAAATAACTATAGATTAGATCTTTCTCGAAAAGATGGCATAACAAAACATATGAAGTACGAGGTTGTATGTAAAAATAACAAAGAATTACACATTTAACCATTAGAAACAATTTTATTTCTCCAAAAATGTTATCTGACTTTTTTTTTTCTAGAAATAATAGACATCCTTCCATTTTGTAATGTTTTTTTACCTTGTTATCGTTTATAATTTTATAAGTTAAATGCAAGCTACCACCAGGGGCGGAGCTTCAACATTTGATTCGGGGGGCTGGAAATATAATATGTATAAAAATCGGTGAACAGGGGGGAGCCATAGCCAAAATTTTATATTTTTGAGCCTAAAATGTATAAAATTAAAGTAGAGGGGTTATTTCTAATAAAAATAATCGGGGGGGGGGGGGGGGGGGGGGGGGGCAGTCCCCCTTGCCCCTATAAAGCTACGCCCTTGGCTACCACGTAAAGGTCTTTTGCAGTTTAGACTAGGGTATACCATACTTTTTGGACGGTCTACGTCAAATTCGTCTTAATGTCTTTCTCGTAGAAGAAAATCGCAGTGCATTAGCAATATTTTGTTGACGTGAGAATAAGTGAAGATATTAACTTGTGTGATTAGAAAAAAAGTAAATAACCATTTTGCTTATAGAAATAATAAAAAGTTTATGTATAAAACATTATGTGTACAATAAACTCCATGTTTTTCGCATACTTACTTTATTAGAGTGTCTTTATCGGTTTATATATTCACGTGAGACATCTTTGGAATAGAGAGTCTTCAAATAAGATCATGTGACTCAAGGAAGTACCATATACCTCCAAATCTCATCCTATATCATCTGAAAATACAAAGAATAATCAAATCAATGCGAGTGAAAATAATAATTTTCAACTATCATATAACAATACATAAGATGGCAAAATTTTCAGTATGTTTGTCAATAGCTGTTATAATTAGTTCACCGTATAACTTTAAACATAATTTATAATTATTAAATAAAATGATTATTAAATAAAATGATACTTAGTTAAGGAGTAATGCTTGTTTTTCTAATAGCATTATCCATATAATTATAATTGACATTTGACAGTCACCTTACATACTTGATCTAACAATAAGAATGTAAGAATCTATAAGTAATGTCTTGTTTTAAGCTTAGGTATCACCTTTTTTACTATAATGACATTGTGATTTAACATACGTTATGTTGTCCATGAGATTAACGTCCAGAGTGGGAATCTAACTTAGTTTTATAGTGTTCTCATTTTACATGTGTATCATATGGTGTTTATATTACATTAAACATCAATACATCATTACATCAACTAAAAGAAGTTTTACCAAATAATCAAAAGCATATAAATTTACATCGAGACAACTAGTGTTCAAAAATAAGAGACAACTCATGGGTCGATTTATATATTTTAACATGGTACATTAGCAATTGTCTTTTCTACGTAGGTCCTACAAAGTTATCATGGTTGTCTTATTAACCAAAAGAAAACACCAATAGAGGGGCGGATCCAAGAGGTATCCTAGGATGCCCCACAATTTTTTCGATAGTGTAATTTTTTTAGGAAATTTTTGTTTTTTGTAGTGTATATATGCACATCCCTTCACTTATAAACACAAACAAATAGCTAGTTTATTGGTTAAGGTGTTGACTTATTGAACAAAAGTCTTAGGATCGATTCTTGCTCTTTACATATCATTTGTTTATCTTTCTTTTATTTTTTCAACTATTCTATTCTTTTATCTTCCCAACTATTCTATCTCACATCGTCAAACACATGTAAACTCAGTCATTTTCATCTATTATATAAACTTGTTATCCTCATGGTTCATTCGATATCTACTTTGACTCCCACATCGATTCAAGTATCAAAAGATACTTCAACTTCATGTTTATATAACAAGACTTGAGGTTAGATAAAGACAAAACAGGGAAACTCAAGTACAAATTGAAAACCGAAACACCGAACCGATGGGTTTGCGTTCGGTTCGGTCTTAAAAGTTTCAAAACAGAGGCTGTCGGTTTTGGATTCGGTTTTAGGTCAAAACCGACCCGACCTGGCCCATGCTCAGCCGTTGCGGTGATACCTTGGAAAAAAGTTAGGATACCCATTCACTATGACCTTGTAGGTGGTACATTAAGCATTTTGAGGGTACATATAGAATTAACCAAAATATATACATAAACATGTGAACTTATTGACAAACTTTTCTTGCCGACATATTTTGTAATATGTCGGTGCATCATTAATTGGGACATGTAATTATTAATTGACTGGTCATGTTATCGAGATAAACACACACACACACACACACACATATATATATATATATATATATATATATATATATATATATATATATTATGGGTAGAATTTTCACCTTTATTTATTATCAACATCAACTTATACTAACATCCTGGGTAGCCAAGATCTTGGATTAGTCAATATCTTGGGACTGTCATCGTATTCTTGTGATATTATGTACATGATTAAAGACTTGATTAAAAGTCATGGACCAAAGGAAAGGGCATGTGGTCAAATTAAATAAACGTTAAAATCCTTCTTAAATATCGGATCAAACGTAAATCAAGGAGCATTCCCAAATATTACGACAATTAGTTATAAGATCTTTATATATATATATATATATATATATATATATATATATATATATATATATATATATATATATAAGACTAGCAGATCATACTTCACACATACGTTATGACT
Organism: Lactuca virosa; assembly: GCF_052849685.1. Taxonomy (NCBI): domain Eukaryota; kingdom Viridiplantae; phylum Streptophyta; class Magnoliopsida; order Asterales; family Asteraceae; genus Lactuca; species Lactuca virosa. Next base: position 343,637,665 of record NC_136430.1, on the reverse strand, counting down.
TCTACTCTTGTCTCTTCTCTGTACACTCTTAAGCTTATTTACACTACCAACATGATCAACTAGCACCTGCAACAAGTTTTTACTTAATCGAAGTTCTAAGGCAGTGTGACATTGTCACCACCCGATGTTTTATGGCGAATATCCTAAATGATTAAGGCTTTCCTCATACATCTCTACGTTCTTGCATTTATTTTAGGGAAAATTGCAATAAAATCTTTATATATTGGATTCATAATCGATTTAGTCCTTATATATTTTTTCTATTCAATTAAGTCCCAAAAACAGGTATCGTATTCAATTTAACATTTTTACCCGGTCAACAGGTCATCCAACTTTCAAAAATTATATTTTTGGCCCAGATCTCAAAATTTATTACAAATTTTGTCCAAAATTTACACTTTTGGCCCAAATTTTAAATTTTATTACAAATTTGGTCCAAAATTTACTCTTTTGGCCCAAATTTTAGACTTTTGTCATGAATTCATCCTAACTTTAGTGTTTTTTACAACTTTTTTTTCTCAAAATTTTGTTTCGAATATGTTTTTTCTTTATAAAATCATATTTATACAAAAAACATATTTTTCACATAAAAAATCTTATATTTTCTTTATAAAAACTTTTTTTAAAAAACATTTTTGTATACGAAATATATATTTATAAAAATAGGTATTTATTAAGTACATAAATATATACAAATCCTTTTTTATAAAAAAATATATACAAACACGTATTTTACAAAAAAAAATGAATACAAACACCTATTTTACTATAAATACATTTGTATGCAAATACATATATATTTAAAAAAAAGGTATTTTGACCAAGTTTAAACTATAAACCCTATATGGGGTTTACTCACACATTTGGAGATTTCAATAAGAATGCTTCAGGCTCTCGTATTTTCAATCTTCCTGCAAATGAAATCATAACTCTCTATTTATAGAATCATAGAGAGGATTTGATACAAGTGTTTTACGTCACTGCTGACCAAATCATTCACTAACTATATTACTGTGTAGTGGTTTAATTTTGAGAGTCCTCTCTTATCTGGTGTTTGTCGAGGAATCTTCTTTAATAATAACTTTGCCATTATTATTTTTGGTAGTGGAGGCCACCTGGATGGTTGAGCATCTTTGACAGTTTTATCTGTTAGTGCTTTTATGGAGCGTCTTACAGATGTCTTCCATGTGTTTGCCGATTAAATCTGGCTTTAGCAGTGAGTTTTGGAAGGCTAAGAACAGTTGTTCATCGTCCGGAGAAATCTCCTTATTGTATTTGCTATAGATCAAAGTCTTCTCATTGGCATCATATCCATTGACGAAGATCATGTCATCTGCTGAAAAACTGAAAACCTTGTTGATAAAGATTTCAATTCTAGATTTTGCTAGCTGGAGGATATCGGCTCTTTCAAGCTTTTCATCCATGACTTTGTTGGGCAGATAGGTTTCTTGCTTATAGAGGTCTATTTGTACTAAATGATGAGGATGGTATTTTATTACATCCTTGTCATTCCAGTAAGGGATGCTACTGTTCAATTTTAGAAAAATGTCTTCATCATTTTTGCAACATCTTGTTCTAAAAGTTTTTATTGCTTTTGTAAAGCTTTTAGAGAAAATCTTTATTTCTTATAGGTTTTGACTGGGATAGATTGTTTTTACCAATCCTAGTTGAAATGTTTCATACACTTGTAAAGAGATGGCATTTTTATAGAAATTGTAGTGGCTTAAATTCTTCCCGTCAATAGTGGAGAATTTTTCTTCTACAAGTGTTTCTTCTGTTGCACTTCGAGCATACATGTAACAATACTCGAAGTCGTTTATCTTGATTTCTACGGGGAGGTCAGGTGTGACTTCTTCAGTATTCTTGGGAGTTATTCTTGGAAGGATTCCAAGAATGGTTTTGGAACTTTTGGTAAAATTTAAGGCTAACTTGAATGTGTTAGGACTTAAGGTTTCTGTTGCAGTGATAAGTTATAGTTTTGAACACCTTTCAAATCTTATGTAATGATCTGCAGCTATCTTGGCTTCAAGAAAGTTATTAAACTTTTTGTGTTTAATATTTTTAATTCCTTTTGTTGCCTTCTTGGTGATATTCCAGTCTTCAAATACACTAGTGTTGGGTCCATTGAATACAACGTAGTATGGTTTTGAATTTTTATTAGGAATTTGTAACAATTCCTCTGGGATTTGAATTCCCTTATCAGGTGATCCTGATCCTGAAGATGAACCTTCAGTTTTTGGGATTTGAATTCCCCCGTTGGGTCTTAGATTAAATTCTAAGGGATTTACCATTGTTATTGGAGTTTGTACTCCTGTCTGGATTTTTGGTAAATCCATAACCTTCAATGGATTTGTTGAATATTTACCTGGAGTCGTTTGCTTAGGACTAGATGTTTATTTTCTTTTTAAAGGAGGTGAACATTGACCTCTTGTTGTTCAGTGTTCTTTTGAACACTTACATTTTCCTCTTTACTCATAGGAGAGGGAGGAGAAGAAAGTTCCTTTTGATGTTCAGACATTAATAGTCTTACTATTTTTAATTGCTTTGTGACGAATTCCAATTTTTGCTCAAGAAGAGGCTGTTTGAGCATAAGCTCTTGTTCTTTCTCCATTTGAGAAAGGCTATGTACATGTAGTCCAAATTATGGATTGAGGTTAAAACCTCTTGGGTCGGTAGACCACCAAAGTATAACGCTGAATGGATTTGATTCCTGCATGAAAAGAATATCGAACCTGATCAGTTTTTCTGTTGGAATTCTCGAGTTAAGAAGTCTGCAAAGATATTATTTTCTCCTTTAATGTGCTCTACTTTAAAGCTATATCTGGAAAACCACATTTGCCATCGAACTAGTCGACCTTGTTCGTAACGCCCCGATTCTCAGGTATGGATTTCTGGTATAAGAATTTTCTTGATTTCAAGGCCTACTCGACGAGTTGGTTGCCCTACTCATCGAGTAGCAGCGGGATGGTCCACATGTTTTAGTGACCTACTCGCCGAGTCCAAGAAGGGACTCGACGAGTAGGAGCTGGCAGATGAAACCCTAAATTTCGGGGTATTGTACCCTATTTAAAGGATCATTGGCCTCCCCCAGCCTCCCCTCTACAGTACCTTGGCATCTAAAAGCCTAACTTCGTGTGTGAGTGCGCTTTCTTGGTGTGTTAAGCTTGAAAGAAGGATCTTAAAGAAAAGGGCTTGGAATTCAAGAAGTTTGGAGCAAGGAGCTGTTGTAGATCTAGGTTCTACCCCATCTTGGCATCGTTTTGGAGGTGGTGGAGTTTGTGGTGGTGATCCGGGAGTTGAGCTTTCTAGTTTCAGACGACAGTTGCGAGGTGAGTTTCCTCACTATACTAAGGGGTCTAAGGCACCAAGGCCGGCCCATTGGATATGTTATCCTAGCAGTGTTAGATATTGAGTATGAGTTAGTATTGCATGCTAGTGGTTATGCCAGTTAGGTAGATCTGTAGGACTACCTGTGTTGTTATATGATTATATGCATGCTCAGTAGTTATGTTATATGTTGATGTGTTATGTGGGATGGGTTGAGGCGATACTGCTCCGTGCGGTAACCAACAAACCCGAGAGCATTCCAGATACGAGCTAAGGGAGACTCGTACTGTGGGCTCGATGGCAATCCAGATGTGAGCTGTGGGCCCGAAGGCAATCCAGACTCACACTGTGGGCCCAGGGGTAATCCAGTCGGTGGAGCATTCCAGATACAAGCTGAGGGAGACTCGTACTGTGGGCTCGGTGGCAAGCCAGATGTGAGCTGTGGGCCCGGAAGGCAATCCAAACTCTCACTGTGGGCCCAGGGGTAATCCAGTCGGTGGAGCATTCCAGATACGAGTTGAGGGAGACTCGTATTGTGGGCTCGGTGGCAAGCCAGATGTGAGTTGTGGGCCCGGAAGGCAATCCAGACTCACACTGTGGGCCCAGGGGTAATCCAGTGTGACATCTCCTAATTTCTCGGCCAGAAAAGACCAATTTAATTTATGCTTTTTAAAATAAAATCAGAGAAATCTTTTCAAAAGATGTTGCGGAATTGGTCCCCAAACAACATATGATAAAAGTTTATCAAAACCCTTCATTAAGAAGGTATATATTTTCCATATATATCAAAACCTCGGGATGTCATGTTCCGATACAGATCAAAAGCATAAACAAGACATTATAAGCCTTACTACAGTTATTTACAACTACTGGCCTATAATCCAAAAATCTCACGTCATCCTCCGACTATGCTCGGGGTCCACTACCTGTAATCATAAAAAAACTGAGTGGGTCAGGCTTGGGAGCCTGGTGAGCATATAGGGTTTTCAACCCACAGTAATAATAAACTTATTAAATTCATCAATCAATAATAACCCTGATTACTCGTTCCCGTTATCCTCACTTTACGTCCCTAAACACTTTTCACAAGGGACCTAGCCTAAAGAATATCATCGGGATGGACACTACTGCTAAGGGGTTTCCTTAGCCATACATGTCCTAAAGGCAACCATGAGGGGGATTGGAGTACAGCGAATAAACACCCAAGTTCATTAACACCTACAGGTTGCGGACCTGCTAATGTTTCCCACTAGACTGTCTAGAAAGTCCGTGGTCGTCATCCAAACTCCGCTAGATGACTGAATCACAAATCACATCGAGGCCTCTCATCACTTCTATTTTATCACACATCACTATCTACCCATGTTCTACCCAACATATTTGTAGATAAAAATACTTATACAGTTTAAAACTTGTATAAAACATCAACTCAACAGTCACCTCAAATAAACAATTAATATATTTACACATAGGACGTATTATAAGGTAAATACTTCATATCTATGTGTAAAATGAAAGTGACTATACACTCACTTGATTTAATGAAAATCGGGCAGCAATTCGTTTCCTAAAAACGATCGTTTCTAATAAAACCGGAAGTTTTATTCAGAAACCGGGCTCTGCGAGGGTCGGGCTTCGAAACCGAAAAGATAAATTTTTCGGGCTTCTCGGGCTCTTCGTGGCGTATTCCGGGGGTTATGATCGATACCGAGGCTTTGGGGGATGCTAAGATGAAGAAAATATGAAGAAAGGGGCTAAATATGGCAAAATTCCAAATCTAACCGGGAAGGCTCGCATACCCCTTCTATTTATAGGGGTCCGAAGTCGGTTCCGGTGGTGGGGTCCGCAGGCGAGGGTCCGCAGGTGGCTGCACGTGGGCTGCGCATACGAGGCCTCGGTGTCGCCTCCTGATTGGACCGCGGCCTAGGGTCCGAAGCAGCGAAGAGAAGACACGTGTTACCATCTGCGAGGTTCGGAGGCTAAGGCGGTGCGAGGCTCGGACCAGCTGCGAGCTTCGGATTGGGCCTCCCCTCGGTCGAATCAGAATCCGACACGTGGCTACTGTTAATGCGAGGGAAGGCGACACGTGGCTCGCATGACTCACCAATTTCGGACACGTGGCACTCTTTCAGCGAAGGTGACGTGGCCGAAGCCACCTATGCGAAATTTCTCGGTTTTCGCGCCAAAACTTCTAAAATCCATAACTTTCGCATACGAGCTCCGTTTTTGACGTTCTTTATATGCACGCGTAGGTAAAATTACGCTCTACAACTTTCGTTTAGACTTTGTCGGCTAATTTTGAATTTAATTTTTATATTATTATTTTTAACAGACCGGGACAGGAAATCCGTTAAAAATTCATAACTTCTTCATCCGACGTCCGTTTTCGTCAGAATTTTTACCGTTGTGCTACTAATGACGAGACCTTCGATTCTCGTTTAGGTCGTGTCGGATAAAAATCACTCGATCTAAAATTCGAGTTTTTAGCTGTCTACTGCTAAGCTGAAACTTCGAAAAATCATAACTTCCTCATACGAAGTCAGATTTGGGCATTGTTTTTATACTTACTCTCGGTTTATCGAACACTACGAGTTTCGTTTAGATCACTAAGGCCAAAAAGTAGTTTATCGAAAACTCACTTTTTACGACATTCGGCCCCGTGTCGGTTTGTCGCGAAAGTTCGACAAGTCATAACTTCTTCGTTATAACTCGGATTTCGCATTCTTTATATATCCGTAATCCTTGTCATGCCCACTACAAGTTTCTTAATAGATATCGGCTTTATCTAAAATTTAATTTTTGACGCTCATTTTTATTCTTAATTAATTAAGCCCTAATAATTAAGCATAAAACACATAATATTCACATAATTCCTTTTCATTTCTTCAAAATGAGTTACAAAGGTTAACCTAGACTATAATGTCAACATTAATGCCTAGCCTAGAAACACGGGCATTACATCCAGTCTATAAAGTTGTGGACCCAGTTCATGCTGTTCTTTATGTGTATGTGTTATGTGTAGTGTATCGGTATTTTGGGGGAACTCACTAAGCTCCCGGGCTTACAGTTTCAGTTTATTGTTTCAGGTACATCAGGGGATCGCGGCAAGGCGAATGCGTGATCGTACAGCTCCTCATGTTTTGTTTATGTTTCTGGGAAAACTCTGATATTGAACATTTTGAAAACAAGTTTTGTAATGATTAATGGTTTTGAAAGGTTTTTAAGGGTTTAAATTTGGCGTGATTTTTATGGGTGTTACATTGTTTGTTATCTCCAGAAATGTTATTTCTTAAAAAATAAGCAAAGTTTTTGTTATCTGTTCTTACTGTAATTGCAACCTACACGTTCAGTTATCATGTTTTGTTAGTTTAAAAATGAAAATTATTAAATATTATATGGTTTTGAGCAGTGAGTTCTAACAAGATAGTTTATAAGATTTTAAGTAAAACTATGTTTAGAATCATTCGGGAAATATTGGAAGTCTTATGAGATTCCGATCAAAAATCAACTATTGAAATTAAATAAAATATAAAGTTGGAAATAAGTAAAAATAATGTTATTGAAAGTTGTAGATTATCTCATTAGAAACATTTAGGCGAAAACTTCATCGAAATCCGAGTTATGACGAGGAAGTTATGACTTATTGAAGTTTCGCGACAGAACCGGCACGACGCCATATGACGTAAAAAGTGAGTTTACGATAAACTACTTTTTAGCCTTTGTGATCTAAATGAAAGTCGTAATATACGTTAAACCGAGAACTTTCATAAAAAGAACGTCTAAATCTGACTTCGTATGAAGAAGTTATGATTTTTCTAATAATCGGCATAGCAGTGTGCAGCTCGAAATTCGAATTATAGATCGAACAATTTTTAGCCGACACAACTTAAACGAGAATCGAAGGTCTCGTCAATAGTAGTACAACGGTAAAAAGACAGACGAAAACGGACGTCAGATGAAGAAGTTATGAATTTTTAACGGACTTTTCATGTCCCGGCCTGTTAAAAATATAATATTAAAAATGAAGTCAAAATTATCCGACAGAATCTAAACGAAAGTTGAAGATTATAATCTCACCTACGCGTGGATATAAAGAACGTCAAAAACAGAGCTCGTATGCGAAAGATATGAAATTTTGAAGTTTATGGCACAAATTACGAGGCTGGACCGGAGAAGTACGCCCAACGTACTTCGTACGTACGCCTAGCGTACTCGGAAACAAGGTCAGGAGTCGGCCACGTCGCCCTTCCTTCGCATATCGATACGCATCAGCCACGTACGAGGCCCGGTTTCCGATCAGAAGCCACGTCTCACCTACGCGCAACGTACAAAGGTACACCCAACGTACCGAGGTACGCCTAGCGTAATGCGAGCCCTCGGACCACTATAAAAGGGATGCGAGGTTTCCGAATTTTTTTTACAATTTTGACTCTCTTTCACCCTCTACTCTCTCTCAAATTACCCTAACACCCCCCGAAGCCTAGGGAACTACCCCAACACCCAAAGCAAGTCCCGGCGCACCGAAGACCCTGAGAAAATAATATTTTCAGTCGAAACTCTGCCCGCGTAAAGCCCGGTTTTCAACAAAAACTCCCGGTTTCGTCAAAGAAAGTCATTTTTAGAAACGAAGTGCTGCCTAAATTATCATTTTATCATTCGGTTATTTCACGGTGAGTTCAGTATAGGGACAATTGTATGTTATGTGTTATATGTGCAATGTGCTTTCCTGTGTTATTCAAGTAATAGTTTTAATACCTTTGGCCATGTAGAGCATGTCTCATATCACTTTGGTATTGGCTTGGTACCTTTGGCCATGTAGAGAATGACTTGTATCACTTTGGTATTGGTATTATGCCTTTGGCCATGTAGAGCATGTCTCGTATCACTTTGGTAATGGCTTTGTGCCTTTGGCCATGTAGAGAATGAATCGTATCACTTTGGTTGTAACGCCCCGATTCTACAGTATTAATTTATGAATGTAAATTCTCATGATTTCAAGGTCTACTCGACGAGTTGGTTGCCTGACTCGTCGAGTAGCAGCGGGTTGGTCCACGTGTTTAAGTAACCTACTCGCCGACTCCAAGAAGGGACTCGACGAGTAGGAGCTGAAGGATGAAACCCTAAATTCCGGGGTTTTTCACCCTATTTAAAGGATCATGTCCCTTAGCCTCCCTTTTACAGCCTCCCTTAAGCTCTGAAGCCCTAATTCGTTGTGTGTCCCATTTAGTGTGATTTTTCAAGTTTGGAAGGAAGAGTTGTTGCTAGGAGATTGAAGATCAAGGAGTGTGAGGCAAAGAACATGTGAAGATCTGAAGTCTACCTCATTTTATTATCATTTGAAGGTATCAAGTCATTAGCTTGATCTTCTTCTAGCTAGATCTTTCTATATTTGAGTTTTGGGATCATTTTGGGCATTTGGTGCTACATTTCGAGTGATGAACCAAGATCTGAATTGAGGTCAACATGGATTGTTGACCTTGACCGTTGACTTTGACTTTGACCAGTTGACTTCTGGGAGCATTTTGGGAAATTGGAAATTTATGAACATGGTGTGATGGTAACTATAGGTGGTGGGGTTCGTATCGGTGATCCGAGAGGTTAAGCTTATCTTTCGAGTCGACGGTAGCGAGGTGAGTTACCCTCACTATACTCAAGGGTCTAAGGCACCAAGGCCGGCCCTTTGGATTTTTATATGGTTATGTTATGCTTGTATGATCTATTAGATCGGTATCCTAGAGGGTAGGATAATATTATGTGATATGTGGTATGATCTGTTAGATCGGTATCCTAGAGGGTAGGATAATATTATATGGCATGTGGTATGATCTGTTAGATCGGAATCCTGGTAGATAGGATGGTGTTATGTGCTATGTGGTACGATTCGTTAGATCAGTTATTGTCTATAGACTGTTATGTGGTTTATCTGTTATATGTGCACATGTTGGTTTAGCGGTTGAGGTTTGTCTACTTTGTGCGGAGGTTAATAGACCTAGGCATTCCAACCTGTTGGTTGTGGGTCGTGAGTATTCCATCCCGAGGATGATTGGACTCGTAGTGTGTGGGCATTCCAACCTGTTGGTGGTGGGCCTGGGGTATTCCATCCCGAGGATGATTGGACCCATACTATGATGGCATTCCAACCGGATGGTTGAGGGCCTGGGGTATTCCAACCCGATGGTTGACAGGACCCATAGTATGTTGTTTATGATTATATGTGTATTGTTGTGGTATGGGTATTTTGAGGGAACTCACTAAGCTTCCGGGCTTACAGTTTCAGTTTATTGTTTCAGGTACATCAGGGGATCGTGGCAAGGTGAAGGCGTGATCGTACAGCTCCTCACTTTTTATGACTTTGTTTCTGGGATACTCTGATATGATACATTTTGAAAACAAGTTTTGTAATGGTTAATGGACTTGGAAATGTTTTAAAAAGTTTTTAATTGGCTCGAATTTTATGGGTGTTACAAGTTGGTATCAGAGCCTTGGTTTGAGTGAATTGGAGGAACATCCGTGTGAATCCAGTCTCAAACCAAGAAAGGATTTTCAATATAATATTTAAATGGTTTTCAAAATAATAAAGGAGGATGCAAGTGTACGATCAGCCGGAGCCAGTAAGTAGACCCCAAAATACCATACAAGTTATTTGATATTATGTGATATGTTAGAACAGCATGCTAGTAATAAGATAGGGATCCTCAGGAATTGTATGATAGAATTGCCTGATCTTTGATGCCTTATCTTATGTAGAGTACCCCAATTGATTGTTTGTGACTCTTTCGTGTGTGAACTAACTATTGGGTGAATACTCTAAGTCACATGCTACATGGGTTAAATGGTCTTAGGGCAAGGGATTTGGTCCTGCCGCGCAGCTCTTGTCTGAGTCCAACCGTTGTGGGATTAAATCTTTTGGTCTAAGATTGTTTGAGCCGTGCGGTATGTGATTGTATTTATGCAATAGTTAACTGGCATCAATGGAGGGTCGTGTGGCAGTTGGTGGATGGATGGGTAGTGAGAGGTCGTGAGGCCAGTTATGAGATATTTAACATTCCTCTAGGAGTGAGGATTTAGCGCTAGCTATGTATATGTATATTGTAGGGTGTTGTGGTGATACTTGAGACAAATATGGGTAGGTGTGGAAGGTAGTATGGGCCCGTACTACTGAAAGCAAAGGACCCATACGCGTATCAAGGAAGTCACAACCCCTAGGGTTTGGTTGGGAGTAGGTTCCCCGTCGTGTATGCAGATTATCTGATTTATTCCTGGTATATGTTCAGTATGGTGATGGCGAATCGATTTGAGGCGGGATCCAGATCAGGATCGGGAGCGAGTGGCCAGGCTAGGCCGGTATTGTCCGTCGATCATATACAGGAGATGGTTTATGTGGAGGTTTCTCAGATTTTGCGAGAAGAATTCTTCAGTGTCGTGGACCGGGTTACCGCCAGGGTGACCGCCAAGTTCAAGGAGCAAGTTGCAGCGTTGCAATCTATGAGAGATGTTGCTACCGGGATGACTACTGGGGGAGTGCCAGTGGTGGGGTCACAACTAGGAAAGAGGAGGAGGGACTTTTCAACAGAGGACGAAGAGTTGGAGATAGCTAACCTAAGTACTGGAAGTCAGGAGGGTCAGGAGGTATGTGGCAAGTATGGGGAGCCCACAGATTTGCTTGTCACAAATTCAGGTGCTATAAGTGTGGGGAGAGAGGGCATGTGCAACGGGATTACAAGAAGGATCATATATGCTTTCACTGTCACCAGCCAGGTCATTTCAGGTCCAGCTGTCCTGCGTTGAGGACGGAAGGAATTCAGATTCCAGCGGTCATCGTTCCGCAGGAGGTCAAGGTCGAGCCGCAAGAAGTCTCTGGTATGTAATTGGAAAACCCCATTCTGTAATAATATTGTGGTCAAATCGTCCGTGATCGGTATTTATTTTGTCTTGGAATATTTTTGAATATGGATAAGCAGTAATTTTAGGTTAGTTGCCTGTTCTGTCTGATCTATGTGTTGCAGAGTTTTAGGAGTTATTAGGCCATTGGAGGTATCAGGAGAAATTTATTATCAAAGGATTGTAGGTGATTAGAGTTCAGGGATTCATTAGAAAATGGGAAGTAGAGTGGTTGATTAGAATGTTATCATCTTTGGCAAGGGTTGTGCCCTTTCAGTTTTTCGAGTTCGAAGGAGTGAGCAGGCTTGTGACCCCAGGATCAGGCTGTATTCCAGCTCGGGGTCAGTTGGTTGCAGGGATTGGCGATATTATTACAGCACCGGTGAGCGCAGGTAGGTCGATGTGGCATAAGTATTTTGTGAGGTCCGGTTTGCCTTGGATCTCTTGTATCAGGTGGTAAGGATTGATTGTGCGGCCTCTTGCACTTTTGGGATTGTAGACTCTGTTTTGGGAATGGTTTGTAGCCCGGTTTAGGGCATAGGTTGCTTCAGTTGCTGCAGTTCAGTTGTGGATGTTTGAGCTGGTAAGTGAGACAGGGTGCGAACCCTGAAGAGAACGATTCTAGAGCCCGAGAGCAGGAAACTTTTTTGGAACACCTTTGAAAAAGGGGGTATTATGTGGGAGGTCTGCGAATAGGGTCCCACAAAAGGTTTATTCAGCAGTGTCAGGATTTAGTGGTTTTAGCAACCGTTAGGTGGTTGATGGACTAAAGCGCCAAGGGAAGTAACTCGTCGCCGAGGTATTAGTTGGAGCATTTACCTTTTTGGTCCCCAAGACTTAAACATAGGGTCATCCAAGCTTTAGGGACTGTCGGTTTCACTGGGATTTAGGAAGTGTCCATCTGGTTCTTAGAAGTATGTGATCAATTGGGATTGGCTTGTAATAGAGCACTAGTGGGAAAGAGTTGGTTGTCATTTGATCGATCATTTGGAAGTGAGAAGGATTAGGAATCCTCCAATTCTCATGTATTATGAAAGCTTAGTCGAATCTAAGTGGGGGAGAGTTACCCCGGGATGCGGAAGCGGGAGAGGATTTGAATCGGGGATAAGTTTCACAACCCGACAGGGCGAATGGAGGCCCCAGTGGCCGCTTCGTTCGAGGATTGGGTTGGTTGGGGGTTCGGTAAAACTCCCCAGCATAAGAAGCACGTCTTCTTGGTGCTTGATAGCGGATGTTGGGGAACCAGGTTGGAGTTCTAGTCATGTATTAAGTTCAGTTCGAGTTTTTGGTCGAGGGTGTGCTCGACTCTGTGGGTTTTTGGATTGATAGATGGAGGGTTTTGTACCAGGGCTCGGTAGTGCTTTCAGCTTGGGTGTGCGAGTTATTTAGCATAAGTGGTTGACACGCGGGCCAGGGTACAGACCACGAATTTCGGAAAGGGTAGACAATCGACACGAGGCCTAGGGTTAGGCCGGGGTTAGAGTCCACAGAATGGATCAGGAGTTCGGAACCCCAAGTGGGTGAGAACAGTCTGCATGGGAAAGGTCACCAGGAGGGGTGGTCCAGGGAGATGACCAACAGTTTAGAGCGGTCCAGACAGACTGAAGGCCTGGTGAGGCGGTTTAGTCATGCTGAAGACTGTGTATGTGTTAGTAGATCTATGTACGGGTATTGAGTAAGCTGTTATGCTATAGCAATCAGTAGGTCTGTCCCCAAGTATTGAACATGCTGATGGAGTATGTTGAAGACTTTGTATGGGTTTTGTTAGCTATATAATCAGGTTCTGAGTATCTATGTGTTATGGGGTAGCAACTTGTTCTACAAGTGGATAGTGTAGGGTGAGGTTTCAGCACTGTGACACCTGTTGGTGTTGTGAAGGACATTGTTTAGGCCTTCTTAGGCAATGGAGGAGGTGAGTACCTCCAGGATGGAGTGCTGGACATCTGAAGTGACGACAGTTGTGTCGATGGGTTATTGGGAGCATTCCAGTCATAGGCTGAGGGGATAGAGATTGTGTTGGTTATGTCTCCGGTAGGAGCGTGTTCGGATTGGATGTATTGTTGAGATTCAGGGGAGTTGAACTCGGTTGTGACGAATCAGAGGATGGTGGATGAGACACAAGGATAGATCCTTGGATCTCAAGTTATGAGTAGACCCGAGTTATGTTCATAGAGGTATTCCAATCTAGGGTATTCCATCATGCGGATGACCGGACCCTATGATTGATTGGACCTGATATGTTTGGTATTCCAACCCGAGGGTTGATTGGGCCAAACATGTGTGGGGATACGAGGGTATTCCATCCTAGGGATGACTGGACCCGTCATAGACATGCCTGGTATTCCAGCCCGAGGCTGATTGGTCCAGGCATGAGTGTTCGTGTTTATTTGATGGATTGATTTGTACGATATTTTAGGAGCTGAAGGATGCTTTATCCTGTCAGCACAGAGGGTTCATTCAGGAAGAGGGAAAGTAGGGTTTCCGATATTGTGAATCATCAGGATTTTGTCTAGTTGGCCGGTGGTGGTAGGTATGTTGTTGGTGGTAATCGCTTGCGGGACTGTATTATAGGGATGAGGTGGACAACAAGGAGCGTCATGTTAGATGTTCATCGGTATTGTGTGGACATTTTATCCGAAAAAACTATGAGACGGCATGTTGTGCTTGATCGGGATGAAGAGGTCCTGCTCTATGTAGTAGGCCAAGATACCCGGTGCGGGCCGACGATAGGTCGTAGGCACAGGGGTTCAGCAAAATGTGATCCCTGGTTCTATTTTCATGAAGGAACCTCAGGATCCTAAGGTAGAATAGTCCGTTAGTAGTATTGGGAAGAGATCTAGCGATGGTTAGCATGAGTGGTATGTTAGAGAGCCAGACCGAATTCAGGTTCCAGATTGCGAGTTTAGTTAGAGTAAGGTTGTGTTGGATGGAATTCAGGTCGGTGAGCGCCTGGGTTCTGTTGGAAGGCATGTGGCCATACTGGAGAGAAGGGTGAAGGTTCTGCGGAACAAGGAGGTACCTTTGGTAAAGGTACAGTGGAAGCACCAAAGAGGGTCCGAGTGGACGTGGGAGCCGGAGGCAGAGATGCGGGAGCACTATCCGAGGATGTTCACCGCAGCAGACTTCGAGGACGAAGTCTAGTTCAAGTGGGGGAGAATTTTAACGCCCCGATTCTAGAGTATTAATTTATGAATGTAAATTCTCATGATTTCAAGGTCTACTCGACGAGTTGGTTGCCTGACTTGTCGAGTAGGAGCGGGTTGGTCCACGTGTTTAAGTGACCTACTCGCCGAGTCCAAGAAGGGAATCGACGAGTAGGAGCTGGAGGATGAAACCCTAAATTCCGGGGTTTTTCACCCTATTTAAAGGATCATTGTCCCTTAGCCTCCCTTTTACAGCCTCCCTTAAGCTCTGAATCCTTAATTCGTGTGTGTGTCCCATTTAGTGTGATTTTTCAAGTTTGGAAGGAAGAGTTGTTGCTAGGAGCTTGAAGATCAAGGAGTGTGAGGCAAAGAACGTGTGAAGATCTGAAGTCTACCTCATTTTATCATCATTTGAAGGTATCAAGTCATTACCTTGATCTACTTCTAGCTTGATCTTTCTATATTTGAGTTTTGGGATCATTTTGGGCATTTGGTGCTACATTTCGAGTGATGAACCAAGATCTGAAGTTGCAACCTCAGATCTAGGCTCATCTTGGCCCTTATAATCATAAAGTTCCAGCCTTTAGCATGTTAGTGCATTTCCCTTGCCTAGAATCTCTTCTTTAGCTTGATTTGGATCATTATCACCTTGCATGTACGTAAAGTTTGCAACTTTACGTAAGAAGTATGCCTTAGGAGCTTAGATCTATGTTCTGGAGCCTTGGAATGGCTTAAAAAGCATTTGTATGGAGAAAGGACTGAAGGGACTCGACGAGTTGCATGGTCAACTCGGCGAGTCCGATGAAGATAGTCGTGGGCTCGGCGAGTCAGTTGAGTGACTCGGCGAGTCTGCTAGGGTTTTCCCAACCTATGGACACATTTGGACTTGGAAAGATGTAAGGGAGACTGGACAGGCTACCTAAGGAGTTTACGGCCGCAAACCGTAGGAACTCGACGAGTCACTCTAGTGACTCGGCGAGCTGTCTAGCCATACAAGGAACTCGACGAGTAGCTAAGGGTACTCGACGAGTTGAGGTCAACATGGATTGTTGACCTTGACCGTTGACTTTGACTTTGACCAGTTGACTTCTGGGAGCATTTTGGGAAATTGGAAATTTATGAACATGGTGTGATGGTAACTATAGGTGGTGGGGTTCGTATCGGTGATCCGAGAGGTTAAGATTATCTTTCGAGTCGACAGTAGCGAGGTGAGTTATCCTCACTATACTCAAGGGTCTAAGGCACCAAGGCCGGCACTTTGGATTTTTATATGGTTATGTTATGCTTGTATGATCTATTAGATCGGTATCCTAGAGGGTAGGATAATATTATGTGATATGTGGTACGATTCGTTAGATCAGTTATTGTTTATAGACTGTTATGTGGTTTATCTGTTATATGTGCACATGTTGGTTTAGCGGTTGAGGCTTGTCTACTTTGTGCGGAGGTCAATAGACCTAGGCATTCCAACCTGCTGGTTGTGGGTCGTGAGTATTCCATCCCGAGGATGATTGGACTCGTAGTGTGTGGGCATTCCAACCTGTTGGTGGTGGGCCTGGGGTATTCCATCCCGAGGATGATTGGACCCATAGTATGATGGCATTCCAACCGGATGGTTGAGGGCCTGGGGTATTCCAACCCGCTGGTTGACTGGACCCATAGTATGTTGTTTATGATTATATGTGTATTGTTGTGGTATGGGTATTTTAGGGGAACTCACTAAGCTTCCGGGCTTACAGTTTCAGTTTATTGTTCCAGGTACATCAGGGGATCGTGGCAAGGTGAAGGCGTGATCGTACAGCTCCTCACTTTTTATGACTTTGTTTCTGGGATACTCTGATATGATACATTTTGAAAACAAGTTTTGTAATGGTTAATGGACTTGGAAATGTT
Source organism: Lactuca virosa (assembly GCF_052849685.1). Classification (NCBI taxonomy): domain Eukaryota; kingdom Viridiplantae; phylum Streptophyta; class Magnoliopsida; order Asterales; family Asteraceae; genus Lactuca; species Lactuca virosa. Next base: position 343,621,421 of record NC_136430.1, on the reverse strand, counting down.
TTAAAAAGTTTTAAATTGGCTCGAATTTTATGGGTGTTACATTGGTATTGGTATAGGGCTAGGTAGGGCTGAAAGCCTGTATATGCTAGCAAAATGATAACCAGAAATGGTATTTTCTGTGTCTCGTGAGTTGGAGTTTTTATTATGTATATCATGTTGAAATCATTGTGTCTCATTGATCGTAAATCTTTGAATCAAATCATTGGTTGATATGGAAAGCATGTCATGTGATACACATATGTCTTTGTTGTTCTTTGTCCCTCTTTGCTTCTGGCATATTGTTATATATATGGCATAGCGTATATTGTAACTACTGTTGAACTCACTAAGCGTCACCCGCTTATTCCTCTCAGTGTTTAACTATTGCAGGTGATAAGCATCCAGTATAGTCATGTACTATAAGAAGATGTAGAATAGTTAATATTATCACTTTTGTACTTAGTGTATAATTCCTGGGAAGTTATGTAATATATAAAGCTTTGTAAAAACCTCGTTAGTCGGTTTGTATCCAGTCTTTTGTAATAAAATATCAATATGCATGTAGCATGTTTTTGACTTTATGATAAGTGTTAAATATGAAAGGGGTCTTTCAGTAAAATTTACAAGTGTTAAATAGATTGAATACTTTTCAATTACCCTTTTAACGGCAAGATATTCTTTTTCATTAGAATGGTAATTTCTTTCAGCATCCTTAAAAGATCCTGAGGTGTATCTGCAAATTAATTCTTTGGATTGATCCTCAGATTTATTGCTATAAGGATTCCTCCCCAATAATTATTTGAAGCATTAGTTTCGATAATTAATTTATCATCTATATTAAGATGATATAGAGGTGTAAATTCTTTTAGGTTATTTTTTATTTTTGCCATATAGGTAGAATCATCTTCAGAACATGACCAAATGAAATCTTTCTTAAGTTTGCATTGTAAGGGGCTTCTTACGGGTTATTTATTAAGAGTTTGGTTACCAAGGTTGGGTATCGGTTATGGAATCTCAAGTCATGAAGTTCGTTGTATATATCACGAGTGTTTTGTTAGGTGGATATACACCTGAGCTGATGAGGGATTTTGATGCAACGTGCGAATTCTTGGATTGACCATCCGTATGCACTTGTTTACCATGGATTTCCTCACCAAGTTACCTCGGACGGCCAAAGGATTTGATAAAATTTGGGTTATAGTGGATTGGGGGTAAGCCTGAGTGTTATGGTTGGTTAGTGGGTCGGGGGTGAGTCCGAGTGTTGTCAGTGGATAGCTGAGTTGGGCTGTTGGAGCCAAGTATGAGTGTGGTCTAGATTAGTATGTGATCAGTTAGTTTTCGTTGCGATGGTGCACTTATGTGCGTATTAGCATGACGACGTTTGGCCAAGAAGGTTATGTGTCGATCAAATATGTGGGTTTTCGGATAGCTTGATTGTTGTGAAGGGTTGCATCTTGAAGTGGAAGACTGAGATGAGATTTCGAGGACGAAATCTAATTTAAGTGGGGGAGAATTGTAACATCCTGTTTCCAATCATTTCTTATTTCATGATTGTGGGCCAGAAGTTGATTGTGTAAGGATTTGGGACATAAGGAGACAAAGTTTAGTCCTTATGGAAGGAGGTAATGATAGTTAAGAGATTTAACCCTTGAATTGTGTTTTTGGCTAAAGCATAGAAACGTAAAAGTCCTAGGCTGGGTTTTTGCATGAAATATGGATTTTTGTTCGAGAGGTTTTTAGTCCAATATATTTAGATAATATTGAGGGGATCTTCAACACCTTTCCGTGGATATAAAGATCGTCGAAATTGGAGTAAGAACGAAGAAGTTATAATCGTTCGAAGACATGGAGGTTTGGGTTTAGTCAAGTATGTTGGGCGTACAGGGTGTACTTTGGGTGTACTAGACATGGCCAATTGAGGAGAGTCAACCTAGTACGCTGGGCGTACCAGGAGTACGTTGGGCGTACGCGATCAGATGCCAAACCCTAATTTGAGGGTTTTGAGCCTATTTAAGCTCCTTAACTCCCCCAAACCCTTTATATTCTCAGCCTCCACCCCTTCAACGTCCTCCCTTGAAACGCTAACCCTATTTTGAGCCTTGTGAGCAAAATAAGGTGTTTTAAGTGCTTTGGAGTGTTCTTGGTGCATCTTGGAGAAGAAGGAGCTCATCGGAGAGGTGTTGGTTGCATTTGAGCTTATAGATTCAGACCTTGTTCACCTTGATCTTTCTTCTGGAGGTATAAAGTTTGAATCTTGATGATGCATTTGTTAGATCTAGCTAGTTTTTGGGTGTTATGAGCTTTTGGTCACTTTAAGTGCATAAATTTTAGATCTTGAAAGTGGGGGACCTTGTTATGGATAAAGTTGGAAACTTTATCCATCTAAACATCATATGGATTCATATTTGAAGGTTGGAGACTTGGACTTAATGGATTAAGTTGAAAAAAATGCACTTTTGGTCCCTTTGAAACTTAAAAGACTAGATCTTGGTTGCTTGGACCATTCTAATGGATAAAGTTGGAAACTTTATCCATTATGGAGCTTTTAGGGACCATAAAAATGTGATCTTGGTAATCCTATCCCTTCCATGCAAGAGTTAAGATGTCTTAACAGATAAATAAGTTAGGGTTTTAATTTTTGGACCTTTTCTAGCCATCGAAAGTCATAAAGATGGAAACTTTAAGACTTAAGTCGATGTTTTGAGTCTAAATCTGAGTTATGGACAAAAGGTCTTAAGGGATTAAGCACTAAAGGAAGGAATTATCTTGGACGTATGTACGTCGGGCGTACCTGAGAGTACGATGCGCGTATTGGCTCTGAATCGTGTACGTTGGGCGTACGTAGAGTACGTTGGGCGTACTCAACTGCCTTGGACTTTGACTTTTGTTGACTTCCGTTGACCGTTGACTTTTTTACCAAGTTTTACTTTGGGTCAAACTTGAGGATTTTGGACTATTGATTAAGATTTTATCTGGTTCTGGTGTTAGTGGATTCGCGGGTACAAGCAGCGTAGAAAAAGGGATCATATCATAGTGTTTCAGAGTTCTTCGATTGAGCTGAGTTTTTCCTCACTGTACTTGTGGGTCGAAGGCACCAATGTCGGCCCACTAGGTTATGTATCCTGGTATAGAGGATGTTGTTATGTTGTAGTGATCTGTTAGATTTGTGTTATGCTATATAGCATGTTATTATGTGGTAGTGATCTGTAGATCTGCCTATTTGTCTAATTGGTTATATGATTATCTGTTTGCTGAATATATGTTATATGTTATGTATATGTCGAGGCAATCATGCTCTGTACAGAAGCCAACAAACCTGGGAGCAAGCCAAACACTGAAAGGTGGGATTGACAAGTTGAATATTACAATTTGCAAACAAGTAAGATTCCACATAAAATTTGTATATTTAATTGACGTGATACATATACGATTTAACATTAGAATTTTGTGAATCAAGTGGCATTTATTATTTTTATTAGTTAAAATGGTTTTACGTAGATGCTTCAGTCAGTAGACTAGACTAGACTAGACTGGGGATCAATGTAAACGACAATAAAGAGGGCTATGTAATCTTCTTCTGGTTATATTTTGGTATTGAAGCAATCATCCAACTTACCTCTCTCTCTCTTTATCTTTTCTCTCTCTCTCTCTCTCTCTCTCTCTCTCTCTCTTAAAAAAAGAGTCACAAGAAAGGAAATTGTCAAAGTCAAGATCAAAAGAATCGTTGGAGGCTAATCAGTGGTTGCTTTCATGTAGGGATGTTATTCGGGTCGAAACCAGACCAAACCAACCCGAACCTGAATAACCCGAAAACTAAATAAGGGTAATTACATGAACCAAAAATCGGACCAAGTAACCAATACGGGTTTGGTTCGGTTCGAGTATTAATCGGTTCGGTTCGGTTATTACTTGAATAACATGTACAAGTCGATTAAGGATCTAATATAACTGAAAAGAACCGAATAAACCGTATTAGGATTCTATAACCTGAATAACCCCAATAACATTTACAATATGATTATAACTATTGTACTTTTTTATGACTTTTGTAGCTTATGATTCCATAACAAATCTTTTAAAGAAATAAATTTGTTAATTAAAAATAATGCAAAGTATACATAAATGTTTCAAAGGTGCAAAAAAAAGGTTAGAATTTGTGCGGTGCGATTGAGTAGGATGTTGACTTCGGTAATATGTGCAATAGGGTTTTTTTCTGTTTTGAATGTACTACTTGATCAAAGAGGGAGGGACAAGGAAAAACATGATCGAATCGATTGAATGTAGGTCATTCGATGTAGCAAGAAAAAAACGATTAAAAAAATGACTTTTCAATTTCGGGTCGGGTATTTAGAACCGAATAAGCCCTTATGTGGGTAACCTGGACCGAATAAGCCGAATATAGATACCCGAGAACCGAATCAAATTGCTTATTCGAGCCTAATTCTGTCACACCCCCAAACCGGAACGGCGGAAACGTTCGGGGGTGGTTGACGTCATGCGTAGTATCACAATAATTGTATAGCAAGCATAGTAAACACAACCAAACATTGAATACAAATATGAAAAGTGTTTACATCAGTTTGAAACTTGTTTTTAATACATCAAAAGTATTTAAAATATAGAAAACATGACTCTTATTGCTCCGGCTCCTCTAAATCCAAGAAATACATGTCTACTGATTCCCTGAGAATACAAGCAGTTTGAAAGAATATCAACATAAAACTGGTGAGTTCATAAGCATTTAGTTTTGGTGGAAAAATGTTCTTTGATTCTTTTGAAAAGTGTTCCTCAAGAAAATCCTATATTTTCTTATGAAAAGCGTGTTTGAATGACTTCCAGATTCATACAAGATATGTACAATCCAAGGTGTCATGAAATGAATATGAATATCCGTTGGTTACTTGTTAAACAATCCGTTTATGAAAAGCCGAGTTATCCCGGGAAAATCCTATATTTTCCCCAAAAGTTGATGGTTGGTTATCCGTTCTAAACTGAGGTGTACAAGTATCTACCATACTTATATCGATAAACGTAGTTTTCTTTTAAAAACCCTGGTTACTCCCAGTGAGGTATATTAGCCTTATTACATAAATAAAACTAATAAAAAGAAAACGTGGTGAACTAAATCCTGAAGGTACTGTTAATACCCTCTAGTAATCAAATCGGTTATTACTTTGAGGTTAGTTCACTTGATTCATTTATTACAAAAGTAAATCCCTGTTATCTAGGTTGTGAGGGTCATGACCATAACTGACTAGATATGGCACGTAACGGGGCCGATATCCTTTATGACTTTGTCACCCGTAGACTTGTCGGTCCGACTGTAGCTAGCAGCAAGGTGCGGGATTTTCAGTCCCGTATAGATCTATACACAACAGTCACGCTCTCCTACAAGAGATTATGGTCACAAGTGCTAGTCCTACACTCTGATTCTGTGGGAGTGTTACCAAGGATGTGTCTCCAACTTAGACTAACAAATTTACAAGTAATAATACTGAAAATCCTTTTCATGATTTGCATGAATCCTTTATAAAATAATACATTTTACTACATGATTCACAAGTTCGTTACCCTAGTTTTGAAACTGTTTTTACGAGTTGATTTCTTAATCGTTTGGTAAAAACTATTTTCCATGTTAAAAGCATGCTGAAAATATAATTATCTTAAACAAAATAATATATTTTGAGAACAAGTTTCCTTGTACTTTTACTTGTATCCCCCCCCCCCCCCCTGAAAACATGAAAAACTTGGAAAAACGTAAGGGTATGAACTCACCTCGGGCGATTTGAATGAAGGATCGATACGGGATGCCGAATGTTCAAGTGAAACTTGAACACGATTTGATCCTAATTAACATGCAATGACACATAAAGGAGTCAAATGAAGGTATTTCACCACTAGATGTGATGGAGAACCACTATAGGAACTTGGAACTACATGCACTAAGTGTTAGAACCTTAAAGGATTTCATGAGGGAGGTGTATGGCCACCTTAAAGGTGTGTACGGCCATGGGTGTGCGGCCGTACACTCATGTTGGAAAGTGTCTTTGAGGTGTTTTCAAGGTCCATACTTGCATCCATGAAGTGTTCTAGGTCCACACTTAGTTGTAATACAAGTTAAGGGTCTTAGAAATGGGTTTGTGGTCCTATGGTGTGTGTGTGGTTGCACACAGGTGTGTGCTGCCGCACAAGGGAGTGTGCTACCTCACACATGAGTGTGCTGCCGCACAAAGGAGTGTGCTACCTCACACATGAGTGTGCTGCCGCACAAAGGTGTGTGCGGTCGTACACCATTCAAATTTGTGTCCAAAAAGCCAATTCCAAGGTGTGCCAAGGCTAGGATTATGTCTGAATCAAAGATGAAAGTCAAACTCTCACTTTGGAGGGCCTTTTAGGAGTGTGCGGCCACCCTATGTGGGTGTGCGGTCGCACTCACTCAAAGGATGAAGAACATGACGGGACTTTGATGATTCAAGGCTTAGATCAAGTGGTTCTTCAAGCACAACAAGCTAAAGGATGGATTACTCACGTTTTTGAAGCTTTGGAGGGTTTGCGGTTGAAGAAGCTTGAGAGAAATGGTGTTGTGTGCTGCCAAGGTGTTAAAGGGATGAAAGGAAAGGGGTCTACCCTTTATATAAGGGTGGGTGTGTTGCCTAGAGGTGAGTGTGCGGCCAAGAGGTGAGTGTGCGGCCGCACACCCATGTGTATGGCCGTACACTCCCCCTAAGGGTGTCTATGGCTCGGTTTTGTCACCCTACGGCTTGCTGACTCATTCCTAACCTCAACCTTAGCTATACTCAAGCTTAGAACGCTTAAACGAACCCTTAAACAGTACAAGAAGTCAACAGAACAAGTTTAACATTGATTGAATTGACTAAGTGTACAAGATAAAAGTTTCGGGTTGTCACAAATTCGGTTTGGTTCAGTTCGGGTTTCAGTTCGGTTTGATTTTCGGGGCAAATTCTCATCCCTACTTTCATGTGTTATTTGCAAGTACAACATATTTTTTTTCTTTTGTTCCAAAATTACGGGTTTCCAGTTCCATTTCCGGGTTTTTGGTTATTTACGGGTCTACTACTTGAATACGGTTCCAATTATCAATTTTCGGCTCCAACCGATTCCATACCCACTATACCCGGTTTGATATCCGGAACCGGTTACCGTATACCGGTCTGGTTCTCGGTTCTTATAATCTGTCAATTCTGGGTTCCGGGTTTTTCGGGTCTGAGTAAACCGATCTGGTTTTATACCCACTTCCATCCTTAGTCTTCATACACTTTTAAAAGTTATATTTTGTACCCCTATAAGTTTTAAAATACTTTTGATATTTTTCACCCTCATACTTTTTAAAATATCATTTTACCTCTTTTATTTTGAACTTTATAAAATATCATTTTTACACTCTCAATTTCTAAACTTTCATGTTTTTCTCCCCTAGTATATATAATATGATTTTCTTTAATAACTTTTGTTCATTAATTTAATATATATATATATATATATACATGTTTATTTTAATATGTGTCGGTATAAATTCAAGGTGGTCAACGTTTTGACATAAATTTATAACTTTCTTTCGTTAATTTAAAAAAAAATCTTACTTGATTTTTTATGTACGTGTTAGTATAAATTCTAGTTTGTCTACGTTTCGACGTAGTTTTTTTACGTTTTCATGTTTATTTTTATGTACATTTGGTACGTATGAATCGAGCCTCATATAATATAATTTTGATTATTTGAACTTCTGTTTGTTAATTTTTTTTTTAAAAAAAATTACTTACTTATTTTTATGTACGTATCGGTATAAATTTGAATTCTTTTACGTTTTGACGTAAATCTTATGTACAGTTTTGTGCTTATTTTTATATATGTTTCCTATGTATGGGTTCGATCACATATAATACGTTTTTCATTCTGAAGGTAGTTAGTGAGACCGAGTTTATATATTTTTCTCCAACAAACGCAATTATATTTAACTTTTATCAATATAATTGTCAAAATTTAACTACAAAATAAATTGGCACAACCACAATGCACAACGGACAAGTTACTAGTTATCTTCTAATTAGCACCAAACTAAATACAAAGACAATCCTTTCAAGACTAGCTTTGAATTTTGATATTCAACTCATAAGAGTTGGTAGAAATACGTAGTCATTCCTTTATTAAGTATTAGGGCAAAATACATAAAAGTACTATCATTAAATAAAATAAATAAATAAATAACCTTTTTTTATATACAGAAAACTCTTATATTTTTAGTTACCTTTCAGATTCATCACTCAAGTCATCGGTTCTTTTATGACATTATATTTATCTTGTTCGTTTTTAGATTGTCATGGAAAAAATAAGTGATGTCACTTATTTTTGTTTCAGTAAGTAATGGTCAGGAGAGCGTTGAGGGGGGCAAAGTGGGCATCTGCATAGGGCCCAACTTTTTTTATTATATATTATATAGACATTTATTTAAAAATAAAAACTTATAATATCGATAAGGGGCCTTTTTTCTAACTCGTCCTGAACATTTGAGGATATTTACATCCTCAGGACCGGCCCTGGTAATGGTCGTTGAATAAATTATCTATTTTTCACGTTTACCTTAGACAAGAGCAACGCCACTTATTTTTGTTTCCATGTTAACCTATAAACGAAAATGATAAATGTAATGTCACAAAACAACCAATAATTTTTTTTAAAAATCGGATATTTAGGTTAATGTGAAAGGTAATGTGAAAGGTTTAGGTTAATGTGAAAGGTAACTGAAAATATAAAGATTTTTCTAAATATAAACGAAATATAATTTTTTTCTAAATGCCAGTAAATAAATTGTTATGCTTTTTTGCATTTTGCCCTAAATATTAACAAATTCTGTGTACGTTGTACAGTAAAATTAGTTAATTATTATTATCTTCATTCACAATATTCTATTCTTTGTATTGAACTTGGTATTTTTTCTTTAATATCTAGTAATCATCTAAGTGACTCGTATTTTTTTAAATATCTCCACACATAATTAACAGCACAAAACATTAATTATTAACGTAAAACTTGCTACTTTACTCTTGACTTAAATAACGCATACAAAAGGCGGTGCCTATCTGTAAAACTAGCTAGCTAACCGTATAAAATTGTTCAACCCAAAAAACTCTTAAAATGTAAAATTATTTAAAATCTAAAAATTTAAAACTTACTATTTGAAGTAGTTTAATAGTTTTTTGGGTTGAAATTTTTTATTTAAAATAAAAATTAAAAAAAGTTTTTATTTTATTATCGTTTTTCATTTCAGCAAAAAGTTTTCAAAAGTAACTTTATACGTTCAATTGGTTCAAAACATGCAAAAGTCAAAATCCCATTGACTTTTATGGAAACTCAATATGCTTAGATCCTGAAATGCAACATAGAAGATTTATCGAAGACCTTGGAATGGGAGTGTTGGACGAACTCCTTCATCGTGGTTGCCCGATACTTGGCCGGTTTTTCTTCCGACAGCAGCTCTTTAATCGGTTCAAAAATCTTTCCGGTGGCAACCATTCCCGTCGTAAAGAAACACGCCACCGGCACCCGTGGACCAACACCGTTCGACACCACCCTGTGTTCTGCACTCATCAACTCATCGTTCGATATCAGCTGCAATTCGTAATCCATGGCAGCAATCATCGATCAATTATTTTAAACTGATAAAGAAATTGATAAAATATACATATTAATTTTTCCGTGTTTTCTTACCTGTAGAAGATCACCGATGTTGACCACCAGAGCTCCGGGAACAAACGGAACATTAACCCATTGATTCCGGTGAAGGAACTGGAGGCCACCGATATGGTCTTGAAGGAGTTAGGAAGTCGTTGTCGGCATGCTTTCGAGCCCCAATCGTCAGTTCCGGCTGTTGAGACGGCGGATAGTAATGGCAGATAGTGGCGAGTCCATCTGCACAGCCAATGTCTTTCAGGTATCTTGAATCAAGACCTAGAGCTTCAGAAATCAACTCGAATAACGAACACCCTAATTCGGTCACTTTTTTCGAGTAATCGATCAATATATCTCTGCAATAAAACCCTATAATTAATCATCTTCTAGTTGACTTTAAGTTTAGATTCGATCGAGTTTCTAACAAACCTGCAAGGTGGAGGTAGTTGTTGCGGGTTTGGGGGATCAGGAGCCATCCTGCAATGAAACGAGTCCCTCCATCGAACTGCTAATGTGGAAGAAAGGTCAACGTTGCTATTGTAGAAGATGTTTATATATATATATATATAAACATGATTTTGACAATTATAAGTTTAAAGAGTTATAAAAATATTTAAAAGAGTTTAACGGTATTCTAAAAAGAGTTTATGTGACTTTTAAAAGAGTTTACATGACTTTAAGTCATTATGAAAGTATTTGGTAATCCTTTATTTTAAACACAATATTTAAAAGCATAAGGATTAACATTAATGTTTCTCTATAAGAATGGTAACCACACTATTTCTTACTATAATCACTTAGTTTATATTAACTATATATAACCTAATATCGAACGGACAGTTGAATGTGTGAATCTGCCCTAAGTCCACAACCAAACAAGGAACAGGAAATGAGGCGGAAGTCCCACATTCCAGTGCCTATCGGATATTAATTACATATAATTCTGATGTATAAACTAAGGAATTATAGAATTAACCATTAAAAGGTCCTTTATGTTATACTAGTTTAATAATCCGTATTAAACCTTTTGAGTGATTGTTATCACAAGTAAATATTAACACAATTTAATTGTGTTCAACTTGTATTCCCCCCCTTAAAATCATTTAAAACCATTTAAAAGGTAGATTGTAGGGGTATGAACTCACCTTATGTTGGTGATTCGATTGAAGATATGGTATAGGATGATAAGTTTCACGATTGAAGTCCCGAGCACCAACGGGTCCTAATTAGCATATTATTAGACATATATGTGTAAAGTTAGTGAATATAACTACAAAGGTGTTTAGGAAACAACCTAGGATGCAAGAGTAACTCACCAAAAGAGTGTTAGAAGCTAGTTAGGAGGCTGAAATTGAGTTCACGGCCCAATTTGAAGGGTTCACGGCCTTGATGAAGAGTTCACGGCCCTATGAGTGGTTCACGGCCCAAGAACATGAAGAACACTTGAAGATTTTAGTGTTTAGAAAGTGCTTGAAGGCCCCTTTGTTGTATTCCATGATGATACAAAAGAAAAGGGGTGTTTAGGGGAAGAAAAGAGTGTTTCTTGAGGATGATACTTGAGAGAGAATGGGAGGATCACGGCTGGAAGATGAGAAAATGAGGAGAAAAATGGCTAACACACTATATATAGGCGAGGGTTCACGGTCCGAAGGGTTCACGGCCGTGAACCTCGTTTGCGGTCCGAAGGCGGTGGTGGCCGAGAAGCATTCACGGTCCGAGGGTTTGCGGCCCTCGTTCACGGCCGAAGCTTGCTTGATCTCGGTTGCAAGGCTGCTGTCCGAAGGGAAAGAAGGAATGGTCTTCGGACTTCAAGCTTTCACCTCTTAAACATATAACACCTTGAATACAAGGTGTAAATACTTATAAAATATTAATCTAACCCATTTAAGATAGAATAAGATTTAAGTTGACTTTAGTTGACTCAAGTTTGACTTTGATTGACTAGGGTTGACTTTACAAGAAGAAAATAACGGGGTGTTACAAAATCCATATCAATTTAAGTAAAATACAATCAAATATTTTGACACATAAAAATTTTATTAGTACAACAAAGATTAAATTCTTATAATATAAAAAGATCACACACATATATGCTTGTGAACTATATATATATATATATATATATATATATATATATATATATATATAGAGAGAGAGAGAGAGAGAGAGATAGGTTCAAATATTCTAACTAATTATTATGTGGATGTAGGAATCATTGTGGACCAACCATTTCAAATTTAGTTAAATTTAAATTTATTTAATAGATAAGGGTAGAATAGTAATCTTGTATATTTAGTAAATAATATCCTTAATTATAATCTCATTTTTATAGAAACAATTACTTTCAAATGAAAAAAAATCCAACTTTTAATCGTTATATATGATCTTTTAATCCTAGGAAGCCCTAAAAGCTCAATCAGAGACATCGTTCATGCCTTGTGCCGATTCCTTAAAAGTCGGTCCTCCACCGGCCATTCCGCCACCTTCTTTTTCAACATCCCAACCTCTCATCTTCTATATCCTTATTCCCTTTCTCCTTCTTCGATTAAAATAGTTGATGAAGAATTTCAATGAAGACTCTGTCCATAACAACCCATCGTGGAATTTTAGGGCTCAACAAATCGACCCATGTCCTACAGTTTTGCCATTTCTTAAGAAAAGGTAAAAGATTATTGAGATTGTAGCTGTTCATGATATAGTATTCGCTCTGGCACAATCAGGAGTCTGTGCAACATTCAACCGAGGTATAGTCAAGAAGATAATCAGATACAAATGAACTTCTTACATTAATATATATATATATATATATATATATATATATATATATATATATATAAGACATGCTCTACTTATTCAAAATATAAAATATGGACATTGGATGTAATATATTCTAGCCATAAAATAAAAACCGGTTTTATAAAATTGTTAGTTACGGCAACTTTTGAAATATTGAATTATAAGTGTAAAAATCATGTTTTTCTAACTTATTCAAACTCCAAAGTATTATTTAATAAAAGGAAGTTTTATTAAACAATATTAAAAGGTTATACATGGCTCAAACACAAACTTAATACTAGGTATTAATTTTAAAATTGAACCAAGCCGAAATATAAAAATCGGGTTTTTATAAGAACCTTAAAAGTGATTTTTTAGAAAATTGATACCATGACATATTGGATGCATGCAATTGTCATGATATCACATGTTTTAAATAGAATAATAAAACATACAAATTTCTTTTTCAAAATGCAAGTCTATGCCATCCAACTTTAGAAACATTTTGCACATCACTTGTATAATGCTAGTGGGATAAAGGATACTTAACCATTAGTATCATCTTTTGGTGGCCAAAGTATTTTTGCGATTTCTATAACCAAGTTATAGGCCAATTATACAAGTTTCTCAATTGGATGACTTGATTGGAAACTCTTGTGATAAAGGTCACCTAAGCAAGAGTGTTCCAAGGCATAGATGAGACCAAACATGTCAAATTAACAAATGGATTGTTAAGGGTCTCATACATCTAGGAATTACAAATGGTGTAATTAATACAAGTTATTTACCTTGTTAAAATTGAGTAAATGGGATAAAGGATACATAACCATTTATTTGATTTGTAACTTGGATCCTAGACTTTAAATAAATAATGTTTTTGGAAACAAAAGGGTATTATTTTTGAAGAATTAAATAGTAAATGAAAACTTTGTTAAACTTTCGTAGATGGCTCCACCAACTACTGTAACGCACCACCACCCAATGAACATTCAGCCAATTCTTGACAAAGAAAAACTCAACCACTCCAACTTTTTGGATTGGCATAGAAATTTAAGAATCGTTTTGAAACAAGAAAAGAAAGACTATGTCCTTGAAAAACAAACCCCTGACGAACCACCTGCTCTCCCAAAGGCTGCACATGATGCATGGCTAAAGCATATAGATGATTCACTTGATGTTTCATGTCTTATGCTTGCCTCTATGGTTCCCGATCTTCAGCGGGATCTGGAACTCTTTACTGCCTTTGACATGATTGAACATCTCAAAGAGATGTTTGGTAAGCAGGTTAGAACCAAAAGGTTCAAAACTGTGAGAGCACTCCATGGCATGAAAATGGAGAGTGGAAATGTGAGCACACATGCTCTCAAGATGAAAAGTTATCTGGATCAACTAGAGAGATTGGGCTCTCCATATCCACAAGACTTAGCCACAGACTTAATTCTGAATTCATTGCCAAAGTCTTATGATACCTTCATCATGAACTACAACATGAATGGGTGGGAGAAACCTATCTCGGAGTTGTACGGGATGTAAAAAACTGCAGAGAAAAAATATCCCAAGGAAAACTCCCCAAGTGCTCATGATTAGGGAAGGAAAAGTCAAGAAGAACAAAGGCAAGAACTTCAAGGGAAAGCCACAAGTTGGAAAGGGCAAGGGGAAGAAAGCTCCTCAAAACCCACCACCCAAGAAGAAGGAAAATGTTGCCAAAGATGACACATGCTTTGAGTGTGGAGTTGTCGGGCATTGGAAAAGGAATTGTCCTAAGTACCTTGTTGAGTTGAAAAACAAGAAGGTCGGGGAAGGCACTTTAGGTATATCCATTTTCATGATTGAAATGGGATTATTTACTTTTTCATCTAACACTTGGGTATTAGATATTGGTTGTGGAACTCATATTTTTAATTCGTTGCGGGGGTTCATAAAGAGTAAGGAACTGAAAGCAGATGAGATGGTATTGCATGTGGTCTGTACTTGACATTAGATAATGTGTGTTTAATTACTTTTATTACTAGAAATATCATTTCAGTTTCGCGTTTGAGAAAATTTGGTTATGATTTCAAATTTGTCGATGATAACATTCACTCCTTCTTGAAAGGAATCTTCTATTTTGAGGCTAGACCAATAAATGGAATTTATGAATTAAACCTGGACGACACCTTAAACAATAAGTCCCTTTATAATGTTAACACCAAAAGGCTCAAACCAGATTTTAACCAAACATATATATGGCATTGTCGCCTTAGACATATAAACAAGAAGCGCATATCTCAACTCCAAAAGAGTGGACTTTTGGGGGCAAATGACATTGAGTCATTTGACACATGTGAATCTTGTTTATATGGCAAGATGACAAAATCCCCTTTCTTTGGAACAAATGAAAGGGAGAGTGTTCTATTGGGCATCATACACACTGATGTATGTGGTCCTTTCAAAACAATGTCTAGATATGGTGAAAGATATTACTTCACCTTCACTGACGACTTTAGTCATTTTGGTTATGTCTATTTGATGAAACATAAACATGAATCATTTGAAAAGTTTAAATTGTTTCAAAGTGAAGTTGAAAATCAACTCGATAAAACGATCAAAATCCTTCGTTCGGATAGAGGAGACGAGTACTTGAGCCAAGAGTTCCAAGACCATCTAAGGAGTCGTGGGATTATCTCACAACTCACTCCACCTAGAACACCACAACTTAATGGTGTTTCTGAGAGGAGAAATCGGACCTTACTTGATATGGTTCGATCTATGATGAGTCGAAGTACTATTCCTTTGTTATTTTGGAGTATGCTTTACTCACCGCAACCCGTATCTTGAATATGGCACCAACTAAAAAGGTAGATAAAAAACCTTATGAGATGTGGTATGGAAAATCTCCATCCTTATCTTATATGAAAGTTTCAGGTTGTGAAGCTTATGTTAGACATGAGACTTCAAGTGCATCTTTGTAGGATATCCTAAAGATTGTTTAGGATATTACTTCTACATCCCTAGTGAAAATAAGATCTTTATTTCACGAAAAGTTGAATTCTTATAAAATAAGTTTCTAATGGATGAGGCAAGTGGCAGGCGCGTGGAACTTAAAGAAGATCAAGAACCTCAACCCGGTGCAACCTTAGTTGGCACTAGTACTGAACAAGAGGTTGTTGAAGATGAAGAGATCATTGTCTTTCAACCTGTTGAAACACAATGCGTTCACAGATCTGGTAGAACTCGTCATGAACCTGAGAGATATGGATTTCTCATTGACGAGTGCTTCATGATGATGAATGCAGATGAGCCCATCAACTACCAATATGCAATGTTAGATCCTGAATCTGACAAATGGCTTGAAGCCATGAACGCAGAAAAGAAATCCATGAAAGAAAATCAAGTTTGGGATTTGGTTGAACTTCCTCCCAATAGCAAGATTGTTGGAAGTAAGTGGGTCTTCAAGAAGAAGACTGACATGGATGGCAATTTACACACATTCAAAGCAAGAATTTTTGCTAAAGGATTCACTCAAACTCATGGGGTTGATTATGATGAAACCTTTTCACCAGTCGCTATGATTAAATCTGTTAGGATATTACTTGCCATAGTTGCATATTATGACTATGAGATATGGCAAATGGATGTCAAAACCGCTTTTCTAAAGGAGCACTTGGAAGAAGATGTTTATATGGTTCAGCCCGAAGGTTTTTTCGACCAAAATCATCCTAATAAAGTGTGTAAACTCAAGAGATGCATTTATGGGTTAAAACAAGCATCTCGTAGCTGAAATCATCGTTTCGATGATGAAATCACAAAGTGTGGTTTTATTAGAAATGAAGATGAATCTTGTGTTTACATGAAAACTAGTGGGATCTCGGTGACATTCTTATGTGGATGACATATTAATCATTGGAAATCACATTCCAACTTTACAAAGCGTAAAGACATGGCTTGGAAAGTGCTTCTCAATGAAGGACCTAGGTAAGGCACAATACATTCTTGGAATCAAAATCTATAGAGATAAATCAAAATTATTAATAGGTCTAAGCCAAGGTACATATATTGAGAAAGTGTTGAAACGGTTCAATATGAAAAACTCTAAGAGAGGATTTGTACCTATGGTGCATGGCACTATACTAAGTTCATCTCAATGTCCTAGGACAAAGGCTGAGCTAGACAAGATGAAGGATGTTCCATATGCTTCTGCAATTGGATCCATCATGTACGCCATGAACTGTACAAGACCTGATCTTGCTTATGCTATGAGCATGGTAAGCAAATTCCAACAAAATCCAGGGGAAAGTCATTGGACAGCTGTGAAGAACATTCTCAAGTACTTACGAAGGACTAAGGATATGTTCCTCGTCTATGGAGGCGTGGAAGAAATCTTAAGTGTAAATTGCTACACCGATGCTTCCTTCACAACTGATCGAGATGATTGCAAATCGCAATCAGGATATGTGTTCATTATCAATGGGGGTGCGGTGTCTTGGAAAAGCTCCAAGCAAAGTGTTGTTGCACAATCCACTACAGAGTCAGAATACATTGTTGCTTTTGAAGCTGCACAAGAGGCTACTTGGATGAAGAAATTCATTGGAGATATAGGGGTAATCCCTGCCATTCAGGACCCCCTAGAAGTTTTCTGTGACAATGAGGGTGCTATTGCTTTGGCAAAAGAACCCCGATCACACAAGAAGACCAGGCATATTAGCCGCAGATTCAACTTCATCCGGTATAAATTTTAAGAAGGTGAAATTAGTATTCACAAAGTTCACACTAATCAAAATTTGGCGGACCCTTTCATGAAGCCTATTCCTCAAGCAAAGTTTGAAGGCCATGCTCGAGGAATAGGACTTCACTATTCTAGTGATTGGATTTGATCAATGTATTAGTATTGAATATTTGAACATTATATATAACATCATCTATTGTAATGACTATGATATATATGGCATATGATCTTTTCATTAAATATTTGTTGTGTTATTTATTAACATGCTTAATCCTTAAGTAAATTTATTCAATATAAAACTCCATTGTCAGTTATTATTGTGGGAGCAATAATGAAATAAGACTAATATGAAATGGGATGGTTAACAAAGTGTTGTGACCTGTTTCGTAGGTACTTGCTAGAGAGTAAGTATTGGAGTGACCCTTTCAAGATCACTTTATGGATCGCTTTCATGAATGATACTTGATAAAAGGTAATATCTATATATCCTTAACACCTGAGATACATATATGGGACTTGAGTGTGGGGAATGTTATGCTTTGATATAGTTAAATGTTGTTCTTTTATCAGACAGTTATAAAAGCTATTATCAGGCATAATGTAAACCATGCAAGAGGTGTATGTAGTCAATATGAGATTTGTTCCTCTTATTCGTTGAGAGTTAGACATCTAAGGCCTGGTGTAAAGTTGAACACTTATATAAGATTGACTGCGATCTATATCTCATGTTCAACATGATGTTTGTAGCAAAGGGATAACTGATAAACTTACCTTACTCACCAATTGTAGCCTTGGGGCTTCTGGGAATTAGGCGTTGATGGAATGACACTATGTCATATGTTGTTGGGGACAGTGAAATGTTGCTAGACGTTCACCACTGTCTATATCAATTTGATATGAGTCTTGCGCAAGCGGGAGATTGAAAGATCTAGTATGCTCAAGATTCATATTAAAATGATATTGCTAAATAACATATGATCTAAAGGGTCACACTAACAACAACTTGGTACAATTGATTATTTATTAGAAATTGATTCTAATAAATATTCATAAACTCTTATAATAAATTGGGAAAATATTTATTTCAAGGAAATAATTATTTTACAACACAAGTAACACATTATTTCATAAGGTATGAATTAATAAGTCATGTACAACATTTTGGACTTGGAAAGCCTTTTGTCTTTTAGGAAAAGAAAAGGTTTATATCTTATAAAGTTTGAGTTTATAAAATATAAACTCTACTTTTTTTTTAATCATGGCCGGCCATGCATGAGGAAAAAGAGAGACATGGCTTTCTTACTTGTTTAATCAAAAGAATTCAAAGTATGGTGCATGCATGGGGACAAGGTTGTCTAAAGTGCTTAATGGTTAAGGACTCTTGGATTAACATTCTACTTTAAAAGGATGGTGAGTGCATTCATTTTGGACACACTTCCTAGAAAAAAGTCGTGAGCTCTTATCCCCTCTCCATATTCTCTCTCAAGTCTTGCACTTTGAAGATAATTGTTGTTTGCATCCTCTCTTTAAGTCATAATCTTGTTTTGACTTAAATCTTAATAGTTGTAACTAGCATTACATCAAGTTGGAAAATTGTTGGTGTCTCAAGGGTTCATTCTCTCTCCATCAACTTCCAAGCCTCCCTTAGAGGACCCAAAGCTCTTCAAAGGTTGTTGCTTCTTTCTCCTTCTATGGATGTGCTTTAAATATTTCTACTACTTGCAAGATGATCCTTGGTGGGTGATAAAATGTTTATGTTATTTATAAAATTTCAAGTCTTCCGTTAGCCATTATTTGTAGTTTTTGAAACTAGTTTTTTAAATAAAACCCAACAACAAGAGAATGAGAATCTACAAATTATTGATGTAAGTATTCTCCTAATTTCCATTTAGGTTTTATTAACTTATAACATTTAGGAAATTGAGATTCTAAACCTATCTATGTTTCAATGTGAAAATAGGTACGAACTTCTGAGCTGATAGAAGTTAGCAGAACTAAATTCATGACTCCATCAACATTCATCTTTCTGTATGAGAATCAATTATTTTTAACTTTTAGAAACCGAACATTTTCAAGGGACACAGTCCTACAGTTTTGCCATTTCTTAAGAAGGAGTATGACACCCATGATCCCAATGCCCAACAAATCTTCTATATCCTTATTCCCTTTCTACAACTGATTTCTACTTCTAGAATTGATTTTTTTTGCTCCCACTTTTTTGCAATCGATGTTGCTTTCCCCTTTTCTCCCTTTGTTTTTTATCTTCTTTTTCTTTTTTTTCTTTAATAATATGCCAAATTTGAGTAAGATCAATGTTTTATGTTTATTTTTTATGTTTATTTGAATATATGATATGTGAACAAGGTATGTAACCAAGAAAGAATACACTTTTCTGTTGAAGGATATCAAGTGGTCAAATTGGATCATCCTAACTACATCATCCACCTCCAAGTGGGTCCAAACTCAATTCTCTAAGGGTTCTAAGTCAGCCAATACCCCCTCATTGATCACCACCTCGCGATGGGAACGATTCGAAACGAGGCGTTACAGTTGGGGCTTGGAAGAGAATTCCTAGTAGCTATATTGAAATCGAGGAATTGAGAGGTTTAAGGGGCTACACAAATGAGATGGTTTTGAGTAACGAGTCGGATGGTTGGAAATCAAAGCTCTCTCCTAATGGAAACTTTTCCGTACATGATTTGCGTGTCATAATCGATTCTAAGCTTACTGCTCATAGGCCTAATCCGACTGTTTGGTTAAGGTTGGTCTCGTTGAAAATTATTGTCTTTGTTTGGAGGGCTTGTATTGATAGGCTTCCTTCGGCTGTGGCTCTTGGTCGAAGGGGTATTTCTGTCTCGAGCATCTCCTGTCAGTTTTGCAATGGTGGAATCGATGATTCCAATCATTTTTTTCTTTATTGTCCTCAGGTGGATGATTCTATTAGGTGGAATTTCAATTGGTGTAGTATGTCGTGGCAGAATTTTAATTCAGTTTGGGAGCTTGTGCAATTTGCCGCAACTTGGGGAAATTGTCCAAAAAAAAGAAAGATTTTGTTGGGCATACTATATGGTTTCTTATGGTGTATTTGGAAAGCGAGAAATGACAACTTCTTTAATAATCTGAGCGCTTCTCTTTCTACGTTGGTGGATAGTGTGTTCACTATGGTGTTTGGTTGGATCAAACATAGGGGTAATTACGATAATTGTAAATGGGCGGTTTGGGTTTGCTCTCCTTTTGATATCATATAATCGTTTTGTTTGTACTATGTTTTCTGTTTTTGCTTTTGTTTTCTTTGCCCAGTCTTGTTTCTGTATAGGCTGTGGTTTTTAATAAAATTTCGTCGTTTCCAAAAAAAAAAATGTTTATTGAGAATTTATAGAAAATGAAGTTAAGTAGGAAATTTTATAAATTTTATTAGTTTTTTTTATAAAATAGAAAAAAAAAATATTAGGTTTTTTAATAGAGATATTTGGTAAAAAAATTAATATCAATATAATATGGAAATTTATAAAAAACCGAGTTACTAGGAAGAATATCATTATTCTTATGTTTTTATTATATATATATATATATATATATATATATATATATATATATATATATGAGTTATTGTATTCTAACTAATTATTGTGTGGATTTAAGAATAATTGTGGGTCAATCAAATTCATTTTACTTATTTTAAGAAAGTGATTAATACATATTATTGAATTAAATATAATTGAAAAATATCATCTAATTTAATTACAAGGGTATTTTAGTCAATTAATAGAGATTTAATAAAGGGAAATTTCATATTTTAAGGGATCATAGATTCTATTAATTTTAAAAATCCGATTTTACGAATTATAATTCTTTTAATTCGGACATTCTGACAGAATATGTTTATGAGTATATTAAAAATTAAAAATATTCTTGAACCATAAAATAATAAAAATATTCTTGAATCTATTTTTTTATCATGACTTTAAAAACTTCTTGTAGAATAACAAATTCTTGAACCATCAATTGAAGAATAAAAACAAAAATCGCATTAATTCTTATAGAATACGGGTAACAATTGCTAAGAATTACATTTATTGTTAAAGAATAAAACTAAAAAAAAAACTTTCAAATCGGGAAAGAAAACATCAAAATCTAACAAAGACACTAATACATTCTAAAAGAATAATGATGCTAAGAATCACTTTCAATTTTGTGGTCCGTTCTTCAAGCATCAACTTCTGTGAAAACAAATCCAATTGTAGTTTAGAATCGAATAATGCATTAGCAAATGAAAAATAAAAAACTAAATTCCTTTGGAAAATATGTGGACTTGTGAATTGCACCAAAACCAATAACCAAGAATTGCAGAACATGCATAAATCAGTGAGAAAATATTCATATTCCATTCCAACAGAATTGGAATTCGTGATTCTATTCCGATAGAATTGGAATTCAAGATTCAATTACCGTATGCATTCTGTTGGAAAAGTATCCAAGTAAAAAATGCATAAATCAGTAAATCAGTAGAACAAGTAAACTTTTGGGATACCCAACATCATATGAAAAATATTTGTAATTTGTCCAACATCAGAAGATTGAAATAATGCCATAATGGGTATACATGTTCCAGTTTCCAATAGCCTCTCCACTTCCCATTCATATTGATACAAAGTTGAATATAATCTGCCAACTCAATTTTTTTATAGAATTCAAAAGTTGTTTAGTAGAGAAGGAACAAATAAGTTGAGAAAATTGTAGATCTAGAAAGAGGAAACTTACATGTGGTTCATCGAGAAGAACACTAAACATAAAGTCCCCTTTGCATTAAATTCCACAAGTTATACAGATCAAACATTCTTCCAAAATATTGTTTCTTTCTGAAATTTTTACAAAATTGGATTTGGTTGACAATGTAAAAACTAGTACAATGGTTTAAAAGTTCAAAAATTGGTACTTTTCTACCACGGACATTGAAATTGGAACTTCAAGCGACTGTGATTGCTCAAAGGGATTAAAAGCAGGCTATGCTTCCAAAACAAGCAACCAAAGCCACTATTAGGGTATTCGTAAAATCCATGAAATGTGAATTGCGGATCCACATTTCAATCCAAAAATCAGATTTCACAAGAACCCTAATTTCGCAATTTGACAAATTGAGGAAATCCAAGGGCGCAATTGGTTATAATTAGTTCAAAAATGATCAAAAAATCAAGACTTGGTAAAAGATAAAGCAGTTACAGATCACGAATTGCAGATTCTACATGATTACAAACATAAACACATCAAGAAATGAAAAAATAAGTAAAAATGGTAAAGTTACGAGGATTTACCTGATAAACAACTACAACAATGAGAGCTATATGGATGAAGAAGAACAGTAGCCATGTAATTATCTCCCGCAAAAACACCCCCCTGAATTCAAAGTTTGGTCCTGCTCTTTCCTCCTTCTCCTTTTCTTCAGATTTGACCAAGAAAACCTCCACCGGAGGTGGAGATTTCTGACAGTAAAGAGGGAAATACCCCCCCCCTTCACGCTTTCCTCTCATCGGACCTGTTTTGTTGCCTTGCTTCCTTCCCGGTGTTAGACCTCCGGCAATTGAAAGTCTTATCGGCGCTAGGTCGAGGAGCCAGAGGCGTCGTGTTTTTGGTTCAAGACGAATCGTCCTGGAGATTTGTTTGCTTTGAAGACGAT
This sequence comes from Lactuca virosa, assembly GCF_052849685.1. Classification (NCBI taxonomy): domain Eukaryota; kingdom Viridiplantae; phylum Streptophyta; class Magnoliopsida; order Asterales; family Asteraceae; genus Lactuca; species Lactuca virosa. The sequence continues at coordinate 343,598,601 of NC_136430.1, read as the reverse complement.
TTGGAGAGCATCCATTAAGAAGAATGTTAAGAAGACGAATATCGATGGTAATAAGTGTAAGCAGATTTTCTTTGAGCAGGAGGTGTTGCGACTATCACAGCATCCATTGCTACCGAAACTTCGTGGTGTTGTATCCACCGAGGCTTTATTGTGATGTTTCTTCTGTGTAGGGTTTTAAACAAGTAAACGATTTTGCCTAAATTAAAGGGGTTAACGATTTGAATATTTAATTATCAAAATTAATTAAAAGCTAAGATTACAATTTTACCCTAATCATTGTTTTCAAAATGATTTGTTCATAATTAGCCCTACATCCATACAATAATTAGTTAGAAAATATCTCACTATCTAATAAACAAAACCAATTTGACACGTGTCCCTTCAAAAACTTTCATTTCTTCCAAAGTTAAATACCTTTTTTGCCCCTATTTTGTTGCAGCTTCTATTCTATAAAATCATGTCATTAGATTAAAACATAACAGCTGTCCATGTTTGAAATACATACCCGATTAATAGCAGCTTTTTATGGTATTCAATAAAATCACATCAAAAAAAACATTCGTCGTCTCCCTCTCTTCCCTTCCGCGCCTCTTCGTTTACAGGATGAAGCAACGACGAATGTTGCTTCCTCAAAGATTTGAAGCAGATACATCGAAGATAGGTACGCTTTCTTTTATAGTTTGCAATTTTGGTTTTCATTTTGAATTGATTCTTGATTAAACCCAACAAAACTACAGGTGGGTTAAGCTGAACCGCTGGTCTCCATACCACCGTCTCCATCATCTCCAACGCAAACCCTAAATCTTACAATCCTAAATCGACAATCACCACCGGCTCGATACCGTAACCACCACTACACCCTAGCACACCATGTAACCCCATAACCATCTCACCATCTCTTTCTATCTGTATGAAATATCCAGATACGCTAATGGCAGCAGGAAGCGGCAGATCGGGTATATGTAAATGTATAAATATCTTGCTCTTTTGAAATCGACCTACACCACCATTGTCGTAACTTCATCATTCTCTGTTTTTGCTAATCTAATGTTTGATTTTGTCTAATTTCATTAGTTTTTTTATATATATACGAAGTCCTTTTCTTCATTTTATACCCATATTTATGTCTTTTTACTGAATCTTAGTGTTTTTCTTCTTTGAAATGAAGGTTAAGAGTGTGACAGTACATTGCTATGTTGCTGATAGTGTCATCTTACCTCTCTATGTTGCTGGTAAGATGGCATTTTGTGGCATGTTGTTTCTAGAATCAGGTATGTATCATGATTTTGTTATTGGTAATGTTTTTTCTCACATGAAGTTTCTCATTTTGTTCAAAGGATGTCATAATAATAAGCTTATATTTGCAAGTAAAATTCTGAAATTGTACATACTGTAAAAAGCTATCTTTTGTTACTATGTTGCATCAATCCTGGGGGTACAACTTAAAAATATATTTGCTAAGCAACCACTGGAAACAGATAAATCGAATCAAACTCTAACGTATTTGGGTATCCATCACCATAGCTTTTTAATTCATGTTCATGTATGTACAAAACATCTTATTTTAATTTTGTTTCTGCATTATTTTACATTTAGGTTCCAAGATCGAGAAGGAGATGATGAAGAGTGGCATATGTGACGGTGGAATTGAAAAAAAAAATCTGATTTGCAATTTGCAATTGTAGAAACAAAATATAGCCTTTAAAACCGCATCCTTCAAAATCAATCATCCATATTCAAATCATTTAAATGGGGCATATAATTCGTATTCCTCCTCTTATTTAAAGAGTATAAATCATCATCCAACTATTGCCCTACTATCTAATCACCGTAATTTTTTATCAAGATGGTAAGTATCCATTACAATTTCAATTTTGATCATCTGATGCATCATCTTCTATGATATGTTTTGAGTTTCTTTGTTAATATCTTTCTAATCTTCCATCTCATAATAAGCTATGTTTGTTGTTTATCTAATGAGCCTGTTTTTGAGTGAACACATAGTGGTTTCATATTTAACTACTTGCATTGATCCATAAGACCATTACTTTTTATTAACAGAGAGTCCATTGACACCACCTGAAAGTCGAGAGTATACTGGTAAGATTATGTTTGAAACATTCAATGGAGTTCAACCGGTACTTGCTCTTGCGATTGGGTACACAACATCTAAGGTTGGTTGATGTGGTTTTCAGCTATGCACACCACCTGTTCGATAAAATCCCCAAAAAGAGATTATGTATCGAGGAATTTATGATATTAGTATTTTCCCAATTTCCTCTTACGTTAATCGTACTGGATTTGCATAGTGTGAGATGGCAGGTGTTGGAGATGGTGACACTCATGTCGTACCTGTTGCAGAAGGTTATGTTATTGAGAGCAACATTAAGTCACTACCAATTCCAGGAAAAGATGTAACTTTCTTTGTCTAACAACTCATGCATGTATGCTATCAGTTCAGGTTGTGGTCATGGTGTGTTTTCACCATCATTCCCTTTGTCTCGATGCTTGGAAACAAGAATTGTCAAGTAGATCAAGTAATATTGTATGAATTTATATGATCTAATCCATTCATATGAATTCTTACTGACTTTTCAAATTTGTCTTCTATTTTTTCAATTCTATAATCCATTTATCCAGAAAGTGCTTTTAAGGAATGAACCTAACCAAAATTTCCAAAACAGAAAAGGAAAATGTTAAAATCATCAGGTCTAGAAGTTATCACTCTAATGAAATCTGGATTTCAAAGGACTTTTACCTGGAATATATAACTAAAATATTATTTTATTTTGTTTCACCTTACCAAAATATTATTTTTATTATGTTTTACCTGTTTGTTTGATATGAGCAAAATAACAAAAAACAACCACCTAACTACATAGCATTGTATTTTCAAAAATCAAAATACAATGTGTTAAGAATGGTGATTGATGGTAAGGTTTGTGAATTTTATATGTTTTTTCCTGAAATTTGATGTTTTTGAGCAAATAAGTAATGTTTCTTTTTTACTTTTCCTGATTTTTTAAGTTATTTTTTGTAAGTCAATAATGTTTTTTTATTGCTTGTGAAGACAAAGAAAGAATGCATTGCTTCCTGTTTCTTTGTTTATTATTACTATGTTTTAATTCAGGTCTTATCTTTACTAATGTGAGATTCATACTTTGTGTTACTGAGATGGTTGATGTTGATGTTGATTTTTTTTTATGTTTGAATTGATTTTCTGATTTTAATATTTATAGATTTTGCTTGATTCATTTCATTTACACTGTAAGGATATTTTTGGGATTAATGTAGTATATATTTATCCTGTAACTCAACTCTTATAGAAGGTATTTGTGATTCGCCGTACAATCCTACATAATCAAAGTTTGAAAATTAATCATTGTTTGTCTATTTACTTTTCTCAATATTTATAATTATATATATAATGATGCAATGTTATCATTTTATATGTAAGCTACACATAAATAATGTTGTTTATATCTTCAAAATACATATATTAATTTTAAATAATCAATACAAAAAGTTTAAAAAAAAAACTTAAATCTTATTAATAATATAAATATTTTACCCGTGGTTCCACGGGTTGTAACCTAGTGTGTATATATATATCACATGACCCATTTTGCATGAGAACAATTTCGTAGGACGAAGGAGCATTTTGTACTTCTATAAAATGGGGGGATCTTACTACAAAGTGCTCTAGATATGTCACTTTTAGCATTTTGTGGTCAGGTCTCACGTTTTCGCATGGATCTAGGAAATGGTGGTAAGTAGGAGGATATTTAATTTCTTAAATTTAAAAATTCATTATATTCTCTATTTTCTTGAAAAAAACTTAAAATAAATGGTTCTTTACTTTTTTATCCTTTTTTTTTTTTTTTTTGACTTTTTCATAATTAAAAATCTATTAAACGGTATTATCCAGCAAAAGTCGTATTTATATTATAACAAACTCAAGTTTTCTAATAATTACATTTGAATGTTATAAAAACCTTTAGTGTTTCAAAATTTTATAATATCAAGTGTTTATGTTGCTGCCGTCTTCCGCTATCTTTTAATACAAAACGCAAATTTTAAATTATTAGCATATTTAAGACAAATTTAAAAATTGCCACTTGGTTTATAAATTAAGTGAATGGTGATGGCTAGAGTATTTGTAACGGGTTTATTAATCATATATATTTAATTGAACAAATTAATATAAAAATATTGGCATGTAAGATAATATATATATATATATATATATATATATATATATATATATATATATATATAATAATTAAAAAATTAAAAATAATTAAGAAGACAAAGACATAAAAAAGACCTATTTATTAAAACAAATAACACATATATATCCTTTATGCAAAATTGATCTTCCAACCAACCAATAAATAAGGGCATGTTTGATTATAGTCTTACGGGGTCCGGTCAGACATTTTTGTCTGACGCGGTCTAGTCTCCTTGTTTGATTTAGGTAAAAACATCTCTGATTCGGTCCAAAAATAGTTGACTCAGTCATGAAAAAAAGAAGTTGACCGAGACCATTCATCTTCTTTTCCCTTATGTGCCCTTCTCCTTCTTTTTCCCTAGTCGATCAAACTCATGTGTGCGCTATTCATATCACCGGTAATTATCATCTCTTCCTCAAGCGACTCCCCTTTCGTTCCTCATATGATCGACACTCACTGTCGATCACTCCCGAGCTGAAATCGACTCTTAAAAAAGGATATGGTTACCCCAAACAGCCCCTGAAATCGCGCCTCCATGACATCACCTCTGAAATTAACTTGTGGGTCTTCTTGAGTATTTGTAACGGTTGATGTTCAATGATGATTTTGACGAAGATCTTGTAACAGTATGAACTTTTTTGAGTTTTTTTTATGTTTTCTTTCGGTTCTTTTTTTTTATGGGTTTGTGGGATCTTACTTCTGTTGCATTGTAAGATTAGTGAAATGGAGAAATAATTCTAATGCATACTTTAGTAATTGGCCTTATTGGTTTAACCTGTATGTTTTATGATTCATCTATATAAATATAATAGATAATAGGTATGGAAATTAGGAATGATGTTTATATTAAGAATGTCCAGTTTTCGCCTGTGTTGGTCATGTTACAACACATCTGGAGTTTGTGATGATTGAAGCTGAAAGGTGGTTTGGTTGTGTGTTTGTAGACAACAAAATTGCAAGTTGCAGAACAATGCATGAATGCTTTTGGAACAGATGGAGATGGGTGGGGTTGAATGATTATAGAATAATGCAGTCTATTGGTTTGTAATTTTCTTTGTAATTCTTTTAGAATATTACGTATAAATGTTTTATTGGTTAAGTTGCTCATCTTTTGTTCTTCTAAATTGGCTCAATATTCATTTGTTAGAACGTATTGAATGTAGTAACCTAAGTTTTTGTTGGTTATTGATGTTTGATTTAGGTCTAATTTAGTATGGTTTTATGAGGTTTAGTTTTAGATCAATTATTTTTTACAACGTGATATGTTTTAATAGAAAGGTAAAATAGTCATTTCTGTCATTCTGTACGGTCAGTTAGACACATAATCAAACAACATGGTTTCAGTCAGATGTAAATTTAGTCAAACTTTAGACTCAGTCAGATCTGACTCAATCAATAACTATCAAACAACCCCTAAATCAAAATACTCTTCAAGAATTGTGTTGCCAAAAGACCTACAATAGTCAACATATTATAAACACTTACCGACTTATTATTATTATTATTATTATTATTATTATTTAGTTGTATGGTTTTATTTTGATGTCATTTTTCTAATTGTATTTTTATTTGTTTAAATTTCATTAATATTTTTATTTTAATATACTTCTTAGTTCTTAGGTCTCTATTTATTTTGGCCTTCATGCGATGGTAGGAAGCTTCGTACATGTTTATTACCTGCTGACAGTGGGCGATCGTCAGTGGGGGTGAAGCTTCTTGGGGGAGCTGCTAGTAGAGATACAGGTTTTATTAGTGGGTTAGCCATGAAGAGGGTCGTAAAGGCTGTTGATTTGATGTGCCTTCTACTACAGTTACATGACCCCCAGTCTCCAGAGTGAACTCATTTTGCTTCAATCTTGCATGTGCATCACAAAACTTTTCTTTGGCCTGAGAACGTGCCAACCCGTTCACATGGAAGAGGTTGCTTTGTGTTTTGATAAAGGGTTACGTGGGTCGATTGAGGACATTGTGGTTTGCGGTGGTCCGTTCTTTGGGGACCTTCAATGGCGACTGGCTTCGTTACCAATTAGGCTCGGTGGTTTGGGGTTGTACTCAGCAGTAGAGGCTTCCTCCTATGCTTTTGTGGCCTCACGAGCTCAATCGTGGGTGTTACAAAACCACATCTTACGAAATAACGGCATATGTGGTATGGATTCAGATTATGTTTGTGCTTTGGCCTATCTTCGTGATACGATTCCAGGCTTTGATTTCAGCGGTTTCACTAATAAGGACACCGCCCCTCCAAAAGCCCAACATTCATTAGCGAGTGTCCTTTTTAGTAAAATTATCCAAGACATGGGATTTCACTTCGACATGACGATTAGGCATAAAGCAATTTTTGAGTGTCTAAGGGCCCCACATGCTCAGGATTTTCTTATGACTATTCCTATTGACTGTCTTGGCCAACATATGTCGCCAGTGGAGTATCGTGTCATCCTCAAGTATCGCCTTATGATCCCTTTATTTTCGGCTGACGAGACTTGCCCTGTTTGTCGCAAGGTATGCTTGGACTCCTTTGGGGAGCATGCAGTTCATTGTAAAGAGCTCTCAGATTCCAAGTATCGACACGATCTGGTTAGGGATGTTCTTTTCGACATATTTAGGCATGCTGGGGTTTCTGTCAAGAAAGAGACACCTGTGAATTTTCTGACTGACCCATTGGAAGGAAGATCAACACTTAAACTAACTGATGTTTTAGTATTTGGATGGGCTGGAGGATGTTTTAGTATTTGGATGGGCTAGAGGAAAACATGCATGCGTAGATCTAACAGGAGTTTCCCCTCTTATGGGCTTGGGGAGTGGGGTTTTCACTGTGGGGCAAGCTACTTTAAAAGTAGCATCAAACAAAATGGCAAAACATGAGAAAGCGTGCATGAAAAATCAACAAACGTTTATACCCTTTTCATTTGATACTTTCGGTTTTCTTGTACCAAAAGTTGTGGAGTTACTCAATAGAGTCCAACACGTCATTCATATTAATATTATGACTCCAAAATCTATAGATGTTTTTTTTTTAAAATTAGTTTTGTCATCCAAAAAAGGGTTGCGACACAGCTTGTTGCTCGTTTACCCGCTACGTCTATGTAAAACTTTTTCCTTTATTTAATATATTGTCGATTTAAAAAAAAAAAAAAAAAGACGGTGGTCGGATAAGATTAGAAAGAAAAACTTATGTGTAATGAGTAACGGAGTGAGGGAAAGATACCAAATCCTTCACCTTTTATCGTCTAATTTTGTTTGGTAACTTTTCTATATTTTATATTTTACACATGAAATCAGAATCAGTGTTGGTTTTGGATGAGGTCCTAAGTCCTAACCAACTAATAACCACAGAATACAATTGAACACAAACAAAGTTTATTAACTAATCAAACAAGTATATCATAAAAAAAGAGACATCTCAGGTGAGGGAATGAATGACATAATACCTTCACCAAACAATTCAAACAACGACACAACAAGTTTCCCTGAATTCAAATCATCTTTCCACACTTGATTCAGATATGCAGGCGTCCTCCTCAATCCTTTTCCTTTTCCTTTTCCTTTTCTTCTTTCTCCTTTAACACGTGGACTTTCTCCTTCAATTTCACCTTCAACATCTTCTGTTACAACCATTGGGGACCCCCCCTTTTCCTTCTCTTCCATCTCTTCCTCATTCCCCTTTCCTTTATCTTCAATATATAAATATAAATAATATCCCTAATTGTTAAACTCCCACATTCATGTGTATGAAAAAATTATATATAAAAAAAAACTTACGTGTTTCACTTGTACCAATAACCCTGAATTTTGACCTCAAAACATTGTTCGCATGTTGCGAGGGTAAAACCGGAAAAAGCTTCAGCAGATTGTATACAGATCGACCCGAAGCACGCTGTGAAAAAACAAATTACACAAATCAATACTTACAAATTTTTACCAAAAAAAAAATTGTTTTTGCTTTTTTTAAAAACTGACCAATAATGCACCATATACACGCCAAGCTTCATGCCGTGTTATTTCCTTTTGTTTATTTTCAAGAATCATTTCTTCAAGAAACCCCAAATAAGATTCTAGATCGGGTAGAATATAGCGTCGAACCTGTAAAATATTTACACCTGTAAAAATTTGAGCTACAAAAAAAATATAACATTTTTATTTATTTATTTATTTATTTACCACATGGGGTCCAAGAGCTGTGAGTCCTTGAATAGCACCATAATGTTGAGTTAATGTTTGTTTTCGATCCGAAAATGATTTATGTAATGTTCTTGTTAAACGTGTCTGAAGATCACCATAACTATGCCCAAACCTGTAAAAATAATATTAATAATAAAAACCACTTAGAATATAATTAATATTGGTTAAAAAAGTAAAAAAGTTTCACCTTTTACATATAGTGGCAACAAGATTGGCACTAAAGTCTCTAAGCTCCCAGTGATTATCAGCAATTCGATTTCCTAATCTTCTAGCAACAATACACGTTACGACAGGTGGCATCAATTGGTGCAACTGTAAAAATCATGCAACATATTAGATGAAAAAATATAATATTTTATTAATAACTAAACAAAAAACAAATATAATTAAGACTCACTTACATATGGTTCGATATGAATGTGTGGGTTTTGTAAAAGACTCCAAACAAGTCGCATTAGAGCAAAAAGCAGGTGGAAATTATTTAGACCACGAGCAACCTGAAATTTTTTATTAAATCAGTGAAATTAATGTGTATAATAAATAAAGAAATTAATTATTTACCTCGTCTTCTATAAAGCAAGTGAAGTAAGGAACTAAAGGATGAAGTCCAGAGTCTGTGGCTAAACTCATTAGTGCTTCCTTAAAGAGATCAGTATCAGGTGTATTTACTGCAAGCTCAGTGATTTTATTGAAGTATAACTGTAGAAAAAAAAATGAATTTTTTTTTGCCATGTCAGCATTAAATTACACATGGAAATCCTATGTGGACAATGACATGATATATATATATATATATATATATATATATATATACCTGAAGCTCTCTAGATAAGACATGTTTTACAGGCAATCGAATATCAACAGGCAATTCATCAATCTTTTGCTCTGGCTTTTTAATGTCTGGTAAAGAGGTAATAACTGCAGATTATCTCCAAATGTCAGCTCTGCCACAGTGAAATAATATATAAAATACAATTAACAAAGAAAAGGGGATTTCTGAAACTTTAAAAATTCAAACTTTTTGTTAGTTTTTATTACAGCTTATGGTTTATATATAAAGTTAGAAACAAAACAAACCTTCAACAGGGGCATTTTCTGGAATAGCAGGCTGGACACCTTCAATGGCTAGCCAGTGACAGAAGATTGAAGTATCAAGTGGTGCTTTTGGTAATGGAGCTTCAATTACATCTTTAAAATCCACATCTTTGTCATCAATGTAAAATAAATCTTTGTGTCCAAGGGCTCTTTTGAAACGCAAAGGATCTCCAGATGTGAATCCATAGATTGGCTGAACTGACAATAATAATGCCTCAAATTAGGAACAACAACATATTATTATTATTATTATAATCTAAATGAGGAAAAAGGAAATTTTATAAACAAGATTTACCTCAACATTTCTCATGCTGAGTGCGCTATCTACATCATCTGTGGTCAATGTGATTCTTTTTGAATGATGCATGCATTTGATTGCTTCCTGAAGTTTTAACAAAAAGAAGAATTATAAATTTATAATCTAAAAGGGAAAAAAGGAACAGTTTTTAATAAACAAGAATTACCTGCATTATTTCACGCATTCGGTATTCTACATCAGGAGCAAGGGCTAATGCAGCATCTGGAGACAAATTATTTATGCCAATGCTCTGTGCTATGACCTCAACAGTCTCCTGTGGTACGATGCTCATTTTTCCTCTCTTTAGTACAGTTTCATCAGACTCTAGGGAATGAATTCAAGAACAATAGAAGAATCATTTTCAAGGAACGCTAATGGCCTTACAGAAAACTAAGAGATTCTAGGGTTCTGTTCTAACTTTAAAAGTATTTTACAAAATCTGTTGGATAAACTACTTAAAAGCTTAACTGAAAGGAAGAACACCAAAATTGAATATTATCAATTGTCCTGATTTGAAAAGGAAATCAAAGCATCAAAAGCACTTGAGCCAGATTAATGAGAATGACATGCATTTGATTCGCACCAGATATAGTATTTAGCAATTGATGAATCGAAGTTTTAAAAGCAACAAAACCCTAGAAATCGAACCAGTTGAAGCCAAAAATCAAAATCAACGATTAAGAGTTGAAATTGAAATCTTACTTGAAGAATAGGTGAAGAACTATAGATGAAAATGTTACGAAGAAAAGAAGATGTTTTTTTTTTGTGGTGGACATACGAAGAAATCAGGAGGATGGCTCATTGAAAGTGTCTGTTCTTGTTAACAAACACAGTCCGTCTAGGGTTTTACTAAGAACTTTGTTATCGAAACGCAAACAGACGTTATCAAGCTACCTTAAAATTCAAACACAAGAAAGTTAGAATGCCTACCTCCTCCTAAACTGTCCCGGAGACTTGATAGTGACGACCGTCGCCGGCTTATTTAGTTCCGACGGTGCTTTATACAATCATACCGTCAAAAAAATTGCTTCTTTTTTCAATTTACCAGAGAAATCATATGGATGCGACTGTTTATATAGCCCGGGTATTGGTAAATTACAATTGAATAGCATTGAATTTCATGGTATGGCAAATCAAGTCCCCCACTTTTGGTACATTAGGTCATGGTGTCAATGAAGTTTGTTGTACCTTGTTGCATTTCAGTTATACAACAGAACATAATCTAAAGTTAGGTTTTGTTTGTTTTTTATAGAAAAAGTTCTTCAAAACGCTTATTGCTGCGCGGCGCAGCACACACGCAACATTTTTTGTCCCGCAACAATTTGTTTTCCGGTAGTCTTCAGAGGTGAAAACCTTTGCCCTTGTGTTGTTTGGGGAAACACTTGTTTTACCTCTTCCCAACTCTTCCCACCTCTTCAACCTAAACCAAACCTAAAATAATCTCACTCCAAAAAAAATGTCGCATCTCTTCTCTTCTGCCCATCGACCGTCGACCATCGAGTTCAGCAACATCGGTCGTCACCCTCCAAGTTCGCAGGCCTCCGCTTTCGTCGCCCAAACTCGTCGTCGCCACTGATCATCGGCGCCTTCCGCCGCAGTTCTTCCTTTATCGGTTGTCGACATCGTCTCACATGTATGTTCTTTTTTTTCTGTTTTTCTTGCTGAAATCGATTGTTCCTTAAAATTGACAATTGAATATACAAAATCATTGTTACTTCATTGTTCATGCTTCATATTAGTTTTTCGATTTTTGTTGTTAAATCTTTGTTCTTGCTAAATGTTGATGCTAATCTTATCAAATAGTTGATGATGTTGTTTCTATCTTGATTAATGATAAGTTCTTGCTGCAATGTCTTCAATTTGTGCTTAAAATGTCACATATTGTTGTTGAATTGTCATGAAAAATTGCTGAAATATCACAAAATTGTTGTTGAATTGTCACAAATTGTTGCTGAAATGTCACAAATTGTTGCTGAATTGTCATGAAATATTGTTGAAATGTCATAAAATGTTGTTGAAGTGTCATAATTGTTGCTGAAATTGGTTATTTTAACCAATACAATATGTTGTTATGCTGAAAATTGTTGGTATAAGGTTTTGTTTGCTAAAATTTGAATTTCATATGTTTTTTTTTTGTTATTAGCAATGGGTGATAAACATACATGGATCAATGAGCAGATAAAATTATTATTGCACACTTGTATTGAAGAAGTACAAACTGTGGGTAGAAAAGGATTGAGTTTGCACAAACATTCATGGAACAAGTTAGGAACAACCATTAAGGAAAAGTATGGTGTGGATTTGACTCAAAGACAATTGAAAAACGCCTATGACAACCTTAAAGCCAAATACACATGATTGTTTATACTTGAAAAACAAAACTGGCAACCTTTACAATCCTCAAACAAACACTTTTAACTTAACAAATGAGTGGGATGACTTTAAAAAGGTATATATATATATATATATATATATATATATATATATATAATATATATACACACACACACACACATATTTATATGTATTTTGTTTATATAGTTGTCATTTATTCTTATACTACTTTTGTTACATTGATTGGGTTTAGGGACACCCGAAAACCGCTTCTTTGAAAACAGTCTCATTGTTGTTTCTAGAGCTTTGTGCAGAACTCTTTGATGGAAATAGTGCCTCTGGTAATCTCAGCTATGCCACATCTCAAACACCATCGGGACATGGATCATCTTATTTCCATGTCGCACCACTACAACTTATGGACACCCCTTCTATTAACATAGATGAGGATGATTACTTTTCCAATAATACTAGTGAGCCTTTTACTCGGCCACCACCTTCTGCTGCTTCACCTTCTAGTAACCCCAACAAAAGGGCTAAACCCTCAACTCCTAGACCTCGAGCTCCTAGTGCCTCATTGAGTTGCTAACATGATTTCTAACCTAGAAATATTGAATTGCATTTAGGTTTGTGCCATTTATGACTGCGGTTATCTATAATGCATATCAACAAGAGAATGACATTAGTGGTGAATGGTGGAATTAGTTAATCTCTCAAATTCATATAACAAAATTGCAGCTAAAGTCCATGATACATGAGGTGTGAATTGTCAAAAGTTAATGTTGCTTTAATGGTAGATTAGAGGCTCTGGTGTCAAGATGTTGTAAAGAAGCACATAAGGTGGATATAGTGTCAAGATGTTGTGAGACACATGTGTATTACATTCGAGCTTTTGGAGATATTTTCTTAATATGATTCTTAGATTTTTTTTATTATTTTTTAGCTTATAGTGCTCATATAATTCAACTGGTGAGATGGGCAATACAAATGGTGGAGATTGCCAAAAACACAAGGAAACCATTTGGCCAATTTTAAGAAAAACAACTGCTTAATGTGCTTCAATGGCAGGAATATGGTTCAATAAGAGTGAAGATGAGTTTATTAATTTCTTATATAGTTAGCTTTTGATATCAACTTGAGTTCCTTTAATTCGCACATTTTGACCCAACTTGATGCATTTTAATCTCTGTTTCCTGCATTTGGAAACAACTGATGTTAAGATCTGAAGGAATAAACAAACAATCTGTTTTTTTATAAATATTTTGCTTCGTTAATGTCCATCTCTTAATAAGTGTCACCAAGTGTGTCTGCTATTAATAGAATGAATTTACGGATGAGTAATTTCAACTTGAGTTTAAATTGTTATTTATTGAATTTTTCAGTGATGTGTGTTTGTCTCTTCACCTTTACGGTGAATGTACATTGTACTTATTCTATTTTGACATATATCATAACCATGTAAACTAGAAAATCTCATTGATCATTATCTAATATAGCATTTTACTTTTTTGTTTTTTTTCTTATTTAAGCATTTTACTTTGAAAGTACATGACATAATATAAGCATTTTATTTTTTTGTTTTTTTTCTTATGTGGGCATTGACATGTTATATACAAACTTTTCCAAATGAATGTCCATTACCTAAACTACAAAAGAAAATTGATCGATATGTTACTAAAAATTTAATAGACATTTTAATCATCAATGAATATTATAAAACATCATCTTTGAAGTTTCCAGTCGATAAGGAAAACAATATTTTTTCATTAGATATTTTAACGTAACATTAGTCTTTTTTTTTGGATTATTTTTTTAGAAAATTTATCAATACTTTATTTGGATGTCATTAAAAATAAAAAATTCATTGTTTTTTAAATGTTTTGTAAACGTTCATTGTGGAAAAGAACTAATCACCTCTAAAAATTAATTTTTGAAAAAATAATTTGCACCCGTCGCTTGGCGCGGGTAAACGGCTACTATATATATATATATATATATATATATATATATATATATATATATATATATATATATATATATATATATATTAGTCATTTATGATTTTTTTTACGTATTTAGTCATTTAGTCATCTAGTTAACTTGTTACGTTTAGGGTTAATAACCTTTAAACTTTTTTATGTTCACATAGAAGCATTAGACTTAATGTTTATATGTATACAAAAAACATAAGTGATTAACACCCGATTAAAATTGAGGGGAATAAAATGGAAGGAAATGAAAGAAATTTGAGGGGAACTTTCCTTCCGATCATCTCAATTTTATGGGATAGATTTTGAAGGGAAAAAAGATTTTAGTTTCCCTCTTTTGCTTAAATGAAACTCAATAACATGTTTTATTGTATTTTCTTTCCTTCAGCTTAAAAAAAATAAATAAATAAATACATTTCCTTCAATTTTTTTCCTTAAAAAATTCGAGAACACTGTGTATATGTATAAAAGGAAAAAAGTTTAATTTGCATATGTGTAAAAAAAATCTTAATGTAACGTTCCAAAAATAATAGTAAAATTTTCATTTTTAAATCATTAAATCCATACAAACATTTGTTCCAAAACCAATCAGAGTAAAATGTATCGTTCAAATATGAGAGTAAAACAATAATAATCAGTGCGGAAAAAACCATTAGGGGATATTGTGTCGTCAAGTCGGGTCATTCCCTTTAAAACTGGAAGTACCTAAAAAATATTTAAACCACAAATCGTAAGCACACAAAGCTTAATGAGTTCCCCCAAAATATCACATACCATACATATCAACGGGCCCAACCCAACATACAAATGCGCATAACCCAACATATTAATAGGCCCAGACCAACATATCAATGGGCCCAGTCCAACATGCATACCAATGAGCCTAACCCAATCATGCAAATGGGCTCAGTCCAACATGCATATTAATGGGGCCAGCCCAACACACAATGCAATAGTCACAAAGACAGCTAACATCTTACACTAGGGGTGTTCACGGTTCCGTTTGAAACCGTGAAACCGGCCAAACCGAGCATCGGTTTGGTTTTGCAGTTTGTATTTTTCTCTATGGTTTGGTTTGTGGCTTTAAATTATTGAAACTGTAATGACCAGTTTGGCTTGCGGTTTCAAAAATTTCAAGCGGTATAAATCAGACCGGACTGTAGGATATATATATATATATATATATATATATATATACATATATATATATATATATATATATATATATATATATATATATATATACACTCCACCTGCCTCTCCGGAGGCACTCCAGGCAAGTCCTCTGGGAACACATCTGAATACTCTTGAACAACCGACACATCATCAATCATCCTCTTGTTATCTTCTCTGGTGTCCAAAACATAAGCCACAAAACCAAAACAACCATGTTGTAGATATCTCCTAGCTCTCGCAGCCGAACAGAGAGTCGGTCCGCGTCGGGCACCCTCACCATGGATAACTAGTTATCCCCCACATGGGGTTCGAACCCGAACTAACTTGTGCCTGAAATCTATCATCGCCCAATTAGGTATTAACTAATCTATCCCCACGATCACCTTGCTCTCAACCTAATCAATCGAATACCGCTCGACAAATAACTCCAAAGCACAACCCCGATGAACCCTCGATACCTGGACTGGGCGGTCGTCAACAATCTCTACCTCTAATGGATAATCAGGCTCCCATGGAGCATCACCGAATTTCTTGCGAAGCGCAATAGATACAAATGATTAGGTGGCGCCCAAATCAAATAGAACTAAAGTTGGAACACCGTTCACTATGAACACCCTTATATAACATTAATCATACGATAAACATAAAAATCAAAACAATAAATGAAATAGAACGGAAATAGAACGGAAATACATATCCATAACCACATCTGGTGTTGCGCGAGCCTCCTCGGCTGACTGCTAGAAAGCTCGACTCCTCATAATTGGTGCATCTGCCTTGCCCCTGACGACCGTCAGTTATCCTCAATGTCATCGAAGCGGGTTTTGCAACTGGTCTTCCAGCCAACTCAGGAAATTGGAATTCTTGTGGCCCCTCTGATTGTAATGGAAGTAAATCAGATAAGATAACTGGATGGTGGGGAAATCCTTACTAAAGTAACCGGTCTTGCCGCACTTGTAGCAACCGGAACTACCCATCCTACAAACTTCGTCGTGTGCCTTGCCACACTTGCCACAACATTACGGCCCCTCGATCGTGAATCAATAACCTTGGGCTTCTTGCCTGAGCTCTCCAAAACCTGAGCCTGAACCGACTTCCTCTTCCTCATGTAACACCCCGATTTCCTGGATGTGGAACTTGAGAATTTTATGCACATTATAGGACCTACTCGACGAGTTGGTTGGTCCCAACTCGTCGTGTAGGAGCTGATCAGAACGCGCAGATTACGAAGTCTACTCATCGAGTCGAAGGACTGGACTCGACGAGTTGAGTCTATTTGATGAAACCCTAATTATTTGGGCTTGCACCCTATTTAAAGGACTTTAACTCCTTTACCCTCCCTCCCTCATCACTTTACCACCCTGAGACAAACCCTAATCGAGTACCTTCCATTTGAGAGTGTTTAGAGCTAATAAAGGGTGTGTTTTGGTGCATTCCTTGAAGGGTAGAAGGCTTGGAACAAGAAGGAGTCCTTGAATCCGACATCATCTCAGTGGTAGTAGTCATTTGAAGGTAAAAAGTTTCTCCTTAAGTCATTGATGGTTGTGAGCATGCCATGGAGCTGAGACCTCAGATCTGGACACTACTAGGCCATTTAGGCCTAAATCCTCAAGATTTATGAAGCTTTGACCCGTATTCATGTCCTAAACCCCTTATTGATCTTAGTTTTGGTTGTTTTAGCCTTAGGAGGCCTTTCATGATCGTAAAGTTAGCAACTTTACGTGGTAACTTTATCCTAGGAGGTTGGATCTGGAGTTTTGAGCATTGGAATCGACTGGAATGAGTTTAATGAGAAAGGGCTGAAGAACTCGACGAGTTGGGTTTTCCCGTTGTTGTATACAGAGTAAACTCAACGAGTTGGTGGAACGACTCGAAGAGTGGTTAGGGTTTTCCCCCCGATCTTCTGGACTCTGCATGGACTCGACGAGTTGAATAGGGTTTTTGTGATTTACTGAGTACTGAGGAACTCGACGAGTTCATGAGTTGCACTCGACGAGTTGGGTCAGCTTTGAATGTTGACTTCTATTGACTTTAGGGTTTTGGTCAAGCTATGGATTTTGGAGGCCATGGAGGGGCGGAGTCTAGACCAGCAGTTCGAGTGTGGGATATTGATTACTCTGTGAGGTGAGTATTTTCACTATACTTACCTGAGTGGTAATACTATGTGACCGGAGGGTCTTATTTGAGTTATTGACCGAAGGGTCTTATTTGAGTTACTGACCGGGGGGTCTTATGTGCTTATCCTGAGTTATTTGATATCATGCATTTTGTCTTTGTTATTTATGATGTATATTATTTTGTGCCTTATTGAGTTAAGACCGGAGGGTCCAAACCGATTTGTGAGACCGAAGGGTCTTCACTGAGATACCGGACTGGAGGGTCCGACCCGAGCTGTGAGACCGGAGGGTCTTCACTGAGACACATGACCGGAGGGTCCTTATTGAGATATAGCCATGAGAGGCTAATTATTTGTGTATGGTATTTTGGGGAACTCACTAAGCTTCGTGCTTATAGTTTTGTGTGAAATGTGTTTCAGGTACCTCTCAGGATCGCGGGAAGGCACCGGCTTGATTGTACACACTAGCTTGAGATTATGTTTTGAGGATTCTGGGATATTGTCAAACATTTTGTTGTCTTGTGTTTTGAACAACTTATACATTTGGTTTTTGAGAAATGTGAGATTGTGTTTTATGTGGTTTTAAAAATGAAAATTTTGTTTGAAAATTTAGAGTGTTACACCTCACGGTCTCCAAATGAATCTCCTGCTTGCGATCCCGAGCTATCATATCCTCCAATGTCTTGCAGCTAGACATGCTTACAAACTCCCGAGCTATCATGGTACTGGGCCTTCTTTATCTCCTCGTCTATCACATACCGCAGAACTAGCAAGGCCCTCTCCCTGAACATGGAAGTAATATTTACCACAGACTCAGTAGTCTGACGAAGGTCCTGAAACTCCCTCGCCAGCTGTTGTGCTTTGATCACTGGTGAAAACTTTACCTTGAACCTCGAAACAAAATCATCACAAGTCATCGCCTCGACAGCCTCGCCTCCCAAAGCATGGACTAACTCTTCCTACTAGTCACAAGCTCTGTCTTTCAGAAGACATGATGCAAGTCCGACCTTTACCTCCTCGGGACAAGGGCTAGACCAGAAGGCATTCTCGATGTCCGCCAACCTCCGTCTGCTATCAATGGGGTCCTTCTTTCTGAAGAATCCAAGAGCTCGATAGGCCCGAAACTCTCGAAAGGTCAAAGAGCGTGCACCCACCATAACAACCATCCCAATACAGAATTCACTTAGACACTCATCCATCAACTCCATAATGCCTTCCTTGATCGAACTAAAGATCACAAGAGTCTGCTCTAGAAAAATGCGGGTAATCTCATACGAAATGAACTCCCACATTTGATCATCCAAGGATTTGACTCCAGAGCCCGAATCCGATCCCTCACCAGGACCTGAACCACCTCGAGTGACCACCATACTAAAAATAAACAATGCAAACCATCACAAAACACTCGAGAAACCTCACACCTAGTGATTCCCTTAGTATCCTCATGACTCCCTTGACTCGAGTACGGATCCTGTGCTTCTAGTAGTACGAGCCCCATACTACCTTCCACACCTACCCGTACTTTCCTCAAGATTCTTCCCGATTCCCCGAAGTGACTCCCTAAACAACACATCTGCTAAAACTAGCATGCTTCCTAGGTTCTCCTAGGATTTCTTTTACTGCCACTATTCGCCATCAGCTGCAATAGAAACCCCTACTAACACCTGCTAACTACCTCACAAATATAATTACATGCAATAGACACTAGATAATTCTTCAACTGCAAGGTATCACCCTACAACGGTTGGACTCAAACAAGAGCTGCACAATAGAATTAAACCTAACCTTCTAAAATTATCTAATTTCTGCAACATGTAACCTAGTATATTTGCTTAATAATTAACTAGTATTAGCAGTGGTTCCTAAAAGCACAAAAAAAGAAGCATTCGAGCATCGAGTTCTAACTAGAGCACTGCCTAACAGGCCATCATAACATATCATCTGTAATATAAACTCCAATGTAGTTCTAGAGGCTCATACAGTAAGCATACAAATGCATCTCTCCTATAATTCTGAGCAGATCCTTATTCCCTAACCTAGAATGATATTCACATAATCACATACTGAATCAATAAACATGTACATGTAGAGCTTGGTTGATTTCATGCATCACACCCCTTCTTTCTAGTAGTAATTGTTGGATTGGTGTCTAAGTCCATAACTATTTTGGTATGTACTTGACCCGATTATGAGCATGGTCCTTTTGGGTTGCCTTCACCATAACAATATGTAGGATGAATTAAGGAGAGAAAGGTTTAATTATGATTTATTAATATATTATAAGAATAATATATTAAAGGAGAAATCATAATGTTTAATTGATATTAGTCAAGAATTAATTAAGAATTAATTTTGTAGCTAAAAGAGATAATTAAACTTAAGGGACTTATTGGGTAATTATAAGATAATTACATAATTGGGCTATGGATCACCTTGGAATAATAGGTTGGATGAATTCTATGGGGAAGCCCATTAGAAATCGTCCAAGGCATGTTCCAGAAGGGGTCCATGGGCTGCTTAGAGCTTAAGCAGTCAAATTAGGGTTTCCTTGTTAGATAACCCTAATTGCCTACCTATTTAAGGAGACCTTAAGCCCCAAAAACGTGGTGAACTAATCCTTTAGGGTTTCCAGCCGTTTTTGGTGCCTCCTCTCTCTTCCCTCTTCATCCAAGTTGCTTAGAGTGTTTGTGACTCCATTAGAGGTGCAACACTTGAGGCACTAAGCTTTCTGAAGCCAAGGATTGATTGTTATTGATATATAACAATCAAAGGTAATTACTAAACCCTTATTTCAGTTCTTATATGATAGATCTAGGGTTTATAGCTTTGGATATTCGATTGCATGTTCATTAGACAAACTAGATCCAAAAGCTATTAGGGTTTGCATGTACTCCATAGGAATGATGTATTGCTCGAAACCCATCAGTGGTATCAGAGCCTAGGGCTGTTTGTTTGATGTATTTGATGCTATAGTTGATTATTCATGCTTAAAATCGAAAATTTTTGGTTTCTGGGGGCTGGACTCGCCGAGTCCATGGCTGCACTCGCCGAGTCCATAGTGAACTCGACGAGTCCATGCTAGACTCGACGAGTCAGAGTCGCAGATGGAGCAGATTTTGGGATTTTGACCTGTTTTGGCTGTGGATAATTACCTAAAACGTTTTTTATTAATAAAATCCGATTTTTATCAATATTTGGAGATTATCCTTGCCAAAATAGAAGATAATTGTCAAAATTTAGATAATCTTTTGTTTTATTAGATAAAGATTGATTATTTGTAATTTAGATTTGAATTATCTTGTGAAAAGTTTCAATTTTCCCCTTTAGGTTTTATAGTTTAAATTTGATCTTAAAAGTTTTGTTTTTGAAATTTAAATAGTTAAAACCTAATGTTTTGAAAAGTTTCAAAACTTGCCCTCAAGTTTTGGAATTTAAATTTTTGATTAAAAGTTAATTTTGAAATATTTAAATTCTAATCCAAAATGTTTTGAAAAAGTTTCAAAACTTGTCCTCAAGTTTTGGAATTTAAAAGTTGATTAAAAGTTTAATTTTGAAATGTTAAATTCTAAAACGCTCGTATTTTTGAAAGTTCAAATTACACCCTTATGGTTTTCTTAATTAATTAAAGTGTATAATTAAAAGAGAGTTAATAAATCCATAAAGTTTTGGTTTACATTTAATTAAATTAAAAGTATAATTTATTAAATTAGACCACCTAGTATTTTAAAAGTATAAAATACACCCTTATACTATATGTAACATTAAAAGTCTAATATTATATATGTATGAGTAAACAGTCAGTCTTACCGTTAGTAGGCCTCATTCACGAAGTTGGTCTATAAGGGGTGTTTAAGGAAATTGCCTATAAAATGGCGATTGAATGAGTATCCACTCTTACCCACCGCACTCTTGACTAGTGGAGGGTCGTTAGCCGAACGGGTAGGATAGGACAAAACCTTCCATTATAAGTATAATGAAGTACAAAGTAACTACATGCTTTTACAAATTCCCAAAATTCTAGTTACTTTAGGTAAAATGTGAAATTGTATGCTAATCCATGGAATTACACTTCGTACCCTTGTCAAACGTTAGTGGAGCGTGCGTGGTTAACCGGCACACTAATTTGGGGTTGACATTGGTAGTGAAGGGTGGCTCGATGTTTATCATAGATCAATGGAGCGTGTGTGGTTAACCGGCACATTGATTAGGTGATAGTATCATTGAGTGCATCACGTAGATTCGTATGGTTATTCACACCTTATTTGTGATCCTCGGCATCCCAGTCACAAATAGAAGGGCATAATCGAGATTTAACATGCCATTGAAAAGTTCAATGAATCTCAAAAGATCTAGGAGTTTCAATTCATTTAAAACTTAAACTTCATTTTTTGTTTTTCATGGTGGGAATCGGTAAATCGTCATTTACCTACCTTCAAATATTCTGCAGCTAGATTACGACATCCCTCTTCTAGGTTGTAGAATATTGTGTTGGATCCTAGCCTTGATGTTCCATTTGGGTGTTACATCAAGGATTCTTATCAACTAACTTGAATTTTCTCCCGTTTTGTAGATGTCTAAATCTTACAATGGTCTTCCCAAGTCCCTTGGAACAAGCTTTCCAAATGAAGATGACGTTCCACAATACGATCAAGGAAATGAGAGTCATGCTTCACTTCCTCCACCTCCTCCAATTACTCTCCCTAACCCACAAGTTCAAAGGCTTGAAAAATTCAAGCTCACTCAAGCCATATTGGCAAGTAAACATGAAGATGGGAAACCTATGTGTGCACACGTCTTGGAGATAAAGTCACACATTGACAGGTTAAGGATGTTGGGTGTCGAGATTTCAGGTGAGTTGGCTGTTGACTGGGTTCTTCAGTCACTTCCTGAATCATATTGTGAGTTCGTTAGAGAGTACTATATGATGGACCATGACGTGACCCTCATTGATTTGACCTATTTGCTTATAGCTGCTGAATCAAAGATGGTTTGTCGTGCTGATCAAGCAAATTTGTCTGATGAATCAAACTCCCAAACTTCAATGGACACTGGCAACATTGGAAGTCCAGAAAGGACTAAGCATGAGATTGTCCCATGTGTTGTTCCTAAGGAGTCCATTTGCTTTTATTGCCTAGAGAAGGGGCATTGGAGACGAAGCTGCCCAAACTACCTGAGAGATCTAAGAGATGGGAGAGTCAAGGAATATGGATCTACTTCAGGTAAGATCCATTAACTAACTCTATAAGTTCCTATTCTTTGATTCTTAATACATGATGTGATAAGATTACATTTTGAAGTTTTGCAGGATCAAAGAAAAGAGAGGAAGCTTAAGGAAGAAGCGTGTTGAATCTGATCATGAAGAAATGGATTACGATCGCATGGACTTGAGGATCAGATTTTTGAGCTGCTACTCTAGAGTTAGGATAGATTGATAAGAAATATGTAATAGCATAGTTTTTCAGTTGAATTGCATTGTAAGGACAAATTTTTCCGCAATAAAATAAATTTTGAATTTGTCTTATTTATTTATCCTTGCAATGGTGTGTATGAAAAATTGATGTTTGATTGTTTCTATTGTTAGCAATAATGGATTTGATTCTTAATTATGTTATTTGTGGAAATGTCGAGAATTTGCCAAATAAGGGAAGATTCTCATCGCCCAAGTTTCAATTGGACAGAAACTTGGAATCATACAACTAGGTTGCGTGATGAATGAGAAACTTCATATTTGGAAAT
Organism: Lactuca virosa; assembly: GCF_052849685.1. Taxonomy (NCBI): domain Eukaryota; kingdom Viridiplantae; phylum Streptophyta; class Magnoliopsida; order Asterales; family Asteraceae; genus Lactuca; species Lactuca virosa. The sequence continues at coordinate 343,575,447 of NC_136430.1, read as the reverse complement.
TAGACTATTTTTAACAAAGTGTCAAGAGAAGGACTAGGGAATCGAGTACACTAGATTGTGCGTTGATCAAGTCCACCACAAGAGTGATAAAGATATTCGTCATGATTTACTAAAGTTTAGTAAATATGGTTATACTTATAAGATTAAGTATAATTCTGAGTTGATCGAAAGAGTTTCAATCAATAGCATAACGAATAAGAAGAATCAAGTAGGCAGAAAGATAAAAGTTTCTCTATTCTAAGAAGAAGGGAGAGTACCTTTTATTGTGTTTTATGATAAGTCTTAATGATTAAGAACCATATCTCAATTGATCCTCTAAGTGAGTCTTATTGCAATTGCATGTCTAAGAAGAGGAATCGAGAATTGTAGAAATGGTTAAATCAAGAAGTCAATCATACTTCGTTCCAATATCAAGTCTTAGAGTCAAGATTCTGACATGAGTGACAAGTCTTAAGTAGGTTTATAACACTCGACAAATGTGGAATTTGGAAAAGTTTTCTTATTCTTGCACATTTGAAATTGGTAAGTTGTGATGTCATGGATAAGACAAAGACCAACCATGACCAATTGTGTGAAGTGTTAAACTTGACATAAGGCTACACTAACTCTTGAATAGTTGTTTGTCAAGAAATGTTTCTTGACAAGAGAATCTTATATGTCAAGGAATTAGTGGGAGTCTTAATGGTCTTGAAAAGTTTCAAGAACAAATCAAGAGTAAACCTAGTTAATCATCACTAGCGCACGACTTGAGGTTTCTGTGCCATTCCAATTAAGCTAAATATGTATGTGAGTTCTATGAGTTCTCATATGAATGCATAAAGACAAAGCACCTTGATCAATGGAAAGTACATTGATATATAGGGGTGAGTTGCTTGGAAGACATGGTGGGCACTCGTGTTACCATGAGGCAAGAAATCAAGATTGAACAAGTTCAGTCCATATGGTTTTTGGATTTGTTGCAGACTTTCGTTTTGACGAATTCGCATGGATAGGAACACATACATCATAAAATCTAAGTGTCATAAGGTTCCCTCCTTCATGAAAATGATTGTGAGGAAATGCTTTCAGTAAGAGAGATTTTAAGAAGATAGAAATTGTGAAAATTGTATTCTCAAATTCGATTATGATTACGACATCCCTTTTCATAGTTCGAATTGTGAGATTTGGCAATTGGTCTGAACATTTGGGACTTAGTAACATAAATTATGAATTGTTTAGACACACATGTGAGCTATCTAAGGCAAAGATGTATGAGCTTAAAAAGCTTATATAAAGGATTATCAAAGCATCAAGTGTTAGAAATATGAACTTAAGGAATTCAATAAGCATTGTCTTCTAGAAGTTCAGTTGTTTTCTGAATACATGTCAAAGCTAGTGGGAGCATAAGTGTTATGCTTGTATTGTAATAATCATCATGTTAGTGGGAGCATGATTATTATGGTAAGTATTTTAATTTAGCAATATTAATTATAGAAAACAAAGATTCACTTTGCAAAGTTGCAAGGGTTGAAAAGTTGTTTTGCTATAATTAAGGGAGAGAATATTATACTTCATTTCAAAATTCTAAAGCTTAGATCGAGAAATGTTAATAAATTTAGTAAAGGATACATAGTGCATTCTCAATATTCGATTATGATTACGGCATCCCTCTTCATAGTTCGAGTAGTGGGAACATGGCACATAAAATATTATGGCAGAAGGATGATAAAGTATCACGTCTTTATGTGATACATTATGCATCGTGTCCAATACGCTTCGGGTATAGGATCGATTGCATATGCTATAATATTTGACCATTCTAAAATTTTCCAAATGCCTAGGGCATTAAGAGGAAAAAAGGGACTAAAATCGGTTTTGACTAAAATAATTAAACAACTATCAAAGGACGATCTAAGGTTCACTGAGGATTTGTTGCTTGTGAGTAGTTGGAAGTATAATACTGGATGGACTATATTGACATTATTATGAATAGATAAGATTCTATTAAGAATGAGTTGTTATATGGCAAATATGGAAATGTTTCCATTAATGGGAGTTGGATATTAAGAAATATGTCTAGATTAAAAACTTTTATGCGAGAAGGATGTTCAAAGGAATGTACTTTGAATGTGAGACTTCACGTCTATGGAATTGTCTTGTAACAATTTCCGATAGAATACCTTGTAATTTCATTAGCCGGGTCTTGGTGACTTTTGTGCTATGACATTACAAAAGAATCATTGCATAAAATGTTAGAATCTTACATATTCTAAAAGTAGCAAGAATTTGGTATTCTTATACAAATAATAAGGACTGGGGATTGTGAAATGAGTTTCATTGGAAAAGTTTTTCAATTGATCTATTTCACAAAGAATGGACCATAGGAAACCAAAGTGTGCATGCTTGGAGCATGGGACAATTATGGTTATAATTCGAGTAATAAGTTGATTTTCTGAAACAGTAACCAATGAATAATGAGTAATCAATATGGTGTTTAAATAAAAGTGTTTTTATTTACGCTCAAAAGTTTTGGGGCCATATAGGATTAATATTATTATTGTGTTTCACTTTGCATGTTTTGACTTCCAGAATAACTGGGTTATTCAAACCTCCACAGTCGGTCATACGTTGGAAGTAGGTATGAAGGATGATTGTCATGAATCTGTCTGTAGATTGTCTAAGTGTTTAGACATAGCACAAGTTTGATGCAGAGTTCATGAGTGCTTTAATAAGATTAGATTATTGGATCAAACCCACGCTCACTTGAATCCCTTCATGGCTTTTATCATGAGTAATTGTGAGACGATAACATTGTATATTCTTGAAACCGAGACGTGTGAGTTGTTATTTGTTGGTCGGTTGCGCATTGATAATAAGAAAACGCACCAGTAACTTGGTGTTATAAAACTTATTGTTGTGTGTGATTCGATCAGTAAATGCAAGCGAGCATTTGAGTCGAAGTTTATCCATTCCTTTTACCCAAAGTGGGATAAAAGCGATATTTGTGGGCCCCTCGATGATTTAGTGATGACACCCTAAGCGCTTGGCCAAGCCGGGACTAAGTTGATGTGTTCAATTGTAGTCTGTTGTCAGTCGTCATAAATCGGAAGTCGGGAAACAGTATAGAGAGAATGATCAAATTCATGTCTTGTGTCTATATGATATTTTGAGAATGGAGGAATATATAATCTCTTATCTAAAGGACACGCGTATCTGATAAGATCAGAGTTGACAGCGGCTTTTGAAAGCTACGATTGATGATCAGGTTCTGAAGTTATGCAAAATAGTTATTAGACTTATCCAAGTGGGAGACTGTTGGATTAGTGTCTAAGTCCATAACTATTTTGGTATGTACTTGACCCGATTATGAGCATGGTCCTTTTGGGTTGCCTTCACCATAGCAATATGTAGGATGAATTAAGGAGAGAAAGGTTTAATTATGATTTATTAATATATTATAAGAATAATATATTAAAGGAGAAATCATAATGTTTAATTGATATTAGTCAAGAATTAATTAAGAATTAATTTTGTGGCTAAAAGAGATTAATTAAACTTAAGGGACTTATTGGGTAATTATAAGATAATTACATAATTGGGCTATGGATCACCTTGGAATAATAGGTTGGACGAATTCTATGGGGAAGCCCATTAGAAATCGTCCAAGGCATGTTCCAGAAGAGGTCCATGGGCTGGTTAGAGCTTAAGCAGTCAAATTAGGGTTTCGTTGTTAGATAACCCTAATTGCCTACCTATTTAAGGAGACCTTAAGCCCCAAAAACGTGGTGAACTAATCCTTTAGGGTTTCCAGCCATTTTTGGTGCCTCCTCTCTCTTCCCTCTTCATCCAAGTTGCTTAGTGGTGTTTGTGACTCCATTAGAGGTGCAACACTTGAGGCACTAAGCTTTTTGAAGCCAAGGATTGATTGTTAGTGCTATATAACAATCAAAGGTAATTACTAAACCCTTATTTCAGTTCTTATATGATAGATCTAGGGTTTATAGCTTTGGATATTCGATTGCATGTTCATTAGAAAAACTAGATCCAAAAGCTATTAGGGTTTGCATGTACTCCATATGAATGATGTATTGCTCGAAACCCATCAGTAATATCTTTAGAAAATCATTCCTTCTTATGAAAAACTTACCAAACCCTCGGTTTGAGTTCAGACACACCTGTGGGTGTATCCAAATCCCTAAAACCAAGGCTCTGATACAAACTTGTAACGTCCCAAAAATCATAAGTAAAAAAATTCATTTTTAAATCAACCAAAATCCATCAGATCATCAAATCAAACCATCAAAGTATGACAATGTGAAAAGAGTTATCAGAGTACAAATCCCAAAATCATAAAAATTGTAGAAACACTGGTGGATGCGTTGCGATCAGGCCGAACCCTTCCCTTTTGAATTGGAAGTACCTTAAACATAAACCTAAACCATAAGCGCAAAGCTTAGTGAGTTGCCCAAATACCACATACCATACATCAATCATACATATCATACTGAAACATGTAACACGTTATTTCACCCCCTGAGTCCCTTTCGACTCTCTGAGTCCCTTCTGACTCCTTCGGTATCTTTCAACCAGAACGAGTCTGTTTCATCCCTACAACTAAGCATATAGTCATACTAGCAAGAGTCACAAAGATAACAACCACATACATACATATCAGTAAGTGTCACAAAGATCACTACTATCCTAAAACAAAATCCAGTAGGCCAGCAGTGCCTTCAACCCACAATGTGACATCCCCATTTTCACGGCCAGAAAAGACCGATTTTGTTTATGTTTTATAAAAATCAGAGTACTTCTTTTAATAAAAATGTTGCGGAATTTGTTCCCAGAAAAACATGATAAATACGTTATCAAATAATTTCTGAAGAAATGTATTTTATTCATTTTTAAAACATTGGGATGTCATCGTCAATACAGAAACATAAACATAAACAGAACTTACATTCATTTACACTAGTGATCTACATCTCTTTTAAATCTCTCACTGTAAAGTGGCTTCATATCAACACCTGTGATACAAATAAGCTTGAGTGGGTCAGGTTGGGAAACCTGGTGAGTACATAGGGTTTTCAACCCACAATAATATAAATATTATGTTTAATCATCAAAAAATTAACCTAATTACCCATCCCCATTATCTTATTTACTCTTAAGGATCTACCCTAAGAATCAACTATTTCTTGTTCATTCATTCCTAAGGAATAGGCACGAAATCCATCGTTGCCAGGGTTTACTCAACGGGCACTAAATCCATAGTGGCGAGGGTTTGCTCAACAGGCACTAAATCCATAGTTGTCAGGGTTTACTCAGCAGGCACTAAATCCATAGCTGCCAGGGCTATTTCGTTTATCAACAGTATCGTTTTCGAGAAATCCACTCGCAATACATGTCAATGGGTTTTTAGAGTACACCGGTGAACACATCATTCACAACACCTACAGGTTGCGAGCCTGCTAGTGTTCCACTTGACTGTCTAGAATAGTCTGTGGTTGTCATCCATACTCTGCTAGATGACGGGGCCAACATTTGGGTAAAAGGCTTCTCACATCGTCCACCTATCACCCTCACCTCATGGTCTATTTCACCTCTCACCTCATCATCCGACTCATATTTCATCTACCCATGTTTACCCAACATATTTTGTAGATATAAAATACATATACAGTTTAAATCATTTAAAACATGTATAAAATTGTTCATCCAGCATAGATAGCAAGTATACAGATAATATTCACACATAGCACATAATTTATATTAAATACTTCATATCTATGTGTAAGATGAAAGTAACTATGCACTCACTTGATTAGGTGGTGACTCGGTACTCGGACAACACTTCGTTATCCCAAAACAATTTTCCTCGGACAAAACCTAGTATCATTACCACTAGAGTTTAGTCTAATATTCACCGAGACAAATTAATAGTCTAGTTATTATTACTATTATATAAGCGTTAAACGATACTTATATAACCCATAATAATAACCCAAGTACTTATTATAAGGTCCTAATAACATTACTATATTAAAACATAAGCTATACTAAAGATAGGTTAGGCGTAGCTCACTTGCAACGAGTTTTTCTCAAAACCGGGCTTCGCTGGAGCAACGTTTCTGAGCCGAAAGGCTCTTTTCTCGGGACTCCGGGAGCCTCGGGGCTTCCTTCGGGTGCTAGGGGGTTTACCTAGACTTTAGGGGGGCTAGAGAGAAGTTCTAGAGAGAGAAAGAAGGGTTTGAAGGTGTGAGGAAATGGCATGACCCGACACTTCTATTTATAGTGTGAAATCCTAATGGACTCGCCGATTCGGTTCACTGACTCGCCGAGTCAGTGCCATGTGTCATCACCTAATGGCTTTTCTTGGGGAGAAAGCCTTGGCCCATATTCAGCCACGTCACCCCTTTTGCAGCAGCACCCTGCCGACTTCTAAACCCCGTAACTTTCGCATACGAGCTCCGTTTTTGACGTTCTTTTTTCCACGCGTAGGTAAAAACAATATCTATAACTTTCATTTAGACTCCATCAGCTAATTCTCGACCAATCTTAAATTTAACAGTAGGAGGAGATTAGACTGTTAAATGACCACGAAAAATTCGTAACTCTTTCATACGGACTCCGTTTTCGTCTGTCTTTTTACCATTGAGTTCCTATTAATGAGATATTCAACTCTCATTTAGGTCGCGCAAGCCAAAAACCGCTCGAACTAAAATTCGAGTTTCGGGTCGTGCACTGTTAAGCCGAATCTTAGAAAAATCATAACTTCCTCACACGAAGTCATATTTGGGCGTTCTTTTTATGGATGTTCTTGGTTTAACATATTCTACGACTTTCTTTTAGATCACTAAGGCTAAAAGTCGCTCTATCGTAAATTCACTATTTACGCTTCCCGGTGTCGTGCCGGTTTTGCCGTAAAACTTCGACGGGCCATAACTTTTTCGTTATAACTCGGATTTCGGCGTTCTTTATATGTACGGAACCCTTGAGACATATTCTACAAGTTGGTTAATATTATTTATTATAAATAATCTTTTGTCGAAAAGTCGTTTTCGACCCCTATTATCTCTAAAGTGACTAGCCCGGATCTACGGGCGTTACACACAAGTATAGTGAGAAAACTCACCTCAGTTTGAAGATAGACTAATCACACTCTCGGGATGCTGCTACCATGGCTCCTCACACCGAACACATCTAAATTAACCCTAATAAATAACCAGGGTAATAACCCTTAATAAATGGCCCATATTATCATTTAACATGCTAAGGGTAAAAGTCCATTTTACTCCTCTCTCAACTGACCCATCTAACCCTCCATAAAGACCTAAGGCCCGAATAATGGCCCAAAGATCTTTTGGTGATTACGTTAGGCTTATCACCCTCTTAAGCCTCACGTACAAGATTCAACAACAAAGAGGAAACGGGGATGAACGCGTTACGCTGAGCGTACACATATGTACTTCCCGCGTACTCCCCTGATGGCCAAAAATCACATTAAGCACTTAATGCCTTAAGTCAAAACGTCCAAATCATAGATCTTGTTCTTGGGAAATGTCTTAAATGATAAAGTCATCAACTTGATGCCTTTGCATGGCTCCAAGAGCCCCAACGCCCATTTTTAGCATTCTAACTTCATATTATGACCATCAACTCATGCATGATCTAGTTAAATTCATTAATATTCCATTTTTATGCATCAGGGACCTCAAAAACATTAAGATCTACTATCCTAAGCTTCTGGAGTAGCTTTTACTCACATGAATCAACCCAAGGGACCAAAATATGCCAAAAACCCTAAACTAGCTAGATCTAAGAGATGAATCGACAATATGGAGACTTTATACCTCAAGAAGAATGATCGAGGTGAGCAAGGTCTGGATCTACAAGCTTCAAATCAACAAGTGCTTCTCTAAAGGGCTATTCTTTACAAAAAAAAACACACCAAAACACACAAAAGGCTCAATACTCTCTAAAAAGGGGTTAGGGTTTTGTGGGAACTGCTTTGGGACGAAGGAAGCTGATGATAGAAGAGGTCTTGAGGTTATAAGGTGCTTAAATAGAGTCCAAACCCTAAATTTTAAGGTTTTCCCCTGACTCGAGTACGCCCTGCATACTCTAGGTACACCCAGCGTACCAGGGGGAAAACCCCATGTCCAAGTCTCGACAAGGTACGCCCTACGTACCTTAATTACGCCCACTGTAATGACTACCTTTGCAAAATAATTAAACATTTAGAATTTAAAGGAATTTACCTGGGAACCGGGCGTTACAAGTTCATTCCATCAAAAGATGATGGAAGGAATTAATTTCAATTCATAATGGAAAGTGCAAGATTACCATATTATTACCCTTACCACCATCACCACCACCACTGCCACCAATGCTAACGCCACCACCACCCAAACCACCGCAAACGCTAACAACCACCACAACTACCACTTCGCAATTGCTACCACTTCGCAAGTAACACATGTGAAATCGGTATTTTGCCTGCGAAAATGACGAAAACAACGACATTTTGGTAATTTTTGCATTTCGAAGGTATGTCCTACGAAATTATTGGACCTATGCTTTTTAGATCGTATAATTTTTTTTTCATTTTGCAAAAAATGATTCCCGGAAATCCTCTCAATCTTAATCTCAAACACCGATTTTTCAATCTTAATCACAAACATTGATCTCAGTTCAATGTTCATATATCTAAAAGTATTGATTACAAGCTCTTATGATTTGATAATTTGACATTATTTCAACACCCTTTTTCGTTGTTCGATAAATCATACTTTTCAAACAAAAATATAGTCATGATGGTGATATCTGTCAATAAAATATGACAAAATTTGTAGCAACAGATGCACAAATTAGTATTTATTAGTGATGAATTCATTAAGAAATGTATCGTCAGTTTGTGGGTGCTGCTTGCTGGTGCGTCGCTGCGTGATTGGGAGCAAAAAGGAAACCACCGCCACCACCGTGAGGTGGTGGCTGCCTTCGTGAAGTAGTTGTGGCCCCGCCACTGCCATCCGAGAACGTTGTTGTCGCCGGCGTGGGCCACTAAGGGGTGGATGGAGTTGCTTTGCGACCTCATAGCGGGTGTGTGTGTGTGCATGTAATCTTTTTAGTGTGTGTTAGTCTAGCCGGAAAAGCAAGAAAGGTCACCGCCGGCCACCGCTAGGGTGGCTGTGTGTATGTGTGTTCATTTTTGGATTAAGCCTTGTAACTGTGATTATCAATGAATAATAAAAATAATAGTAACCACCACCGCAAGGTGGTGGCCGCCGCCGTGTGCCGCCGATTGACCACCACTACCCGAGGTGGTAGTGGGTGGTGCCCCGCAAGAAAATCCTAATGGACCTAGCAAAACCCTAATGGGCTTAAAGATTAATTTTGGGCCTATTGGGCCATGGTTGGGTGAAAACCCTAATTGTGAATATTTGGGCCTTAGACTTATTGGATCCACCTTTGGGCCATTGAGATTGGATTGTGTATTAAGCCCAATTTCTCCATATCATTTATCTAGTAGAGTAAAGGACTTAATGGATTAAGTTCTTAATGGGTTAAGTAAGAAACACTTAACCCTAATCATCATTCCATGTGAAAACCCTAATTTGTTGGGTTTGGAGTTGGGCCTACTGTTGGGCCTAGATGTTTTGGGCTTTGTGTTGGGCCATCCAAGAACAAGCAAATGGACTAGAACAATTTAATGGGCTTTAGGGTAAGGCCCATAGGAGGGTTTGGGCCCAATTTGGAAAGTTGGGCCATAGTTGGGCCTAGATGGTTGTATGATATTGGGCCCTTAGAATGAGACATGTTGGACTGGACTGAACAATTGGGCCTTAAGGGAAGTCCATGTAGTGGTTGGGCCCAATTTGGAAAATTGGGCCATATGTTGGGCTTTAAGCCATAGTTGGACTTTTGGGCCTTTGGATTGGGCCTTGGGCTTGAATAAGCGAAGCTTGGGGTAATGTAGTAATTATCCAAAGTATGTATTTATAGTTATGTAGTGGAACCCAATTATTAATTGGGTGATGTTTTGATATTAACAGTTCGAGAATCTATCATTCAGCAGTTGGGGGTTATGTCTACGGAAGTTCAGCAGTGCGAGGTGAGTCCTCTTCCAGTAGGAACGGGTCTAAGGCACCAAGGCCGGCCCGTATATGTGTGATACGTTAGTAGCTGAGTGTGGGCGGGGCCCGTATCTCATTATTATCTAAGTATAGATATCGGTCAGATTATTGGATTGTTATACTTGTTGTCTGTGTGATGCTTGTATATGTTGTTAGGAATGCGAGTGTGGGCGGGGCCCGAATCTCATAGTAGCTGAGTGTGGGCGAGGCCCGTATCTCATAGATAACTGATATGGTATATATTTATATGCTAGTGATATTGTTGTTCGTTTAGAGCTTGTATGTATTTTCATGATTAGTGAGTATGGGCGGGGCCCGCATCTCATAGTAGTTGAGTAGGGGCGGGGCCCGTATCTCTTATTAGTCGAGTGTGGGCGGGGCCCGTATCTCATAGTAGTAATTGATTATGATGTATGAGCAGTAGATTAGCTTTACATGTTGTCTGTGTGATACTTGTATGTTAGGTTTAGTAGTTGAGTGTGGGCGAGGCCCGTACCTCATCATAGCCGAGTGTGGGTGAGGCCCGTATCCCGAAGTAGCTGAGCATGGGCGGGGCCTGTACCTCAGAGACAGTGGAGTGTGGGCGAGGCCCGTATCTCCTAGATAGCGGAGTGTGGGCGAGGCCCGCATCTCTTAGAAAGTGGAGTGTGGGCGAGGCCCGTATCTCCTATATAGCGGTGTGTGGGCGGGGCCCGTATCTCCCAGCTAGCGGAGCGTGGGTGTGGACCGTATCTCCACGAGTGTGGGCGAGGCCCGTATCTCCTAGTTACATGCTATGTGTAGATGGTATGTGGTAGATTGGGGAGACTCACTAAGCTTCGTGCTTACAGTTTTCAGTTTTGGTTTCAGGTACTGCGGTTTAGAGAAAATGAGCACGGGATGATTGCAGTGCACACACCATTTATTCAGCCTGGGATGTTTATACTCTGATATATATTTGACAGACCAATACAGAATTCACTTAGACACTCATCCATCAACTCCATAATGCCTTCCTTGATCGAACTAAAGATCACAAGAGTCTGCTCCAGAAAAATGCGGGTAATCTCATACGAAATGAACTCCCACATTTGATCATCCAAGGATCTGACTCCAGAGCCCGAATCCGATCCCTCACCAGGACCTGAACCACCTCGAGTGACCACCATACTAAAAATAAACAATGCAAACCATCACAAAACACTCGAGAAACCTCACACCTAGTGATTCCCTTAGTATCCTCATGACTCCCTTGACTCGAGTACGGATCCTGTGCTTCTAGTAGTACGGGCCCCATACTACCTTCCACACCTACCCGTACTTTCCTCAAGATTCTTCCCGATTCCCCGAAGTGACTCCCTAAACAACGCATCTGCTAAAACTAGCATGCTTCCTAGGTTCTCCTAGGATTTCTTTTACTGCCACTATTCGCCATCAGCTGCAATAGAAACCCCTACTAACACCTGCTAACTACCTCACAAATATAATTACATGCAATAGACACTAGATAATTCTTCAACTGCAAGGTATCACCCTACAATGGTTGGACTCAAACAAGAGCTGCACAATAGAATTAAACCTAACCTTCTAAAATTATCTAATTTCTGCAACATGTAACCTAGTATATTTGCTTAATAATTAACTAGTATTAGCAGTGGTTCCTAAAAGCACAAAAAAAGAAGCATTCGAGCATCGAGTTCTAACTAGAGCACTGCCTAACAGGCCATCATAACATATCATCTGTAATATAAACTCCAATGTAGTTCTAGAGGCTCATACAGTAAGCATACAAATGCATCTCTCCTATAATTCTGAGCAGACCCTTATTCCCTAACCTAGAATGATATTCACATAATCACATACTGAATCAATAAACATGTACATGTAGAGCTTGGTTGATTTCATGCATCACACCCCTTCTTTCTAGTAGTAATTGTTGGATTGGTGTCTAAGTCCATAACTATTTTGGTATGTACTTGACCCGATTATGAGCATGGTCCTTTTGGGTTGCCTTCACCATAACAATATGTAGGATGAATTAAGGAGAGAAAGGTTTAATTATGATTTATTAATATATTATAAGAATAATATATTAAAGGAGAAATCATAATGTTTAATTGATATTAGTCAAGAATTAATTAAGAATTAATTTTGTAGCTAAAAGAGATAATTAAACTTAAGGGGCTTATTGGGTAATTATAAGATAATTACATAATTGGGCTATGGATCACCTTGGAATAATAGGTTGGATGAATTCTATGGGGAAGCCCATTAGAAATCGTCCAAGGCATGTTCCAGAAGGGGTCCATGGGCTGCTTAGAGCTTAAGCAGTCAAATTAGGGTTTCCTTGTTAGATAACCCTAAATGCCTACCTATTTAAGGAGACCTTAAGCCCCAAAAACGTGGTGAACTAATCCTTTAGGGTTTCCAGCCGTTTTTGGTGCCTCCTCTCTCTTCCCTCTTCATCCAAGTTGCTTAGAGTGTTTGTGACTCCATTAGAGGTGCAACACTTGAGGCACTAAGCTTTCTGAAGCCAAGGATTGATTGTTATTGATATATAACAATCAAAGGTAATTACTAAACCCTTATTTCAGTTCTTATATGATAGATCTAGGGTTTATAGCTTTGGATATTCGATTGCATGTTCATTAGACAAACTAGATCCAAAAGCTATTAGGGTTTGCATGTACTCCATAGGAATGATGTATTGCTCGAAACCCATCAGTGGTATCAGAGCCTAGGGATGTTTGTTTGATGTATTTGATGCTATAGTTGATTATTCATGCTTAAAATCGAAAATTTTTGGTTTCTGGGGGCTGGACTCGCCGAGTCCATGGTTGAACTCGCCGAGTCCATAGTGAACTCGACGAGTCCATGCTAGACTCGACGAGTCAGAGTCGCAGATGGAGCAGATTTTGGGATTTTGACCTGTTTTGGCTGTGGATAATTACCTAAAACGTTTTTTATTAATAAAATCCGATTTTTATCAATATTTGGAGATTATCCTTGCCAAAATAGAAGATAATTGTCAAAATTTAGATAATCTTTTGTTTTATTAGATAAAGATTGATTATTTGTAATTTAGATTTGAATTATCTTGTGAAAAGTTTCAATTTTCCCCTTTAGGTTTTATAGTTTAAATTTGATCTTAAAAGTTTTGTTTTTGAAATTTAAATAGTTAAAACCTAATGTTTTGAAAAGTTTCAAAACTTGCCCTCAAGTTTTGGAATTTAAATTTTTGATTAAAAGTTAATTTTGAAATATTTAAATTCTAATCCAAAATGTTTTGAAAAAGTTTCAAAACTTGTCCTCAAGTTTTGGAATTTAAAAGTTGATTAAAAGTTTAATTTTGAAATGTTAAATTCTAAAACGCTCGTATTTTTGAAAGTTCAAATTACACCCTTATGGTTTTCTTAATTAATTAAAGTGTATAATTAAAAGAGAGTTAATAAATCCATAAAGTTTTGGTTTACATTTAATTAAATTAAAAGTATAATTTATTAAATTAGACCACCTAGTATTTTAAAAGTATAAAATACACCCTTATACTATATGTAACATTAAAAGTCTAATATTATATATGTATGAGTAAACAGTCAGTCTTACCGTTAGTAGGCCTCATTCACGAAGTTGGTCTATAAGGGGTGTTTAAGGAAATTGCCTATAAAATGGCGATTGAATGAGTATCCACTCTTACCCACCGCACTCTTGACTAGTGGAGGGTCGTTAGCCGAACGGGTAGGATAGGACAAAACCTTCCATTATAAGTATAATGAAGTACAAAGTAACTACATGCTTTTACAAATTCCCAAAATTCTAGTTACTTTAGGTAAAATGTGAAATTATATGCTAATCCATGGAATTACACTTCGTACCCTTGTCAAACGTTAGTGGAGCGTGCGTGGTTAACCGGCACACTAATTTGGGGTTGACATTGGTAGTGAAGGGTGGCTCGATGTTTATCATAGATCAATGGAGCGTGTGTGGTTAACCGGCACATTGATTAGGTGATAGTATCATTGAGTGCATCACGTAGATTCGTATGGTTATTCACACCTTATTTGTGATCCTCGGCATCCCAGTCACAAATAGAAGGGCATAATCGAGATTTAACATGCCATTGAAAAGTTCAATGAATCTCAAAAGATCTAGGAGTTTCAATTCATTTAAAACTTAAACTTCATTTTTTGTTTTTCATGGTGGGAATCGGTAAATCGTCATTTACCTACCTTCAAATATTCTGCAGCTAGATTACGACATCCCTCTTCTAGGTTGTAGAATATTGTGTTGGATCCTAGCCTTGATGTTCCATTTGGGTGTTACATCAAGGATTCTTATCAACTAACTTGAATTTTCTCCCGTTTTGTAGATGTCTAAATCTTACAATGGTCTTCCCAAGTCCCTTGGAACAAGCTTTCCAAATGAAGATGACGTTCCACAATACGATCAAGGAAATGAGAGTCATGCTTCACTTCCTCCACCTCCTCCAATTACTCTCCCTAACCCACAACTTCAAAGGCTTGAAAAATTCAAGCTAACTCAAGCCATATTGGCAAGTAAACATGAAGATGGGAAACCTGTGTGTGCACACGTCTTGGAGATAAAGTCACACATTGACAGGTTAAGGATGTTGGGTGTCGAGATTTCAGGTGAGTTGGCTGTTGACTGGGTTCTTCAGTCACTTCCTGAATCATATTGTGAGTTCGTTAGAGAGTACTATATGATGGACCATGACGTGACCCTCATTGATTTGACCTATTTGCTTATAGCTGCTGAATCAGAGATGATTTGTCGTGCTGATCAAGCAAATTTGTCTGATGAATCAAACTCCCAAACTTCAATGGACACTGGCAACATTGGAAGTCCAGAAAGGACTAAGCATGAGATTGTCCCATGTGCTGTTCCTAAGGAGTCCATTTGCTTTTATTGCCTAGAGAAGGGGCATTGGAGACGAAGCTGTCCAAACTACCTGAGAGATCTAAGAGATGGGAGAGTCAAGGAATATGGATCTACTTCAGGTAAGATCCATTAACTAACTCTATAAGTTCCTATTCTTTGATTCTTAATACATGATTTGATAAGATTACATTTTGAAGTTTTGCAGGATCAAAGAAAAGAGAGGAAGCTTAAGGAAGAAGCGTGCTGAATCTGATCATGAAGAAATGGATTACGATCGCATGGACTTGAGGATCAGATTTTTGAGCTGCTACTCTAGAGTTAGGATAGATTGATAAGAAATATGTAATAGCATAGTTTTTCAGTTGAATTGCATTGTAAGGACAAATTTTTTCGCAATAAAATAAATTTTGAATTTGTCTTATTTATTTATCCTTGCAATGGTGTGTATGAAAAATTGATGTTTGATTGTTTCTATTGTTAGCAATAATGGATTTGATTCTTAATTATGTTATTTGTGGAAATGTCGAGAATTTGCCAAATAAGGGAAGATTCTCATCGCCCAAGTTTCAATTGGACAGAAACTTGGAATCATACAACTAGGTTGCGTGATGAATGAGAAACTTCATATTTGGAAATTAGACTATTTTTAACAAAGTGTCAAGAGAAGGACTAGGGAATCGAGTACACTAGATTGTGCGTTGATCAAGTCCACCACAAGAGTGATAAAGATATTCGTCATGATTTACTAAAGTTTAGTAAATATGGTTATACTTATAAGATTAAGTATAATTCTGAGTTGATCGAAAGAGTTTCAATCAATAGCATAACGAATAAGAAGAATCAAGTAGGCAGAAAGATAAAAGTTTCTCTATTCTAAGAAGAAGGGAGAGTACCTTTTATTGTGTTTTATGATAAGTCTTAATGATTAAGAACCATATCTCAATTGATCCTCTAAGTGAGTCTTAGTGCAATTGCATGTCTAAGAAGAGGAATCGAGAATTGTAGAAATGGTTAAATCAAGAAGTCAATCATACTTCGTTCCAATATCAAGTCTTAGAGTCAAGATTCTGACATGAGTGACAAGTCTTAAGTAGGTTTATAACACTCGACAAATGTGGAATTTGGAAAAGTTTTCTTATTCTTGCACATTTGAAATTGGTAAGTTGTGATGTCATGGATAAGACAAAGACCAACCATGACCAATTGTGTGAAGTGTTAAACTTGACATAAGGCTACACTAACTCTTGAATAGTTGTTTGTCAAGAAATGTTTCTTGACAAGAGAATCTTATATGTCAAGGAATTAGTGGGAGTCTTAATGGTCTTGAAAAGTTTCAAGAACAAATCAAGAGTAAACCTAGTTAATCATCACTAGCGCACGACTTGAGGTTTCTGTGCCATTCCAATTAAGCTAAATATGTATGTGAGTTCTATGAGTTCTCATATGAATGCATAAAGACAAAGCACCTTGATCAATGGAAAGTACATTGATATATAGGGGTGAGTTGCTTGGAAGACATGGTGGGCACTCGTGTTACCATGAGGCAAGAAATCAAGATTGAACAAGTTCAGTCCATATGGTTTTTGGATTTGTTGCAGACTTTCGTTTTGACGAATTCGCATGGATAGGAACACATACATCATAAAATCTAAGTGTCATAAGGTTCCCTCCTTCATGAAAATGATTGTGAGGAAATGCTTTCACTAAGAGAGATTTTAAGAAGATAGAAATTGTGAAAATTGTATTCTCAAATTCGATTATGATTACGACATCCCTTTTCATAGTTCGAATTGTGAGATTTGGCAATTGGTCTGAACATTTGGGACTTAGTAACATAAATTATGAATTGTTTAGACACACATGTGAGCTATCTAAGGCAAAGATGTATGAGCTTAAAAAGCTTATATAAAGGATTATCAAAGCATCAAGTGTTAGAAATATGAACTTAAGGAATTCAATAAGCATTGTCTTCTAGAAGTTCAGTTGTTTTCTGAATACATGTCAAAGCTAGTGGGAGCATAAGTGTTATGCTTGTATTGTAATAATCATCATGTTAGTGGGAGCATGATTATTATGATAAGTATTTCAATTTAGCAATATTAATTATAGAAAACAAAGATTCACTTTGCAAAGTTGCAAGGGTTGAAAAGTTGTTTTGCTATAATTAAGGGAGAGAATATTATACTTCATTTCAAAATTCTAAAGCTTAGATCGAGAAATGTTAATAAATTTAGTCAAGGATACATAGTGCATTCTCAATATTCGATTATGATTACGGCATCCCTCTTCATAGTTCGAATAGTGGGAACATGACACATAAAATATTATGGCAGAAGGATGATAAAGTATCACGTCTTTATGTGATACATTATGCATCGTGTCCAATACGCTTCGGGTATAGGATCGATTGCATATGCTATAATATTTGACCATTCTAAAATTTTCCAAATGCCTAGGGCATTAAGAGGGAAAAAGGGACTAGAATCGGTTTTGACTAAAATAATTAAACAACTATCAAAGGACGATCTAAGGTTCACTGAGGATTTGTTGCTTGTGAGTAGTTGGAAGTATAATACTGGATGGACTATATTGACATTATTATGAATAGATAAGATTCTATTAAGAATGAGTTGTCATATGGCAAATATGCAAATGTTTCCATTAATGGGAGTTGGATATTAAGAAATATGTCTAGATTAAAAACTTTTATGCGAGAAGGATGTTCAAAGGAATGTACTTTGAATATGAGACTTCACGTCTATGGAATTGTCTTGTAACAATTTCCGATAGAATACCTTGTAATTTCATTAGCCGGGTCTTGGTGACTTTTGTGCTATGACATTACAAAAGAATCATTGCATAAAATGTTAGAATCTGACATATTCTAAAAGTAGCAAGAATTTGGTATTCTTATACAAATAATAAGGATTGGGGATTGTGAAATGAGTTTCATTTGAAAAGTTTTTCAATTGATCTATTTCACAAAGAATGGACCATAGGAAACCAAAGTGTGCATGCTTGGAGCATGGGACAATTGTGGTTATAATTCGAGTAATAAGTTGATTTTCTGAAACAGTAAGCAATGAATAATAAGTAATCAATATGGTGTTTAAATAAAAGTGTTTTTATTTACGCTCAAAAGTTTTGGGGCCATATAGGATTAATATTATTATTGCGTTTCACTTTGCATGTTTTGACTTCCAGAATAATTGGGTTATTCAAACCTCCACAGTCGGTCATACGTTGGAAGTAGGTATGAAGGAAGATTGTCATGAATCTGTCTGTAGATTGTCTAAGTGTTTAGACATAGCACAAGTTTGATGCAGAGTTCATGAGTGCTTTAATAAGATTAGAGTATTGGATCAAACTCACGCTCACTTGAATCACTTCATGGCTTTTATCATGAGTAATTGTGAGACGATAACATTGTATATTCTTGAAACCGAGACGTGTGAGTTGTTATTTGTTGGTCGGTTGCGCATTGATAATAAGAAAACGCACCAGTAACTTGGTGTTATAAAACTTATTGTTGTGTGTGATTCGATCAGTAAATGCAAGCGAGCATTTGAGTCGAAGTTTATCCATTTCTTTTACCCAAAGTGGGATAAAAGCGATATTTTTGGGCCCCTCGATGATTTAGTGATGACACCCTAAGCGCTTGGCCAAGCCGGGACTAAGTTGATGTGTTCAATTGTAGTCTGTTGTCAGTCGTCATAAATCGGAAGTCGGGAAACAGTATAGAGAGAATGATCAAATTCATGTCTTGTGTCTATACGATATTTTGAGAATGGAGGAATATATAATCCCTTATCTAAAGGACACGCGTATCTGATAAGATCAGAGTTGACAGCGGCTTTTGAAAGCTACGATTGATGATCAGGTTCTGAAGTTATGCAAAATAGTTATTAGACTTATCCAAGTGGGAGACTGTTGGATTAGTGTCTAAGTCCATAACTATTTTGGTATGTACTTGACCCGATTATGAGCATGGTCCTTTTGGGTTGCCTTCACCATAGCAATATGTAGGATGAATTAAGGAGAGAAAGGTTTAATTATGATTTATTAATATATTATAAGAATAATATATTAAAGGAGAAATCATAATGTTTAATTGATATTAGTCAAGAATTAATTAAGAATTAATTTTGTGGCTAAAAGAGATTAGTTAAACTTAAGGGACTTATTGGGTAATTATAAGATAATTACATAATTGGGCTATGGATCACCTTGGAATAATAGGTTGGACGAATTCTATGGGGAAGCCCATTAGAAATCGTCCAAGGCATGTTCCAGAAGAGGTCCATGGGCTGGTTAGAGCTTAAGCAGTCAAATTAGGGTTTCGTTGTTAGATAACCCTAATTGCCTACCTATTTAAGGAGACCTTAAGCCCCAAAAACGTGGTGAACTAATCCTTTAGGGTTTCCAGCCATTTTTGGTGCCTCCTCTCTCTTCCCTCTTCATCCAAGTTGCTTAGTGGTGTTTGTGACTCCATTAGAGGTGCAACACTTGAGGCACTAAGCTTTTTGAAGCCAAGGATTGATTGTTAGTGCTATATAACAATCAAAGGTAATTACTAAACCCTTATTTCAGTTCTTATATGATAGATCTAGGGTTTATAGCTTTGGATATTCGATTGCATGTTCATTAGAAAAACTAGATCCAAAAGCTATTAGGGTTTGCATGTACTCCATATGAATGATGTATTGCTCGAAACCCATCAGTAATATCTTTAGAAAATCATTCCTTCTTATGAAAAACTTACCAAACCCTCGGTTTGAGTTCAGACACACCTGTGGGTGTATCCAAATCCCTAAAACCAAGGCTCTGATACAAACTTGTAACGTCCCAAAAATCATAAGTAAAAAAATTCATTTTTAAATCAACCAAAATCCATCAGATCATCAAATCAAACCATCAAAGTATGACAATGTGAAAAGAGTTATCAGAGTACAAATCCCAAAATCATAAAAATTGTAGAAACACGGGTGGATGCGTTGCGATCAGGCCGAACCCTTCCCTTTTGAATTGGAAGTACCTTAAACATAAACCTAAACCATAAGCGCAAAGCTTAGTGAGTTGCCCAAATACCACATACCATACATCAATCATACATATCATACTGAAACATGTAACACGTTATTTCACCCCCTGAGTCCCTTTCGACTCTCTGAGTCCCTTCTGACTCCTTCGGTATCTTTCAACCAGAACGAGTCTGTTTCATCCCTACAACTAAGCATATAGTCATACTAGCAAGAGTCACAAAGATAACAACCACATACATACATATCAGTAAGTGTCACAAAGATCACTACTATCCTAAAACAAAATCCAGTAGGCCAGCAGTGCCTTCAACCCACAATGTGACATCCCCATTTTCACGGCCAGAAAAGACCGATTTTGTTTATGCTTTATAAAAATCAGAGTACTTCTTTTAATAAAAATGTTGCGGAATTTGTTCCCAGAAAAACATGATAAATACGTTATCAAATAATTTCTGAAGAAATGTATTTTATTCATTTTTAAAACATTGGGATGTCATCGTCAATACAGAAACATAAACATAAACAGAACTTACATTCATTTACACTAGTGATCTACATCTCTTTTAAATCTCTCGCTGTAAAGTGGCTTCATATCGACACCTGTGATACAAATAAGCTTGAGTGGGTCAGGTTGGGAAACCTGGTGAGTACATAGGGTTTTCAACCCACAATAATATAAATATTATGTTTAATCATCAAACAATTAACCCAATTACCCATCCCCATTATCTTATTTACTCTTAAGGATCTACCCTAAGAATCAACTATTTCTTGTTCATTCATTCCTAAGGATCATCCTAAGGAATAGGCACGAAATCCATCGTTGCCAGGGTTTACTCAACGGGCACTAAATCCATAGTGGCGAGGGTTTGCTCAACAGGCACTAAATCCATAGTTGTCAGGGTTTACTCAGCAGGCACTAAATCCATAGCTGCCAGGGCTATTTCGTTTATCAACAGTATCGTTTTCGAGAAATCCACTCGCAATACATGTCAATGGGTTTTTAGAGTACACCGGTGAACACATCGTTCACAACACCTACAGGTTGCGAGCCTGCTAGTGTTCCACTTGACTGTCTAGAATAGTCTGTGGTTGTCATCCATACTCTGCTAGATGACGGGGCCAACATTTGGGTAAAAGGCTTCTCACATCGTCCACCTATCACCCTCACCTCATGGTCTATTTCACCTCTCACCTCATCATCCGACTCATATTTCATCTACCCATGTGTACCCAACATATTTTGTAGATATAAAATACATATACAGTTTAAATCATTTAAAACATGTATAAAATTGTTCATCCAGCATAGATAGCAAGTATACAGATAATATTCACACATAGCACATAATTTATATTAAATACTTCATATCTATGTGTAAGATGAAAGTAACTATGCACTCACTTGATTAGGTGGTGACTCGGTACTCGGACAGCACTTCGTTATCCCAAAACAATTTTCCTCGGACAAAACCTAGTATCATTACCACTAGAGTTTAGTCTAATATTCACCGAGACAAATTAATAGTCTAGTTATTATTACTATTATATAAGCGTTAAACGATACTTATATAACCCATAATAATAGCCCAAGTACTTATTATAAGGTCCTAATAACATTACTATATTAAAACATAAGCTATACTAAAGATAGGTTAGGCGTAGCTCACTTGCAACGAGTTTTTCTCAAAACCGGGCTTCGCTGGAGCAACGTTTCTGAGCCGAAAGGCTCTTTTCTCGGGACTCCGGGAGCCTCGGGGCTTCCTTCGGGTGCTAGGGGGTTTACCTAGACTTTAGGGGGGCTAGAGAGAAGTTCTAGAGAGAGAAAGAAGGGTTTGAAGGTGTGAGGAAATGGCATGACCCGACACTTCTATTTATAGTGTGAAATCCTAATGGACTCGCCGATTCGGTTCACTGACTCGCCGAGTCAGTGCCATGTGTCATCACCTAATGGCTTTTCTTGGGGAGAAAGCCTTGGCCCATATTCAGCCACGTCACCCCTTTTGCAGCAGCACCCTGCCGACTTCTAAACCCCGTAACTTTCGCATACGAGCTCCGTTTTTGACGTTCTTTTTTCCACGCGTAGGTAAAAACAATATCTACAACTTTCATTTAGACTCCATCGGCTAATTCTCGACCAATCTTAAATTTAACAGTAGGAGGAGATTAGACTGTTAAATGACCACGAAAAATTCGTAACTCTTTCATACGGACTCCGTTTTCGTCTGTCTTTTTACCATTGAGTTCCTATTAATGAGATATTCAACTCTCATTTAGGTCGCGCAAGCCAAAAACCGCTCGAACTAAAATTCGAGTTTCGGGTCGTGCACTGTTAAGCCGAATCTTAGAAAAATCATAACTTCCTCACACGAAGTCATATTTGGGCGTTCTTTTTATGGATGTTCTTGGTTTAACATATTCTACGACTTTCTTTTAGATCACTAAGGCTAAAAGTCGCTCTATCGTAAATTCACTATTTACGCTTCCCGGTGTCGTGCCGGTTTTGCCGTAAAACTTCGACGGGCCATAACTTTTTCGTTATAACTCGGATTTCGGCGTTCTTTATATGTACGGAACCCTTGAGACATATTCTACAAGTTGGTTAATATTATTTATTATAAATAATCTTTTGTCGAAAAGTCGTTTTCGACCCCTATTATCTCTAAAGTGACTAGCCCGGATCTACGGGCGTTACACACAAGTATAGTGAGAAAACTCACCTCAGTTTGAAGATAGACTAATCACACTCTCGGGATGCTGCTACCATGGCTCCTCACACCGAACACATCTAAATTAACCCTAATAAATAACCAGGGTAATAACCCTTAATAAATGGCCCATATTATCATTTAACATGCTAAGGGTAAAAGTCCATTTTACTCCTCTCTCAACTGACCCATCTAACCCTCCATAAAGACCTAAGGCCCGAATAATGGCCCAAAGATCTTTTGGTGATTACGTTAGGCTTATCACCCTCTTAAGCCTCACGTACAAGATTCAACAACAAAGAGGAAACGGGGATGAACGCGTTACGCTGAGCGTACACATATGTACTTCCCGCGTACTCCCCTGATGGCCAAAAATCACATTAAGCACTTAATGCCTTAAGTCAAAACGTCCAAATCATAGATCTTGTTCTTGGGAAATGTCTTAAATGATAAAGTCATCAACTTGATGCCTTTGCATGGCTCCAAGAGCCCCAACGCCCATTTTTAGCATTCTAACTTCATATTATGACCATCAACTCATGCATGATCTAGTTAAATTCATTAATATTCCATTTTTATGCATCAGGGACCTCAAAAACATTAAGATCTACTATCCTAAGCTTCTGCAGTAGCTTTTACTCACATGAATCAACCCAAGGGACCAAAATATGCCAAAAACCCTAAACTAGCTAGATCTAAGAGATGAATCGACAATATGGAGACTTTATACCTCAAGAAGAATGATCGAGGTGAGCAAGGTCTGGATCTACAAGCTTTAAATCAACAAGTGCTTCTCCAAAGGGCTATTCTTTACAAAAAAAAAACACACCAAAACACACAAAAGGCTCAATACTCTCTAAAAAGGGGTTAGGGTTTTGTGGGAACTGCTTTGGGACGAAGGAAGCTGATGATAGAAGAGGTCTTGAGGTTATAAGGTGCTTAAATAGAGTCCAAACCCTAAATTTTAAGGTTTTCCCCTGACTCGAGTACGCCCTGCATACTCTAGGTACACCCAGCGTACCAGGGGGAAAACCCCATGTCCAAGTCTCGACAAGGTACGCCCTACGTACCTTAATTACGCCCACTGTAATGACTACCTTTGCAAAATAATTAAACATTTAGAATTTAAAGGAATTTACCTGGGAACCGGGCGTTACAAGTTCATTCCATCAAAAGATGATGGAAGGAATTAATTTCAATTCATAATGGAAAGTGCAAGATTACCATATTATTACCCTTACCACCATCACCACCACCACTGCCACCAGTGCTAACGCCACCACCACCCAAACCACCGCAAACGCTAACAACCACCACAACTACCACTTCGCAATTGCTACCACTTCGCAAGTAACACATGTGAAATCGGTATTTTGCCTGCGAAAATGACGAAAACAACGACATTTTGGTAATTTTTGCATTTCGAAGGTATGTCCTACGAAATTATTGGACCTATGCTTTTTAGATCGTATAATTTTTTTTTTCATTTTGCAAAAAATGATTCCCGGAAATCCTCTCAATCTTAATCTCAAACACCGATTTTTCAATCTTAATCACAAACATTGATCTCAGTTCAATGTTCATATATCTAAAAGTATTGATTACAAGCTCTTATGATTTGATAATTTGACATTATTTCAACACCCTTTTTCGTTGTTCGATAAATCATACTTTTCAAACAAAAATATAGTCATGATGGTGATATCTGTCAATAAAATATGACAAAATTTGTAGCAACAGATGCACAAATTAGTATTTATTAGTGATGAATTCATTAAGAAATGACAATTTCAAAGACATTACCTGCAAAAATGGTATTTCTTAATGAGAAATACCTTTATTTTATAATGATTTTTTATTGTACTTAGGCCCCGTTTGTTTACCTCTTAATTGTAAAATTAAGAGGCAATGTCTGAAAAATTCAGATTCACATCGTTTGTTTGGGTCTTATTTTTTACCTCTTAAAATCAAAAACACCTCTTAATTTTTCAGATATGGAACAAAGTCTGAATTAAAAAAAAAAAAAAGAAGAAACGCGCATCTTGTTTTGCCCTGAACCACACGGTCGAACATAACCCGCCTCCTCTTCTCCTGTTCTTGCGTCTTCCTCTTGCGTTTTCTTCCCCAGTACACGTCTGATTCCCTTCGCCTGGTTCCCATCGCCGACGACGCCGCCTGAAACGACGCCGCCCAGCCGATCGTCGACGTCCCAGCAGCCTCCTCTCCCCGTTTGTTTCGTCCTAACAGCCTTCCCAGCGTTTTCTATGCCCTAAAGTCGAAAATCAAAAACCAAAAACGTCGGTCTCCACCAAGCTCCGACATCGCTGGTACCACACTCGAAAGCACCGCCCTCTCCAGCGCTGGTTCAGCCCTTGACAACGTCACGTCGGTCTCTACCAGGCGATCTCTGATCTCCTTCATTGGTCAGGTACAAAGTTTCTAAAATCACTCCACATTCTTTAAATCGAATTGTTCTCCTGATGTGAAATCTAAAATCGATTTAATATTCAGAGTTTTTAAATGTTCATATTTTGGGTTTTCTGCGATGTTTTGAATCGGTGGGTTCAAGAACATTACAAATTATGACAGACTCCCCTTTTGACTAATGTCACTGTAATGTTGCTCAACAGCCACATCACCATTGTGATTCCTTGGTTGTTCTACTCTATTCTTATGCACATGCTTGCTAGAAGCTTGATTCCATTATAGCTGCAAGTTAAAGTTTTTTTTATCAAAGAATACAAAATTACTTCATAATTGCAAGAAATTTAATGAACAATTGGTTTATGGTGATATAACTCTAAATAAATAGTCCATTGTAATGATGTTTGGTTACAAATTTGCATCTGGCATGAGATGTTCTTATGCTTATTGTTTAATTTTGTGGAATTTTCTCATGTGTTTAGTGTTGAATTTAACTTTTGGTGCCTTGTTTTTAGTTTTTGGTGAATGAATATTTTTCCCGTTTTACAGGGAAAAAATAAGCTTTGTGAAGGCAAGAAAACACCTCCATTTTGTTGAATGAACGTGTCATGGCTGCAATGATTTATGGGTTGTATAGGGATGTTTTCAATGAGCTTCCACATATAAGTGATTTGGAACACACATAATCACTAGACAAGGTTATTGTACTTGTGGTGATGTGTAAATGAGAAAATAGCAATGTACTTTTATTGATTTATCTATTATAGCATCATATTTTCACCTCTTCCAATTAGAGCATTGTACTTAAAAAAATCTATTTAGTTATAACAATGTCATCCAAAATGTTTCTATTTAGATTTTTGCATAATTTTGTATATTTAATTTTGAATTTGTATGATGTTTATATATTTTTTTAACCAGTGAAGGAATTGGTTTGATTATTTTATAAAAATAAACATTGCATTCAATATAAAATAATACGGAGGGTAAACAGTCATTTTTATAATTCAGTACAGAAATTCAGAGGTCCCAACCAAACAACATGTTAAATATTCAGATCTTAAAAATTCAGACCCTCTTAGAAATTCAGACCTTTTAAAAATTTAGATCTTAAAAATTCAGATCCTGCCAAACAACCCCTTAGTCATTATTGTAGGTTTCGTATGTTTAAAACGTTTGGGTTGTTTAAGTTGGGACAAATTGATAACCAATGGGGGCTCCGACTGTCTATATATAATAGACTTCGAAAGGATGATTATGCTATTGTATTTGAGTTTTTGATAAAAACTTTATTATTTATACATGTTATATTATTTATTCTTATCATACAATTACATTTAGTTTTGTATATTTAGATTAGATTTAAAGTTTTAAGTTTATATATGATGTGTTATTTCTTTTGTCATACAATTTTATTTCTACATAATGTACCGAAGAGAATACGAGAAATCAAATATTCTTATATATTTTTTCTTTTTATTATATTCCTATACATTTAACATTTAAGATTGTGACACGTGTCATATTTAATAAAATTAATTAATTTTTATTATATTTGTCCCCATCTAAACTTTATAGAAAAGGAGATAAGATGAAAAAATAAAAAGATATTTAATTTCTCTATACCGAAATAAGTCTTAGTTTTATAATAAAATTAGTTGTGAGACCCATGATTACATGAGTTAATTTAAAAAATGTTAAATATAAATGTCAAAATATTTGAGAACTTTGAATTTATAAAAAAATAAGAAAAATAATGAATTATTATAATAGAAATGTTTTTTATCTTTTAAATTTAAACAGATGATTTAAATAATGAAAAGAAACTAATGAGCTTTAATTTTTAGGAATTTTGAAATTAAAAGGTAAGTTTATTAATGAAATTAATATCCATTTATTAGTACATTTATAGCAATTATTACATTAAAATATTATGTGGAATTTAATAAAATAGAAAAACTCATAAAATGACATGTGAAAAAAATTTAATTCAAAATATCTGTAACGCCCTGTTTATTTAAATAAATTAATAAGTGTAATTTCCGGATTCAGTTTATAAATATTTATGAAGACGGGGGCTCTGTGGTAATTATTGGGACTTAATTTGAAAAAGATTTGAAGGCTTAGGGGGGCTGATTGGTAATTTCGGGACCTATTAGGAAGAGATTCTTGAAGTCAGGGGCTGTTTGGAATATGTTGGATTTAAATTGAAATAGATTTCCAAAGCCAGGGTTAAATGGGTAAATTATGGACTCATTTTGAGAGAAAAGAGGGAAGGAGGGGTCGATTATGTCATTATGGAAAGAAGTTTAGAGGGGCACCGGGTATATAACCCTTATGTGAACCCTAACCCTAATGGGAGAGTTCAGCCGCCATGTGTGGAGTCAGCCGCCCCCTCCCTTCGTTCACTGTTCCGATCAGTCGGGTTAGCCGACGCCGTCATCACCGTAGAAGCCTTGTTCAGCCGCCGCCTCTGTTGCCAACGATGACAAGCTCGACTGTCGGTGCTACTATCGTGGTTTGAGAAAGCAACTCCCACCGCCGGGTGCGAGTTTTCCAGTCGTCGTCACCATTGTTGCGTTTTTCCGATGGGTCGAGCCACCGAGCGTGGCAGCCTCTATTCCCGTGTGAGAGCAGTCAATGGCGTGACTGTTGGGTCTACGTGTGTCGCCGTTTTCTCCGACATCCCTTCGCCACCGATGCCGCTGCCGCTATTTCCTTTGAAGATATGTATCGCCAGTTTGTGGGTGCTGCTTGCTGGTGCGTCGCTGCATGATTGGGAGCAAAAAGGAAACCACCGCCACCACCGTGAGGTGGTGGCTGCCTTCGTGAAGTAGTTGTGGCCCCGCCACTGCCATCCGAGAACGTTGTTGTCGCCGGCGTGGGCCACTAAGGGGTGGATGGAGTTGCTTTGCGACCTCATAGCGGGTGTGTGTGTGTGCATGTAATCTTTTTAGTGTGTGTTAGTCTAGCCGGAAAAGCAAGAAAGGTCACCGCCGGCCACCGCTAGGGTGGCTGTGTGTATGTGTGTTCATTTTTGGATTAAGCCTTGTAACTGTGATTATCAATGAATAATAAAAATAATAGTAACCACCACCGCAAGGTGGTGGCCGCCGCCGTGTGCCGCCGATTGACCACCACTACCCGAGGTGGTAGTGGGTGGTGCCCCGCAAGAAAATCCTAATGGACCTAGCAAAACCCTAATGGGCTTAAAGATTAATTTTGGGCCTATTGGGCCATGGTTGGGTGAAAACCCTAATTGTGAATATTTGGGCCTTAGACTTATTGGATCCACCTTTGGGCCATTGAGATTGGATTGTGTATTAAGCCCAATTTCTCCATATCATTTATCTAGTAGAGTAAAGGACTTAATGGATTAAGTTCTTAATGGGTTAAGTAAGAAACACTTAACCCTAATCATCATTCCATGTGAAAACCCTAATTTGTTGGGTTTGGAGTTGGGCCTACTGTTGGGCCTAGATGTTTTGGGCTTTGTGTTGGGCCATCCAAGAACAAGCAAATGGACTAGAACAATTTAATGGGCTTTAGGGTAAGGCCCATAGGAGGGTTTGGGCCCAATTTGGAAAGTTGGGCCATAGTTGGGCCTAGATGGTTGTATGATATTGTGCCCTTAGAATGAGACATGTTGGACTGGACTGAACAATTGGGCCTTAAGGGAAGTCCATGTAGTGGTTGGGCCCAATTTGGAAAATTGGGCCATATGTTGGGCTTTAAGCCATAGTTGGACTTTTGGGCCTTTGGATTGGGCCTTGGGCTTGAATAAGCGAAGCTTGGGGTAATGTAGTAATTATCCAAAGTATGTATTTATAGTTATGTAGTGGAACCCAATTATTAATTGGGTGATGTTTTGATATTAACAGTTCGAGAATCTATCATTCAGCAGTTGGGGGTTATGTCTACGGGAGTTCAGCAGTGCGAGGTGAGTCCTCTTCCAGTAGGAACGGGTCTAAGGCACCAAGGCCGGCCCGTATATGTGTGATACGTTAGTAGCTGAGTGTGGGCGGGGCCCGTATCTCATTATTATCTAAGTATAGATATCAGTCAGATTATTGGATTGTTATACTTGTTGTCTGTGTGATGCTTGTATATGTTGTTAGGAATGCGAGTGTGGGCGGGGCCCGAATCTCATAGTAGCTGAGTGTGGGCGAGGCCCGTATCTCATAGATAACTGATATGGTATATATTTATATGCTAGTGATATTGTTGTTCGTTTAGAGCTTGTATGTATTTTCATGATTAGTGAGTATGGGCGGGGCCCGCATCTCATAGTAGTTGAGTAGGGGCGGGGCCCGTATCTCTTATTAGTCGAGTGTGGGCGGGGCCCGTATCTCATAGTAGTAATTGATTATGATGTATGAGCAGTAGATTAGCTTTACATGTTGTCTGTGTGATACTTGTATGTTAGGTTTAGTAGTTGAGTGTGGGCGAGGCCCGTACCTCATCATAGCCGAGTGTGGGTGAGGCCCGTATCCCGAAGTAGCTGAGCATGGGCGGGGCCTGTACCTCAGAGACAGTGGAGTGTGGGCGAGGCCCGTATCTCCTAGATAGCGGAGTGTGGGCAAGGCCCGTATCTCTTAGAAAGTGGAGTGTGGGCGAGGCCCGTATCTCCTATATAGCGGTGTGTGGGCGGGGCCCGTATCTCCCAGCTAGCGGAGCGTGGGTGTGGACCGTATCTCCACGAGTGTGGGCGAGGCCCGTATCTCCTAGTTACATGCTATGTGTAGATGGTATGTGGTAGATTGGGGAGACTCACTAAGCTTCGTGCTTACGGTTTTCAGTTTTGGTTTCAGGTACTGCGGTTTAGAGAAAATGAGCACGGGATGATTGCAGTGCACACACTATTTATTCAGCCTGGGATGTTTATACTCTGATATATATTTGACAGACCTTAAGATATTCTTGGGATACACGATTCATGATTTCTATATGTTGAATGATAGATATGGTTTTATTCATGATTTAAAACGAACTTTTTTAGACTGTATTTTTGGGATGTTTCAATATCCATAAATAGACATTTGACAAATTGAATGAGAATGTTATAGCTAGAAAAAAAAATTATTTATTAGAGAACTATTAGAAAAAACATATTATCTTGCGTGTTGCTTTAGCCATTTCCTTCCTTTTTGTGATTAGCCCATTTAATTTCTTAGTAAATCATTTTTCGAAAAGAATTTTTGAAAAAGAAACTTAAAAAGAGAAAAAAGTTTTGAAAAAGAAAAAAGGGTGTGGTGCATGCAATCAGCCGAGCTCAAGTAAGTACTCCCAAATTACCCATACAAGTTTATGCTATGATATGATTATCAACTTTATGAGAACTGCATGCTAGTTTAGGGCTAAGGATCTAGGGAGGATGCCTTATGTGCCTGTTATATGTGTACCATCTTATTGAGAACTGCATGCTAGTACAGATTAGTCAGTATGATAGCTAGAGTAGTATATGCTTGATTATGTGTACTCAATGCCCGAATGCTGCTTGCTTTGTGCTTTTAGGAGTTCTAGTTGTCTTTCACTAACTAGTAAACGAATATGTTAAGTTACACATTGCAAGGACTAAATAATTTTAGAAGGTTAGGTCTAGCTCTATTTCGCAGCTCTTGTTTGAGTCCAACCGTTGTAGGGTAGGATCTCTCATTCGAAGAATTATCTAGTCTGAGTAATATGTAATAGTATTCGCGAGCTAGTTAGGGGAAGAAAGCAGGGACTTCTTATGCAGCTGATGGTGGAGAGTGGGTTGGTGATTACCCTAGGGCAAGCCTAGGATGAGATTAGCATGAGATCAGCAGAAGTAGTAGAAGGGACTTGGTGGAGTCGAGGCAATACTTGAGGAAAGTACGGATAGATGTGGAAGGTAGTATGGGCCCGTACTACTGAAAGTAGAGGATCCGTACTCGAATCAAGGAAGGCTAAGATGAACCCAAGGAACTTGTAGTGTGTGAGATCCCTCGAGTTTGGATGAGTATTGTGATGTTAGTGATGGTATGTTGCCGAGTATAGTGACGCTATTTGGTAGACCAGATGGTAGTTCTGGTGTCGACGAGGGATCAGGCTCAGACTCTGGAGTCGGGCAGATTGATGATCAGATGAGGGAGTTCATTCCATCTGAGAATTACGCGCAATATCATTGACCAGACTCCTGTGATCCTCAGTGTGATCAAGGAGGGCATTATAGAGATTTGTGATGAGAGGCCGAGTGCATTCTGCACTGAGATAGCGGTCATGATAGAGACCCGTACGTTGATGTTTCGGGAATTCAGAGTTTGTGAGGCTTCAGATTGTCATGGGGGTTAGGGACCCCATTGTTAGCAGCAGATGGTTGGCAGATGTCACTAACACTTTTCGTACCAGACGTTGTCTCAAAAGGAGACAAGATCTGACTTACTTCATGTCTCCTGAGGGATAGAGCACGAGATTAATAGGAAGGGGTTGGTAGTGAGTTGAGTGATGATGCGGTTGATGCTATGTCATGGGATGACTTTTAGATCAGATTCTGGGCAGAGTGAGCCCAGGCGATTGAGGCGCAGCAGTTGGCGCAAGAGTTGTTAGATCTCCACCAGGCGACTGAGATTGTGGAAGAGATCACTGCCAAGTCTCGGGAAAGAGCTTATACGGTACCACAATATGCAGCAGATGAGGAAATGAAGAAGGTAAGTTATCAGAACATACTGTAGAATGATAGCAGGGAGATCATGAGTATCTCGGGGTGCAAGACCCTGAATGGTATGACTTCTAGAGCTTGGGAACGGGATTGGGAAAGTACATCGTCATCTTGGTTTATTCCAAGACTGAGGAGCAGCACGAGAAACACCTGAGGGAGGTGCTAGAGACTTTGAGGAGGGAGAGACCTTTTGCAAGGTACTCCAAATGTGAGATCTGGTTGCGCGAGGTGCAATTTCTTGGTCACCTTGTCAATCAGAAAGGTATTCTAGTCATTCTGGCCAAGATAGAGGCCGTGATGCAGTGGGAGATTCCAAGGTCTCCAATAGAGATTCAGAGCTTCCTGGGTCTAGCGGGTTATTACCGGAGATCTATTCGGGTTCTTGGAAGTGGTGTGATCTTTTGGACTGGCTAGTATTGAAACACTAGCAATGGCAAACGTGTTTTTTTAGCAGATTGGGCATAGAATGGTAAGAAGGATTGAGAATCCTTCCAGTATTGTGTGCCGTAAGACGTTAGTTAAATCAAAGTGGGGGAGAATCATCCAAGGATTCAGAAGTAGGAACAGTTTTGAAACTGGGATAAGTTTCGCATCCTCGTTTGAAAGGAAGACAGCCCAAGCGGCTGTATGGTTTGAGGATAGTGATAGAGTGTTGTAAGTCTGCGGTGGTAGCCGTAGCATTCACTAGCAGCCAGATAGTATTAGAGTGTTGTAAGTCTGCGGGAGTAGCCGTAGCATTCACTAGCAGCCGGATAGTGATGGAGTATAGTAAGTCTGCAGGTGTAGCCGTAGCATTCACTAGGTTGGTAGATAGCGTGAGTGCGTTGTTAGGACGTGGAAAGAACAATAGTACCCACCAGTTCGGATGTAGCAGTGAGGATATGGAAATCCACGGATTGGAATTTCGGAATTATCTAGGTGGATTAGATCTAGTTGAGCCAGTGATAAGACTGTAGGGTCGCCACTGCAGTTTTGAGACCGAGGAAGCAATGAATTGCTTAAGGTTGCTTGTTATATAAGGCTACAATTGGTCATGTAGCAATCGCATTTAGCCGTGGTTTGGTAATATCAGGATTCGATGTACGGACCCGATCAGTTGGATCAGCAGGTTGTTAGAGCCTCAATGACATGATAACCAGTGGCAACTAGTTCCAGAGAAGGATTTGTTCAGAAGTCGTGCGAGTCGACTAAGTAGGGATCCCTTTGGCTCCGCGGCCGGGCCGGAACCCGGTATTTCAGGTGATTGGCGAGCGAATTGAGACCTAGGAGGTCTCGTTAGATTTTGGAGAGCAGCCTTGTGGCAGCATACTGCTTCAGGCAGTTCAGTATTCAGACAGTTTCAACGTTTGGGTAGTAATAATAATTGTGTTTTAGGTTATATATATGAGCGGAATAGCTGGTTGACTGGGAAGTGACAAGTCACTTGCAGCGGGATTATCTGAGTTTTGGCCAAGTATAAGTGAATCAAAGGGATAAGTGAATCTGTGATTCTATTTTCTAGTGGGAACCTTGAATTATCAGAAAATGAGTAGGCAGCTGAGAGACAAGTGGATTGGATTCAGCAAAGACCATCTCGAGACAGCAGAATTCAGATGAGTAGATGTGATCTTGTTGCGGGGAAATTAGTTCGCCTGCAGCTTTTAGGGCTTTGCGAAGATTGATCACAGCCACCCTGGGAAGGCTAGGGTGTGCCCAGGATAGTGACCATGTTACTAGAATGGATGGGCGTGTAAGGAATGGTAAGGAATGATTTCGAGGATGAAATCTAATTTAAGTGGGGGAGAGTTGTAACGCCCTGTTTATTTAAATAAATTAATAAGTGTAAGTTCCGGATTCAGTTTATAAATATTTATGAAGACGAAGGCTCCGTGGTAATTATTGGGACTTAATTTGAAAAAGATTTGAAGGCTTAGGGGGGCTGATTGGTAATTTCGGGACCTATTATGAAGAGATTCTTGAAGTCAGGGGCTGTTTGGAATATGTTGGATTTAACAAAGAACCATACGAATGAGTAAAAACATATAAATTCGAAAACAGTGTCTGACTTATAGATTAAAGGGGTTAAAAGGAATTAAGGAAGAAGTACATACACTTATTCGACTAATCAAACTGATGGGAAGGTTGAAGTTTTTTTGCTTTTGTTTTCTGCGGAGGAATTATGACAAAATGTTTTTGTAAATCGATTATTAAAAATGTTTGGAATCTATATACAAGTCAATATGATGAAAATTAGCATGTAATCAATTGAAATCTCATTTAAACTTAAAATAGAATATATGCTTGAAAATGTATTGGTTCATAATAATATCCAAAATTTTTGAAGTTTGAAATTAATAGTTTCCGATATTTCAACGTATATATTTGAAAATAATTTTTGAATGAAAATAGAGCCTAAATTTAAGGTTTACATTAATAATGAACCAATTTTGTAGTTGTAAGTTTGGAAAGAAATCAAGTATTATTCTCATTCAATTACTGCATTTAATTTCCTAATATAACGGATGCAAATTAATATTGGAAACGAAATTTGATTTTGGAAACTTTAAAATCATTAAGGAACCGCGTAAGGTTTCAAAACAAACGGATTGACTTCTTGTTTGATCAATGTGACGTAAGCAAATTGATCTAAAGGTGTAAAACCTATAAAAAAAACACAATCAACGGCCCTGATTGATTTAGATGATGTCATAAGGTTTCTCTTTTAATAATATCTAGAGATTGAATTGTGTTAACGTACTTAATTGTGATTAGCCCGTTTAATTTCTTAGTAAAATTGAATTATGTTAACGTCCTTAATTGATTGTTTTCTATCTTTCTTTTGTAATTTGAATTTTCTTAACGTTATAGATTAATTTGTAAGAGACTTGAGCTCCACTCTGCCCTACCAACCACGGACCACCAATCTCTTATCATCCATGAGACTATGACGCCAACAATCCAAGCATCCAACATTACCTCCGATCAAAATTATCAAGTTAAAGGCTTAACCTTTACCAACCTCTTTGAAAATCTCTTCTACTTCCACTACTCGGTTAGTTCTTCCCTAATTTTATAATAAAATAAGATAAGATTTCAGACACCCATTCTTCATCAATTCAAACGACTCACACCCTAAATAGATTAGGGCTTTCCCCAACTCTTCTATCTATTGTCAAACCTTCATTTCAAGATTATCATTTTATTCTTTCTCTTTTCTATCTTTTATTTTCATTATGCAGTTTGATTGTTTACTATATCTTGATTAAATTCGGTTTTTCTTTCTTGCCATCTTTTTATTGCTATTCTGAATCTTCATCAGTTTTTTGGTCTTCTAGGGTCTTGTATTTAAGAATCCGAATTATCTCAAGCACCCATTTGGAGTTAGGTTGTATAGATTCGATCTTTAGATCATCTAATTATGCCCATGTTAGCTTTCTCTATCTTCTTTCTTATATAGAGTATTTTGTACCTTTCCTGAAAGAACCCATAAATTTCTTGAATATTTTAGATTGTTAAGTCCATGGCGTATTCCACAATTCGCTAACTTCTTCAAGACCCATCATTCCTCTCCCTCGATAGATCTATATAATTGTTGTAATTTGCGCTCACTCGTTTAAGAAATGTATGGAACTCAAAGCAAGAGGGATTTGTCGCTTGAGATTCAATCACAAATCCCAATCTTGAGACCAAGCATTCATGCTAGAAGGGCAAATATTACAGTAAAGTTTCAAGATCTTTATGGGTTTACTGTGGAAGGCAATGTTGATGATGCAAACATATTGAATGAAGTGAGAGAGAAAGTGAGGGAACAAGGTAGGGTTTGGTGGTCATTAGAAGCCAGCAAAGGGGCAAATTGGTATTTGCAAACCGATGTATCCTCTGCCCTTAAAGCATCCCTGAAATTTTCAGTTTTAGTGAATGCAATCACCCTCAAGAAGCTAATAAGGAAGGGGATTCCTCCAGTTTTGAGACCTAAAGTTTGGTTTTCTTTATCTGGCGCTGCTAAGAAGAAATCGACTGTTCCTGATAGCTATTACAATGATCTGATAATAGCTGTTGAGGGTAAAGTCACCCCTGCCACTAAGCAGATCGATCATGTAAGCTATACATATGAAGATTTTTCTGTTTTG
Organism: Lactuca virosa; assembly: GCF_052849685.1. NCBI lineage: Eukaryota > Viridiplantae > Streptophyta > Magnoliopsida > Asterales > Asteraceae > Lactuca > Lactuca virosa. Next base: position 343,539,492 of record NC_136430.1, on the reverse strand, counting down.
TCTTGAAGGGTATTTTAGACATTTGACACTCTTGCAGGATCTGCCTAGAACTTTCCCTGGTCATCCATGGTTGGACACTCCCGAAGGTCATGCTTCTTTGAGACGTGTTCTTGTTGGTTACTCTTTCCGTGATTCTGATGTTGGTTATTGTCAGGTAAATAAAAAATTCAACTTTTTGTTTTTTTTTGAATCCATTATCCCTTTACTTTGTTTAAGATGATGAAAGATGATGCATATGTTGAATCAGGGTTTGAATTATGTTGCTGCATTATTGTTACTTGTGATGAAAACCGAAGAAGATGCTTTTTGGATGTTAGCAGTTCTTTTGGAAAATGTACTAGTCAATGATTGTTATTCAAGTAACTTAACAGGCTGCCATGTAGAACAACGGGTGTTCAAAGATTTGTTGAAAAAAAAGTGTCCAAGGTAATATTTTCATCTTTCAAGATTCTTCATAGTCTTTTTCTTTTTAAAGTTTACAGCTTTTAATCTTTCAAGATTCTTAAACATGCAGTATATATGCTCATTTAGAAGCCATTGAGTTTGATGTTTCCCTTGTTGCCACTGAGTGGTTTCTTTGCCTCTTTTCAAAGAGCCTGCCTTCAGAGGTAGTAACATTTCTTTACTGATAATAGCAACATACTTTATTTTTGCAATTTTGGGTAAAAAATAAACTACATTGCCTATATTGGTAAAAAGAATAAAGTATGTTGCTATTTTTTGTAATTTAGATACATGTTTATGTATCTAAATATCTAATGGTTTCTTACTTACAAAACTTATTCAGACAACCTTGCGAGTTTGGGATGTTCTCTTCTACGAAGGAGCAAAAGTTCTATTTAATGTGGCTCTAGCTATCTTCAAGGTGATGATACACTTGTACTCAATCCCATGAAAATTGAAAATTGCAACTTTTTTTTTATAAAAATGTTTGATTTTTTTGTCAAATGTCTGAAATAGTCTTAAAAACATTGCAGATGAAAGAAGAAGAGTTGCTCACAACACACCATGTTGGGGATGTAATTAATGTAATACAAAATACCACTCATCATCTATTCGATCCGGATGATCTATTGACGGTAAGATAATTTTTGTCCTACTGACATCAGTTCCAGTCTAATCCAATGCGTGTCAAACGCAGTACAACATGTTCTGTTCTGTCAGTGTGCGTGATGTTTTGGTATTTTTTGTAGGCCGCGTTTGATAAAGTGGGGTTTATGACAAGCACAAGTATAAATATATCAAAGGAAAGGAAAAAGCAAGAACCAGCTGTAATGGCAGAACTTGATCAGAGATTGAGACGCCTAAATTCTAATAATGTGGAAGTTGATAGCTGAAATTTGTGATGCAAGTTACAAAATTAAAATATATACATGAAAATGTTGTAGTACAAATGCCAATTAGGCAGTTTCTTTGGGTTGTATTAATATGTTTATGAGAAAACTTATTTCATGACAAAAAAAAAGGATTTACCTTAAGATCCTATAACATTGCTAATACGATTCTATTAAGTTAATATAATCTTCTTATTAATATTGTTGTTATGACGAGGATATACGTTTGTGCCCAACATTAATTGTTTCAATATTTACTATAACAACGTAAAATATTTTTTTTCATCAAAGTTTTTGTATTTTTGTTGAAAGAAGTTAAGAAACAAGAGAGAATTTATTTATGATTCGCATGCTTCAATAAAATCCAAATTTTGTTTTGTTGAACTCAAAGAAACTCGGACAAGAGTCATCCATTTGGATATTGTGGTTTATAAACATCTGAATCATCTTCTTCCTGTAACCCCTTTCTCGCTTCAATCAATTGATAAACCCTAATTGTATTCCAATTACAAAGGAAATGCGATTTCGCAAAAACCGCCTCCATCTTCAATCTTTAACTACGCAATGAATCGACACTCTTATCTTCATCATCATCGTCATCACTTTGTTCAGACCCAACTAGCATCTGTAAAATCAAAATCGTAATCATTATGTCCGATTTGGACGACATTGACCTCGGCCCAGAAGACTTTTTGGCATCAGTCCCACTGAAAAAAGTTCCTTACGGCGATGTTTTCGAAGCCTCACGCGCCGGCGACGTCAACCGGTTGAAATACCTATTGGAGTCCGGTGTTAATGTTAACGCGCGCGACCAGTGGGACTCAGTGGCTCTGTATTACGCTTGTTTAGCAGGGCATCTTGACGCCGCCAGGATGTTGCTGGAAAACGGCGCAATTTGCTCCGAACACACCTTTGATGGCGATAGATGTCATTACGCGTCGTTGAATTTGAAGGTCAGGAAGCTCTTGAAGGCGTTTGAAGCTCGGCCGCCGCCGTTGGGTCCGTTGCAGGGAGCTTTGAGAGAAACCTTTCTTGGGTGTCTCGCTAATATAGGTAATCTAGAGCAATTGGATGGTCAATCTCAGCTTACAGGTTCGTACAAACATCTGATCTTTATACGTTTGATTAAGATTTGTTGTTAATCAAATTGAATATCGATCAGACCAAGTACTTTGATTAGGTGATTTGTCTAATGGAGGATCCAGCCCGGGCTATTTTCCTCCAGATGTTGTGTTCTATCTCCATGGAAGACCTATCGAAGCTCATAGAGTCATCTTGAGCGCTCGATCTCCCTACCTCAAGAACAAATTCCAGAACGATTGGAGGTGTCGCAAGGAAATAAGATTCTCTCGAGAAAAACTGTCATATCCTGCATTCTACAGCCTGATTCATTTCTTTTACTCTGATAGACTCGAGATTGCAGTGGACGACATGGAAGATCTTGTGAGAATATGCAAAGTTTTGAAGTGTGAATCATTACAAAAAGTGATAGAAAAGGAAGTGAGACATCAAAAATACGCAGATTATAAAGCCCTACAAGATATCGACAATTCACAAAGACGATATATCTTACAGGGCACTTCTCTTCCTGAAGATGATCGTCTCCCTGCTGCTTTATCCCGTCTTCTTCAAATATCTCTTGCTAATTCAACCAACGAGCATGATGATCCTGTTTCACGAATCGGGTCAATGAAATTAACTTCATTGGAAGATGATCTTGCAGATGTTTGTATAAAAGTTGATGACAAGATCTTTCGTTGCCACCAGATAATCTTAGCTTCAAGATCTGAATACTTCAAAACAAGACTTTCCCGCATGGATGATTTCCTTGAAGGAAAAGAAGGTTTACCAAATTACCCTCTTCCACTTCTTGAAGAACGTGATCTTTCCATGGAAGCTTTCGAGAAAATGATCGAGTACATGTAAGAGTCAATACCTTCCATTCCCCCTTTCCATTATAATATTACCTTATAAAAAAACACATATATATTTATATGTTTTGATCTCAGGTACACAGATGGTTTGAAGGATGTAGACCCTGATCAGGTACATTCTAAAATTCTAACATTCATGAATGATGATTATGAATTGAAATTTGTTCGATTTCATACAACAGGCTGAAGAAATGTTTGATGCTGCTTCAAGATATTTGTTATTTCCACTTAAACGAGCTGTAGCTGATGCTGTTCTACCTCATCTAGAAATGATTCCTCCTGCAGAATTGTGTCAGTGGTTGATATTATCAGACATGTATGGTGTTTTGAAGATCAGGGAATATTGTCTGGATATAATGGCATGCAATTTTGAGACATTTGCAGACACACGAGAGTTTAGAGCAATGGTTTTGAGTTTGCCACCACCTTCAGGAGATTCATCACTTCGAACCACTGTTCCAAATGCTCCTGGAGCTGAAATGAAGATGACAGAAGGGAATGTTCTTGATGATTTGCGTGAAAAGTGGCTGGAAATTGAAGCAGGAGAGCTTGATGAAAGAGATGAAAGTGCATTGCTGTTTGATAAGCGCCTTGAGATGCTTATGATGGTGGCAGAAAGGGAGCAAGCTCAAGCTCACTCATCATCTTCTTCCTTCTGATCATTCTGATAAGTGTTATAGACTTATAGTGTATATGTCACTTTCTATTCTTTCCTCTTTTTTGTGGGTTTGGAATAGTTAATGCTTCCGAATATGTGGAAAGATTTTAAAATTTATATTGATTCAAATTCCTACTTTGTACTAAAGATTTAAACCCAAGATCGTATGTTTCTGGACGAAACTGCAAGATTGGTCCCTGTGGTATTCAAAAAACTTTGGATAGGGTCCAAAAAGTTTCACTTGCATAGAAGGTCCAAAATCAAGGTTTTTCTGAGTTTTTGTTCCAAAAAATCTTGAAATGACGGTTATATCCTTTTAATTTCTTTTTTATATTTTTTTAATTTTTCAAATACTATTTTAATTTAAAAATAAAAAGAAAAGAAAATAATTATCCTCTCTCTCTCTCTCTCTCTCTCTCTCTCTCTCTCTCTCTCTCTCTCCATGGTTTTGTTGTTCTTTGTTTCCCCTCTTCAACTTCGTTTTCCCTTCTAAATTCAACTTGACAATCAGGAAAAGAAAAAGGGAAAACATGAATGTGATTGTTTTTCAATTTTAGAATTGATATCGATTTGAAGTGTTTAAGAACCAAGATGTGCCCCTTTCTTTCCCCTCCACGCAGATCCAAAAACAAAGTTTATTCTCCAAGAAAAGTGAAGAACCGATGAAATGGTCTTCTCCACCTGCAATTTGTGTTCATGGTGAAGGTGGGTGAAGATCTGTAATGTTTGTCGAAAAAACCCTAGCATCCGATGCCACCAACCTTAGATCTGTAATGAACTAGGTCTTCTCCATCGTTCTTCCTTTAGGGCTTTCTGCTTTAGATCTGTCCATCAAGCGATTTAAGGCACCTGGACACGTTGTCCTTACTAGTGAACATACACTATGGATCTCCAACCTCCAGAGAATCGACGAGCACCACCGACGACACATCAACAACTTCAGATCCAAGCTTCGGTGATTCCGGTGGTGGAGGAGCATTAACCGCCCATCAAACTATCCTCAAAGCATTCGTCGAAACAACCCATATATGTGTGGATTCGTTGAATGTGGATTGATGTCGATTTCTGGATTTAATGTATTTTTTTGTCTTCGTTCTTGTTGTTGTTCCGACATAGTGATCATCTTTTTCTTTTTCCAGATCAAAAGAAATTCGTTTTAAATACATCATCACTATATCTATCTGTATAATTTTGGTTTAAGATGAAGATATGAAAATGATTTCATCTAGTTAGCCGTACATATACATAAACCAATTTTAGGTTTAGGTTTCGCATCAGAAATCGATTCATATTAAGATTAGGTTTTGGAAATCAATTTTCAAAAGATGTTTGTTAAGAAGGAAATATGAAGATACAGGTGTTAATTCGTTGAAGAAGAATATGGAGGATGAATGAAGAACTAAGAAGCATGTCCCCTCCCACTTTGCATTTTCGAGAGAGAGAGAGAGAGAGAGAGAGAGAGAGAGAGAGAGAGAGAGAGAGAGAGAGAGAGAGAGAGAGAGAGAGAGAGAGAGAGAGGGTTGGGGATAATTATTTTCTTTTCTTTTTATTTTTAAATTAAAATAATATTTGAAAATTTTTAAAAATATAAAAAAGAAATTAAAAGGGTATAACCGTCATTTCAAGTTTTTTTGGACCAAAAACTCAGAAAAACCTTGATTTTGGACCTTCTATACAAGTGAAAAACTTTTTGGACCCCATCCAAAGTTTTTTTAATACCACAGGGACCAATCTTGCAGTTTTGACTATGTTTCTGTTGGAGGATGTTTGGTAAGATAGAATGGAATAAAAAAAGGAACATAATGGATTGGGTATTATTATCATATTTGGCTGGTTTGAAGGAAATGAATAAGTCATTCAAAATTGTTGTTTGTTATGTACAATTAGAAAACTAAGTTAAAAAAAAATTCAATGTATTTTACAAAAATAAACTTTAATTAGATAAAATATATATCGCTAATTAAATTGCATATAAACTTATATTTATGTTGTTTAAAATATATACTATATGCATTTTAAATAGTCAGAAAATTTTAAAATTTAAGGATGACAACGTGCAAGTTCAAGTGCAAGTGAAAGAAGAAGATATTAAAAGGACAAGAGGTACATACTTCAATTCTTTATTTAACGCAAATACTTTTTAGGTTAGGGGTAAAATTGTTGAAGATATTGTTGGGCAATATCACACCACCAATGATTGTCCCACACGAAGATTGAGTGTGAGGAAGTGAAGAAGGCACTAAGGAGGATGGGGAGGGACAAATCCCAAATACAATATGGTTGTGACTAAGGAGGATGGGGTGGGACAAATCCTTTGGGTCGGACCTAATCCTTATTACAATATGGTTATGCCTAAGAGAGGAGGGAGTAGGTGATCGGTCAATTTTACTTGATTTTATTCTTTGTTTTTATAAGTATAATTGCAGTAATTTATGTGAAGAATGGACCTACTTTAATGATATTTGTATGATGTGTTTTAGGGTAAAAAACAAGGAAAAACGATGTAAAAAACGTCAAAAACAAGCTTACGAAGTTGCAGGGCAAGACATTGAAGATATAAGCTTTTTAGTGAAAAGTGGAGTTTCGCCGTCCTCGGAAACCTTCGTCACCGTCCTGGACGGTTTTGGCATGCACTAGGACGTTGCCACTTCTGCCAATTAGGCTCTCATTGGTTTTGTGTGGAAATTTGGTTTGTGATCGGAAGGGATTTCCGGAGTCCACGCGTGCTCTTATTGTTTTGAACATTGAAGAAACGAATACATTGGAATTGGTCCTACCCAGAGAACCCACATGTCATGGTTGATGGGGGCAAATCTTGCAGATGTGGCACTAAAACCTACTAAACAAGTCATGGTGACTAAAAAGACAGGTCGCTTCTGACTTTATGCCCATATAAAACAACAAAATAAATTTAGGGACTGAATCGACCAACCTTAGAAACATTGTAGAGCATTTATGTCATTTCCTCTCTCTCTCTGTGTGTGTGTGTGTGTGTATATATATATATATATATATATATATATATGATGTAGTTTTAGTGGGGAGCAAACACTGAAGGAATAGAAGTGTGCGTCGATGAGCATGTTTTACTCATAAATGATAGTTTCAAATACCCAGGGTCTATGAATCATAAGGAAGAAGGTGTTGATGAAGACGTTACACACCACATAAATGTGGGATGGTTAAAATGGAGGGCATCGACATGAGTTTTGTTTGACAAGAAGGTGCCATTGAAACTAAAAGGAAAGTACTGCAGGGTGGAGATAAAGCTAACTTTGTTGTATAAATCTGAATGTTGTCCGATTAAGAAGGAAAATGAGAGGAAGATGGGTGTTGCAGAAATGAGAATGTTGCGGTGATTATGTGGTAAGGCGTTGTTGGACATGTTGTCGGACATGACAACTATGAATTCATTGGATGTGACATCAATCATCGATAAAATGATGGAAGGAGGATTATAGTAGTTTGGACATATCTATAAGAGACAACCATTTGCTATAATTAGGAAAGTGGAGACGATCTTGGTCGAGGGTGCAATGAGGAGAGGTTGGCCGACAAGGAAGTGAGAAGATAATGCTAGGTTAGGGATGAAGGAGTTAGCCTTCTCAGAGGACATGACTATAGACAGGAGAGTGTGGATGTTTGGAATAAGGGGTTGCAAATTAGTATTAGTGTAGTCTAAGGTCTAACTTCCTTTTTGTTTATGCATGGTTTCCGGTTCCCACATACTTATTGACGCTTTCCTATTTACTTTTAACATGAGTAGCTAGTATATGCTTTCGGCTTACTTCTTGTGTATTTATCCATGTTTTATTTGGTGTCTCTTTGCCCCCTTCGTGTGCAAATTTATTTCATTTACCGGTCTTTGTAGTTGGATACACAACACCGTATTATTTATCTCGGGCTAATGTTTTGTTTGCAAATTTCTTATGTATGATAGTGTGGGCGCACTTACAAATTAATACTAACAATAACTTATTATTTTATTTTTATATATTTGTATGCATTTTTTTTAATTTCTTTATGTCAGAGGTCTTTTACGGAAACGGTCTCCTAATCTTATAGTTAGGACTCTTAGCCATACTATCTCCACTTACACTATTTTTTTTGTTGGACTTGGAAAATATTGTTATTGTCACTTATAATCTAATACTCCATTCCATTCCATCAAAGAAAAATACTACTCCCAATGGAATAAAAATCAATCAAATTAGCCTGTATTTTTTTTTAATTTTAATTTATTTAACGCTCCATTCTACTTCATCGCTTTTTCTATTATGTAATTGATTTAAAAGCCACCAAAATTGGACTTAATTATTTGATGAAAATACATGCAACAAACAATTAAAGAATACAACTAGAAACAGCTTTTTCTATTATTTAATTGATTTAAAAGCCACCAAAATTGGACTTAATTATTTGATGAAAATACATGCAACAAACAATTAAAGAATACAACTAGAAACAACACGAGTAATTACATGTGTAAATTTTACATGTATTGCTCCAATCCCCATCTAAAAAGCTTCAAAGCAATCAACATGAACATAGGAAAGGAGATTCAAAAACCCTTACTGTCTACACATTTCCCCAAAAATACAATTTGCTTTCTCCTCCACTTAATAGAAAACAAAGGAGAGTTAGGCCCCGTTTGATACGCATCTTTCCAGGTCCAAACAGATCTTTCTGGCTGAATGGACCGGAAAGACTGTTTGATTTGCAAAAAAAAAAATGGTCTTTCCCGGTAAGATATGTCTTTCCCAGAAAGCTCCAAAATCATATCTTTCTGGCTGAATGGGCTGGAAAGACAATTATACACCAAACCCGACCTTTTTCTTTCTTTGTTGGATTATTAATTTTTTTAAATAACTTTTTTTAAATTTATTTTTTATTGACTTATTATTTTTTTTCATCATTCAGCACAGTCAATCAGATGTACAATCAAACAACATGATTTCTTTCTCAGTCAGAAAACTTTCCCAGACAACACTTTACCAGACAGAAACTATCAAACGGAACCTTAGCATGATTAAATTAATATATAAAAATATATATATATATATATATATATATATATATATATATATATATTAAAAATGTCTTATGTTAGCAACAGTAAACTCTCAGCTTTTTTGTTTTTTTTGTCTATTTTGGTCCTTCTACTTTCCCTATTTCTCTTCCGTTTTTTATATATTTTTTGTTATTTGGCTGTTAAACGATTGTGTCAAATGGTTCTTTTTTTTTTTTTTTTTTTTTTTGGGTCTGAACCATCATACAAAGTGCTACGTGCTGTGTTATGGGATCCAGATTTGCTACGTGTCACACCTACTCACGTCTACTATCGTAGTGGGCAATCTCATCCAACATGTTCTGGATGATGATCCACCGCCTCAATACAATGCTTAGATATCTTTCTCCCACTGTCTTTCTCATCTCCGGTCCTTCTCTACCTTCTACTTTCCTCCACCGCCTAAACCCAATTGATCTTCAAAAAACCCCCAGAAAATACTGATTCTTTAAATGTAGATTGTGAATGGAGTTCATCGTAAACCCCAAACCACAAACATGACCACCGGTCGCTACATTCTTATTTCCTTTTCCGTTTTTGATTTCTGCAGATTTTTCTACTGTTTATGGGATTCAGAAAGAAATTGATTGATGTTGTTCATAGGTATGTATTTTCTCTCTGTCTATATTAATTTCAATTTTGGAATTCCTTCTATTTTCTATTCACAAAACTTTTTGATTTTTGAGATTTATGAAATCTCTTTGATTATCAACCCAAGAGCTGATAACCTCAACTGTACATCGCCTAGAAGCAATTTTTTTTTATCAAAAATCCTAACATGAATCTTGATGGTAATGAAAAACGGCTTTTGAAGTCGTCTGCATGTGATGCTATCGTGCTCCTGCTCCCATCTTGAATGATTTTAAATTCATCGGGTAGTTTATCTTGTGATCTACTTCAATCGTAACAATATTAGGCAAATTTCGCATTCCGTAAAACTGTACTACTTTATTAGGTTATAACTTGGTATTTATGAAAATTCCTTCACCGCCTCATCTACTGCTCCTTTGTACCCTCTGCTCCCACCACCCACTATCTCAATTTACGTCTCCTCCACCGATTCCATCAATATCGGCAGGTGGTAGAAGGGGTTTTTTTATGTCGATTGTTTTTTGGTTCTGTTATCAGTCGTTGCTTCAGGTGTTCTTCAGCCGTCTCTTCCCGATCCTTCCAAGTCGGAGGCAAGGAACCGTTTCTTATCTCTACACTTTCTCCAACGCCACGATCTTTATGTCTCCTCCGCTTGATCTACTTCTCGCTACCTTTGTCTTCCAACCGAAGACCTCAGGAACGGTTTCGACACCGGTGCGTACAGATGGCCGCCACTGACCATCATTCTCTTCCAATGAAAATTCTCCACCGCCTTCATCGAAATACCCGTCCTCCACCACCGTTCTTTTTTTACTTCTCCTTTTATTCGCCTTTTTTTTTTCTATGTTTGTCTCTAGAAATTGAATCCTCTATAATCGTCTTTGAACTGAAAACCCTAGATGTTGAAGATGAAAGACGTCTGTTTTATAGAAAAAGATTGTAGGAATTAGGAACACCGCCAGAAAGCCTATGCGATGTAGAGGTAAGTTCTTAGACCCATGCTTCATCACTCGGATTACATGGTTTCAACTTATAACTAAAAAAAAGATTGAGAAGAAAGTGGATTTTGTAGAAAAAATAGATTTTTTTATGCCTGCTTCTCATTGATTCTCATGAAATTCAATATCTCTATTTCTGTTAATCTTACGGTTTTGGTGTTTTTCAGGGCTGAAGCACATGTTTCCCCCGAGAAGGATGTTTAAAACGACATAAATTAGGGGACGCTTAATGCTTTACAGCTCTATTCATCCTATTTTGATTGATTCTTTTTAGTTAATACTTTTTATTCGTTTGATGGCATCAGTGATTGGTTCCCTTTAATAAGATCAACATACAGGGCTAAAAGAGGTTAACCATCATTCTTCTTATCATTTATGCAGTTTTCTTCATGCAATTTGGGGACATCAGGAAGATTTGGATTGCAAGAAATAAGAAGGTTAGAACCTATACTTTCTTTTTACAAGAGAAGGGCGCAAGGTTGCTACTTTTGGTTCCATTATTTACTAAGAATTAACCGGAATAGAATTGTTATCAGGTTACACATTTTTTTTTCGCATTTTTACCTATAATGGCATTATAAACAAAAAAACTTACATTTTCTACCAAATATATAACTTAAAAGAATTCTAATCATTTTTATGCTTCTTTGTGAAGGTATGGGGGGAGAAATTGGGCAGAAATCTATGACAGATTCAATTTCATATTCCAGAACAAAAGTCGAAGTAAGTAATGATTGCTATTTTGGAATTTATATATATTAATTGTCATTTCTGTTCGGTTAACTACGGATCATAATCAAACAAGTTAGTTAATGAGGTTTCAAAACCACTGTCCACTGGGTTTTCAGTTTTGGTCTTGGTCGATAATGAGGTTGGATTATCATTTAACCGTTTTCTTCAATTCACCCCTTTGACAATGTGGCATAAAAAGGATATTTATTTTATCATATCTACACTTTGTTATAAACATAATAAATTTAGTTCTTGCAGCCTTTTGCGAGAACCATTTAAATCTTTACCTCTTATTTGGACCATCCATGAAAAAACACCAGGGAACTTGACTCCACTGCTGATGCATCAGAAGTCTAGATGGCATACCGGGAAACAACACTAAAATATTATTCTGATAAGGTCCGATTTTTATAAAAAAAATTATACATAACTTTTTTTTTTTTTTTTTTGAAAATATGCCTAAATATAACCTTGTAATTGCCAAATTTAGCAGTGTACTTTCTTTCTTTTAGAGCAGGCAAACATCAAAGATTGTATTTTCAATTTAGTCATTGAAAAAAATAGCACTCACTTAGATCATTGTTCCCTCCTCTGCTTAATCACGACCCACCTATAATTTTGGTTACATGTGCTCTTTATATGTTTATTTCTGAAGTATTGTAGCTTCCTTTTAATATCAATTGTTGGTTTTTAGTGGTTATTTTTGAAGGATTTCAAGAAGAAACATAGAAGCAGCAAGCTAGAGAAGCCAATTTCAGGAAGAGGGAAGAGGTACTCAAGAAATGTTGTCTACATATATGTTTATCATAATGTAAATATATTTTTAAATTGGTAATCACTCATAATAGTAATTACATGAGTAGTGAGCAAACCAATGACTGAAAAACTACATTTTTTTAACAGATAGACAAAAATCTCCAAATACACAAATAATTCACTGCAATTATTAGATTCATAATATAATAGTTTAGCACATACTAATCCCCATTTTTCTTGATGTTTATTTGTTTTGGTTACGATATTTAAGGCCGAGTTTTTTATTTTTTTGACTTTTTAATTTTAATGTTTGCAAGGTTTTAAAACCTACACACCAGATTTGATATCCAAGAATATTCTTGAAATGTGTTCCATCTTGCTGGAGTTGATAGATGATGTGTCTTCTGTTAAGTGCAATTTCATAAGCGATTCCATGGTGTATTTTGACCTTATTTATGATGATTGTTCATTCATCAAAGCGCATAAGCATATTATGATTATTGTATTAAAGGAGGTGTATTGACTAGCTTACCATCTCATGCTATAAGTGGGTATATTTTATTATGCCATCAAATCTAGGTTTTTGGAATGTTCACATTTTAAAGTTGGTTGCTACTTTAAAGTTTTCTTGACCATAAATTTATAGAAACCAATTTTAATTTCTCAAAACAGTTGTATTTATATTCTAAAATAGCAATGAACTTTAAATTTAAACCTTCCCTGACCCGTAGCGAAGCAAGGGCTCCCTTTCTAGTTCTTATTATAAATGATCAATATTATACTTAATTTTTTTTTTTTTTTTTTTTTTTTTTTTTTATAATTATTCTGTAGTTTTGCATCAACTAACTATTCCCTTCTTCTGTTACCGTTTCTTCTTTGTCTGTGGTACCAGTACCACCATCATCAGTTGCAGCTTCATCCATGGCTGGATTTCCCTCTACTTCTTCTGTTGCAACAGTGGGTTCATCTGGTGGTCTATCGTCTTCATTAACTTTAGCCTTCTGTAATAAGCTCCAGTACATAATGCTTGCTGTTAGGATCAAAATCATCTTCGGGTTAACCTGTCAACAATTAAAATTCGTAGTTGATGATGATGATGATGATGATGATAATGACACAACTTGTAAAGTTGTAATACAAAAGGACTCAATAGCAGTATTAAAATGATGTTACCTCGAGAATATCTTCAGGCAATAAGAAGATAGAACACCCCAGTTTTCTTGCAACACTAATTATATACGTTGCGTTTAACTTCTTATCCTCCTCTGTAATAAATCCAAACAAAAAAAAATGTTTATTTTCTCAAATTATTGCATCAATGGAATGAAGTTGTGAAAGTTTAAAAATTACCGGTCTCGCCCTTGGTAACAAGACCCCAGTTTACCACCCTCTTTTCCACTGCACTAAGAAGCTCAAGAAAGAAAATACCATCTGATAGGCGTTTATCCTGAATAGTTGCAAAGTTTATAGTTAATTAATATGATGAAATGGGATTATAAGAAAGAATGGAGTTAACAATATAATAGAATGTGCATGGTAAAAAAAAAAGCTTCATTTATTTATTAGAGAGGATTATAAATTAAATTGATAAATTAATAAAGAAAAAATGTTGTCACGTAAAATTAAGCTTCAATCAAATAAAGATATATAGTGAAATAAATTGCATATAAACATATTTCATGAGGTGATTTTTTTTTTATTCTTTGAAACAGTTTTTAATTTTTTTAGTGATAAAAAAATACCATGCAATCTCAAAATAGAATTACAATAGAAGAAATTACCTTCCACAACATTCGTTGTATGATGATAACTAAAATGTTTTAATTTTCTTATGCCATTTTAAATAATGAATTATTTTTATATTCAAAAAAAAAAAAAAAAACTAAGAAGTTTTTGATTTTTTTTTTCTAAAAAACATAGGTTATTAAAGATAATATAAGTAAAAGAAATTTATAATGCTTCATTCCATTCCATTCCCTCTTTTATTAATGCATATCAAAACACTAGTAACTATTCATGGGTATGTTTGGCTTACCTTGAAGCTATCCATGTGTCCTGATTTCCCTGTATCTTTCACTTTCTTGTTTGCCCATTGTAAAATATCAGCATCCGTTATTTCCTTTCCATGTCCATGAGTTCTTAAGTTTTTCAAGAGTTGAAGCATGCTAAATCTCATCAACTGCCATAAGAAAGCTGGGTGCATGCAATAATATCCAAACCTAATCACTAATTTCCTTCTTTTCTTCATCATACACAAGTATTTAAACATAACGCAAGAATAAAAAAAAAAACACAAACCTATTATAAGCTTTTTGTTTCCTGCAACAATGTCATTCCCAGCAACATTCACAAGAGAAAAATTTAATTCCTTTCCAATGCTTACAACTTGATTGCAATTTTCAACTTTTCTAAACGGCATTTTAATCGGAGGTTTGTTTGCTAGCCTCCATGTAACAGACCCTGGTGCAAGTTTATCAAGAACTTCCAAAAGAACCCATCTGTACAACAACACAAAAGAAAATATTAAAAACGTTAATTTTTAATTTCCAACAATCCTTGAGTGAGTATACTGACTATAACAAATGAGAGAACCAACCCGTCTCTGATATCCTCCCACACATTGTTAACATGTGTTTCAACTCCAAGACTGTTTATCCACATTCGGAAACATCTTTCTTCCCTTGATGTGGTTTCATCATCCGTCATCATTTCAGCAAGCACATTCGTAGTCTTTGCTTTATCTACTTTAAGCCCATTCCTGTTAACAAATTACATGCGGTTATACTTTTTACCAAAGGTAAAAGAGAAAATCACATAATTAAATAACCACTTCTACAGGTGACCTTAACAAATTGACCAAACTTTTTTCTTTTAACACAAATGATCACATATTTTGCAATGGGCCATCGTGCCTACAGCAAAATCGATTTCATTTTTGGTTGTGTGAATTGAATCATTCAAAAAACAATTTCATAAAGTGATTTTGCACCGGACCCATTACGAAATATGTATCATTTGTATAAAAAGCAAAAGAGTTGGTTGTTTTGTTCTAAAAATGGTTATTTTTGGGATTTTCTCAAGATAAAAACGTATTTTTTTGTGCATGAAGTAACAGGACCATACCTTTGATGGAATATTTGGGCAACAAATGCAAGATTTAAATTTGTAGATCCTTCCACGATATCCTTCGATGTAACATATCTTTTACAATCAAGTTTCTCAGCTTGCTCAATAATCAATTTTGCTCTTTCTGTTGGATCTTTTGTCTCCAAAGTTTTAGTGCTTCCGTGTTCGGGAGCAAGAACATTGAGTAAATGAGCGTACGCCTCTCCATCCTACAAGCCAAGATATTTAGATCAACTATTAGTATTAATCGAATGTTTGAGCATTATATGTATATTTGAATAGTATAGGGGCTTGTTGTGTAATTCTCCCATACCTTTAGATCGGACGAAAAGTTTGTAACTTCTTTCTTGTAGCCTGTTTTTTTTAACTGGTAATTCATCCATTTCAACAGAACTTTTTCGGGGGCCAAACTCATGAGCTCTTCTGCTTCCTGTCATTCAACATTGTAATATCAAGTAAGTAAAATAAACCACAAATTTTATTAGATAACACAAACTTTGTAAGAAATCAAACAATATATCAATCACCTTACTATCTTCAACCATTTCGGCCAACTCAGGAGTTTTCTTGAAATCAACATCGGCTAGAAGTTGTATCTGAAAATGTCAAAGATTAAGTTAGAAAGATAAACTATGAATTAGTCAACAAAAAAGAAAAAAAAAACATTGATCATTACCTTAACTATTTGAGAAATCAACCCGAGTAATAGGTGAGGCTGTCAATATGAACCAAAAAAGATTAATAACTTGAATTTACATCTTTTGAACTCATAATTCCATCAACTTACTCTTCCTTCAGCCAAATCCTGTGTGCCAATGTTGACAACAGTGCAGCCTATAGCCTTTGCAGAATTGAGGCAAAGAGTATGATTTTCGTTTCTTTCCCATGGATTAAGAACTTTTTTAGTGTTAATGGCACGTTCATCTATTGTACCAGGGACGGCTATATTAATCAGCTTACTACAAAAAAACGCTTTCACAAATCAATGAAAAGCATTGTTCTAAAAAGAAGAGTTTATGGAAGAAAAGAAAGAACATTTAGTTGTTGATACCATAAAAGAACTCCATCTTTGGCTAGATCGAATAAAGCATTGGTGGCAGCGTCTATAGGAAGAAAGTCCTTTAAAAACTTGTCTTCTCCTAGAAAATTGTTAATGTGGTTAACATATGAAGCTTTTTCTGTCTCACTAATGCTATGGCGAAGGGTGGTTGCACCGGACTTGACAAAAGATGAAGTAGTTCTGAAAGTTTTTGAAGTACCCAATTTTGCACTTGCTCGAGCTTGTAAATTTAAATATACCTATAATCATCATAAAATGAAAATGATAACTTCATTCATATATACATACCAACTAAAGAATCAAGATCCAATTCCATAAGGCCCCATTTGTTACACTAGACATGACAAATGATCTTGTAACTAGGACTGAGACTGATGTTAATGAGACAAAAACTGTCTACCCAAAAAGGTGGGACAAGAGTGTCTAACATGTTTGATGCTAATGCAACAAAATTTGTCTCATACAAAAAGATGGAACAAGGTGAGACAAGACTGTTGTCTGTGCAAAAGACATGAATGTCTTGTTCATTCTCAAATAGAAAATAGTTATTCTCAAATAGAAAATAGTTCTGGGAAGTTTGTCTAGTCTTGTGTAACAAATGTAGCCTAAGGGATGGTTTTCGACTCACCCGAAGGAACCCCTCAAAATCCAAATCTTTGGCCAAATCACTATAAGAGTCACCTAGCATACGTGAGACCTCATCTTGGCTTGATACTTCATTGAAGGGCTTTAATTTTGCCAAAACTGGCGGTAAATCTACTATTTTGACTGTGCCGGCTTGATTTCTTGCTGAAATAAACTATATAAACAAGATCCGAAATGAGCCAATTTGATTATGTTGAATTTAAGAAGAAACGTAAAAAAAAAATTAAAATGGCATACTTTGGTTCTAAGTTTACGAAGCTCCACTTGTGTGAATTGGCTCTGAAGCCATGGATCATTGACAAAGACACCCTCGAATGTAGACATCTTTGGCTTGTTTCCACAATTGAGAAAATCTTGAAATATATCAACGACAATTAAACAATCAGATGCGTTAATCGCAAAGAACCCAGATGAACCAATATGCATATAATCATTCAAGAAAATAGCAATCTACGCGAAGGTGGTCATATGGATATATATCATTGTGTTCAAGAACAAACATTACAAGATCGAACTGTTACCATCAAGAAGCACAAGATTCAAGAAATTACAGATGGGATGAAAAAAAAAGCAAATAGCAAAACCTTAATAAGATTGATCATGGATCAATAATCCATGTTGAAGAAGCCGGAGAATCGACGTAGGGTTGCTGATTGGTACGTTTCGGTGATTTTGTTTATGTGAATGGAAAAAGATGGAGGGGGAGTGCATAGAGAGAGGAGAGAAAATCGTATTGTCTGTTGGACCCGCGTAAACTTGGGAAATGAAAATCGAAGAGAAGGTGGTGGTGGTTTACGATTGTGATTTGTATCGTCGTCTTATTAACATGGGGTGGGGACTTGCCCATTTTGAGTGCCAAAATTATCGCTTTGGGCAAATTATAAAATCACTCCCTTAATTTAATCACAAACTTCATCTTTTAATTTTCTCAATGTCATCCTACGTAATTAATTCGTTTCCAAAAAAAATAGTGTTTATTATTTAAAAAAAAAGGACAATTAGAGATTTATGTTACTATCAATACAAACACTAATTTTTTCTTATTTCCTCTCTGTCCTAAAACAAACCCCTTCTCTTCCTTTTGGCATTCATCGACCATCACATAACAAGGAAGAAAGGCGCCATGCTTGATTTCTTTATTAGAGTCTATAACAATTATTTGCGTTGCTCATGTGGATACAAATAGAGGTGGTCATCATTTTTTGTCATAGTTTCTACACTAAAAGATATCCATTTAAACCTAAGGTAAAATCAACAACCCTTTGTGGTTGTGTAATTTGGTTACTCATGTTTGATCCAAAATGAAATTTCTTATGAATTAATTTTAAACAATATTTTGTGGTGTGTCATTTGTTTCCTATATCCATTAATTCTCAATAATTATACCAGAGCTTTTATTGAATCTCTTTGATTTCCTTATTGATCTTTTCTGATTGTTCATCGTCATCCATTTTGATGATGTTTGGTAATTATCAAAATATTTCATTTTTAAATATCTTAGAAATTCGATTTTTTATGGTTTGAATTGAATTTGAGTTGTTGAGGTATGTTAATTTTATAAAAAAAATTCACATGCAAAGACTTTATAAAAAAAGATATTTAAAACTTTTTTTCATTTTGATGTATATTGGTTTTTTACATTTTCTTTTTTTGATTGAACCTTGTGGTTGTTGACTTTATGTAACGATTTTTTGTGTTTTAAAGCCTTGTCATTATTATAACAAGTTAGGATTTTCAATTGTATGTTCTAGGTTTTTCCATCATAAATTAGAATAGGTTCTATTTTTAGTAATATAAAAATATACAATAAGAAGACCCGAATACTACAACCCTAAATATATCATTGGTGGACCTCTCAACCAAATAATCAAACAACACAAAGGTATCCTAGACTCCTAGTGCTTGGTTAATCTTTGGCCGGTAGCCTTGGCGCAACACTTATGGATACAGCTATCAATGGTTCCTAAGAGAAGACACAAACGACAGACCGTGGTGTATGACAAGCCTAGCGGAAATGCTTAACGGGTTTTCTTTTGATCATTTTTTGTTACCTACTCGGAGCAAAAATTGGTTTTTGTTCTCTTATTTTTTATCAATCAATTTTATGTTGACTAATAAAATTGTTATGGATTAGGGCTTGGGCAATAAGTGGTGTTGTTGTTGTTGTTTTATATGATATGGACTATATGTATTTTTAATATTGTTTAGAAAACACTAAAATTGAGTTTTGTGATGAATTGTCTCAGAATTATAAAATTATTTTTAAAATTGGTTTTAACTTTTTTAGATTAGATTTTTGATTAAGAAAAACTGTTTTAACGACATAACGTAAATTGTTTTAACAAGTAGTATAGACGGATTCTTTTTTTTTTTTTGAAAGAGCAGTGTTGACGGATTCTTTGTATGCATACAAAATTTTTATAACACTAAATTTTCGTACAGCAATGATTATACAAATAGAACACTTTTATTAAATTTTGTAATTCAATCGTTAGAACAATTGCATGTGTAGCTTAAGCTATATTATAATTACGTGGCCAATTTTGGGTCCATGTAAAACCTAAGCAAAAATTTACGATTCTAAATTGGAGGATTTAACTATATAGGACCGTGTTGTGACCTAACCACAGGAAAAATGTCGAGACTAAACATGTCAGTTAGACACCGATAACAGGCTCCTTGATCCTCAAAAGACAATTACATAAGAATATATAGAGAATACCTAAATTCTAATGGCTAAACCCTAAAGGGCTTGGGTCTAAACCTGATCAATCACTAACATTCTCTCACAGTTTGATCAGGAGGAGACGATTAAACTGGAAAAATAAACAAAAAAATAATAAAATAAAACATAAAAACTAGATGAAGATAGTGGCAGCAGCGATGGCAGAACTCTGACGATGGCGGCTAACATCGACTGCTTGTCGGAGAAGAAGAGAGAAGAATCGGCAGCCAGAGGCGGTTCCATTGTAGAAGAAGAGAAGAGCAACGACGACGACGATCATGCAATCAACGGTAGAGGAGTCCGGAGAAAGGCAGCGAGAAAAAAAGATGGCTCGAGCTACGGCGAACGGAGCAAATTTCAGGGAGATCGATGATTGCAATGTTGATAGAGAAAGAGACGAATGCAGATTAGAGACTGCCCTAATGGAGAAGGTGTCATTGGAGAGACGCGACATCAACGGATAAGGTGTCATTGGAGAGAGGCGGCATTAACATTAGAAGGGGTTGCATCGAAAAAGAGAACTAAAGAAGTGGCTAGTTGAGGAGGAGACAGAAGGCGAGGAGGCAAAGGTCATCTGAGAAGGAGGTAGGTGGTAGAAGTAGACGAAGCAATAGAAGAAGCTAATGAAAGGGATCTGGTTTGCTGCCAATGACCGTTTTATTATTTAGGCGGGGAATTGAAGAACCGCAAAAATATGCAACATAATGAAGGCACCTCCGAAGACTATTAGAGAAGGTCGCCGGAGGTGGAGGGCGGCGGCTACGGGTTGTGGTCAGAAGTAAGGTTTTAACCTAGACTTTGATACTATATAAGATAATAGATTGTTTGATCCTCAAAAGACAATTACATATGAATATATAGAGAATACCTAAACCCTAGTGGTTAAACCCTAAAAGGCTTGAACCTAAACCCTAATCACTAACACCGATTACATCTCATAAAAGATTTCAGAGTTGTATTAGTAATGTAATTGGAACCCGTTATTTATCGATTAAACTTATTATTATGTATATAATCAATAAAACATCATAATAAGCTTTAATGCAGATCTTAGCCTTTATTAAATTAAGTTTTTATACATATAATGATGATTAATTCATAAAAGATTAAAAATTAATAATAATAAAAAAACTAAAATGAACTTTTATTTATTTCGTCGATATCAATAAAATCCGTAAACTAATTGTCGCTGTGTTCTTTGTTGGAAAGTAGGAAATTTAATGTTGTTAACATCGGTGAATGGTATCATGACTTGAGGATTATCCTCCAATATAAAAACAAATTGTACATCCTTTGGAAACCATTTCTTTTACGACCATCTAATTGATTCGTCAAAAGATGAAGTAGTTCGGAAAGTTTTTGAAGTCCCCAAATTGTATTTGCTTGTGATTGTAAATTTACATATACATATTATCATCAAATGAACCCTATTCCCTAGCAACTATCCTTTTGTAGATGTTTTTCCTAAAAACAAACCCTAAAAAATCGTCATCTTTTTGTTAGAAACCATATTGAACATGGATGAAACAATCCGTTTATAAATTGAGATTTTTGGTGGTCAGTCACTTTAATCACCCGTTTCCAGTGGTTTGCCACTTTTAGTAAGTCATTGCATTCACAAATATGAAACATGTTCAACATATCCTTATGGGAAGAAAGGTGTGACGTTTGATATTGAATGGTTTTAGTAAAGTGGGTTTGATTTTTATCGTTTGGTTAAACTATGTTTGAATTTAGGGTTTGTGAAAGACAAATGGAAAAGATAAAGGGCAAGCAATTACAGACGGGGGGCTTTAAACTCTTTCTGGTGACCCTCACATTTGGGTGTATATGGGAACTTCATCTATAACCTCTTGATTTGGTGTAATCGATCACTAGGTTTTGGAGAGAAAGAGATAAAGACAAAAGGGTGAGAGAGATAGCGAGAATAAGGAAGAATATAGTGGTAGGTAGGGATGCAAGTGGGTCCTATGGATCTGTAACTGAAAACCAAAAAATGGAATTTAATAGAATAGAAACCGGATCGGTATATAGAAATTGGTTCTGGTTTAGTTCTGGGTATGAGGCTAAGTAAAATAGGTCTAAAAGCGGAAAACCCAGAAATATCAAAGTGAGTAGGGTAAAAATGGGTAATATAGGTCTAGAAATGGAAAACCTAAAATCCGGAAAAACCATAATTTTTTGGTACTTGCTTAGTGGGTTAATATCTTTATTGGTTTGATATCTTTATTTTATAACAAGTCAAAATACATCTTATTCATGGAATTGAGTAATATTAGACTATCAAATTCAACCTTTATATTGGTTTGAACTTTGAAAATTTCTAGATTTGTTATCCCGACTTCAAGCGACTGTAAGTGTAACATCCCAAATTTCAAGACCAAAAATTTCATTTTTAATTTAAAGATTCATAAAACAGATTACTGAAAATGCCATCAATGTTATCTCATATCATGAAAAGCATAAGTTAACCATCTCAAAAACATATCATAGGAAAACAATTTCAGAGTACAAATCCCAAGAATCTCATGTGCGTAAAATCGTGTGTGCGATGCGCTGCTATCGTGCCAGCTCCTTTCCCTTCGAAGAAGAAGGACCTGAAACAAAAACTGAAAACTGTACGCACAAAACTTAGTGAGTTCCCCCATCATACCACATACCATATAATAACATACTGTCTAACATGTCCGAGTACTAGACTACCCCTTCGGTCTCTTTCAACCTGTAACTGCCTAGCATATCAGGGTGTTGGCCTACTCCTTCGGTCTCTTTCAACCGGTAACCTGCCTAGCATATCAGGGTGCTGGCCTACCCCCTACGGTCCTTTCGACCGGTACCGGGGACTATTTCACCCCTACTTCTACCATATAGCATCCTGGTACATAAACACATAAGTCATATACTGCCTAGCTTATCAGGGTGCTGGCATACCCCTTCGGTCCTTTCGATCGGTACTGGGGCCTATCCTACCCCTCCCATTACTATCACATAATATCATATCATACTAGCACATAAAGCATAACAGATAGTGGAATACCAGATAATTATCACAAAGACAATCATCTCTACTATAACTCTTACTAGTGTGCCGACATTGGTGCCTTTGACCCACTTCTACTGGAAGGTAACTCACCTCAAATGTCGTGTAGTAGCTGAACTGTCCTCGGCTCTGGGATCAACTCCTCTCAAACCCCTACACATAAAAATCTCCTTTAATTACCCTTTCATACCCATACCCCCTTTAAGGGTCAACTATGATCAATGGTCAAAGTCAAAGTCAATATCCAAGTCAAAGTCAACATCCTGGTTGACTCAACTTGGCGAGTTGGTCCGTCAACTCGTCGAGTTCCATGATCCATAAAACCCTGGAAATCTCGATCCAACTCTTCGAGTTCTTTCATGAACTCGTCGAGTTCCTCCTAATAACAGAGTCGAGGCATTTCACACACAACTCCCCGAGTTCCTCCTTGAACTCGTCGAGTTCTTCAATCTTCAAAACCAAAAAAAACCATGGCCAACTCGCTGATTCATCTCCTAGACTCGACGAGTTTGCTCAGTAACATAAAAGGTTGGGGGACCACGACCCAACTCCCCGAGTTGGATGAACAACTCGTCGAGTCCCCCTTGGTCTAAATCCATTCAGTCACTTCCAATCGAGTTCAATGCTTCTAAACCATAGATCTGGTCCCCTAGGACTCAGTTACCACGTAAAGTTGCTAACTTTACGTTCATGCATGGTGTCATGAAGCTAGAAACACCAAAACTAAGCTATATAAGAGATCTAGGGCATGGGGAACGGCCAAGGCTTGATAAAGCTGGCAACTTTAAGCCTCATAAGCTCATGAGTGCCTAGATCTGAAGTCACAACTTCATGATACACTCAAATCCCGAAAATAACTTCAATATGGCCCAAAAGTGACAAAATACAACCCTAAATGAAGATCTAATCAATAGAAAGCCAAGGTATCAACTTTATACTTCAAATGAGTCAGAAATGCAGCTCAAATTCCGGATCTACTGACTTCCTCTTGAATCCTCAAGTTTCTCCTTCCTTCTCAAGCTTCAAAATCACCAAGAACACACAATAATGTCTCAAAACACTCAAAAGTGGATTAGGGTTTCATGGCTAGGGTTTGGGGTGATGGAGGCTGCAAGTGAGGCCAACCTTTGGAGGTTAAGGTGTTTAAATAGGGTGCAAAACCTTGAAAATTAGGATTTCACTCTGGCAGCCCTACTCATCGAGTTGAGGTTCTCAACTCGTCGAGTAGACTTCAAGTCCCGCGTCTAAATTCCATTCCTACTCGACGAGTTTGGGGCCTCCAACTCGTCAAGTCCCTTTGCAAAAATGAATAATTTGATTTAAAATACATACCAGGATCCGGGCGTTACAAATCCCCCCCACTTATTTTAGACTTCGTCCTCGAAGTCTGCTGCGTCTGGGAATAGCTCTGGGTAGTGCTCCCTCATCTCGTCCTCCGGATCCCAGGTCCATTCTGAGCCCTTGCGGTGCTGCCATTCCAACTTCACCAACTCAACCCTCTTGTTTCTCAGATCCTTCGTCTTCCTGTCGAGGATGGCTACCGGTCGCTCGATGTAGTTCAGGCTGTCATCCAACTGAATATCCTCTAGAGGCACCACTATAGAGTCATCTACCAAGCACTTCCACAGCTGGGAGACATGAAAGGTGTTGTGGATCTGACTAAGCTCGACTGACATCTCCAGTCGATACGCAACTCGGCCCACCTGGGCCAAAACCCGGAACGGACCAATGTACCTGGGGCCCAAATTGCCCCGCTTCCTGAACCGGATGACACCTTTCCAAGGTGACACCTTCAGGAGAACCATATCTCCTACCTGAAACTCAAGGTCTGAACGGCGTTTGTCGGCATAACTTTTCAGCCGACTCTGAGCAGTCTGAAGCCTGCTCTGGACCTGTTGGATCCTCTCTGTCGTCTTGAGTACCACTTCGGTACTCCCTATGACCCTCTGTCCAACCTCACCCCAACATATCGGGGTTATGCACTTCCTCCCATATAACATCTCGAAGGGAGGACGGTCGATGCTCGCGTGGTAGCTATTATTGTAGGAAAACTCTGCCAAGGGAAGGTAAGTATCCAAGCTACCACCCAAGTCTAATACATATGCCCACAACATGTCCTCCAAGGTCTGGATGGTCCGCTCACTCTGACCATCCGTCTGGGGGTGAAAAGCCGTACTAAAATGCAGACGAGTACGGAACTCGTCATGAAATTTCTTCCAAAATCTGGAAGTGAACCGTACATCTCGATCAGAAATCACAGAAACTGGCACTCCGTGTCGAGCTACCACCTCTCGGATGTAGATGTCGGACAGCTTCTCGGCCGAAATGCTCTCCTGGATCGGGATGAAATGGGCACTATTGGTCAACCGATATACGATGACCCAAATCGAATCCACTCCCCGTACGGTCCTGGGAAGCTTCGTGATGAAATCCATAGTAATATCCTCCCACTTCCACACAGGGATATCCAACGGTTGTGTCTTGCCGTGAGGCCTCTGGTGCTCTGCCTTGACCTTCCTGCAGGTCAAGCATCTCTCAACGTACGAGGCTACATCCCGCTTCATGCAGGGCCACCAGTAATCAGGAAAAAGATCTCTGTACATCTCCGTCGCCCCAGGATGGATGGAAAATCTGGACTTATGCGCCTCCTCCATCAGGATTTGGCGCACACCGCCTGCGTACAAAACCCACACTCTGTGGTGAAGTGTCAACAGTCTGCGGCTAGTGTAACGCCCGCAGATTTGGGCTAGTCAATTTAGAGACAATGAGCGTCAAAATGACTTTTTGATGGAAGATTATTTAGAAGGATTAATCTTAACCAAGTTATAGTATATGTCACAAGGGTTCCGTACATAAAAATAACGCCGAAATCCGAGTTATAACGAAGAAGTTATGACCCGTCGAAGTTTTACGGCAAAACCGGCACGACACCGGGAATCGTAAAAAGTGAATTTACGATAAAATACTTTCTAGCCTTAGCGATCTAAACGAAAGTCGTAGTATATGTTAACCGAGAGTGTGCATAAAAAGAACGTCCAAATCTGACTTCGTATGAGGAAGTTATGATTTTTCTAAGATTTAACATATGAAGCTTTTTCTGTCTCACTAATGCTATGGCGAAGGGTGGTTGCACCGGACTTGAAAAAAGATGAAGTAGTTCTGAAAGTTTTTGAAGTCCCCAATTTTGCACTTGCTCGAGCTTGTAAATTTAAATATACCTATAATCATCATAAAATGAAAATGATAACTTCATTCATATATACATACCAACTAAAGAATCAAGATCCAATTCCATAAGGCCCCGTTTGCTACACTAGACAGGAAAAACGATCTTGTACTACATGTGGAGTACATTGAACTAGGACTGAAACTGATGTTAATGAGACAAAAATTGTCTCACCCAAAAAGGTGGGACAATACTATCTGACATGTTTGATGCTAATGCAACAAAATTTGTCTCATACAAAAAGATGGAACAAGGTGAGACAAGACTGTGTCTTTTGCGTGTACAAAAGACATGAATGTCCTGCTCATCCTCAAATAGAAAATAGCTCTGGGAAGTTTGTCTAGTCTTGTGTAACAAATGTAGCCTAAGGGACGGTTTTCGACTCACCCGAAGGAAGCCCTCAAAATCCAAATCTTTTGCCAAATCACTATAAGAGTCGCCTAACATGCGTGAGACCTCATCTTGGCCTGATACTTCATTGAAGGGCTTTAATTTTGCCAAAACTGGCGGTAAATCTTCTATTTTGACTGTGCCGGCTTGATTTCTTGCTGAAATAAACTATATAAACAAGATCCGAAATGAGCCAATTTGATTATGTTGAATTTAAGAAGAAACGTAAACAAATTAAAATGGCGTACTTTGGTTCTAAGTTTACGAAGCTCCACTTGTGTGAATTGGCTCTGAAGCCATGGATCATTGACAAAGACACCCTCGAATGTAGACATCTTTGACTTGTTTCCACAATTGAGAAAATCTTGAAATATCTCAACGACAATTAAACAATTAGATGCATTAATCGCAAAGAACCCAGATGAACCAATATGCATATATAATCATTCAAGAAAACAACAATCTACGCGAAGGTGTTCATATGGATATACATCATTGTGTTCAAGAACAAACATTACAAGATCGAACTGTTACCATCAAGAAGCACAGGATTCAAGAAAATACAGATGGGATGAAAAAAAAAGCAAATAGCAAAACCTTAATAAGATTGCTCATGGATCAATAATCCATGTTGAAGAAGCCGGAGAATCGACGTAGGGTTGCTGATTGGTACGTTTCGGTGATTTTTTTTATGTGAATGGAAAAGATGGAGGGGGAGTGCATAGAGAGAGGAGAGAAAATCGTATTGTCTGTTGGACCCGCGTAAACTTGGGGAATGAAAATCGAAGAGAAGGTGGTGGTAGTTTACGATTGTGATTTGTATCGTCGTCTTATTAACATGGGGTGGGGGACTTGCCCATTTTTAGTGCCAAAATTATCGCTTTGGGCAAATTATAAAATCACTCCCAATTAGAGCACCTGGCATGGGCCTGCACAAGGCCGTTAACGTGGCTCGGCCATAAGGGAGAAGGGAGTCTTTCCCTTCCAACACACTGAACCCACTGCCACATCAGTTTTTCTTTTTCATTTTTCTTCATCTTTTCCAACCCACAACACACGAAACCCTATCTTTTTCAACTCACTCAACCCATTCAATTAAAAATACAAAACGATCAAGGTAAATTCTTTATTAGCAATAGAGTTACTACAGGTACCACTCCGGGTTGTTTAATTGGTTTCACTAACCCACTTCATCCTCTATCTCTCTACTTTCTCTCTCTCATTTTCTCTTGTACCATGTATTTTAAAACTTGTATCTTAGTTGTTTTGTATTTTTTTAATTGAATGGGTTAAGAAAGATATGATTTCCGTGTGTTATGAGTTGGGAAAGATGAAGAAAAAGAAGAGACAAAAATTGATGTGACAGTGGGTTCAATGGTTTGGGAGCGAATGACTCCCTCCTCCCTAACGCGATCATAACGAGATGAACACCCCTCCCCCCTCACCTTCTCGTTGTCACTCGTTGCATTGTTTCTTGTGGGCGTCTTGACCGGATGAAACGAGCCAAAAAAATGGACCGTTTGGAAATTAGATCGTTGTCAAACGGTCAAATTCAAATAAAAAAAATTACTTTTTTATTTTTACTATAAATACAACACATTAACTCATTTTTTTTACACATTTCTCATTTTCGCTCTATATTTTATAAAATCTCATACTTTCTACAACAAAAAATGGATCAAAACCCAAACACACAACCAAACACAACCTCGCCTCACGGATTTGCCGGTTACGAAAATTATTTCAACATTTTATCATCTCAATGATCACCACAAATCCCATACCAAGGAGCCTCTTTCAATTCCGCTTCACCACCACTGCAATTTCCTAACTCACCTTACCTTCAACAAAATCTTTTTGGCTAAAACCCAAATTGCAACAAAATCTTTTCCCGACTTTCTCTTTGATGCAACAACAACCACCCAACCACCACTACCAACACAACCACCACCTCCAATACAACCATCGGTCGAAACACAAATGGGAGGTAGTAGGAGAGGGAAAAGGAAAGGAATAGGGAAAGGGAAAACTTTAGCGGTTGAAATGGAAAGTAAGGAAGTTCCACAATGGTGGACTCCAAAGGAGGAATATGCTTTGACAGTGACATGGTTTATTACTTCAAAAGATGAATTTTGCGGTAATGGTATGAAGAAAGGTGCTTATTGGGGGCGGTGCTCGAAAAATTCCGTGCTATGTTAAAGAAAAAACTGTATCGCAATACGGACATGCTAAGCAGCAAATGAAGTCAAGTAACTAAGTGGTGCACAAAATTCAGTGGTATTTACACCGGGCTTCAGGCGCAACAACAGAGCGGAGCAAACGACTTTGATTTGTTCAAATCTGCAAAACAACAATATCGGGTCGAAATGGGACATGTGTTCGAGTTCGAGAAATCATGGGAATTGCTGCGAGTGGATTCAAGGTGGAATAAAACTCCTACATCATCGGAAGTTCAATCCAAGAGGTCTCGAAATTCAAGCCCGTTGAACGTGTCGGACGCACGGACTCACATTGACCTAAATGACGACATCGATGGGATCCCGAATGATATCGATGAGATCTCCCCACCACGACAACTGTCCAGACGTGAAAAAGCGAGACGCACTGCAAGGCATACGGAGGATCTTGAGGCGAAAGCAAAAGATGCAGCGGAAATGAAAGCGAATTGATGAGCATAATTTAGACAAAACTTCAAAAATGGTCCCTGTGGTTTCCGAAAATCTGAAGTTTAGTCCCTAATTTTTAAAAACCTCACAGATGGTCCCTGTGGTTTCAAAACTTTTAACAAATGGTCCTTTTCGCTAACTCCGTTAGCTTTTGGCCGTTAAGTGAAGGGCATTTCTGTCTTTTCACTACCACAGGGACCATTTATGAAGTATTGCCCTTATTTAAAAAAATGATAATAATAATTATTTAATATTAAAGGTCCCACTCTCTCTCTCTCTCTCTCTCTCTCTCTCTCTCTTTCTCTCTCTCTCTGTCTGTGTGTGTGTGCGCACACTTTGACTATAAAAAAAACTAAACCCAGGAAACAAAAACATGAGACCCAACCTGATTCTCAATGTTCATCATTCTTCCTCATTAATCATTATCCCCAGAAATTGACAAATCCTACTTGTTCTTGAATCCACAACTAACCCTATCAATGTTCATCAGTCTTTCTATGTCTTTCTGGCTTGGTTATTATTAATTTTTTGGTTAAACTAATTGCAAAACAAATCTAAACTAGAAATCCCCATCGATTCACTCGATCATACACCAATACTAAAAAATAAAATAGAAAATTAAACTTTTGTTTCATCAATCTTGTCGTCGATCTCCTTCTTTTTCATCTTCTCCAACTCCTGTAATTTCTTTACATTCAAGAAGAAATCAATCATGAAAGTTTCATAAGAAGGAAAATTCTCGTAACCAGAGAAGTAATTTATATCAACCTGATATCCGAGAGAAACTTATAGCGCCACCAGATTCTGATGCCATCTTCTCTATGGCCTCATTTGAAAGATCCGACAATGAACTCCATTTCACACATTTAACGTAGTCGTCGGCAACGTAAACCTTGAAGATGATCCCACTGTGGTTCACAAACTGTTGCAGCACCATGGGTTTAGACCTTCTCTTTCCAGGGACTCCCCTAATCGCCAATGCCTTCCATCCAATTCACTGTCGTTTGGATTTTCAAACTTATTTCAGAGTATGAACATATCACCAAATGGTATGGAGAGAGTGGCCGGACGCATCCATAAGAACAATCTCGGCCTTGTTAGCATTGGCGTAGTTGTCGACTCGAAAGACGAGGTTTCCCGTGGTGTCGAAGACGGTGAATCTGTCGCAACTGAAAAGCATGGATGTGGTTTCCGGAAGAATACTGAAGCAAAAAATGGTTCTTCAAGTCGCATAACTTCATGCTTATAGTTGACCAAATTTGGGATAACTAATTTGATTCCATGGGTCCAATCGAGCTTCATCTCGATGAAGTCAACCTAATACGGTCGGATAGTGTAACACCCCAAATTTTTCAAAACATTTTCAAATGCTATGGTTATAAAAATATTTGGGTATTAACTCCCACTTAACATAAAACCGGTCCCACAAAAACAATTATAGTTAAAACCTTGGGTGTTACCACTAAGCATCATACAACCATAGCTAGCAAATACGAATTACATCAATAACATTAAATAAGAAACTTAACAAGTTTCACTCCATTCTCTATCTCTTAATCTTCTAACTTCCATCTATCAAAATTCTCCTTAATTGCAACCTGGAATACATGGCATTAAAAAGAGATACGTAAGACAAAAATGTCTCGTGAGCTACGTGGGGTTGTGACCCAAAACATTTATCACTTTTCCATCAAAAACGTTTCATCTTTGCAAAACATAGTTTTAGACCATAAATCAATTTCAAGCATTTTCAAGGAAAACTCGATTCGTATTCATCATAAATATCATTTCATTTCATATCATATCTTATCATTTCATTTTAAAAGACATATTTCTATATTCCATTTTATTTTATCATTAAGGGCTAATTCCGGTATTAAACCGTTGCCATTTTTATACTTAGGGTCTACGTCCAATAAAGGAACCACTCCCACGTCTAGACTAAGGTGGAAAGAACAAATCAATCCATCAAGGCATCATTTCCATTAGGACATCTATCTCGTGAAGGGGAGGCGCTACCCCGATAGATTCCTCCAGTGCCTCTTACGAGGTATCATGGCCCGGGCAGTTTTCATTTCATTACTTTCCATTCCTTTTCATTACTTTATATTTCTTGTCGTTACTTTCTATGCTTTACACATTTCATACATTAGTATCATAATACTAGTTTTAAAACATTTCAAACATATTATCAAAATATTTGTTCTTCAAAACGTTCCTTGCTTTCAAAAACATTCTTGCCTTCAAGGCATTCTTTCAAAACATTCTTTCCAAAATCATTCAAAACTTTCACTTCAAAACGTTTCATATATCAAAACATTAGTATTTCATTATTATAAAAATCATTTTGCCATGTACCCCAAAGTAAGGAAATTGCCAACACGTACTCACCTCAATCACACTTAGGTTAGCTAATGCTCTTCTAGTTCCTTTCCCTAGATCAATCCTCTTCAAACACTTCCTACACCATATATGGACATAAGTCATTAAAATGACCAAAATACCCCTCAAAGTTTCAAATACTAAATTTTATTGCTTCATACTATTCCTTATGTAAAAATATGAATGTAGGCGAAAACCGCATGTAAATCTGAGTCCGTATGCAAAAGTTATGAGGAAAAATACTAAAGTTCAGATTTGTCGTCTAGCCGGGCAATCTGCTGTCTGTGCGCGTGCCGCGTGCTTGACCACGCGGGTCGCGTCCCGTAGCAGCCCAAACACCCTCAAAAACTCACTTTTTGAGTCTTAAACTTTCTTAGATGTTTTTGGTCTTTTAGGTAACCAATTGTAACACTTTTAAAGGTTTCCAAGCACTACTAGAGGACATTTTATCATTTCAAAACATTCAAATTAATTCATCAAGCCCTTTATCAAAGTGTTATGTTCATAATGTTTACAAACACTCAAATGAAAGGGTTAAGAACTCAAGTTGCTCAAAAACACTATTGAACCAATATGACTTATTCCCAAATCATTTAATACATCATTGGGTGTTGTTAAGTACATAAAACCACAATTTATCTCATTGCAAGTACTTCATCCAACTATGGAATCCTCAATTCTATTCCATGTTTCCCAAATTGCCCTTTAGGCTAAAACAATCACTAGAACCACTTATAGCTCAAGAGATCCTTCATGTTTATGTTTCAATATCATTTCTAGAGTGTCAATTAATGTTTATGAATGTCATTCACTTCTAATATATAAATAATCATGTGGTTATCCTTAGATTTCCCAAAATGCCCCTTATAACCACAAATTCCATGGGTTAATCCAATAAACTATCTACACTTAGTATTTTGCATCTAAATCATTCTAATAGCATCCATTCATGGTTATGAACTTCGTTTGCTCAACAGTTATACCTTAATGCATAAAATCCATTGATGTCATCACATCTTTCCCAAAATCACCTAAAATTCATGTTTACGCAACATTCTACCATCATGGATGTGTTTGAGTATTCCAATTGGATTCATTGTCATCAAACATCATCTAGGTCATTCAATCCATTCCAATTTAACATATAAACATGAAATCCCCAATTTAGATTTCTAGGGTTTCTGGAGATTTTTACTCAAGTCATCAAATCTACCAATATAGTGATTAAATTGAGATTGGAATCACCAAAACTAATCAAGGGAGGTTAGAAACCAAAACCCTAACCCTTAGAAGAAGCTAAACTCGACATTGGTGTTTTCTCCAAGCATTGAACTCGAAATTTAGGAGTAATAGAGAAGAGATTATACCTAATTAGCCTTTGATTGTTTCCCTTCTTGTTTGAATGCTTCTAAACTTGCTTGATTCAAACCCTAGGAGCTCTTTAGATCAAAATCTCCATTAGGGAGTTGTTCCCTTGCAAAACACAATCTGAAGAAGAAGAACGAAAGAGGCTAGCATCTTATTTCCCAATATTTTTACAATTGGTTCCTCTAGTTTACATTATTTGGCCAAACCGCACTAAACCACAATATTTGTGACTTTAACTTAAGTTTTTGACATAAGAAGTCCTTCTACATCCATTTTATAACTTTGTTAGTCCCTTTCATTATTTGAGTCAACCCTTTGGTCAACTCACTTTGCCAACGTGACAGTTTTGGCCCCTTTAACCTTTAAAATGTTATTATTTCCCACTTTTAACTTTCTAAACTTCATATCAATTAATGATATGATTAACCCAATATTATTTGACTATATAAATCATATTTCATTTATTTAATTTATTAATTTAACAACCTAGTCTTAAAAGTTTTGGATGTTACAATTATCTACCCCTTAAAAGGATTCCGTCCTCGGAATCACTTCGCGGATCATCTCATTAGAATTTCATCCCGACATTTTTTTTAAATTCTTATATGGTCATATCACCTTGGTTAATTTATCACAATTTCAATCAATCGCAATAACTTTTAATACATCATTAGGGTTTATTAACCCTCTTGGATACTTTTACCCTTTTTTTTGTCCAATTTTGAACTTTTAACACTATCATGCAATAAGGTTATCCAACCTTAAGTCAACATTTGTATCTTTCCTTACTTAGGTATTCTATATTTCCTAAGCATGTACCTTCATGCTTATGCACATCACCAATATTCCATTGATTATTAATTTCATTAGTAAGTCATTACCCCGATTCAGCTTCAAATATATCTTTTATTCTTCTCATTTTTAACCTCCTATGGTGTCAAAGTCTCAAACATAAAGTAGTATACCTGACTTTTCTTGAACACTTGCCACAACATGATTTACATGCTCTACCTACTGACATCTCATATGACTTACATGACAAAACATACTATGGTACACGTACCATTTCATTTTTATCACTATAATCGTAGTCAATCCATTGTTGGATTTTATACTTAGAGTTTAATCACTCTTTATGCCCTCTCATTTATATACTTTCTTTTATATAGGTATTGTTTTCCAAGTCATAATATTGACACTTTACTTTGAAGATATATTTTCAGTTCATCTATACTATTGATTTTCTTTTTCTATATGCACCCATGCGATAACTTAACCATATATGTCTCTCTAAATCTTATGTTTTTGTACCAACATGTACTATACCATTCAAGTTCATTCACTTTAACTGTCGAGTCAACCCAAAATCTTATTTCATGGGTTAACTCAATTTTTAGGCCTGCAATCCTAAGCACACTATGACAAGAAGATCAAAGTTGTCTCGTCACTTGTAACCAAATTCTTCCAACTATCTACCCCTTAAAAGAAATGAAGGCATTTCTTTTAAGTTTAAATCACAAGATGATCATCATTATGTAGCATGATGTTTAGTATATTTCCTTGCGGAAAGCTCGTTACCTCACATTTACTCCTTGTGGTATTCGAATTTCACCATTGCTTTGCACCATTAATAATCTATAGCTTCTATCTAAATTGTCATCATTCATGAGTCCTTCAATAAATCTGTTCGAGTACTCGAATCTTCCATTCATCACTTAGCCAGTTTAAATTCTCAAGTATCATGATACTTTACTTCTTTCTATTTATTGTCCCTTACTTGTGATTGCAGGTTTTATATCAATGGGTTTTCACATCCTCTAGTCACAATCGAGTAACCTATAATGCTCTCAGTCAAAGTCCTATCTTCTATGTGAACTTATAACATAAGATCTCACTATAATAAGTCTACCCACTCTTCATTTGGTTGGTGAATCCAGATTAGCAGCAATACCCAAACGTAGTGCTCTATTATACTTGAACGTGCTCGGTCCGCATCATTAGGTTGCATAACTTGGTAGCTCTAAATCTTGCATCCTTGGTTTGTTTTTGTCACTTATAACTTCAAGCACCATGTGTTGTTCTTACTCAACCCCTAGTGTACTGTGATATCTTGTAGCATTACATCATCACATTTCCATATCCTTCTTACCATCTACCCCTTAAAAGAAATGAGGGCATTTCTTTTAAGGTCCAAATTACCCTTTGATTCTCATGTAGTAGTAGTTCTTCTTAATGACTTATTCTTGGAAATTTCAAAAATTTCCTTTGCTCAAAATCTTCTTCTTGACAGCCCTTTTGAATAAACTTCAAGTGTTTATTCTTGTCCATACATTGTTAGTACTATAAAATTCTTGATTTTCAATTTGCATTCTTCTATATTCCATCATGTGAAATCGTCGTCCTATTTCTCGATCACATAACACCTTCCAGATACTGCTCCTTCATCATCAAACTATTACACATTGGAGTCTTATTTCTTCTTTCGTCCTCATCACATTCTATGTGTAAATTTTAACTTCTCATAACAATTTATAGGACTTGTAAGTAGGACTTACACAGTTCCTCCTGTTAATTTTTTTTCACAGTATTCTAGTACCTTAGGGTGAGGTACTCTCATGGACTTATCATCATCACTTTTAGTTTCCATTATTTTTACCATTCAAGGCAGTCTTCATGTTGTTTGTCTTCTTTCAAGCTCAATAAATACCTTCAGGTATTTCACATATCCTTCTTTTCTCGTAATGATTTCACTCACTAGTTTAGTATATTAGGTTAATGCACCATTGCTCGCCTTTTACTAGTATCTTGGTTTCACAAGGACACGTTACTTTCACATTTACCATTACACTCGACACTCGATATTGTTATTGTATGGTTGTCAACTCGTAGGATTCCAATATATCTCATTGATTCAACCGTATCATACTCCTTTCCAAGTTGTCCCGGTCTCACTTTCTAGTACTATCTCTATTTTATCATCATATCACTGTTTCGTCAATTAGGTTATTGGTCGACCTTCTCGTGTCGTTAATCATATTCCCATATTTACTTTCATCAAAACATGGAATTCATGATTCCATTCCATTCTTTTCTCGATCAATTTGCTTGTAATTTGAAGTTCTCACTTCTATGTAATATTACAACCTTGTTCCAAATAACTACTTCTACTATTTACTTAACCATACATTTGGAATTCCATTTCTTGTCCCATTTTTGACTTTTACCAAAAGTCAACTAAGTCCCTTTTTAGCTAATTGTTTGTTAACAATTAAAATAGCTCCATTCAATTCATTCCTTGGCGTTTCTAACTCATTACCAATGATACTAAAAGGGTATAAACTCAATTTCAACCATATATCAAATGTATCCCAAGTAATTTCTCATTTTCATACTAGCTATTTCACTTTGACAGAAAAGTCAAAGCTGTCAAATTTTCCAGTATCCATTAACATGTATTAAATTCCTTCATGACTCTTATTTAATAAAAGATATGCATTCAGTATGTCCTCAACTTACTCAAATCCTTACCACATTTCACAAAACCCCTTCATGTTTCCACCACGTTCGTGTATGTATCATGTGTTTATATTAGTACGGGCCCTATACTATTATACCCACATCATACATAACCGACATTGACTTCACCACTTAAGAGGTTTTGATCCATTAGTTTAGACCGTCCATACACTTGTCTTACTTCCATTACTCATCTTAGAAGCATTCAATGTAGCATTCTACAAGTTGATCTAACTTATCTAAAGCTTCATATCATCTAGCATGGCAATTCCTTTCTATCACTAGTTGCATAAGATTCTACCTAACTTAAGGCATAAAAATCCTATGAATCATTCACACTTTCCATAACCAAAGCCTAAGCCTAGGAGTGGAATGATCCAATCCTAATTCGCTTAAACTATGGCTCTGATACCAAACTGTAACACCCCAAATTTTTCAAAACATTTTCAAATGCTATGGTTATAAAAATATTTGGGTATTAACTCCCATTTAACATAAAACCGGTCCCACAAAAACAATTATAGTTAAAACCTTGGGTGTTACCATTAAGCATCATACAACCATAGCCAGCAAATACGAATTACATCAATAACATTAAATAAGGAACTTAACAAGTTTCACTCCATTCTCTATCTCTTAATCTTCTAACTTCCATATATCAATTTTCTCCTTAATTGCAACCTGGAATACATGGCATTAAAAAGAGATACGTAAGACAAAAATGTCTCGTGAGCTACGTAGGTTTGTGACCCAAAACATTTATCACTTTTCCATCAAAAACGTTTCATCTTTGCAAAAACATAGTTTTAGACCATAAATCAATTTCAAGCATTTTCAAGGAAAACTCGATTCGTATGCATCATAAATATCATTTCATTTCATTTCATATCTTATCATTTCATTAAGATTGGATTGAGATTGCAAAAAACATAGTTTTAGACTCAAGTCATCAAATCTACCAATATAATGATTGGATTGAGATTGGAATCACCAAAACTACTCAAGGGAGGTTAGAAACCAAAACCCTAACCCTTAGAAGAAGCTAAACTCGACATTGGTGTTTTCTCCAAACATTGAACTCGAAATTTAGGAGTAATAGAGAAGAGATTATACCTCATTAGCCTTTGATTGTTTCCCTTCTTGTTTGAATGCTTCTAAACTTGCTTGATTCAAACCCTAGGAGCTCTTTAGATCAAAATCGCCATTAGGGAGTTGTTCCCTTGCAAAACACGATCTGAAGAAGAAGAATGAAAGAGGCTAGCATCTTATTTACCAATATTTCACAATGGGTCCCTGTAGTTTACATTATTTGGCCAAACCCCACTAGGGACCAAACATGCAAATTACCCCAAACCATAGGGACCATTTGTGTAATTTACTATTTTTATTATGTTTTATAAAAATATATTTGTTTTTTAAATAAAAAAAGAAACGCGAAAAAGAAAAAAAAACCAAACTCGAAGAAAAATTTCGAAAAAAATATGACATGGAAAATATTGGTGTTATAACATGAAAACCATTTCCTTGTGTGGTGTTATAACACCATTGCTTATGTGGCATGTGAGGTGTCACCAAATTGGTGTTACATCTAGTTGCCCACATCCAATGCTCTTAATTAATCACAAACTTCAACTTTTAATTTTCTCAACGTCATCCTACGTAATTAATTCGTTTCCAAAAAAATAGTGTTTATTATTTAAAAAAAAGACAATTGGAGATTTATGTTACTATCAATACAAATCCTAATTTTTTCTTATTTCCTCTCTGTCCTAAACATGTAAGTTAGACGCCGATAATAGATTGCTTGATCCTGAAAAGACAATTACATAGGAATATATAGAGAATACCTAACCCTGATGGCTAAACCCTAAAGGGCTTGGGCCTAAACCCAAATCACTAACATTCCCCCGCAATTTGATCGGGATGAGACGATTAAACTGGGAAAATAAACAAAAAAATAATAAAATAAAACATAAAGACTAGATGAAGATAGCGGGAGCGGCGGTGACAGAGCTCTGACGATGGTGATTGACATCGACTGCTTGTCGGAGAAGAAGAGAGAAGAATCGGCAGCCATAGGCGATTCCGTCGTAGAAGAAGAGAAGAGCAGCGACGACGACGGTCATGCAAATGACGGTAGAGGAGTAAAGAGAAAGGCAATGAGAAAGAAAGATGACTCAATTTGCGGCGGATCGAGCCAATTTCGGCGAGATCGATGATTGCAATGTTGATAGAGAAAGAGACGATTACAGATCAGAGACTTCCCAGTGGAGAAGGTGTCATCGAAGAGAGGTAAGATCAACATCAGAATGGTTGCATAAGAAAAAAGAACAGAAGAAGTGGCCAACTCAGGAGGATATAGAAGGCGAGGAGGCAGAGGTCATCTAAGAAGGAGGCAGGTGGCAGAAGTAAACGAGGCAATAGAAGAAGCTGATGAAAGGGCTCTGGTTTGGTGCCAACGACTGTTTTATTATTTAGTTGGAGAAGAAAAGATTCGGAAAAATATGGAACATAATGAAGACACCTCCGACGACTATTATAGAAGGTCGTCGGAGGTGGAGGGAGGCAGCTACATATTATGGTCAGAAGTAAGGTTTTAACCTAGAGCTCTGATACCATATAAGATAATAGATTGTTTGATCCTTAAAAGACAGTTACATAAGAATATATAGAGAATACCTAAACCCTAATGGCTAAACCCTAAAGGGTTTGGGCCTAAACTGATGGGTTTTGATCAATACATCAACCCTATGGTGTACATGCAAACCCTAATGCTTGGATCTAGTTTTTCTAATTGTACATGCAATAAACTTCCAAGACTTGCAAACCCTAAATCTAGCATACTAATTTCGAATACAACATATGAAATTAGGGTTTAGATCTTACCTTGATTGTTATGTAGCAATAACAATCACAATCCTTCTTGATCTTGACTTCTGAAAGCCTAGTGCCTCAAGTGTTGCACCTCTAATGGAGTCACAAACACCATGAGCAACAAGATGAATTAGGAGAAGGAGGAGGAGGCACAAAAATGTCTAAGAACCCTTAGGGATTACTTCCACACGTTTTTGGGGCCTTAGGGGTTCCTTATATAGTTAGGCTATTAGGGTTTTCAACTAGGAAACCCTAATCTGACTGCTTAGGCCCTAAGCAACCCATGGACTCCCTCCTTAGAGGCATTGGACGAATTCTAATGGGTTTCCCCATAGATTTCGTCCACTCCAACTTCTATGGAGTCCATTAGCCCAATTTATGCAATTATCTTATAACTACAGTATCAGTCCCCTTTATTTAATTAATCTCTTTTAGCCACAAAATTAATTCTTGACTAATATTAATTAAACAATATGATTTCTCTTTTAATATATTATTCATATAATATATTAATAAATCATAATTAATCCTCTTTCTCCTTGGTTCATCCTATCAGTTGCTATGGTGAAGGCAACCCAAAAGGACCATGCTCGTAATCGGGTCAAGTACATACCAAAATAGTTATGGGCTTAGACACCTAATCCAACAGTCTCCCACTTGGATAAGTCTAATAACTATTATGCGTATGACTTCAGAACCTGATCAGCAATCGTAGCTTTCAAAAGCGCTGTCAACTCTGATCTTATCAGAAACGTGTCCTTTAGATAAGGGATCATATATTCCTCCATTCTAGATATCGTATGAAGTGAGACATGGATTTTAATCATACTCTCTGTTCATGTGTTGTTTCCCGATTTCCGATTTATGACGACTGACAACAGACTAAAATTGAACACATCAACTTACTCCAGGCTTGGCCAAGCGCTTAGGGTGTCATCACTAAATCATCGAGGGGCCCACATATATCGCTTTTATCCCACATTGGGTAAAAGGAACGGATAAACTTCGACTCAATGCTTGCTTGTACCTACTCATCATATCACACACAACAATATGTTTTATAACACCAAGTTACTGGTGCGTTTACATATTATCAATGCGCAACCGACTTGTAAATTACAACTCACATGTCTCGGTTTTAAGAATATAAGATATTATCGTCTCACCAATCACTCGTGACAAAATCCATGAAGCGATCCAAGTGAGCGTGGGTTTAATCCAATGCTCAAATGTAACGTCCCAATTTTCTAGGCCAAAAATTTCATTTTAATTAAGTAATAATTAACCAAAACATCACCATGGTTACATCAATTCATAATAACCATAAATCGTGTCTCAAACCAAATCACCAAAAGTAATGAAATCAGAGTACATTCCCAAGATTATCGTAGTGCGGAATCTAGTGTGTGTGTGATGTGCCGCTACCACGCCGGCTCCTTCCCCTTCGTTGAGGAGGTACCTGAAACCAAAACTGTAAACTGTAAGCACAAAGCTTAGTGAGTTCCCTCATCATACCACATACCACATAATGCCTATTCCTCGGTATCTTTCAACCGATATCTGTCTGGCATAACTGAGAGCTGGGCTCCCTTTCGGTATCTTTCAACCGGTAACCGGGGTTCTCCTCCCCTTCGGTATCTTTCAACCGGTAACCGGGAACTAACCTCCCCTTCGGTATCTTTCAACCAGTAACCTGGAGCTAACCTCCCCATTGGTATCTTCCAATTGGTAACCGGGGACTATTTCACCCCTGCCACTATCACATAATAACATATCATGAACATATCGATCGCATTATAACATATCATGATCATACTACTAGGAATGCATGGGTACTATCTACCCCTTCGGTATCTTTCAACAGGTAACTAGGGCTATATCACCCCTACCACTACTAACACATATGTCATAGCATCCTAGCACATAAAGCATATCAGATAACCACATCAAATAATTGTCACAAAGACAGTCATCTAACAAGCAACTCCTACTAGTGGTCCGACATTGTGGTCGTAGACCCTCTCCTACTGGAAGGTAACTCACCTCGATGTCGTGTAGTGTCTGAACTGTCCTCGGCGTGAAGGTCGGCTCTCCTCGACTCCTCAATCCCTACACGACAACCCTCAAGTCATCAAACAGAACAAACAACCCTAACCAGGGTCAATACCAAAACCAAGCAAGGTCAACATTGGTCAAAGTCAACATCCAGTAGACCTGACTCGCCGAGTTGGTCTACCAACTCGTCGAGTCCACACTCCACTAACCCGATCCAACCCCGACTCCACTCGTCGAGTCTAGCAAGAACTCGACGGGTTCTCCTTCATTCAAAACATCGGGACCATCTTCATCCGACTCGTCGAGCTCCTCCCTGAACTCGGCGAGTTCATCTCCCTCATAAGAATGTGTCCGGTCTACGACTCGCTGAGTTGTATGAACAACTCGTCGAGTTCATCTTCAAGGATTGGGAGATTGCCTTGGACTCGCCAAGTCTGTTCATACCCTTGTCGAGTCCCATGATTCCCAGGTCCCTTTTCGTGTCTAAACATCCATGGGACTTCCTCCCTAACAACTGGTCCATCCACAGAAAGGATTTGGTGGTCAATACACCACGACTCGCCGAGTCCCATGAACAACTCATCGATTCCATCCTTGACCAACACCATACAGTCAATTTAAATGGGTCTTAACACACCAAAACCATAGATCTGGCCTCCTAATGACCATTTTACACGTAAAGTTCCAAACTTGGCACACATGCAAGGGGTCTTTGGCCCAAAAATCCATAAAAGATGGCCTCCATGGTTCATGGGGAGTTCATGGCAACAAAATGGGCACCTTTGTGCCATAAAACCCCCCAATAGACCTGGATCTAAAGCATACACTGACTTCCAACACTAAATCCCGAATACCACCTCTCTAGGGCTTAGAAAGATGAAGGAAAAGGCCCAAAAATCAAGATCTATAGACAAAGGTTCAACTTCATACCTCCAATAAGCTGAAAATGAGCTCCAAACTCTGGATCTTCTTGTTTCCCCTTGGTTTCACAAGCTCCTTTCCTCTTCTCAAGCTTCACAACCCACCAAAAAGCACCAAAATGGCCTTAGAACACACAAAACGGCTAGGGTTTCGATATGATGTCTTCTGGGAGTATAAGGGACGATGGAGGCTGAGATAAGGTGTTTAAATAGGGTGCAAACCCTCAATTTAGGGTTTTGTCCAGACAGCCCCTACTCGTCGAGTCGGTGTTCCAACTCGTCGAGTAGGTCACTTAAACCCCCGATCAACAGTCGAGTCTACTCGACGAGTTGGACCTCCAACTCGTCGAGTCCCAGAGTAAATTGCAATATTTTCTTGAAATTAAATACGTACTAGGAATCGGGTGCTACAAATCTCCCCCACTTATTTTAGACTTCGTCCTCGAAGTCTGCTGCTGAATCTGGAAAAAGCTCAGGGTAGTGCTCCCTCATCTCCTCCTCCGGCTCCCAAGTCCATTCCGATCCCTTGCGGTGCTTCCATTGCACCTTCACCAGCTCCACCCTCTTGTTCCTCAGATCCTTTGACTTCCTGTCGAGGATCGCTACTGGCCGCTCGATGTAATTCAGGCTGTCATCCACCTGAATATCCTCCAAGGGTACCACTGCTGAGTCGTCCACCAGGCACTTCCGTAACTGGGAGACGTGAAACGTACTGTGAATCTGACTGAGTTCGACTGGCAGGTCCAACCTATACGCCACCTTGCTCACCCAGGCTACAACCTTGAAAGGTCCAATGTACCTGGGGCCTAACTTGCCCTGCTTCCTGAATCGGATGACGCCTTTCCAAGGTGACACCTTCAGTAGGACCATATCCCCGACCTAGAACTCCAGGTCTGATCGGCGCTTGTCGGCGTAACTTTTCTGCCGACTCTGAGCAGTCTGAAGCCTACTCCTAACCTGCTGAATCCTCTCTGTCGTCTTGAGTACCACCTCGGTGCTCCCCATGACCCTCTGTCCGACTTCGCCCCAGCATGTTGGGGTCCTGCACTTCCTTCCGTACAACATCTCGAAGGGAGGACGATCGATACTCGCGTGGTAGCTGTTGTTGTAGGAGAACTTGGCTAATGGAAGGTAGGTATCCCAGCTACCCCCGAAGTCTAGAACGCATGCCCGCAGCATGTCCTCCAAAGTCTGGGTAGTCCGCTCACTCTGCCCATCCGTCTGCGGGTGGAATGCTGTGATGAAGTACAGACGAGTACCCAACTCGTCGTGAAACTTCTTCCAAAACCTGGAAGTAAACCGCACGTCTCGGTCCGAAATCACCAAAACCGGCATTCCGTGCCGAGCTACTACCTCTCGGATGTAAATATCGGCCAACTTTTCGGCCGAGATGTTCTCCTGGATCGGTATGAAGTGGGCACTCTTGGTCAACCGATCCACAATGACCCATATCGAATCCACTCCCCGCGCCGTCCTGGGGAGCTTGGTGATGAAATCCATAGTAATATCTTCCCATTTCCACATGGGAATGTCTAACGGCTGCATCTTTCCGTGTGGCCTCTGGTGCTCGGCCTTGACCTTCCTTCAGGTCAAGCACCGCTCTACGTACCAGGCGACGTCCCGCTTCATGCAGGGCCACCAGTAATCAGGCCGAAGATCCCTGT
This sequence comes from Lactuca virosa, assembly GCF_052849685.1. NCBI lineage: Eukaryota > Viridiplantae > Streptophyta > Magnoliopsida > Asterales > Asteraceae > Lactuca > Lactuca virosa. The sequence goes on along the minus strand of NC_136430.1, from coordinate 343,495,764 downwards.
ACATCTTCGTCGCCCCGGGATGAATCGAAAATCAGGATTTGTGCGCTTCCTCCATCAGAACCTGGCGCACACCCTATGATAGGGAATCCATACCCTACGATGTAGAGTCAATAACCCTCGGTTGTCATAGTCGAAGGAGGAAACCTGCCCCACAATGCGCTCGCTCTTCTGGTGTTCCTCCTTCATGGCCTCCAGCTGGGCCTCTCGGATCTGCTCCAAAAGCGGAGTCACCACGGTCATCCTCATGTAGATGTCCCAGATCGGTGCTGCCTTGCGGCTAAGCGCATCGGCCACGACATTGGCCTTCCCCGGGTGGTAAAGGATCTCACAATCGTAATCCTTCACCACGTCTAACCATCGACACTGCCTCATGTTCAGATTCGGCTGATCCATGAGGTACCTCAAACTCTTGTGGTCCGTGTAGATAGTACAACGGACACCATAGAGGTAGTTGTTGGGTTTTAGTATACTACAACATCCTATGGTGCACATACAACCCTAAATACCTTGGATCTATGTTTTCTCTATTATACATGCAAATATGAAGTTTCCAAGATATTACCCTATACTAGCATACAAATATCATATACTTGGGTAATAAAATAGATAGAATACATACCTTTTTTGATGTAACTTGTCTTCATGAAGCTTGAGTGCCTAGTGCCCCAAGTGTGACACCTCAAATGGTTCACACAACACCATGAACACTTGGAATAACCTTGAGAATAAGGATACTTTGGTTCTCTCTAGTGAAATCGGCCTTGCCTTTTGTGTACACACACTAGTGCCAATTTCACCAACCAAGGACATCTTTGTATAGTATGGAGATTAGGGTTAAACCCTAATACCCATGACCTTTCATTTCATATGATCCATGGGTTAAACACTCCATGGACTATCAATGACAGCTTAGCCCAACCTAAATGAACTTGGTCCATCACACACATATATCTTAGAGTCCATATTTAATTAGTTCCCTTTGATCACTTAATTAATTATAAATTAATTCTTGATCAATACTAATTAAATAATATGATTATATATTAATATATTAGAACTTATAATATATTAATATAAATCATTAGTATCCTTTTTCCTCATCTTGTCTATCCAATTGTCCCGATGCCATGCAACCCAAATGGACCATGCCGGGTCGGGTCAAGTCTTACCAATTATAGTTATGGACTTAGACATTAATCCAACAGTCTCCCACTTGGATAAGTCTAAAACTATTATTGAGTATGACTTCAAACCCCGACTAGCAATCGTAGCTCTCAAAAGCTTCTGTCGAACTCTGACCTTGCCGATGAACTCTGACCTTTGTCAATGACTTGTCCATTAGATAAGGGATCATATATTCCTCCATTCTAGATATCATATGGACTGAGACATGGATTATAAATCATTCTCTCTGTCCATTTGTTGTTTCGTGATTTCCGATTTATGACGACTGACTGATTGAACAAATCAAATCAGTCCTGGCTTGGCCAAGCACTCACATGTGTCATCACTAAATCATCGAGGGCCCCACAAATATCGCTTTTATCCCGAAGGTAAAAGGAATGGATAAACTTCGACTCATATGGCTTGTTCTACTACTTGTTGAATCATACACAAAGGCACGTTTTATAACATCGAGTTACCAATGCGTTTTCATGCAATCAATGTATAACCAACTCATAGTAACAACTCATATATCTAGGTTTGAAGAATATAAGATATTATCGTCTCATGATCACTCGTGATAAAATCCATGAAGTGATTCAAATGAGTGCGGGTTGAATCCAATACTCAGAACTTATGAGCACTCATGAGTGTTGTAGCAGAACTTTGTCCACCAACTTGGACCTCTACAAGCCAACCCATGACAGTCTTGATTCATATCTACTTCCAACATATGACCGACTGTGGATGGTTTAAATAACTTAGTCATTCCGGAAGAATAACCTAGTTATTATGGAAGTCAAAACATGCAAAGTGAAACACAAGAATAAATGAATCAAATATGGTATCAAACCCTATGAATATAAATAGACCACTTTTATTTATCACCATACTGATTACTCATTATTCATTATTTCGGTTTTATCAACTTTATACCTGAATTAAAAAACACTAGTTGTCCCATGCTCCAAGCATGTACACTATGTTTTTCTAAACAATAGCTTTGCCATACACCAAGTATGCACTCTATGTTTGTCTATGATCCTTACTGTGTGAACTAGATCCATTGAACATAATTTCAATGATTCTCTTTTCACACTTCCAAATCCTTGTCGTAAATGTAAGAATTCCTAACATTTATCGAAATCTGTTTAGATTTTAAACTTATATGCACTGTTCCTCTTGTAATGATTATGCACAAAGCCACAAAGACTTGGCAACAATCATTACAGAGTATTCCAATGGAGAGCAACTCCATGGAAACGATGTCTCAAATTCAAAGTGCATTGCTTTGAACATGCTTCTTGCATTAAGTTTCTTTAACCTTACACATATTGCTTCCACCTATGACGACAACTCTATATTCCCATTTTGACTACCACTTCTGAACAAGAGTTGCCTCTTTTCAGACTATGTCAATATGGTCCTTCCAATATTAACAGTATACTGCAACTGTCCTTGAGCAACCAATCTTTGGTAAACCTTAGATTGTCCTCGACAATTGCTTAATCACTTTAGTCATATCCAATTCTAGACATTGTTCCCCTTAATGCCTCAAGGCATTTGGAAAATTCAGAAAGGATAAATATTATAGCACATGTAATCGATCTTGTACCCAAAGTAAATGGGACACGATTCATGATGTTTCACATAAAGACATGGTTCTAGACCAGTCTTTTGCCATAATAATTTTTTGTTTGCCATATTCTCAAAATTTGACTATGAAAAGGGATGTCGTAATCATAATCAAATTTTGAGAACGCAATATATAGAATTTTCTTAAGTTGAACCAATCCAACATGAAATTCATATATATATTCTTGACTAAAGGTGATTAAAATCTCAATATAAGCTCTTTAGAATGATTATAAACTCAATCTAAGCTTTTTAGAATTGAAATGAAGTATAATTTCCTCTCCCTTAATTATAGCAAAACAACTTTTTCAACCCCTGCAACCTCACGAATTGAAACTTTTGTTTTCTATAATTAACCTTGCTAACTTGCAATACTTATCATAATTATCATGCTCCCACTAACATGATGATTATTAGCATAACACTTATGCTCCCACTAGCTTTGACGTGTATCCAGAAAACAGCTGGACCTCTAGAAGTCAATACTTTATTGACATTCTTACCAAAGTTCAGATTTCTGATACTAGATTGCTTTGATAAGACTTTATCAAAATCATACACCTTATCTTAGATAGATCACATGTGTGTCTAAACAATTTCAGAACTATGAAAAGGGATGTCGTAATCATAGTCTCAATTGTTTAGACCTTTGCCATTTCTCATAAGTCCATGTTAGTGTGCCGGTTAACCACACACTCTCCACTAACGACGTTGAGAACTGCAAATATCACAATTGCTATCTACTTAAAATCTACTTAGTGAAAGAATTTCCTCACCATCATTTCCATGAATTGGAGAGAAACCTTATGACACTTAGATTTTATGGTGTATGTGTTCTTATCCATGTGAATTTGTCAAACCATAATCACAAGACTAGGTTAGTGACAAATCCGAACTCATATGGATTGAACTTGTGCAATCTTAACCTCTTGCCACCTGGCAGCACAAGGGCCTGCCATTGCTTCCAAGTAGTTATGCAAACAATTGAGAACATGTAGAACTCAAATATATATAGCCAACTTAACTGGAATGGGCACATAAATGTCAACACGATAGGTTATAAACCTCTAGTTGTGTGCTAGTGATGAAATATAGGTTTTATTCTTGATTACTTCTTGAAACCCTTTCAGGATCTTTTAGACTCCCACTGTCTCCTTGACCTATAAGACTTTCTTGCCAAATATTCAAGAGATAGTGTGGATTCTAATCAAGACAAACACTTAACACAATTGGCCTAAGTTGGTATCTGTTTTATCCAAAACATCACAACTTACCAAATTCAAATGTACAAGAGTAGAAAACCTTTTACTCTTACATTTCACTAGTGTTAATAAACCTTCTTTAAGATGTGTCACTCAAGTTACATTTGTGGTGGGCTTGATCAGTGCACAAGAATGTGTACTCGATCCCTTAGTCCTTTACTTGACTCACACATCCATGTGAACAAGTAATTAGTCTTAATTTTCCAATGCTTGAAAGTTCTCATTCATCATACTATACAACTTGCATGATTCCAAGTTTCTATCCAATTGAAACTTGGGTGATGAGAATCTTTCCTTATTTGGAAAATTTAGACAATACCACAAATGAAAGAATCAAAACCATTTTCCTATATTACTAGCAATGGAATCATATAAACAACAATTTTTTTTCTTCACAAATGCCATTGTAAGGATACTTAAAATAAATAAAATCAAAAATTTCCTTTTATTTTAAAAACTTTGCGGAAAAACTTATCCTTACAATCCATATGATGCGATCGAAGTCCATCTTCGCGATCAGAAGCAGCATATACTTCCTTTAAGCTTTCTCTCTTTTCTTTGATTCTTATAACATCACCATGTGACTCAGTCACATTATGTAATAAGAATCTCCAAATAGGAGCTTAACAGAGTTAGACAATGGACTTTACCTGAAGTAGAGTCAAACTTATTGACTTTAACATCCTTAGGTAAATTTGGCAGCTTCGCAAACAGTGCCCCTTCCTTTGGCAATTTTAACAAATGGACCCTTTGGTAATGGTACATGAGACTATCACAGACTTAGCTTTTCTCTTTACCATTTGGTCAACCGAGTTGACTATGGCCGATCCCTTTTCATTGGGAAGAGAATGCTTTTTCTAGATTTCCAGTGTCATCATTGTCAATGTCCATAAAGTTTTGGGAAGTCGATCTTCTAATCAAATTTGCTTTACTAGCCTTCCAAATCATTGCTGATTCAGCAGTACCAAGCAAATAGATAAGATCATTAAGGGTCTTGTCATAGTCTGTTTCATAGGAGTCCCAAAGGAACTCAGTATGTGACTTAGAAAGTGATTGAACCACCAACTTTCTCAAGACTTTGACACCTAACTCTCCCGGCTTGTCAATATGTGACTTCATCTCCAAGATGTGATCACACCTAGACCTTGCCTTGCCAATAGGGCTTGAGTGACCTTGAACTTGTGGGTTAGGGAGAATAATTGGAGGAGGTGGAGGAAGTGAAGTTCCAAGAGATTTGGGAAGATCATATATGTCTGAACTAGACATCTTTTGGAAGATATTCAAGTTTAGTTGATTTAAAGTCCTTAATATAACACCCAATATGAAATATTAAGTCTAGGACCCAACAACCTATTTATAACTGGAAGAGGGATGCCGTAATCCAAGTTATAAAATAGTTGAAGGTAGGTAAATGACGATTTACCAATTTCCACCATGAAAAACAAAATATAATTAAGTTTTAATTGGATTTGAAACTCCTAGATCTTTTGAGATACATTGAACTTTCAATGGCATGTTTGAATCTCGAGTGTGCCCTCTCAAGTTTGTGACTGGGATGCCGAGGATCACAAACAAGGTGTGAATAACCATGCAAATTGACTTGGTACCCTTAATTTTATCACCTAATCGATGTGCCGGTTAACCACACACGCTCCACCGATATGTGATAAAACTTAAGTCACCCTTTGCCACACATTGTCAGTCCCATGTTAGTGTGCCGGTTAACCACACACGCTCCACTAACGACTTGACAAAGGTGCAAAGTGTAATTTCATGGGTTAGCACCATTTCACATTTTCCTAAGTAACTAAGATTGGGAATTTATAAGTGTTTAGTTACTTAGTATTTATCATTATACTTTTAATGAAGGGAGAATTATAGTCCTTGTCCTACCCGTTCAGCTAACGACCCTCCACCAGTCAAGGAAGCGGTGGGTGAGAGTGGACACCCATTAAGTTGCCATTTTATAGGCAACAACCTTATACCCCCCTTATAGACCGACTTCGTGAATGAGGCCTACTAATGGTAAGACGATTTGCTCTTATACATATATATAAATATTATTAACTTATAATATTATAAAGTATAAAGGGTTGAATTTTATCTTTTAAAATTCTAAGGGCTTAACTTGGAATTAAAGTATTCATTAGAGAAAACTTTTCAAATTCCAAAACTTGAGGGCAAGTTTTGAAACTATTCAAAACTCTTGGATTTTCATAACTTATGAGTTTTAAGTAAAGCTTTAAAACTTTTAATGAAGAGACTCTTGGACATCCATAACTTGAGGACAAGTTATGGAGCCATAAAAACTAGTTATAAGAAAAGACTCTTCATTTTTTTTGTAACCTAAGGCATATTTATGAGTTTTAAGATTCATAAATGTGATTTTTCATATAACTTGAGGACAAGTTACAAAAAAACACATTTTATGAACAACTTTTAGATTAATTAGGATTGAAAACAACTAAAACACAATTTTTTTTCCATTAATCTAAACTAACTCATAAATTAAGGAAACATAGAACTTTTGGTAATCCATAACTTATGGAGTTAAATGCTTCTTTTATGATGAAACTTTTCATGTTCCATAACTTAAGAATAAGTTATGGAATTCTTTTAAAACATTAACACCAAATTTTGTAACTCCATAAAAACTTTGAATCAATTTTTTTTTAAAACCTTTTCATATCCATAACTTATGGAGGTTTCAAAACACATAAGATCACAACTTTAAAAAAACTTTTTGAGCTCCAAAATTTTATGACAAAATTTGTAACTCCTTAAAACATTTAGATCAAACTTTTAAAACTAATAAAATAATCATATCATTTTATCTTTTACTAAATTTGACCTAACTCAACTCATATAGCAAATGATTCAAATTTTACAAATAATTAGTTTTTCACAAAACAAGTAATTATCTTAAAATTTGACAAACTTCATGTTTTTTTTCCTTTTTTTTTCTTTTTTTTTCAACTTTGAAAATCAAACATTTGCATGAATATAACAGAAAACAACCCATGGCTCTGATACCACTGTTGGGTTTTAGTATACTACAACATCCTATGGTGCACATACAACCCTAAATACCTTGGATCTATGTTTTCTCTATTATACATGCAAATATGAAGTTTCCAAGATATTACCCTATACTAGCATACAAATATCATATACTTGGGTAATAAAATAGATAGAATACATACCTTTTTTTGATGTAACTTGTCTTCATGAAGCTTGAGTGCCTAGTGCCCCAAGTGTGACACCTCAAATGGTTCACACAACACCATGAACACTTGGAATAACCTTGAGAATAAGGATACTTTGGTTCTCTCTAGTGAAATCGGCCTTGCCCTTTTGTGTACACACACTAGTGCCAATTTCACCAACCAAGGACATCTTTATATAGTGTGGAGATTAGGGTTAAACCCTAATACCCATGACCTTTCATTTCATATGATCCATGGGTTAAACACTCCATGGACTATCCATGACAGCTTAGCCCAACCTAAATGAACTTGGTCCATCACACACATATATCTTAGAGTCCATATTTAATTAGTTCCTTTTGATCACTTAATTAATTATAAATTAATTCTTGATCAATACTAATTAAATAATATGATTATATATTAATATATTAGAACTTATAATATATTAATATAAATCACTAGTATCATTTTTCCTCATCTTGTCTATCCAATTGTCCCGATGCCAAGCAACCCAAATGGACCATGCCGGGTCGGGTCAAGTCTTACCAATTATAGTTATGGACTTAGACATTAATCCAACAGTAGTGTCGCCAAATATTAAGGGCGAAGACGACCGCCCCCAACTAAAAATCATGTGTCGGGTAGTTCGCCTCGTGAGGCTTCAGTTGCCTTGAAGCGTAGGCGATGACATGCCCTCTCTGCATCAACACTGCGCCTAAACCCGAGATGGACGCATCGCAGTATACTACAAAATCCTCCACGCCCTCTGGCAGGGCGAGGATTGGCGCCTCGCATAATCTCTGTCTCAGCGTCTCGAATGCTGCCTGCTGCTCAGGCCCCCAACGAAAGACCATGGCGTTCTTCGTCAACCGGGTCAAGGGTACGACTATCTTGGAGAAGTCTTGAATGAACCTCCAGTAATAGCCTGCTAACCCCAAGAGACTCCGAATCTCAGATGGGGACTTCAGAACCTCCCATCTCATCACGGCCTCAACCTTGGCCGGGTCGACCAGAATACCGTTCTGGTTGACAAGGTGTCCAAGGAACTGCACCTCGCGCAACCAGAACTCACACTTGGAGAACTTGGCGTACAAGCTCTCCCTCCAAAAAGTATCGATGCTCCTCATGCTGCTCCTGCGTCTTGGAGTAAACCAAGATATCATCAATGAAAACTATCACAGACCGATCCAACATCTGTCTGCACACGCGGTTCATGAGGTCCATGAACGCGGCAGGATCATTGGTGAGCCCGAAGGGCATCACCACGAACTCGTAGTGGCCATAGCGAGTCCGGAAAGCAGTCTTCTGTACATCCTCATCCCTGACCCTCATCTGATGATAGCCTGACCGCAAGTCTATCTTGGAAAACCAAGATGCCCCCTGAAGCTGGTCGAACAAGTCATCTATCCTCGGGAGTGGATAACGGTTCTTCACCGTTACCTTGTTTAGCTCCCGGTAATCTATGCACATACGATGCGACCCATCCTTCTTCTTGACAAACAGGATCGTGGCTCCCCAAGGCGAACTACTCGGCCTGATCAATCCCTTGTCTAGCAGCTCCTACAGCTGCGTAGACAACTCCTGCATCTCGGGAGGAGCCAACCGATAGGTGCCTTGGCTATCGGAGCCGCACCAGGGACTAGGTCGATCCTGAACTCCAGCTGTCGCTCCAAAGGTATCCCAGGCAGCTCCTCTGGGAATACATCCGCGTAATCTCGCACCACGGGTACATCGCTCACCGACGCCTTGCCCGCCTATCGGGTATCCATAACATAGGCGACATACCCAGCGCAGCCCTGCTGAAGATAACGCCTAGCCCTCGCTGCTGAACATAGTGCTGGTCCGCGTTGTGGCCTCTCGCCCTGAATCACCAGCTCTCCCCCATTCGGGGTCCTGATCCGAACCAACTGCTGCGCGCAGTCGATCACTGCCCCATTGGGGCTCAACCAATCCATGCCTATAATCACCTTGTTCCCACGCAACGGAATGAGAACCAAATCTACCAAATAGCGCTCCTCGAACAACCTCAAAACACAGTCCCTGAAGACCTCTGACGCTCACACTGATCGATCATCCGCAATCTCGACCTCTAGAGGGCAATCCAACATGCCCGAAGAGTCAGGGAACCTCTTGCTAAGCGCAAGAGAGACAAATGATCGGGTAGCACCCGAAGCAAACAACACCTGAACTGGGATACTGTTCACATGGAACGATCCTAAACAAGACATATCACATGGCACATCAATATGATAGCAACATAAAATAAAAGCTAGGGAGAAGAAATCATACCCGTCACCACATCGGGTGCGGCGCGTGCCTCCTCGGTAGTCAACTAGAAGGCTCGGCTCCTCAGCACTGGAGCCTTTGTCTTGCCCTGCCGACCATCAGTAATCCGCAAGGTCGCTGGAGCTGGCGCCTTCACTGGCGCTGTTGTTGTCAACTGAGGGCAATTGGCCTTTTTATGGCCCTTCTGATTGCAATGAAAGCAAATCAGGTCTGATGTCTGAAAGGTGGGGGCAGGGGCAGTACAATCCCTACCAAAGTACCCAGTCTTGCCGCACTTATAGCAGCATGATCCCGGCCTAGTACGGCAAACCCCCTCGTGTGACCTGCCGCATTTCCCGCAGCGGCCCCGGCCCTGCTGGCCCTTCGACCTAGAGTCGAATCCTTGGGCTTCTTCCCCGAAGCCCCAGTAACCTGTCCCTCCTCCGCCTTCCTCTTCCTGATGTGCTCCAAGTCTATCTCTCCCTCCCTCGCCCTGCCAATCATGGAATCCAGGGTCGGACATGCTAAGAAGCTGACATGCTAAGAAGCTGACATGCTCCCGAATATCAACTCTCAACATGTCGTGATAGCGGGTCCTCCGCATATCCTCATCTCCTGCATACTGGGGCACCAACAATGCCCTCTCCCGGAACTTGGCGGTAATCTCCGCCACCGTCTCTGTCGTCTGCCTCATATCCAGGAAATCCCTGGCCAACTGCTGAAGCTCCACAGCTGGCGCAAACTCAGTCCTGAACCTGGTCACAAAGTCCGGCCAAGTCATAGCCTCAATAGCCGAGGCTCCCAACGAATCACTAACCGACTCCCACCAATCCCTGGCCCTATCCCTCAAACAACCTGCGGCATATCGCACCTTCGACCCCTCAGGGCAGAAGCTCGTCAACTGTGCAGACTCGATGTCTGCAATCCATATCCTGGCTACGATGGGGTCCTTTGCCCCATGAAAATCTGGCGCACCACTGCCCCTGAAGTCCTTGAAGGACAGTGTGCGTGATCCTGACTGGCTGAATGCCATATCGCTCCTGAATGCCCTGAGGCGATCCTCCATCAGCTCAATGATCCCTTCCTTGATCGACCCGAAAATCATCGGGGTCGACTCAAGGATATCTCTCGTGATCTCAGACGCGATGAACTCGCGTAGTCCCTCGTCCACTGGCTCGGAGCCTGCCCCGAGCCCGATCCTGAACCGGATCCTGATCCTGAACCTCCCCCTCCATGACGTGTGATCATCACCATTCTGAAACATAACACATAGTCGTCAGAATCATACATATACCTCGGGAGGTTTCATACACTCTACAAGTTTCCTGGTTCCATCTCGGCCCTCCTTGACTCGAGTACAGATCCTCTGCTTTCAGTATTACGGGCCCATACTACCTTCCACATCTATACGTACTTTCCTCAAGGATTGCTTCGACTTCACCAAGCCCCTTCTACTACTGCTGCTCTCTTTGCTAATCCCATCCTAGGCTTACGCTAGGGTAACTCTCCAACCCACCTTCAGCCATCAGCTGCATAAGAAGTTCATGTTACCTTCACCTAACTAACTTGCGAATACCATCACATATCACTAAAACGAGATAATTCTTCGAATGAGAGGTCCTGCCCTACAACGGCTGGACTCAGACAAGAGCTGCGAAATAGGGCTAAACCTAACCGTCTGAAATTATTTCATCCTTGCGATATGTGATGAAATGCATTCGTTTATTAGTTAGCTAAAGATAACTAGAATTCCTATTAGCACAAAGCAAGTAGCATTCGGGCGTTAAGTGTCCCAATCTATCATACTCTGTCCAAGCTATCATATAACTGACTAATCAGTATTATCTTGCAGTTCAATAAGCACATATAGCAGGCATATCAGGAATCTTCCTAGATCCTTAGCTCTAATCTAGCATGCAGTTCTTTTAATCATATCATATCATAAGATAACATGTATGGGTATCTTGGGGAAAACTTACTTGAGCTCGGCCGGTCGCGCACATCACACATCTTGTTCTTTTTCAAGGCTCTTTTCTCTTTTCAAACTTCCTTTATAAAAATGATTTTTTTTGAATTTTTATACCAAGTCCTCAGTTTGAGTTCAGACACACCCGAGAGTGTATCCGAATCCCTCAAACTAAGGCTGTGATACCAGCTTGTAACATCCCAATTTTCTAGGCCAAAAATTTCATTTTAATTAAGTAATAATTAACCAAAACATCACCATGGTTACATCAATTCATAATAACCATAATATTGTCACAACTAGGAATTTTGATGCTTGTAACTACAACAATTATATCAATTATGAACCAACAATGTGAAAACATGTATGATGCTTATTCAATAACAACAAAACTTCAATCCAACACTGTATTCAAGCACTGCAAATAGTTAACCAAGAATTGGAAACCCTAGAGATCCCGGTTTAAGTCCATTTTGGACTAGGATTTCCTTATTGGGCCTAATGGACCAATAAGCTTCCAATTTAACTATCATGAACATAGAACCCTCAAATGGACCCTAATTGGGCCCATATACATGAAACATAATATTTTGGGCCTTATAAGCCTAAAATGAACTAGGTTGTCTTTAATGAGCCTTATTGGACCACAACAAATTTATGTAGCCCTAATAGATCATAAAAATCATTCCTTGATTTATTTTGGGTCGAAAATCACCTAATGGAATTATGATATGGGCTTAAGCATTAAAGGGCCCAAATCTTCTTTTTCCTTCTCCTCTTCTCGGCCCAACTACACCAAAAGAGAAAGAGTTGACTTTCCATTGCCACCTCACCATTATTTCTTGGGTCTCCATGCATGCAACTCATGTTTCCAAGAAAACATCTCATCAACACTCTCTCTTCTCCTCTCTCTTTTTCTCTCGGTCGAAAACAACACAAAAACACACACACATGTCACTCAAACACTCTCAAAGAACTCTCTTCATCCTTCATCAAAAATTCGAGATTTAGGAAGCTTTTCAAGGAGATTATTCCACAAATTCATCATCTAAGGTAAGTTGATGCTTGGATCTATGATCTAGATTCTTTGTTTTATCAAAAATCTCTTCCTAATCTATTCAAACTCATGATCACCCTCTTAGAAACATCTAAGTTCAAGATTCTCCAAGAAGACTTGCTAGGATCGAATCTTCTTCATTTCTCTCTTCAAAAACCGAACCCACAACTCAAGGTGAGCTTCATACCCCTCTCTTTTCAGTTTTTATATGTTTTATGGGGGAGAATACAAGAAAAATGTGTAGATCTATGTGTATGTGTATGCTATGTGTGATTTTATGCATGTATGTGTGATTTTATGTGTTTTTGTGATAAACATGTAGCCAAAAAGGAGTGATATCTCGAGATCTATGACATGAGAAAGAAAACAAACATGATCTAAGTTATGTTACACTAAACAAGTAAAGAATGATAGCTTATAAGAGTGTGATGAACATATTCCAACATAAAAATCCATTTTTGGGCTTAAATTGTCAAATATACAAAAATTGGGTTAAAGGTTGCCAAATCACGGTTTCTTAAGGGTTAAAAGAGCCAAAACAATTACAATAATTGTTTTTATGAATATTATGATTTTTAAAGGACTTAAAATGGAATTTCTAGCTTAATGGGCTAATTTTGGGCTTTTCGGCCCAACAAGCCCAAAATTGCGAAAAATGGCATTTAAAGGGGCTGAATTGGTAAAATTTTCAAAACAGGGGATAAAAAGTGTAATAAAACTATTTCAAGGGTTATAAATGCTTTTCATTTCCAAAAAGGATCAAAAATGTAAAGTTTTTGGATTTTGGGCTAAAAGTGTAAAAACTGCAAAAAGTTGGGCTTTAACCGGAAAATACTATTCTGGAAGGGCTGAAACTGTCAACAAAATAAGTTTTGAGTTAGAAATATCATTTCAACAAATCTATGATGCAAAAGTGTCAAGAAAATGTTTTAAGGGCCTAAAATGACTTTTCTTTTATATAAAGGACTAAACTTGTTATTTTATAAAAAGAAAGGGGCTGAAAAGGTCAAACTACTGTTTTTAAACCAATTATTTTATTTATTTATAGAATATTGAGTCAAAAATACTAATATACGGCTTACAAAAATCGAAGGACAAATACACGTATAACTCCAAATATCGTTATAAACGAATCGCTCGGTCTCGAGTCGATACAAAAACAACGAACGTTCAACCAAACCCTCCACTAGAGATGCGTTACCTAAGACGAGTAAACATTCAAACTTTGGGCTTAAAAGTTTCAAATCATGCTTGTTGGACCTTGCAAGTCCATTTACATGATCTTTGGGCCCAAAGGGGATAACGCTTATATGTCATTGGGCCTCCGATGGCCCAATTTCATATAAAAGGACTTTCAATAGCTTTTATGTGCTATTGGGCCCTAGTGGTCCATTAGTATTGCTAGTAAGGTCAAAGTAATCAAATGCGAGATGGGCCAACGTGTCCTTCGCATCCTCGACAGCCTAAAAGTACTTACGATGGTAGCAGGACTTCGTACTCCTCTTCTCTTCGTTTGCTAAGGCTTATGAGTAATCAAAGCAGACGAACTTAGGACGTTATTCAACAGTAATCAAGGTGGTTTGGATTACGTGAGTAATCACGGACGGTACCTCTATGGGTCGTTCGTAGTTGACAGTTATAACCAGCCTTTACCGGACCTCGTTATAACGACTCACTAGTAATGATACTATCCGACACCACCCGAGAAATCAAGGAAGAGTAATCAATATTCATTCGACGTGACGGTATAACAATTAGTAATCAAGTATATCTTTCGACATCGGAAAACATCGGGTTTTCCGGGGAAATCAACACCACTCGCTCGTAAACTCTATAACTATAATACAAAACACCCTTTTTATATATATGCCTTGAAATCATTCATGCATCAACTTATGGATCTTCACACTTTGATAAACTATTGTCTTTTCAGAAAATATCGGATTTTCTGGGTTTTACAAACTATACAAATCATTTTTATCACAACTTTGCTTATGAACTCACTAACATTCCATATGTTGACGTTTTCCAAAATAACTTGTATTCTCAGGTAACAGGTAAGCGGAAGGGTAATACCAAGTATGTTAGGATGTTTTGTTTTGAAAACTCTGAAACATTTTGTGTTATGAATGTGTAATATTTAAAACAATGTACTGGATGTAAACAATATCAGTTGTAATGTATTGATGCGTGGTGATGTTTATGTTATGATTCATGTATATTCATTGTGATGGTATTCAATTTAAGTCACGCAAGCCCCCGGACATTTCCGCCGTCTGGTTTCGGGGGTGTGACAGGTTGGTATCAGAGCTCTGTTTATAGTGAACTGGCATATCTAACCACACATTGATATGCAACTATAAACCAAAGAGGGACTAACACAACTCTGAACAAAACAAATAAAACACAACGATAAAACATCTTTACTTGTGTGATATAGGAGAAAGAATATGATACCAAATCAAATAAGATAACATCGACGTCTCGGTTAAGTCGGGACTGTTCATGGTTGTAGTAAGGGGTGAGTGTAGCCTGATCAACTACATTTCCTCCGAAGTGCAACTATCACATGCTCCGGGAAAACCTCGATGACAAGTAAACCTAAAAACATACCCCTTGATACCAAGAAGAGAACATTAAATTCAAATTACATAGTAACTAAAACATCTTAGAAATAATGATTAGTACATTTATACACTCTCGCAGACAGTATGGCCGGCTTCCATCACCCCGGAGATCCGTATTTCCCTAACCAGGAAAATAACGGATGGCTGGAAGAGGAACCCGAAGAAGACCCCGAGGAAGGGTCTGAAGAGGAACCTGAGGAGGAAGCCGAGGGTGGACCTGCCGAGCCGGTCGAGGTCCTGGAAGAAGAAGAAGCCGGAGAGGACTCCGAGGAAGAACCTGGCGATGATGATGATTCGGACACAGAGTCCGAAGTCATCAACCCCCCTTACCCGACTAGGGTGCCTACTCACCGGATGGGCCCGACCGGCCCTACACCCCCTTGGGGTATCGACCTTTGGAGATGGAGCAGGCAGCAGGGACAACGACCTCCATTCGGCATGTCACGCGAGTTCTACGACTTGAGGGAGGGAGAACCAGCTGATCGCGCACTTCCGGTCATGGTAAGACGACTGCGGAACACTGGCGACCTGGCGCAGAGCACCGCCGATCAGATACACCAGATGCAGACTAGAGTTGAGTGTGCAGAACAGGAGACGCGAGAGGTTATTCGAGAGTTCCACATGAGACAGGTGAGATGGGATACTCGCCTCCGGGATGCGGAACGACAGGTGGCTCACCTTCAGGGAGCGTCCACTTCTTCAGCACCACCCCCTTGCGCATCCCACCATGACTAGGACTAGTCATATCTATCTTTAGTATTATGCTTAGGTGATCTATGCTATGTACCATCGACTCTATGTTTAAGTGATTACACTACTCATAGAGCCGTTACGCTACCGAACTTGCACCACTTATGTATGCTCTTCTGAGCAAAATTTTCATGTATCAAAAATTCGGATAATATTAATGAAAAGTTTTATGTGTTCTATTGTGATGTCGCGATCTGCTATGTGCTATATATACATGATTGTATGCTAATTTGTGAAACCACTTAAGTTCATGCAAAACACTTAGTTGTAGGGCCACAATCTCACAAAAATCATAGGCACTCAACATCTTTCCGTTCCATGACAGAAAGATGCCCCAACGACCAACCCGTGGAAACCCTGGACCAACCCCACCCGAAGTCAACTCAGCTGCATTCCAAGCAGCTGTATCTGCTGCAGTTACTGCAGCCATGGCACAAATCCAACAAGAGAAAAGGGCGACAAGGCTCGGAGTCGACAAAGAAGCAACAAACAGTGACAATCAACGCTGCAACCACCCAAGTACCCTCCACATCACATGCTCCAGCCTCAGCTAATCCAAGCACTCCTAAGCAGTATTCTGGGAATCTCCCAAAGTGCAACAAGTGCAATTTCCATCATAATGGCGAATGCAAGGAAATGCAATGCACCAGTTGCAATCGGAAGGATCACACGGCAAGATATTGCAGGACCTATCCTCCCCAGAACCAACCACAAGGAAACAACAACAACAATAGCCGCAACAACAACAACAACAACAACAACAACAACAACAACAACACCAACAATAGCGGCAATAACACAGGATCAAGCCCCACCTGCTATGGATGTGGAAAGACTGGGCATATCCGTCGAAACTGCCCCAACACCAACAACCCTGGGAACGGAGGAACAGGAAGGGTGCTAGCTATGGGTCAGGGAGAAGCGGTTCAGGATCCCGCTGTGGTTACCGGTACGTTTCTCCTAAACCACACTTATGCATGCATCCTATTTGATACCGGGGCAGAACGAAGTTTTGTGAGCAATAAATTCAAACACTTATTAAAACAACAACCCCAGAAGCTTAATGAAACCTTCACGGTGGAAATGGCTAATGGGAAAACAGAATCCACTGGGGAAATCTACATCGGATGTACCCTGGCCTTAAATCATCACGTCTTTCCAATAAACTTAATGCCTATTTCCATTAGGAGTTTTGATGTGATTATCGTCATGGATTGGTTAAGCCCCCACCATGCTGAAATTATGTGTCACGAGAAGGCTGTTCGCCTTCATCTCCCAAATCACGAAACCCTAGTTATTTACGGAGACAAACCCAGCATGAACCTTCGTCTCGTCTCGTGCATTAAGGCACAAAATTACCTACGAAAGAAGGACTTGACGTTTCTAGCTCATATAGTGGATAAGTCCAAAGAAGAGATCAATATTCGAAACATCCCTGTGGCTTGTGATTTCCCGGATGTCTTTCCAGAGGACCTTCCGGGGATACCCCCAGAAAGACAAGTCGAGTTCCGAATTGATCTAGTGCCAGGAGCTACTTCCATCGCCAAATCACCCTACAGATTGGCTCCTGCGGAGATGCAAGAGTTGTCCAGTCAACTCAGCGAGCTTTTGTACAAAGGATTCATCCGACCCAGTTTCTCACCTTGGGGAGCTCCGGTTCTCTTTGTCAAAAAGAAAGACGGTACCTTCAGGATGTGTATCGACTACAGAGAACTTAATAAGCTTACCATCAAAAACTGCTATCCACTTCCGCGAATCGACGATCTATTTGACCAGCTCCAAGGAGCTAGTTACTTTTCAAAGATAGATCTGCGATCTGGATACCACCAACTCAAGGTCCGGGAGGAGGATATTCCTAAAACCGCCTTCCGAACTCGTTACGGGCATTATGAATTTGTCGTAATGCCCTTCGGTCTAACGAATGCTCCTGCCGCATTCATGGACTTAATGAATCGAATCTGCCGACCATTCCTCGATAACTTTGTCATCGTTTTCATCGACGACATCCTCGTCTATTCTCGAAGCGAGGAAGAACACGGACGACATCTTCGAAAAATCCTGGAAACCCTGCGAACCGAAAAGTTATACGCAAAACTCTCTAAGTGCGAGTTTTGGCTCCGTAGTGTGAACTTTGTGGGACATGTTGTTAGTCAGGAAGGAATTCATGTGGATCCTTCTAAAATCCAAGCCATCGAAGGATGGGCGATCCCAACAACACCTACCGAAATTCGCCAATTTTTAGGCCTCGCAGGCTACTACAGGAGATTCATTCAAAACTTCTCCAAAACAGCAAAGCCACTTACCTCGCTTACACAAAAGGGTGTACCCTTCGAATGGACGGACAAGCAAGAAGCTGCATTCCGGACCCTGAAGCAAGCACTCTGCAGTGCGCCGGTGCTATCACTACCAGAAGGAACATAAGACTTTATAGTTTACTGTGATGCATCAAATCAGGGTTTAGGCTGTGTACTCATGCAGCGTGGAAAGGTGATAGCCTACGCATCCCGACAACTAAAGACGCATGAGGTAAATTACACCACTCATGATCTGGAACTGGGAGCAGTGGTCTTCGCCCTGAAGATTTGGAGGCACTACCTTTATGGTACTAAGTGCACCATCTTCACCGACCACATGAGTCTCCAACACATCTTGAGTCAAAAAGAGCTGAACATGAGGCAACGAAGATGGGTTGAACTGCTGAACGACTACGAGTGCGAAATCAAGTACCACCCAGGCAAGGCTAACGTGGTAGCCGATGCCTTGAGTCGGAAAGAATACTCGAATCGTCGCTTGAAGACTCTTTCCATAACCATTCGATCTCACCTAACCTCTCAAATCAGGGCAACCCAGTTCGATGCAATGAAGGCAGAAAACAAAATGTACTTGGATGTTAAGCAACATTATTGGTGACCTAACATGAAGGCAGAGATTGCCACTTATGTTAGCAAGTGCCTCACATGTGCTAAAGTAAAGGTGGAATATCAGAAGCCCTCCGGATTACTACACCAACCAGTAATTCCCGAGTGGAAGTGGGAAAGGACTACCATGGATTTTGTGACCAAACTACCCAAGTCGACGGATGGTTTGGATACCATATGGGTAATAGTTGATAGATTAACAAAATCCGCTCATTTCCTACCAATAAAAGAATCATACAAGATGGAGCGCCTGACAAGAATCTACATCAAAGAAATCGTGAGACTCCACGGAGTGCCCATATCTATAATCTCAGATAGAGACAGTAGGTTTACTTCACGCTTTTGGCAATCGCTTCAGAAAGCTATGGGAACGCAACTTGACATGAGCACTGCCTATCACCCACAAACGGATGGTTAAAGCGAGCGAACCATTCAAACGCTAGAAGATATGCTTCACGCGTGTGTGATAGACTTTGGAAAATCGTGGGATACCCACTTGCCTTTGATCGAGTTCTTATACAACAACAGTTATCACTCGAGCATTAAAATCGCTCCTTTCGAAGCATTGTACGGGCATAAGTGTAGATCACCGTTGTGTTGGGATGAGGTAGGAGACACCCAACTAGCAAGAGGGCAAACGCCAAACAATGCCTTAACGGGACCGGAAATCATACGTGAGACGACCGAAAAGATAGTTCAGATCAGGGCCCGACTGCAATCATCACGAGACAGACAAAAGAGCTACGCCGACAAGCGGCGGAAGCCCTTGGAATTCAGAGTCGGAGATAGGGTGTTACTAAAAGTCTCTCCTTGGAAAGGAGTGATTCGTTTTGGAAAGCGGGGAAAACTAAACCCTCGATACATTGGACCCTTCGAGATTCTTGCACGAATCGGTCCAGTGGCTTATAGACTGCAGCTACCCGCTGAGCTCAGTAGTGTACACCCTGTGTTCCACGTTTCCAATTTAAAAAGTGCTTATCCGACAAGACTCTCGTCATTCCATTAGAAGAAATCGAAATCAACGAGAATCTTCTGTTCATCGAGGAACCAGTCGAAATCATGGACAGAGAGGTGAAGTGTACTAAGCAGAGCCGCATTCCGATTGTGAAGGTTCGATGGAATGCGAGACGCGGACCAGAATTCACATGGGAACGAGAGGATCAAATGAAGCAGAAGTACCCTCACCTATTCTCGCATTCTCAAATCTAGCTTTCAAAAGAATTTCGGGACGAAATTCCCTCTAACGGGGGGATGATGTCACAACTAGGAATTTTGATGCTTGTAACTACAACAGTTATATCAATTATGAACCAACAATGTGAAAACATGTATGATGCTTATTCAATAACAACAAAACTTCAATCCAACACTGTATTCAAGCACTGCAAATAGTTAACCAAAAATTGGAAACCCTAGAGATCCCGGTTTAAGTCCATTTTGGACTAGGATTTCCTTATTGGGCCTAATGGACCAATAAGCTTCCAATTTAACTATCATGAACATAGAACCCTCAAATGGACCCTAATTGGGCCCATATACATGAAACATAATATTTTGGGTCTTATAAGCCTAAAATGAACTAGGTTGTCTTTAATGGGCCTTATTGGACCACAACAAATTTATGTAGCCCTAATAGATCATAAAAATCATTCCTTGATTTATTTTGGGTCGAAAATCACCTAATGGAATTATGATATGGGCTTAAGCATTAAAGGGCCCAAATCTTCTTTTTCCTTCTCCTCTTCTCGGCCCAACTACACCAAAAGAAAAAGAGTTGACTTTCCATTGCCACCTCACCATTATTTCTTGGGTCTCCATGCATGCAACTCATGTTTCCAAGCAAACATCTCATCAACACTCTCTCTTCTCCTCTCTCTTTTTCTCTCGGCCGAAAACAACACAAACACACACACACATTTCACTCAAACACTCTCAAAGAACTCTCTTCATCCTTCATCAAAAACTCGAGATTTAGGAAGCTTTTCAAGGAGATTATTCCACAAATTCATCATCTAAGGTAAGTTCATGCTTGGATATATGATCTAGATTCTTTGTTTTATCAAAAATCTCTTCCTAATCTATTCAAACTCATGATCACCCTCTTAGAAACATCTAAGTTCGAGATTCTCCAAGAAGACTTGCTAGGATCGAATCTTCTTCATTTCTCTCTTCAAAAACCGAACCCACAACTCAAGGTGAGCTTCATACCCCTCTCTTTTCAGTTTTTATATGTTTTATGGGGGAGAATACAAGAAAAATGTGTAGATCTATGTGTATGTGTATGCTATGTGTGATTTTATGCATGTATGTGTGATTTTATGTGTTTTTGTGATAAACATGTAGCCAAAAAGGAGTGATATCTCGAGATCTATGACATGAGAAAGAAAACAAACATAATCTAAGTTATGTTACACTAAACAAGTCAAGAATGATAGCTTATAAGATTGTGATGAACATATTCCAACATAAAAATCCATTTTTGGGCTTAAATTGTCAAATATACAAAAATTGGGTTAAAGGTTGCCAAATCACGGTTTCTTAAGGGTTAAAAGAGCCAAAACAGTTACAATAATTGTTTTTATGAATATTATGATTTTTAAAGGACTTAAAATGGAATTTCTAGCTTAATGGGCTAATTTTGGGCTTTTCGGCCCAACAAGCCCAAAATTGCGAAAAAAATGGCATTTAAAGGGGCTGAATTGGTAAACTTTTCAAAACAGGGGATAAAAAGTGTAATAAAACTATTTCAAGGGTTAAAAATGCTTTTCATTTCCAAAAAGGATAAAAAATGTAAAGTTTTTGGATTTTGGGCTAAAAGTGTAAAAACTGCAAAAAGTTGGGCTTTAACCGGAAAATACTATTCTGGAAGGGCTGAAACTGTCAACAAAATAAGTTTTGAGTTAGAAATATCATTTCAACAAATCTATGATGCAAAAGTGTCAAGAAAATGTTTTAAGGGCCTAAAATGACTTTTCTTTTATATAAAGGACTAAACTTGTTATTTTATAAAAAGAAAGGGGCTGAAAAGGTCAAACTACTGTTTTTAAACCAATTATTTTATTTATTTATAGAATATTGAGTCAAAAATACTAATATACGGCTTACAAAAATCGAAGGACAAATACACGTATAACTCCAAATATCGTTATAAACGAATCGCTCGGTCTCGAGTCGATACAAAAACAACGAACGTTCAACCAAACCCTCCACTAGAGATGCGTTACCTAAGACGAGTAAACATTCAAACTTTGGGCTTGAAAGTTTCAAATCATGCTTGTTGGACCTTGCAAGTCCATTTACATGATCTTTGGGCCCAAAGGGGATAACGCTTATGTGTCATTGGGCCTCCTATGGCCCAATTTCATATAAAAGGACTTTCAATAGCTTTTATGTGCTATTGGGCCCTAGTGGTCCATTAGTATTGCTAGTAAGGTCAAAGTAATCAAATGCGAGATGGGCCAACGTGTCCTTCGCATCCTCGACAGCCTAAAAGTACTTACGATGGTAGCAGGACTTCGTACTCCTCTTCTCTTCGTTTGCTAAGGCTTATGAGTAATCAAAGCAGACGAACTTAGGACGTTATTCAACAGTAATCAAGGTGGTTTGGATTACGTGAGTAATCACGGACGGTACCTCTATGGGTCGTTCGTAGTTGACAGTTATAACCAGCCTTTACCGGACCTCGTTATAATGACTCACTAGTAATGATACTATCCGACACCACCCGAGAAATCAAGGAAGAGTAATCAATATTCATTCGACGTGACGGTATAACAATTAGTAATCAAGTATATCTTTCGACATCGGAAAACATCGGGTTTTCCGGGGAAATCAACACCACTCGCTCGTAAACTCTATAACTATAATACAAAACACCCTTTTTATATATATGCCTTGAAATCATTCATGCATCAACTTATGGATCTTCACACTTTGATAAACTATTGTCTTTTCAGAAAATATCGGATTTTCTGGGTTTTACAAACTATACAAATCATTTTTATCACAACTTTGCTTATGAACTCACTAACATTCCATATGTTGACGTTTTCCAAAATAACTTGTATTCTCAGGTAACAGGTAAGCGGAAGGGTAATACCAAGTATGTTAGGATGTTTTGTTTTGAAAACTCTGAAACATTTTGTGTTATGAATGTGTAATATTTAAAACAATGTACTGGATGTAAACAATATCAGTTGTAATGTATTGATGCGTGGTGATGTTTATGTTATGATTCATGTATATTCATTGTGATGGTATTCAATTTAAGTCACGCAAGCCCCCGGACGTTTCCGCCGTCTGGTTTCGGGGGTGTGACAAATATCGTGTCTCAAACCAAATCACCAAAAGTAATAAAATCAGAGTACATTCCCAAGATTATCATAGTGCGGAATCCAGTGTGTGTGTGATGTGCCGCTACCGCGCCAGCTCCTTCCCCCTTCGCTGAGGAGGTACCTGAAACCAAAACTGTAAACTGTAAGCACAAAGCTTAGTGAGTTCCCTCATCATACCACATACCACATAATGTCTATTCCTCGGTATCTTTCAACCGGTATCTGTCTGGCATAACTGAGAGTTGGGCTCCCCTTCGGTATCTTTCAACCGGTAACCGGGGTTCTCCTCCCCTTCGGTATCTTTCAACCGGTAACCGGGAACTAACCTCCCCTTCGGTATCTTTCAACCGGTAACCGGGAACTAACCTCCCCTTCGGTATCTTTCAAACGGTAACCGAGAACTAACCTCCCCTTCGGTATCTTCCAACCGGTAACCGGGGACTATTTCACCCCTGCCACTATCACATAATAACATATCATGAACATATTGATCGTATTATAACATATCATGATTATACTACTAGGCATGCATGGGTACTATCTACCCCTTCGGTATCTTTCAACCGGTAACTAGGGCTATATCACCCCTACCACTACAAACACGTATGTCATAGCATCCTATCACATAAAGCATATTAGATAACCACATCATATAATTGTCACAAAGACAGTCATCTAACAAGCAACTCCTACCAGTGGGCCAGCATTGTGGCCGTAGACCCTCTCCTACTGGAAGGTAACTCACCTCGATGTCGTGTAGTGTCTGAACTGTCCTCGGCATGAAGGTCGGCTCTCCTTGACTCCTCAATCCCTATACGACAACCCTCAAGTCATCAATCAGAACAAACAACCCTAACCAGGGTCAATACCAAAACCAAGCAAGGTCAACATTGGTCAAAGTCAACACCCAGTTGACCTGACTCGCCGAGTTGGTCTACCAACTCGTCGAGTCCACACTCCACTAACCCGATCCAACCCCGACTCCACTCGTCGATTCTAGCAAGAACTCGACGGGTTCTCCTTCATTCAAAACATCGGGACCATCTTCATCCGACTCGTCGAGTTCCTCCTTGAACTCGACGAGTTCATCTCCCTCATAAGAATGTGTCCGGTCTACGACTCGTCGAGTTGTATGAACAACTCGTCGTGTTCATCTTCAAGGATTGGGAGATTGCCTTGGACTCACCGAGTCTGTTCATACCCTCGTCGAGTCCCATGATTCCCAGGTCCCTTTTCGTGTCTAAACATCCACGGGACTTCCTCCCTAACAACTGGTCCATCCACAGAAAGGATTTGGTGGTCAATACACCGCGACTCGCCGAGTCCCAAGAACAACTCGTCGTGTCCATCCTTGACCAACACTATACAGTCGATTTAAATGGGTCTTAACACACCAAAACCATAGATCTGACCTCCTAATGACCATTTTACACGTAAAGTTCCAAACTTAGCACACATGCAAGGGGTCTTTGGCCCAAAAAGCCATAAAAGATGGCCTCCATGGTGCATGGGGTGTTCATGGCAACAAAATGGGCGCCGTTGTGCCATAAAACCCCCCCAATAGACCTGGATCTAAAGCATACACTGACTTCCAACACTAAATCTCGAATACCACCTCTCTAAGGCTTAGAAAGATGAAGGAAAAGGCCCAAAAATCAAGATCTATAGACAAAGGTTTAGCTTCATACCTCCAATAAGCTGAAAATGAGCTCCAAACTCTGGATCTTCTTGTTTCCCCTTGGTCTCACAAGCTCCTTTCCTCTTCTCAAGCTTCACAACCCACCAAAAAGCACCAAAATGGCCTTAGAACACACAAAACGGCTAGGGTTTCGATATGATGTCTTCTGGGAGTATAAGGGACGATGGAGGCTGAGATAGGTTGTTTAAATAGGGTGCAAACCCTCAATTTAGGGTTTTGTCCAGACAGCTCCTACTCGTCGAGTCGGTCTTCCGACTCATCGAGTAGGTCACTTAAACCCCCGATCAACAGTCGAGTCTACTCGACGAGTTGGACCTCCAAATCATCGAGTCCCAGAGTAAATTGCAATATTTTCTTGAAATTAAATACGTACCAGGAATCGGGTGCTACATCAAATCTTAATTCATAAGCACTCATGAACGTTGTAGCAAACTTTTGCTATGTCTAATACACTTTAGACAATCTACAAGCCAATTCATGACAGTCTTCTTTCATACCTACTTCCAAAGTATGAGAGACTGTGGATGGTTTGAATAATCTTATTATTCGGGAAGTCAAAACATGCAAAGTGAAACACAATAATAATCGAATCCAATATGGCCCCAAACTTTTGAGTATAAATAAAACCCCTTTTATTTAGTTACCATATTGATTACACATTATTCATTGTATAATTTTTCGGATAATCAACTTATTACTTGAATTATAACAGCAGTTGTCCCATGCACCAAGCATGCACACTCTATTTACCTATGGTCCATACTTTGTGAAATAGATCAATTGAAAACATTTCCAATGATGCTCATTTCACAACTCCTAATCCTTATCGTTAGTGTAAGAACACAAAATTCTCGTCACTACTAGAATATGTTAGATTCTAACATTTTATGCAATGATCCTTTTGTAATCTTATTGCACAAAAGTCACCAAGACTCTGCCAATGATATTACAAAGTGCTCTGTTGGAGATTGTTACAAGACAATTCCATAGATTTGAAGTCTCTCATTCAAAGTACATTTCTTTGAACATCCTTCTTGCATAAAAGTTTCTAATCTAGACATAAATTCTTAACGTCCAACTCCCAATATGGAAACATTTCCATATTTGCCATATGAAAACTCGTTCTAAATAGAGTCTTATCTATTTATAATAATGTCAATATGGTCCATCCATTACTATACTTCCAACTGCTCTGTAACATCCGGATTTCCAAGGACATTATCGTGTATGTTAATCTTGGCATTTGAGGAGGGACTCGACGAGTTGAGGGACCAACTCGCCGAGTCGAGTCGAGTTGATCGCGTGAATTTAATGAAGGACTCGACGAGTCCGAGGAGGTACTCGCCGAGTAGGTGTTGGGCAGAGAAACCCTAATTTCCTAGGTTTGAGACCTATTTAAAGGAACTTATAGCCTCATTTGCGGCTACCCTTCCTTGAGAGCAAACCCTAAACGTGTATGGAGAGCCATGAGAGTCTTAGAAGCTAAAACTTGGAGTAAGCTAGTGCATCTCTTGAGGAGAAGAGGAGATCACCCATCAAGGGAGCTAGAGAATCAGTGGATCTGGTGTAACTTCGTGCAAGGGCTTGAGTAAGAGGTAAAAGCTTGCACCTTTCTTGTTATTTGGATTAGATCTTGTAGATATGGAAGATTAGGGTTTCTTCCACCATTTTTGGGACTTTGTATGCATAAGGTCTCTCATGAGGCCTAGACTTCAGATCTGGACCTTGTGAGGTCCAAAGAGTCCAAAGATTATAGCTTTAGTTAACTATAGAAGAGTTATTGTGGTTAATCATCCTTGTTAGAGTTATATTGGCATTATGAGCCTTATATGCCATGTTTAAACGTAAAGCTTACAGCTTTACGTGACAATCGACCCTCAGGATGGTAGATCTAGTGTTTGGGGTGATGGATCTGCCTTAAATCGTCTGAATGAACATTTTGTCTGAATGAACTCGCCGAGTCGATGAGCCGACTCGACGAGTTGGTTAGGGTTTGTCCCGAGGAACCGAATCAGGCGATAGCTCGACGAGTTGGGGGTCAACTCGACGAGCTGAGCTGGACTGTCACGAGATTTCTGAGGAAGGTAAGTGGACTCGACGAGTCGCAAGGATGCACTCGACGAGTCGGGTCAAACATGGACTGTTGACTCGAGTTTGACTTCGGTTGACTTTGGGGCTTTGATCAACATAAGTAGCAGAGACCATGGAGGGGTAAAATGGTCTTTTATCCACTTAAAAGAGTTAAAGAGAGGAAGAATAGCCTTTGGTCATTAGAGTTGTGATTAGAGTATCACTTAGAGATATTCATCCCTTGTGTTAGGTGGAGGCTAGTTCGAAATTCGGGAGCGGGGTCTTTACTTGCTGCTGGTCAGGTGAGTCTTCTCACTATACTTTACCATGAGTGGTAATTAGAGTTATGTGACAGAGTATCTTGTATGCTATGTATGTGATGTGCTGCACTGCATTATTTCTATGTGATTTATGCTGTGTGTATTCCATAGTTTATAGAGTTAGGACCGGAAGGTCCACAGATTTAGGACCAGAGGGTCCACATAGTTAGGACCAGAGGGTCCACAGAGTTAGGGCCAGTGGGCCCACAGAGTTATAGCCTCGAGTGGCTAATATGTGTTATATGTGGTATTTTGGGGAACTCACTAAGCTTCGTGCTTACCGTGTTATATGTTATGTGTTTCAGGTATCTCAGAGGATCGCGGGAAGGCACCGGCTTGATTGTACACACCAGAGAAAGAGTTATGTTTTGAGGATCCTGGATTTTTAATGGAGTTGTGTTTTGTAATTTGAATAAACGAGATTTCCATACAATTTGTTATGAAAAGTATGCGATTTTAAAATGAAAAATCTGTTTGAAAAATTACGGTGTTACATGCTCACAAACGACCAATCCTTAGCGAACCTTAGATTGTCCTTGACAGTTGTTTAATTATTTTAGTCAAATCCGGTTCTAGTCCTTTTTCCCTCTTAATGCCCTAGGCATTTGGAAAATTTTAGAACAGTCAAATATTACAGCATATGCAATCGAACCTATACCCGAAGTGTATGGGGCACGATTCATAATGAGAAACGTGATACTTTACCAGTTTCTTGCTATAATATTGCCATATATAGGATTCCCATCTATGTCCCTTGACTAAATTTAATTAAAATTTCTCGATCCAAGCCTTTAGATTTTGAAACGACGTATAATATTCTCTCCCTTAATTATAGCAAAACAACTTTTCAACCCCTGCAACTTTGCAAAGTGAAACTGTTGTTTTCTATAATTAATATTGCTAACTTGCAATACTTAAAATAATAATCATGCTCCCACTAACATGATGATTATATCCTTACCAGCATAACACTTATGCTCTCACTAGCTTTGACATGTATTCAGAAATCTGCTAAACTTCTAGAAAACAATACTTATTGATTTTCAAAGATCATATTTCTAATACGATACGCTTCGACAATCTTTTATCTAAGCTTCTAGAAAACAACTCATACACCTTTCCTTAGATAGCGCACATGTGTGTCTAAACAATTCTAGAATTTATAGCAATAAGTCTCGAATGTTCAAACTAATTGCCAAATCTCACAATTCGAACTATGAGGAGGGATGTCGTAGTCATAATCGAATTTGAGAATGGAATTTACATAGTCGCTATCTCATTAAAATCTTCCTAGTGAAAGCGTTTCCTCACAATCATTTTCATGAAGGAGAGAAAACTTATGACACTTAGATTTTATGGTGTATGTGTTCCTATCCATGTGAATTTGTCATAGCCATAATCATAAGATAATGTTTGTGACAAATCCAAACTCTTATGGACAGAACTTGTTTATTCTTTATTTCTTACCATCAAGGGTCCCACCATTGCTTCCAAGTCTTCGAGCAACTCACCCCTACCCATCAATGTACTTTCCATTGATCAGGATGCCTTGCCTCTAATGAATCAAAGGAGAACTCATAGAACTCATATGCATAGTTGACTTAAACTGGAATGACACAGAAACAAAAACACGATAGGTTACAAACCTCAAGTCGTGTGTTAGTGTTTAACAATAGTTTTAACCTTGATTAGTTCTTGAAACTTTTCAAGATCATTTAGACTCCCACTAACCTCTTGACATATAAGATTCTCTTGTCAAGAAACATTTCTTGACAAAACAAATATTCAAGAGTTAGTATAGGTCCTTATCAAGGCAAATACTACACACAATTGGTCTTACTTGGTCTTTGTCTTATCCAAGACATCACAACTTACCAATTTCAAACGTGCAATAGCAAGAAAACATTTTCCTACTTCACATTTGATGAGTGTGTTAAAATTTCTTAAGATGATGTCACTCAAATCACACTTTTGGAGTACGACTCTAAGACTCATTTTTGGAACGAAGTATGATACACCTTTTGATTTAACCATTTCAACAATTGCCGATTCCTCTTCTTAGCCATACTAGTGTACTAAGGTGTCCTTAGAGGATCAATTGTGATACGGTTTCAAATCACTAAGTTAATCATAAAATAGATACTTAAGTACTCTCCCATCTTTTCAGATTGGAGAAACTTTTATCTTTCTGCCTAATTGATTCTTCTTATTCGCTCTGCTATTTATTGAAACCTTTTCAACGATTCATAATCATACTTCAACTTTTAAGTATAACCATATTTACTAATCTTTTAGCAAATCATGATGAATATTTTATCGTTCTTTGTGGCGGACTTGACCTAGTGCACAACAATGCGTACTAGATCTCCTAGTCCATCACTTGACTCACATACTTATGTGAACAAGGAATTAGTCTTAATTTCCCAAATACGAAGTTTCTCATTCATCATACAATACCAGTTGCCTGATTCCAAGTTTCTGTCCAATTGAAACTTGGGCGATGAGAATCTTTCCTTATTTGGTAAATTTCTGACATTACTACAAATAACATAACTAAGAATCAAATCCATTCACAATATTGATAAGAATAGAAACATTAAAACACCAATTTTCATAAAATCCATCGCAAGGAAACATAAATAAGACAAAATCAAATTTTATTTTATTGCGGAAAAATCTTGTCCTTACAATGCAATTACAAATGAAAACTATGTAAATATTATTTAGCAATCTATTCTAACTCTAAAGTAGCAGCTCAAAAATCCGATCTTTGAATCATGCGATTAAATCCATTTCTTCATGACCAGATTCAACTCACTTCTTTCTTTTAAGCTTCCTTTTTCTTCGATCCTACAAAACACCAAATGTAATCTTATCACATCATGTATTAAGAATATAAAAAGGGACTTAATAGAGTTAGATAGTGGATTTTACCTGAAGTAGAGTCATACATCTTGACTCTCCCATCTCTTAGATCTCTCAGGTAGTCAGGGCAGCTTCGTGACCAATGCCCCTTCTCTTGGCAGTAGAAACACACAAATTCTTTGGGAATGGCACAAGGGACTATCTCAGACTTAGCCTTTCTCTTGCGTAGAGAAAACTTTTCTGGACTTACAATGTTGCCATTGTCCATAGAAGGTTGGGACATTGATTTACCAGACAAATTTGCTTGACCAGTCCGCCAAATCATTTCTGATTTAGCATCAACAAGCAAATAAGTCAAATCAATGAGGGTCACGTCTCGGTCCATCATATAGTACTCTCTAATGAACTCACTATATGAGTCAGGAAGTGATTGAAGAACGAAGTCAACAGCCAGCTTCCTAGAGACTTCGACACCCAACATTCCCAATCTGTCAATATGCAACTTCATATCCAAGACATGATCACATACAGACTTTCCATCTTCGTGTTTGTTTGCCAATAGGGCTTGAGTGACCTTGAACTTTTCAAGTATTCGAACACGTAGGTCAGGGAGAATTATTGGATGAGGTGGAGGTAGTGAAGCACGATTCTCATTTCCATGATTTAATCGTGGAACATCATCTTCAAGTGGAAAACTTTTTCCGACGGATTCAGGAAGACCATAGTTGTCAGACTTTGACATCTACAAAACGGGAGAAATTCGAGTTAGTTGATTGGGTCCTTAATAAAACACCCAAATGAGATATTAAGGCTAGGACCCAACACAATATTTTACAACTTGGAAGAGGGATGCCGTAATCCAAATTGCAGAACATTTGAAGGTAGGTAGATGACGATTTACCAATTTCCACCGTGAAAAACGAAAATTGAAGTTTTAAGTTTTAAATGAATTGAAACTCCTAGATCCTTTGGGATTCATTGAACTTTTCAATGGCATGTTTAATCTCTATTATGCCCTTCATTTGTGACTGGGATGCCGAGGATCACAAATAAGGTGTGAATAACCATGTGAATGTACGTGGTGCCCTCAATGTTACAGTCACCTAATCGACGTGACGGTTAACCACACACGCTCCATCGATCTATGACAAACATCGAGTCACCCTTTGCCACCAATGCCAATCCCAACTTAGTGTGCTGGTTAACCACACACGCTCCACTAATTGTCTCGGCAAGGGTACAAAGTGTAATTCCATGGAATTGCATCAAATTCACTTTTTCCTAAAGTAACTAAGATTTAGGAATTTATAAAAGCGTTTAGTTACTTCGTATTTCATTATACTTATAATGGAAGGTTGTGTCCTATCATACCTGTTCGGCTAACGACCCTCCACTAGTCAAGAGTGCGGTGGGTAAGAGTGGATACCCATTAAATCGTCATTTTATAGGCAATTTCCTTAAACACCCCTTAGAGACCAGCTTCGTGAATGAGGCCAACTAACGGCAAGACTGATTCTTTACTCATACATATATAATATTAGACCTTTAATTTCATATATAGTATAAGGGTGTATTTTACACTTTTAAAATACTAGGTGGTCTAATTTAATAAATTATACTTTTAATTTAATTAAATATAAACCAAATCATTATGGATTTATTAACTCTCTTTTAATTATACACTTAATTAATTTAATAAAACCATAAGGGTGCAATTTGAACTATTCAAATACTAGGGTTTTAGAATTTAACATTTCAAAATTAAAACCATAAGGATGCAATTTGAGGGCAAGTTTTGAAACTTTTCAAAAACTTATAGATGAAATTACAAATAATACAATTAATCAAATAATTGGTGATTATCTAAATTTGACCTAATTCAATTTCCTTTGAAGATAATTCAAATAAAAAATACAAATAATTAAATTTATCTTATAAAACAAGTAATTATCTTATTTATGACAATTATCCATTAATTTGATTAGGATATCAATTACCATAATAGAAAAATCTGATTTTAATTTAAAAAAAAACAATTTATGGTAATTATCCAAAGCAAATTAAGGCAAAATTTTCGAAATCATGATGTCAGACTGAATTCACGAGGAGAACACACTGTGTTCATGACGTGAATCAGGTCAGATTCGAAATTCGCAATTTTTCAGCTTTGAAAACTTAATTATGCATCAATCACAATAGAAGAACACCCTAGGCTCTGATACCACTGATGGATTTTGATCAATACATCAATCCTATGGTGTACATGCAAACCCTAATGCTTGGATCTAGTTTTTCTAATTGTATATGCAATAAACTTCCAAGACTTGCAAACCCTAAATCTAGCATACTAATTTCGAATACAACATATGAAATTAGGGTTTAGATCTTACCTTGATTGTTATGTAGCAATAACAATCACAATCCTTCTTGATCTTGACTTCTGAAAGTCTAGTGCCTCAAGTGTTGCACCTCTAATGGAGTCATAAACACCATGAGCAACAAGATGACTTAGGAGAAGGAGGAGGAGGCACAAAACGTCTAAGAACCCTTAGGGATTACTTCCACACGTTTTTGCGGCCTTAGGGGTTCCTTATATAGTTAGGCTATTAGGGTTTTCAACCAGGAAACCCTAATCTGACTGCTTAGGCCCTAAGTAGCCCATGGACTCCCTCTTTAGAGGCCTTGGACGAATTCTAATGGGTTTCCCCATAGATTTCGTCCACTCCAATTTCTATGGAGTCCATTAGCCCAATTTATGCAATTATCTTATAAATACAGTATCAGTCCCCTTTATTTAATTAATCCTTTTTAGCCACAAAATTAATTCTTATTAATTCTTGACTAATATTAATTAAATAATATGATTTCTCTTTTAATATATTATTCATATAATATATTAATAAATCATAATTAATCCTCTTTCTCCTTAGTTCATCCTATCAGTTGCTATGGTGAAGGCAACCCAAAAGGACCATGCTCGTAATCGGGTCAAGTACATACCAAAATAGTTATGGGCTTAGACACCTAATCCAACATAAACCTTAATCACTAACACCGATTACATGCCATAAAAGATTTAAGATTTGTACTAATAGTGTAATTGGAACCCGTTATTTATCGAGTAAACTTATTATTATGTATATAATCAATAAAACATCATAATAATCTTTAATGTAGATCGTAACCTTTATTAAATTAATTGTTTATAAATACAATGAAAAAAAAAACTAAAATGAAATTTTATTTATTTCATCGATGTCAATAAAATCCGTAAACTAATTATCATTGTGTTCTTTGTTGGAAAGTAGTAAATTTAATGTTGTTAACATCGTTGACTGATATCATGACTTGAGGATTGTCCTCCAATATAAAAACAAATTGTACATCCTTCGGAAACCATTTCTTTTATGACCATCTAATTGATTCGACAAATGATGAAGTAGTTCGGAAAGTTTTTGAAGTACCCAAATTGTATTTGCTTGTGATTGTAAATTTACATATACATATTATCATCAAATAAACCCTATTCCATAACAACCATCCTTTTGTAGATGTTTTTCCTGAAAACAAACCCTAAAAAATCGTCATCTTCTTGTTAGAAACCGTATTGAACATGGATGAAACAATTCGGTTTATAAATTGAGATTTTTGGTAGTCAGTCACTTTAATCACCTGTTTCCAGTGGTTTGCAACTTTTAGTAAGCGGTTGCATTCACACATATAAAACATGTTCAACATATCCTTATGGGAAGAAAGGTGTGACGTTTGATTTTGAATGGTTTTAGTAAAGTGAATTTGATTTTGATGGTTTGGTTAAACTATGTTTGAATTTAGGGTTTGTTAAAGACAGATGGAAAAGATAAAGGGCAAGCAATTACAGACGGGAGGCTTTAAACTCTTTCCGATGACCCTCAAATTTGGGTATATATGGCGACTTATCTATAACCTCTTGATTTGGTGTAATTGATCCCTGGGTTTTGGAGAGAAATAAATAAAGAAAAAAGGGTGAGAGAGATAGTGAGAATAAGGAAGAATACAGTGGTAGGTAGGGATGCAAGTGGGTCCAATGGATCCATAACTGAAAACCAAAAAATGGAATTTAATTGTAACATCCCGTTTAAAATAGAATAATTAAATAATAAACCCGGAACCCCGAGATGTGATTATTATTATTATTTTATATTATTATAGCCCAAAATCAAATAATAATTAGCGGGGTGTTGGTTTCGGGGAGCTAAATGACATGATTTGGAGTTTCGGGGGTTAAAGTATAATTCCGGGACTTATTTTGTTGAGATTTTCAGAAGTCAGGGGGTATTTGGTATTATTTGGACTTAATATGTAAGGATTTATGGAAGCATGTTAAGGAGTAAATTTTGGACCTAAGTTGAAGAAGGTTTTGTAGAGGAGGAGCCATTTGGTAACATTTGGACTTAAGTTGAAAGAAAAGAAGAGAATGAGGGGCCATTTCCATCATTATGTGGCGATCTTTATATGAGACGGGTATATAACCGAAAACTCGTCACCCTCTTAACCCTAACCCTACTTCTAAACACTAGTCGCCACCTCCTTCCTTCCACGTCCAACCGCCACCACCCGACTCCCTTGCTGTTCCGACCAACCAAGTCCGCCGACGACATCTACCATGACCGGAGATACCGAAGACCGACGGGGAATAATAGGCGAACCGGGAACCATAGCCGTTGTGGACCTTTTTCAGTGGAGGCACGACCACCGCAGTCGAAGACGAAGAGCCGCTGTTCGGTTGCTGCCGCTGCTGGAATATCCTGATGAGATCGTGGCAATCTCACTCGCTTCTCCTCCATTCTTCTGTGTTGTGTCCATCCACCGCCGCTACCGCCGGTTGATAACGTGACGGTTGCTGCCGTTCGTTGAACGCCACTAGGAGGATGGTAGCGGCCATATTTTGTGGCTTGCGATATAGATGCGCGTGAAGGGTGGGTTTTCTGTCGAGTAGAAATCGTGAAGAACCACCGCTGCTGCTGCCCGTTTTCCTTTTCCGTTGCCGCCTCCGTACGCCACCAGGTGGGTGGTTGGGTCTATTTCACAAACATAAGAGTGTGTATGGGTGTGTTCAGTCAAGGTCGTGTGGCTACTTGTCCGGAAATCACAAGAGGGCCACCACCACCACCGTGAGGTGGTGGCTAGCACCTCCGACCGTCGCCTCCTGCCACCGAGCGGCTGTGTGTGTGTGTGTTTTATTTTATGTGTGTGTATTTGGATATTGTTGTAAAATGTGTTGTATGGCCGGAATAATCAAAGAAAACAACCCGTCACTGCCGCGAGGTGGTGGTTGCCATCTCGTGCCGCCATTCGGCCACCACCAGTCGCCACCTTGGGTGGATGTGTGCTTTTGCGTGTGTGATTGTCATTTTGGGATGCTTGGATATTTTTTTAGCTAAAAGTCATAACCACCACCACGAGGTGGTGCCCGCCGCCGTGAGCCGTCGTTAACCACCACTACCAGAGGTGGTAGTGGGTGGTGCCCGACTTGTTTAACCCTAATGGGCCCAATGAAGCCCTAATTGACCTAAAAGCCTAACCATTTGACTAATTGGCTAGTATTTAGGTTGGAAACCCTAATTAGGGTTTAGAAAACCCTAATGTCATGAAACCCTAATTTGGGGATTTATCGGGACCCGCACTGGAATTATTTACTAGACTTAAAATATTAATTAATAATCATTTGCAATTAACCTAAGGCAATATTGGACTTAATGGATTAAGTCCTTAATGGGTTAAGTAGGAACACTTAACCCTAATCATCATTTCATGTGAAAACCCTAATTTCACTTGGGCCTTGAGTTGGGCCTTTCTTTTGGGCTTTGGTGAATGGGTTATGGATGGGCCATCCAAGAACAAGCATATGAATTAGAATATTTAGATAGACTTTTGGATAAGGCCCACTGGAAAGGCTTGGGCCCAATTTGGAAAATTGGGCCATGAGTGGGCCATAATTGGGCCTTGATGATTATGAGATATTGGACCATTGGAATACCAAGAGTTTGGACTAGAATAAATGGATGGGCCTTAAGGTAAGACCATGTAGAGGTGTGAGCCCAATTTGGAAAATTGGGCCATATGTTGGGCTTTGGCCCATTACTTGACTTTTGGGCCTTGGAGTGTGAGTTGGGCCTTAGAATTGAATCAAGATAGGTTGGGGGTAAAGTATTCTTTTACCCCAAGCATGGACTTGTGGTTATGTATTGGAACCCAATTATTAATTGGGTTTCGTTTTGATGTTGACAGTTCGGGAATCTGTCAACCAGCAGCTGGAGTTTTATCCGCGGGACTTCAGCAGTGCCAGGTGAGTTCTCCTCACTATATCAACAGGGTCTAAGGCACCAATGCCGGCCCTTATCGGATTTGTATCCGGGTTTATTACATGATATGCTTATTGATTTGCATCCTGGTAGTTAGGATGTTGATATGCTTAGTGACCTGGTAGGTCGATATCCTAGTTATAGGATGATTGCTATGTTAGAGATCGGTTAGATCGGTATCCTGGTTATAAGACGGTTGCTATGTTATTGATCAGTTAGATCGGTATCCTGGTTATAGGATGGCTGCCATGATTAGTGATCTGTTAGATCTGTATGACTATCTGTACTTGCATGCTAGTGTATGATATTTATGTGCACATGATTGTTGGTTTCGGTTGAGGCAGGTCCTGCGTTGTGCTATAGGCCAAGATACCCAGGGCGGACCGGATAGACTGCAGACCCAGGAGGGCATACTAGTCAGGCCGAAGGCCCGACGAGCTGTCCGGATAGGCCGAAGGCCCTGAGAGGCGGTCCAATGAGACTGATGGCTCATTATGCATGTTGTGTTTGTTTATATGATATGATTATGATCGTATGGCGTTGGTATTTTGGGGGTAATTCACTAAGCCTTCGAGCTTACATTTATCGATTATTGTTTTAGGTACTTCTGATGATCACGGGAAGGCGAATGCGTTATCGTGCACCTCCTTATGTTTTTAATGATTTGATTTTGGGAAACTCTAACATTAAACCATTTTGAAAACATGTTTGTAATAATTATTGGTTTTTGAATCACTTAAAAAGTTTTAAATTGACTTTAATTTTATGGATGTTACATTAATAGAATCGGAAACCGGACCGGTATATAGAAATTGGTTCTGATTTAGTTTCGGGTATGAGGTTGAGTAAAATAGGTCTAAAACCAGAAAACCCAAAAATATCAAAGTGGATAGGGTGGAAATGCGTAATATAGGTCTAGAAATGGAATACCCAAAAATCCGAGAGAACCCGAATTTTTTGGTACATGCTTAGTAGGTTAATATCCTTATTGGTTTGATATCTTTATTTAATAACAAGTCAAAATACATCTTCTTCGTGGAATGGAGTAATAATAGACTATCAAATTCAACCTTTTTATTGGTTTGAACTTTGAAAATTTCTAGATTTAATATCCAGACTTCAAACGACTGTAATTCATTGAATATGAAACCAAAAATGACGACATTAGAGTGTAAATCACATACAAACTCTAAGTTACATGTTGTAAAAAACCGCATATCAATCCGAATTTAAACAAACAATATATGCATGTCTTAAATTTTTTACAGAATATAAAATACAAAAACAAATACCTACAAAGCTCAAATTTTCTAACATTGATATCCCGATTTCGGAGGACTGTAAGTTCTTGAATATGAAACTAAAAATGACAGAATTATAGTATGAAATCACATACAAACTATAAACTACGTTCTGGAAAAAACTGCATGTCAATCCGACTTCAAACAATGAGATATGCACGTTTTAAAATTTTCATAGAATACAAAATACAAAAAAAAAAAAAAAAAAAAAAAAAACTAAAATTTCCAACTTTGATATCTCGAATTTTGTGGGGGGTGGGGGGGTGTGTGTGGGTTGGGGGGGGATGATTACAATCATTGAATAGGAAACCAAAAACTACAAAATTATAGAAAAAAAATCATGTACAAACTCTGAAAAAAATACCGCATGCTAATCTGACTTCAAACGATAGAGATTTTCATGTTTTATTTTTTCACAAAAACCAGTTCCGATTCTTAAACTTGGTTCACCCGGACCCGATGGATCCAAACTCAGATAAAAGAATTCCATAAACCTGAAACCCAAACCAATTGTATATATTCCGGTTCTAACGGTTCTGGTTTTTCTGTTTTCCCGTTTATATCCCATCCCTAGTGATAGATGTAAGGTCAATTTTTAATTAATATTTGTTAGAGAAAAAATGTATAAAATAGATGAAAAGTTATATAGATGTCATTTTTTTTAAGTGAAATCATATGGACCATTTATTTAAAAA
Source organism: Lactuca virosa (assembly GCF_052849685.1). Lineage (NCBI taxonomy): Eukaryota > Viridiplantae > Streptophyta > Magnoliopsida > Asterales > Asteraceae > Lactuca > Lactuca virosa. Next base: position 343,457,283 of record NC_136430.1, on the reverse strand, counting down.
AAATAGTAAATTACATCATATGTCCCTCATTCATGTATCAAAACGCACGTTTAACCCCTATTTTCAAAAATTAACTTGGACCATTCTTGGTTTGGTTAAAAGTTGCACATGTCATCCCTCGTTAATTTAAATTTGCATGTTGCATCATTTCCAAGACATAAAATGACTATTATGCCATTATTATTATTATTATTATTATTATTATTATTATTATTATTATTATTATTATTATTTATTTATTATAAAAAAACAAAAAAAAACCACCTCACCCACCTTATTCTAACCCTTCCCTTTAAACTGTCTTTTCACTAAGCCACCAACAAACCACCACCAGAAAAGACATTATCTCATCGAAAAATAGAGTCATCGGACCACCGCCCACTACTATTGACAGACCACAACCCTATACTCTCTCTTTCTCTCTCTTTCTTTCTCTATCTCTCTCTCTCTTATCTTTCTTCTTTGATCTGAATACTCTCTCTCTCTCTCTCGCTCCTCCTATTTCTTCTCCAATCGACAAACTATAACCGTCTTAGATTGCCTCCTGTGATATGGACTTCCAGTGATATAAAGTCTTCGATCTTCGCTATCACCCGTGCGATGACACTGATCTTCATCGGCTAGGGTTTCATCACATGGGTGCCGCCATCGGTGATGACTAGCGTTTCGACAGATGTCATCGATCTCCATCGGTGTGGGTTTCGAAAAATGTCCAGATCGATCTCAGCCTACATCGTGGCTGAGATATGGAGACCATCGAGCTCTACAATCAGAATCGAAGCCAACATAAAGGTGATGGCTAGATCGATCTCAGGTGTATGTTTTTCTACCCCCACCTTTCGCCCCTCTATCTCTCAATCACATATTCCTCTTCACCCTTCTTCTTTCTTTTGAGTTACAAGTCTGATTAGGTAAAGACCAGTAGATATGGTAGGGTATGTGAAGGTCCCAATGGTAGTTTTTGATGGAGATTGGTGGTTGTGAATGGCGATAAGGATGGTCTTCTGTGAAATTGGTGGTCGTTTGTGTGATGATGGTTTTGGCTATTGAATTTGGTTTAGGGTTGTGGAGAAGGTGCTAAATAGTGAAAATTTTAAGGTATGGAAGGTGAAGAAGAAGGCATGTGCAAGGTTTTCAGATTATGGTTTGTTTGGAGGATTTGTTGACAGTGATAGGTGGTGATGGTGCTGAAAGAGCTGGAGATGATAAGTGGTAGTGGGTAATCTTGAGAATCTTGTTGCAGGAGCTGGGGAAATGAAAAGGGGAGGGGTGAGGATATTTGTTTTGCTTTTATTAATTTAAAACTGATAAAGAAAAAAAAAGAAAAAAAATGAAGGTAAAATAATCATTTCATGTCAACAGGGACTAAACATGTAAGAAAAAACAAACTCATAAACAAGTTAATTTTTAAAAATAACGAGGAAACATGTTTTTTTGACCTATGTACAGATAGGGATGTGCTTCGGGTCGGAACCGACCCGAACCTGAATAACCTAAAACCCAAATTGGATGAAAAATGGTAACCGAAACCCGAACCGATTATACTAATACGGGACCGGTTCGGTTTGGGTAATACATGTTTCGGTTCGGTTATTAACCCGAAAAGACCGAAATAATCGATATAAACATTTACACATTGTTTTTGAACCGAATAACCTAAATAAACCGAAATAACTCGAATAACCCAAATAAACCGAAATAACCCGAATAACCCAAATAAGGAAATTCTATATTTAATTCAAGGGAAAAAAATATTAATTTAATATTTTTTTCTTGAACATGATATAGAATTTCTTTATTTGGGTTATTCGGGTCATTTCAGTTTATTTAGGTTATTTAGATCATTTCGGTTTATTTAGGCTATTCGGTTCAAGTGACTATTCACTTTCCGGGTCGGTCTTTTTGGCCCACTTAAACATTTATTCGGGTAATCCAGACCGAATAACCCGAAACCCGAATTGGACAAAAATAGATACCCGAGAACCGATCCAAACAACTTATTCGGTCCTAATTCGGATCGGTCTGGTCCGGGTTTCGGTTTCAGTTCAGGTATTCGGTCCAAACACACATCTCTACGTAAGGACGAATAATATAATTTACCAAAAAAAATAATAATAAAGACGGACCGCATGACTAAACCTGAGGAGCCAATAGTGTAATTTTGTAGAATAGAATAAATGAAGATTATACAACAAAAATAATACAAATTCTCATTCAAGTACCAATCAATGAAATACATATAAATACTGATATCAAAAGAATGGCTTGCTTTTCATCAATTCAAATCGATTCTCCGTAGCTTCATTCAAATATCCCATTTTTGCTTTATCTTACAACACCACCGCAAATCCAACGGAAACAACCACCATCATCACGCACCTCCACACGCTCCACCCTATAATCCGGTCAGAAGAGGAAGGCGATGATGAACTCGCAGCCTTTCCCTTTCCTTTCGCACCATCTGCTTCTGGAGCATCAGCAACCGGAGCAATATCTGGCACCGGTGCCGGAGCAGGTGCTGGAGGAGGAATATCAGTTCCGAAAATGGCTTCAGGAAGGAGCACCCAGTCCACCTGGTAAATGGCAACAGGATCCGTCGAATGCACACTGCTGCTCACTTTTGTGTTAGTCCAACCGGATCCAATACGAACGGTGCCGGAGGTATCTGTGAAGTTCAGCGTGTACTGACCTCCGGCGAGCGTGTTAACAGGGCCGGCGCCGCTAAGATTCTTGAAGTCTGAAAGCGAGTAGTAATGTGGCAGCGCGTGGAAAAGACAGAGCTGTTTGAGTTGGTCGGCGGTGAGGTTTGAGAGGGAGGGTTTTTTCAGGGAAGTAAATGCTTTGTCTTTGGGTACAAACAGAGTGATTCCTTCTTCTGTGTTGTTGGCTTGATTTTGTAGGGTTTCGATGACTTTGGTTGATTCAAGGTACTTAAGGAAGGTAGAGAAAGGGCCGGCGACGCTCAGGAGCTCGGTGAGGTTAACGTAGTCGGGTGCTGGTGCCGGGGCCGGAGTTGGGGTCAAGATAATCGGCGGCGACTCCGCGGCTAATGTTGCTGCTTGTGCATATGCAAACAGGAGTGTGGTAAAACACATGAAAATCTTGATCGAATCCATGTTCTTCAAGACCTCAATCAACACCAATCCTGCAAACAGCAAAACCAATTCGACAAATTGATCATGGAAAGAAACGGTGTTTGACTTTTTCAAGTCAATCGAGTTGCTTCTTGAGTTGAGAATTTATAAAAATTGTTTCAATTTTCTCTAATAGCAGAATGATAATGAACTAATTTACATAACAGGAATCAAAATGGAAAAATTTGTAGCTAATAATTCCTACGCTAGAAGATCTTATGACAGAATTTAATGGTTTTGACTTTCGAAAATTGGACTTCACTTGAGCAAGTTGTATCATATGTTTGTGAAGTTACAAAATTACCCTCTAATTAAAACAGAGTATACCAAGAAATGAGGAGACACGATCGGAAGAAACAGGTTCAAAATTTGTTCGTAAGATCAAATCTTTCCTTTTCTGGTGATTTTCAAATTCAAGAAAACAGATCTACTACCTAAAACGAACAAACTAGTTAAGAGTTTAAGATCGAAATTCTTGAATCGATATGAAGCCAAAGATCCAACATCAGAGATCAAAGATCCCATCTCCAATTATTAAAAAAAACCAACAATTTGATTTGCATTTCAAGATCAAAGCTTCGTTTATCAGCAACAAACTACTGAAATAATCAAAGAAAACTTGCAAGACAGAGAGTAGCTACACTCCACATTCAACAATGTGCTTCATAAAGATAACATACATATACATACACACATACAGATGCAGATCTAGATCTATTCATGAAGAAAAAGCAAAAATCGGTAATAAAAAGCAAGACCCACTTCATTTATACAAACAATAACACAATGCAATCATCAAATCTGATACGATTATTGAATTGCGTGAATCGATTGAGAGGAAAAAGACTGACCGTTGGCAGGAAATACTCAGGGAGAGAAGGGGAGAGTAAAGGTGAAGTAAGATGATAATGCACTGGAGAGTGGAATGTATGAGAGAGTATAAATAAGAGGGTTTTCTTAATAAAATTACCATTTATTGAGTGGCATTTGGTGCAAGTCAAGAGAACAAGCAAAAGTTTGTGAAGTCTACACAAATTTAAAAACAAAAAAAAGGTTTGGTGTCACATTCCTATAATCTTATATGACATTTATGAGAAACAAACAATTAAATTTTAATCTGTGGGGAATTACAGAGTTCATAGAAAGATTTAACACGTCGGATAATAGACGATCTATGACGATAATACAAATTCTTTTAGTTAAGATTCCGTTTTCAATATTTTTGATTCTTTGTAAAATTGTTAGTGTTTTTATAAATCATGTGAATTAGTGAATTGCGTCAATCCTGTAGATTTTTGATATAATCATGGTTTTCTTTTATAGCATGTGTTATACATAATGAGACATTGCTTCTGTTTTACATACTAATTCTCTATGTTTAACGAAAAAGTAATAATATAAGAGGCAAATATCAACCGACAAATGAAGTACATAAGTTAATGTTTCTTCATTTTGTCTTTTAGAAATACGATTCCTCCTTAATAATGATATTAGTTTTGACGTGTAATTATTGTAGTGTTTCAATATTGAAGGTGGGCTTTCTCAATCAAAGAACTCTCTCAACTAATTCACCTATTTAAAATCAAATAAAACAAATAGTGTTTGAAATGTCCGATCTTGCACTCTACCCTACCACCGTCACAAAATCTTCAAATGAGGTGGATTTTTTTTTTTCTTTTTTGATTTTTCTTCGAGTGAGGGGGTGTTGTTGGGATTAAGATGAGTCCTCCTATATTGGCCAAATTATAATTTTCATATGTAGGCTTGGTTGGTTACATTTTTTTAAGAAAAGGGACAAAAGCCTTATTGACGAGACTTCTACAAAAAATAGCCCCAAAATTTCCATTTTTTTTCAAAATAACCATATATTTCATAACGAAGTCTACAAAATTGGCATGTCGTTTGTGCCATAAGGTTTAGGGTTAATGACCTATAACGGTAACGAACTTTGGTCTTTGTCCACATTTAGGTAATCATGTTTTTTTCGTTCACATTTGCTCATTGAACTTGTTTGACCTGTTCAAAATAGGGTAATATGACTGGTAATTAGCGGTAACATTACCCTTTATGAACAGGTCAAACAAGTTTACTGGTCAAATGTGTACGAAAAAAACATGGTTACCTAAATATGGATAAAAACCAAAGTTCCTTACCCATTTTGGTAATATTGGGTTCTTTATGTTAAGTGCAAGTAATCATAAGATCCATTGATGTGAAATGAAATTGGGTTGTTCGGTCTTGTGTATGAGGAGATGGTTAAGTCTTGGGCCAACCCAGTTTAGGTCCAGCTAGTTAGGGGTTAGCTTATATACGCTTAAGGGACTAGGTTGTATGTGTTTTAACGACCGAGCAACACAGTCTAGCCCATGACTAGCCGGGACTAAACTGGGTTAAACCAAGCCTAACCTAATTGTTCATTGACTGTCGGAGCCTGATCCCAGGGCACACAGTCCCTAAGACGATTCTTGTCCAGTATTACCAAAACGGGTAAGAAACTTTGGTTTTTGTCCGTATTTAGGTAACCATGTTTTTTTCGTACACATTTGACCAATAAACTTGTTTGATCTGTTTATAATAGGGTAATATTACTGTAATTATCGGTCATATTACCCTATTTTGAACAGGTCAAACAGGTTTAATGGTCAAATGTGAACGAAAAAAACATGGTTACCTAAATGTGAACAAAGACCAAAGTTCGTTACCTTTCTAAGTCATTAGCCCTAAGGTTTAGTAGTGGAGCTGCTATTAAATTTTGGATCTTATTGGGAAATTACCTAGTTTGAAAATCGTTTGTCGTTTCGTGTTAGTAGGTTTCAAAATAATACTGCAAAATAATCCTTGCGAAATTGATTTTTTTTTTTACAAAATAAATGTAAATGTAATCTTCACAATGATATCCAAGCCTTCAAACAAATATTCTTACCCAAAATGAGTGCATCTGCCAAGTTATTTGTAGGTATTTGTATTGGAGTGTTGTGACACATAATCAACATCATTAATTAGGACCAAATATGATAAATTAGGGTTTAGATTTTCCCTCGTATGTTAACATTTTTTGGTTGTTTGATTTGGTGAAAATAAAGTTATGTTTAGAAGAAGATAACAATATCTGTTTATATTTCTAGCATCCATGGCTTGAAATATGTCATAACCATAATTAATAAAAGTGATGTCAAGCACTTACTAAATGTTGTTCATGTTGTGTGTAAAAAGGTTATATATATGTATCTTGTAGATGATATCCATGTACATAGATATGGTGCAAGGAATCAATCGGATGATGGTGAAAACTAATTTGGTGGAAATTTATCAGGTGTAGGAAGCAACAATCAAAGAGATATTTTCATTTCATAGGATGTCTCATGATGTATTATATGAAACACCAGGAATAGGTATTCATATGTCTCTGTAACATCCCGGAATTCAGGTGCGTCTCTTAAACCCTTCTTCTTTTCCAAGTTGTCAAGTTTAACCCTTAAAGGAAATATTAAGGCAAATGAGTACGCTGGGCGTACTGAAGAGTACGTTGCGCGTACTCATGCGCTTAAGTTGGACGTGGACTCGCCTAGGTACGCTGGGCGTAGCTGGCCCAGATGCAAACCCTAAATGACACTTGTGCACTATAAAAGGAATGATAAGACCCTTACCCCAGCCACCATACTTCAGTGAGTGAAACCCAAAGAGAGCAAAAACCCGTCATAAGCTTGTGTGTGTGTGTGATCTTAAGCTTCAAAGTGCCATTTCAAGGTGGTGAAAGAGAAGAGGAGGCCATTTTAGGAGCTAGAAGTTGGTGGACAAGAGTAGATCCGAGTTCTACAGAGGTTGGAGCTTCTTTCTGAGGTAAAAAAGCTCAAAACTTTCCTTGTCATTTTTGATTTGTGCTTCTTGGACCAATTTCTAGGGTTTTTGGTCCCAAGGTGGAGACTTTATGAGCAAATGGTCTCCATTGGCCTAGATCTGCCATATTTCAGGGTAATATGAGTTGTATGTTCATAAAAATCCAATCTTGGACGTGAATATTGAGCCATGCATGAGATCTAGACTTTATGAGGAAGAAGGAAAGGTGTTAGAGTGATTAGGGACCTTTACAGCCATGCAAAGGCTTAAAGGTCTCGACTTTATGGATTAAGTGATCTTAGAGAAGTCAGATCTAGAGTTTGAGTTTATGTCTTAACCGTTTAAGACCAAAATCCAAGAAAGGCTAAAACTGAGACTTACAATGGGCGTAACTCTCAGAACGCGCAGCGTAAGGGTTTGAGACCCCGATTCTGGATCGTCGGAGTACGCCCCGCGTACAAGAGCTGGTACGCGCCGCGTACTACCCCCTGCTGACTTTCGTTGACTTTTAGGGTTTTGGTCAACATTTGGACTTTTGGGTCAGGGAGGGGTAAAATGGTCTTTTACCCATCTGTGGGATTGTAGGAAGGGATGTAATCTAGCCTTTGAGAGCCATTATTTATTCGAGAGTACTGTTTATGTGTTTAGGCGGAGGCTAGATCAGTGTTTTCGTGTGCGAGATTATCCGAGATACCCTAGGTGAGTCTTCTCACTATACATTACCTAGAGTGGTATTTATGTGTAGACCGGAGGGTCTTGTATGCTATGTGTATATATATATGAGATTCTGTGCATTGTGTTATATGTATGCTATGTGTTGAACAGACCGGGCCGGAGGGCCCAACGATATAGACCGAGCCGGAGGGCCCAACGATATAGACCGGACCGAAGGGTCCAACGACACAGACTGGACCGAAGGGTCCGACGAGCTATGACCGGACCAGAGGGTCCAACGAGCTACGGGACTGGAGGGTCCCGCTGAGACACATCGACCGGAGGGTCGTACTGTAGCCTCGAGTGGCGTATGTGTTGTATATGGTATTTTGGGGAACTCACTAAGCATTTATGCTTACTGTGTTGTGTGTTATGTGTTTCAGGTACCAGTGAGGATCGCGGGAAGGCGCCGGCATGATCAGTACACACTCATAGAGATTATGTTGAGATTCTGGGAATTGTTTTGTGATGATGACATTGGATACATTATGTTTGATATTGTTTTATGATTAAAAGTATGATTTAAAAATGAAAAATTGTTTGGGAAATTTACGTTGTTACAAGTTGGTATCAGAGCCTTGGTTTGAGGGATTCGGATGCACCTTCGGGCGTATCTGAACTCAATTTGAGGGTTTGAGGAAGTTTTTCACAAAATAAACAATTTTTCTAAGGAAGTAAAAGAATTTGAGAAAAGCAGAAGGAAGCAGTGTGTACGATCAGCCAGCGCCCGAACGGTGATTTCCCTAAATACCCTTACATTATATGTTATGATATGTTATGCATGCTAGAGTAGGCTAGGTATTCATATTAGGACTAGTGTGGCCTGATTTGTGATGCCTTAGCCTATGAAGATTTCTGCTGCTATGCGATGCTTGAGAGTGAGTAGGTAGCAGTGAGGAGCTGATGAGAGGTATACCGAAGGGTAGCCTATGCTAGCGAGATGTAGAGTACTTGTGATCTGGGATCCAAGGAGGAGGACTTGGGGTGAATACTGATGCGGTGTGGACGGTAGTATAGGGCTCGTACTACTGAAGACACCGGATCAGTGCGCAGTCCAAGTAAGAATCCTTAGGGTACTGGGGAACAAGTAGGGTTGAGTTATCGAGTGCGAGTATACTCGAGCAGGTCTCTGATATTTTATGTTGTATTTCAGCGAGACATCATGGTTGGGACACGCCACACACCTGAGAGCAGCAATGTCAGTGATGAGGAGATCTGCAGGTTGATTCACGAGGAGGTGGCTGCGGCCATTCGAGCTGAGATACCAGAGATGTTCGGGTCTATTAAGACCACGCTGATCGAGACTGTTGATGAGCGGTACGCTGCTCTTACTGATGTTGTTGTTGCTGCGGCCACCGCAACCGTCGCTGCTGCCAGGCCACAGGGGGGTGACTCGTTGCTGTACCGAGAGTTCAGCAACACGAAGCCACCAGAGTTTGATGGGACGCAGGACCCGATTGCTGTGATGAGATGGATTTCCGATATCGAGGGATGCTTCTACACCTGCTCGTGTCCGGATCATCTGAGGGTTCGGTTTGCGCTGAACCAGCTTCGCTTGGGAGCGAAGGACTGGTGGAAGTTTGCGACGGCAGACTTCACTACGGCAGAGCTTACTGCGGTGACCTGGGAGAGGTTCACCACGATGTTTCGAGATGAGTATGTTCCCCCTGTGGAGAGGGAACGTCTAGCCCAGGAGTTCTTGTCCCTCAAGCAGGGAACTGAGTCTGTGACGGTGATTATGAGGATGTTTCATGAGAGGGCGTTGTTTTGCCCTGAGCACGTGTCGACTGAGCAGACACGTATGAGCCGGTACTTGAGCATACTTGTGACATCCCCAATTTCACGGCCAGAAAAGACCGATTTAATTTATGCTTTTAAAATAATTTCAGAGTAATCATTTGATTAAAAGTGTTGCAGAATTTGTTCCCAGATAAACATGATAACTATGTTATCAAATCATTTCCGAACAAATGAATTTTATTCACTTAAACCATTGGGATGTCATTGTCAATACAAAAACATAAGCATAAACAAAACTTACATTCATTTACACTAGTGATCTACTTCTCTTTTAATCTCTCAGTGTAAAGCAACTTCGTATCGATACCTGTGATACAAATAAACTGAGTGGGTCAGGCTTGGGAGCCTGGTGAGCATATAGGGTTTTCAACCCACAATAAATAATAAACTTATTAAGTTCTCAATCAATAATAAATTTATTAATTTCATCAACCAAAGTAACCCTAATTACCCATTCCCATTATCCTCACTTTACGTCCCTAAAACAACTATCACAAGGGATCTAGCCTAAGGATTTTCACATGGGGTGACAGCATTGCTTTCCTCAGCAATTTATGTCAAACAAAACATCCTAACATAAAACAACCTATAAAGTGACAACATTGCTTCCCTCTGCAATATATGTCAAATAAGACAAACATCGGGGTGACAACATTGCTTTCCTTCAGCAATTTATGTCAAATAGGCACGAAGTCACATCGTCGCCATGTGCTAAGTCCATAGCTCTTATTTATCGATAGTATTTCCCACGGGAGTCCCCCCGCAATACATGTCAGTGGGTTTTCCATGTGCTAAGTCCATAGCTCTTATTCATCGACGGTATTTCCCACGGGAGTTCCCCCCCGCAATACATGTCAATGGGTTTTCCATATGCTAAGTCCATAGCTCTTATTCATCGACGGTATTTCCCACGGGAGTTCCCCCCCCCCCCCCCCCCCCCCCGCAATACATGTCAATGGGTTTTCCATATGCTAAGTCCATAGCTCTTATTCATCGACGGTATTTCCCATGGGAGTTTCCCCCCGCAATACATGTCAATGGGTTTTTAGAGTACAGCTAATGAACATATAGTTCATTCACTTACAGGTTGCAAGCCTGCTAGTGTTCCACAGACCGTCTAGAATAGTCTGTGGTTGTCATCCATACTCTGCTGAATGACGGGGGCCAACGTTTGGGTAACGGCTTTTCTCATATTGCACCACTCACGCCAACGTTTGGGTATGGCTTTTCTCATATTTCACCATTCACTCTCAACTCATGATCTATATCACTGATCATCTCATCTATCCAACTCACCTTTCATCACACACCCACTATTTAACTCATGATCTATATCACTGACTCATGAAGCTCATTCGATCACTTCATAAAAGAAACAAAGACTCCAAATTCTTCAAAATAAAAGTATAGGGAAAATACTAATAAAGTACTCCCGTACGCTCCCGTACCCCGACACGTAATAGTGTCAAAAAGAAGAACTAACGGATGAACACATAGTTCAAAAACACCTAATGAACATATAGTTCGAGAACACCTTATGAACATATAGTTCAAACATATCTACCGATTACAAGTCAGCTAACGTTCCACTGGACCATCTAAAATAGTTTGTGGCCGTTGTCTATACTCTGCTAGATGATTAGATCATCTTAAACATCGGTACCTCTCATCACTTTTATTTCATCACACATCATCTAATTCATCTACCCATGTTTTACCCAACATATTTGTAGATAAAAATACATATACAGTTTAAAACTTGTATAAAACATCTATTCAACATTCACCTTAATTAAACAATTAATATAAGTACACATAGCACGTATTTTAAGGAAAATACTTCATATATATGTGTAAGGTGAAAGTGACTATACATTCACTTGATTTATCGATAACCGGGCAGCAGTTCGTTGCCTAAAACGATCGTTTCTAATAAAACCGGGAGTTTTATTGAGAAACGGGCTCTGCGAAGGTCGGGCTTCGAAACCGAAAAAATAAATTTCCCGGGCTTCTCGGGCACTCCGGGACGTGTTCCGGGCGTTGGAAATGATCTCGGGGCATCGGGGGAAGTCAAAATGCTAAAAATATTGAAAAAGGGGTGAAAATGCCTATTTTCCAAAAGTAGCCGGAAGATCTCGCAAGTCCTCTATTTATAGGGTGAGATCCGAAGTCGGACGAGAAGAGGCGGTGCCAGCGAGGGTTCGGACGCGACACGCGTCGCACATGCGAAGGCAGCAGATGGCTCGCACGTGGCTGCGCATGCGAGGGGTCTGCTGGAGGCTCTTGATTGGACCACTTCGGACAGCTCTACGGTTCAGACACGTTGCTGATGACACACCGAGATCGGACACGCGTCGGATGCGAAGCGAGGACACGTGGCCGAAGTCCACGTGTGCGAAATTCCTCGGTTTTGGGGATTTTTCTCGATTTTCGCGCCAAAACTTCTAAAATCCATAACTTTCGTATATGAGCTCCGTTTTTGACGTTCTTTATATGCACGCGTAGGTAAAGTTACTCTCTACAACTTTCGTTTATAGTTCGTCGGCTAATTTTGACTTTAATTTTTATATTATTATTTTTAACAGACCGGGACAGGAAATCCGTTAAAAATTCATAACTTCTTCATCCGACGTCCGTTTTCGTCAGACTTTTTACCGTTGTGCTACTAATGACAAGACCTTCGATTCTCGTTTAGGTTGTGTCGGCTAAAAATCACTCGATCTAAAATTCGAGTTTTTGGCTGTCTACTGCTAAGCTGAAACTTCGAAAAATCATAACTTCCTCATACGAAGTCAGATTTTGGCGTTCTTTTTATACATACTCTACGAGTTTCGTTTAGATCACTAAGGCTAAAAAGTAGTTTATCAAAAACTCACTTTTTACGACATTCGGCACCGTGCCGGTTTATCGCGAAACTTCGATAGGTCATAACTTCTTCGTTACAACTCGGATTTCGGCATTCTTTATATATCCGTAATCCTTGTCACGCCCACTACAAGTTTCTTAATAGATATCGGCTTTATCTAATATTTAATTTTGACGCTCATTTTTATTCTTAATTATTTAAACCCTAATAATTAAGCATAAAACACATAATTTTCACATAATATTCACATAATTCCTTTTCATTTCTTCTAAATGAGTTACAAAGGTTAACCTAGACTATTATGTCAATATTAATGCCTAGCCTAGAAACACGGGCGTTACAATTCTCTCCCCCTTAGAATGATACCGTCCCTGGAATCACACATCAACAAACAAATACGGGTAGCGACTCATCATGTCACTATCCGTTTCCCAGGTGAGATTTGGCTCATTTGTATGTTTCCAATGCACAAGCACTAAATCGATCATTTTACATCCCAACTTCTTAGTCTTACGGTCAACGATTGCCTCAGGTTCTTCAATCAACCTCTTGTTTTTCATCCAACCTTAATTCAGAAATGGGAATTATGTCGGGCACATCTCCCGTGAACTTTCTCAAATAACACACATGAAAGGTATTATGAATACCCTCCAGTTCTTCCGGTAGTTCTAGCTTGTAAGCTTGATTCCCGATCCTCTGAAGAACTTTAAATGGTCCAATAAACCTTGGACTCAATTTTTTTCCCTTCTACCAAACCTTATAAGTCTCTTCCACAGCGAGACTTTAAGTAAAACCGAATCTCCAACTTCGAATGATATCAGTTGTCTTTTATTGTCAGCATGGCTCTCTTGAGCAGCTAACCTCCTTTCCCTAATCACTTTCAACTTTTCAGCAGTCTGATGGACTATTTCAAGTCCCATAAACTGCTTTTCCCCAGCTTTCAGCCAATATGACGGCATTCGACACTTTTCCCCATACAAAGCGTGATAAGGTGCCATCTAGATGTTTGAGTGGAAACTATCATTATAGGAAAAATTCTACTAGAGGTAAGTGTTCATCCCAGTTACCTTGGACTTCCAGGGTACATGCCCTCAGCATATCCTCCAACGTTTGAATTGTTCGTTCGCTTTAACCATCGGTTTGCGGATGGTAAGTTGTACTCAAACACAACTTGGTACCCAATTCCTCTTGTAGACTTTTCCAAAACCTTAAGGTAAAACGGATATCACGATCGGATACAATCGTTAACAAAACACCGTGAAGCCTCACAATTTTCGTTACGTAAGAATTAGCAAGTTTATCCATAGACCATTTCCCGTTGGCTGCTATGAAATGCGCACTCTTAGTGAAGCGATCAACGACCACCCAAATTATGTCGTGACCGTTCCTTATTCTGGGCAGTTTAGTCACAAAATCCATGGTAATGTCCTCCCATTTACTCATAGGTACCGGTAAAGGTTCTAAACTCCCATATGGTTTCTGATGTTGTGACTTAACCCTAGCACATGTTACACACTCGGCCACATACTTAGCAACATCGAGCTTCATCGTCGGCCACCAGTAATAGGGTTTTAGATCCCTATATATTTTCATACTGCCGGGATGAATCGAGTATATGGTTTTGTGAGCTTCTTCTATCAGAAGACATCTTACTCCTCCCGTCTTAGGTACCAAAATCCTATCTTTGAATACCTTCAGTCCTTGACCGTTTGTATCAAACACCAACGTTTTTTTTCCAAACGTTCCTCCTTTCGGTCATTTTTCTATAAAGCTTCCTCCTGAGCTTTCTTTATACTTTCCACAATTGTCGAGACAACTTCAATTCTCAACGCTCTTGGCCTTTTCTTTTCAAGATTTACCTTCTGACTGAGAGTATCAGCAACAACATTTACTTTACCAGGGTGGTAAAGTATCTCACAGTCGTAGTCCTTGAATAGTTCTAGCCAGCGCCGTTGCCTCATGTTCAATTCCTTCTGATTAAAGAGATTTTGAAGACTCTTATAATCAGTGAAAAGTTTGCATTTAGTACCGTAAAGATAGTGCCTCCCTATCTTTAAGGCGAACACTACCACTGCCAACTCCAGATTATGAGTGGGGTAGTCCCTTTCATGCTCCTTCAAATGCCTCAATGCCTACGCTATCACTTTATCCCTTTGGGTCAGAACACAACCTAACCCAACTTCTTTAACAACGAACGCGATACTTCTATTGATCGCTTCGATCATCCTTTACTTCAATTCGGCTTAAGTCAACTGCTACATCAAACTTGGTTCTCTGAACCACGTAACAAACTCATCGTAGTCGGACTCAATTTGATATGACCACTAGGGTCGGAATAACAATCATCTTCTTAGTCATTACCGGAACGATGGTAACGACAAACTAGAATAAGATGGAATCAATTACGAGTTCCTTGGTAACCTTGTGACTTTCCCTGATCCAAGTGTGAGTCTTGTGCTTCTAGTAATATAGATCTCTACTACTATTCACACCTACTCATACTCGTCCCAAGTACTGTCTCGCAGTCCCCAAGTCCTAAAATCACAAAACAATTTAACACATACGAATGTGTCCAATTAATTATAAAATTTTCCTAGACTCTACTAGGACTTCTTCCATACGTATCTTCAATCATCAATTCTACTTCAACTTGGTTGGTGATGGAAATTCCAGACGATGGGACAACTTCAGAATTACACCAACCATTCATCATCCTGCCAATTGGAGGTGTACTTCAGACGTACCGTACCAATCTAAACATTCCGTTATTTTATCAGACATATTCGAAAGGCAAGACACCACTCTTATGATATCTTCTGATAGGTATCATTCACTATCATAAGCTTTTCATTTTCTCCATCTACTCAATTCTCTACGAGTCTTCATCATAACATTTTGTACACCCAAGCAAACGTTCGGTGTACTGGGCGAGAATTTAAGATAGGAAAGCTTTACTTACGATAAACGTATAAATCTCCTTATCACTTTGAAACGTTTACATGCTAGTTCTAATATCGTAATCATACGCTTAGAATCCTACACACATAAGGTTTCCAGATCCGGTCGGCAACAGACCATAGATCCGAACAAATAATAGCATATAAGGCATCCTTATAGCTATAACATAAAATGTTTAACTCATAAAACATTTTAGGCATCTTTCCTAAAATAAACTTGTGCTCGTGTCTAAAATATAGCAGACACTCATCTCACAATCATCACTTAGCATTCTAAGTTTAAATCTAGAAATCCTAAAAATTCCTAGTTCGCTTAAACTAATGCTCTGATACCAACTGTGACATCCCCAATTTCACGGCCAGAAAAGACCGATTTAATTTATGCTTTTAAAATAATTTCAGAGTAATCATTTGATTAAAAGTGTTGCGGAATTTGTTCCCAGATAAACATGATAACTATGTTATCAAATCATTTCCGAACAAATGTATTTTATTCACTTAAACCATTGGGATGTCATTGTCAATACAAAAACATAAGCATAAACAAAACTTACATTCATTTACACTAGTGATCTACTTCTCTTTTAATCTCTCAGTGTAAAGCAACTTCATATCGATACCTGTGATACAAATAAACTGAGTGGGTCAGGCTTGGGAGCCTGGTGAGCATATAGGGTTTTCAACCCACAATAAATAATAAACTTATTAAGTTCTCAATCAACAATAAATTTATTAATTTCATCAACCAAAGTAACCCTAATTACCCATTCCCATTATCCTCACTTTACGTCCCTAAAACAACTATCACAAGCGACCTAGCCTAAGGATTTTCACAAGGGGTGACAGCATTGCTTTCCTCAGCAATTTATGTCAAACAAGACATCCTAACATAAAACAACCTATAAAGTGACAACATTGCTTCCCTCTGCAATATATGTCAAATAAGACAAACATCGGGGTGACAACATTGCTTTCCTTCAACAATTTATGTCAAATAGGCACGAAGTCACATCGTCGCCATGTGCTAAGTCCATAGCTCTTATTTATCGACAGTATTTCCCACGGGAGTCCCCCCCGCAATACATGTCAGTGGGTTTTCCATGTGCTAAGTCCATAGCTCTTATTCATCGATGGTATTTCCCACGGGAGTTCCCCCCCCCCCCCCCCCCCCGCAATACATGTCAATGGGTTTTCCATATGCTAAGTCCATAGCTCTTATTCATCGACGGTATTTCCCATGGGAGTTTCCCCCCGCAATACATGTCAATGGGTTTTTAGAGTACAGCTAATGAACATATAGTTCATTCACTTACAGGTTGCAAGCCTGCTAGTGTTCCACAGACCGTCTAGAATAGTCTGTGGTTGTCATCCATACTCTGCTGAATGACGGGGGCCAACGTTTGGGTAACGGCTTTTCTCATATTGCACCACTCACGCCAACGTTTGGGTATGGCTTTTCTCATATTTCACCATTCACTCTCAA
The DNA here is from genome assembly GCF_052849685.1 of Lactuca virosa. Classification (NCBI taxonomy): domain Eukaryota; kingdom Viridiplantae; phylum Streptophyta; class Magnoliopsida; order Asterales; family Asteraceae; genus Lactuca; species Lactuca virosa. The sequence continues at coordinate 343,440,492 of NC_136430.1, read as the reverse complement.
CTCATGATCTATATCACTGATCATCTCATCTATCCAACTCACCTTTCATCACACACCCACTATTTAACTCATGATCTATATCACTGACTCATGAAGCTCGTTCGATCACTTCATAAAAGAAACAAAGACTCCAAAGTTCTTCAAAATAAAAGTATAGGGAAAATACTAATAAAGTACTCCCGTACGCTCCCGTACCCCGACACGTAATAGTGTCAAAAAGAAGAACTAACGGATGAACACATAGTTCAAAAACACCTAATGAACATATAGTTCGAGAACACCTTATGAACATATAGTTCAAACATATCTACCGATTACAAGTCAGCTAACGTTCCACTGGACCATCTAAAATAGTTTGTGGCCGTTGTCTATACTCTGCTAGATGATTAGATCATCTTAAACATCGGTACCTCTCATCACTTTTATTTCATCACACATCATCTAATTCATCTACCCATGTTTTACCCAACATATTTGTAGATAAAAATACATATACAGTTTAAAACTTGTATAAAACATCTATTCAACATTCACCTTAATTAAACAATTAATATAATTACACATAGCACGTATTTTAAGAAAAATACTTCATATATATGTGTAAGGTGAAAGTGACTATACATTCACTTGATTTATCGATAACCGGGCAGCACTTCGTTGCCTAAAACGATCGTTTCTAATAAAACCGGGAGTTTTATTGAGAAACGGGCTCTGCGAAGGTCGGGCTTCGAAACCGAAAAAATAAATTTCCCGGGCTTCTTGGGCACTCCGGGACGTGTTCCGGGCGTTGGAAATGATCTCGGGGCATCGGGGGAAGTCAAAATGCTAAAAATATTGAAAAAGGGGTGAAAATGCCTATTTTCCAAAAGTAGCCGGAAGATCTCGCAAGCCCTCTATTTATAGGGTGAGATCCGAAGTCGGACGAGAAGAGGCGGTGCCAGCGAGGGTTCGGACGCGACACGCGTCGCACATGCGAAGGCAGCAGATGGCTCGCACGTGGCTGCGCATGCGAGGGGTCTGCTGGAGGCTCTTGATTGGACCACTTCGGACAGCTCTACGGTTCGGACACGTTGCTGATGACACACCGAGATCGGACACGCGTCGGATGCGAAGCGAGGACACGTGGCCGAAGTCCACGTGTGCGAAATTCCTCGGTTTTGGGGATTTTTCTCGATTTTCGCGCCAAAACTTCTAAAATCCATAACTTTCGCATATGAGCTCCGTTTTTGACGTTCTTTATATGCACGCGTAGGTAAAGTTACTCTCTACAACTTTCGTTTATAGTTCGTCGGCTAATTTTGATTTTAATTTTTATATTATTATTTTTAACAGACCGGGACAGGAAATCCGTTAAAAATTCATAACTTCTTCATCCGACGTCCGTTTTCGTCAGACTTTTTACCGTTGTGCTACTAATGACGAGACCTTTGATTCTCGTTTAGGTTGTGTCGGCTAAAAATCACTCGATCTAAAATTCGAGTTTTTGGCTGTCAACTGCTAAGCTGAAACTTCGAAAAATCATAACTTACTCATACGAAGTCAGATTTGGGCGTTCTTTTTATACATACTCTCGGTTTAACGAGCACTACGAGTTTCGTTTGGATCACTAAGGCTAAAAAGTAGTTTATCAAAAACTCACTTTTTACGACATTCGGCACCGTGCCGGTTTATCGCGAAACTTCGACAGATCATAACTTCTTCGTTACAACTCGGATTTCGGCATTCTTTATATATCCGTAATCCTTGTCACGCCCACTACAAGTTTCTTAATAGATATCGGCTTTATCTAATATTTAATTTTGACGCTCATTTTTATTCTTAATTATTTAAACCCTAATAATTAAGCATAAAACACATAATTTTCACATAATATTCACATAATTCCTTTTCATTTCTTATAAATGAGTTACAAAGGTTAACCTAGACTATTATGTCAATATTAATGCCTAGCCTAGAAACACGGGCGTTACAATACTGAGGATGGATATTCGTGAGTTCGTGGCGAACTCGTCATACCGGACATTTGCTGAGCTCCAGGCAAATGCCCGGAAGAGAGAGATTGAGCTGGAGACTCAGGTCAGGGAGGAGGCCGAGTCTCAGAGGAGGGACAGGCGACCGGTACAGGCGCAGTCGGCAGCTAAGCAGGCAAAGCCCGCTGATTCGAGATCTGGGGGTCCGAAGGGCCACACTTGTGGGAAGTGCGGCAAGAGCCACGAGGGAGTGTGCAGAGCTGGGATGTGTTACAAGTGCGGAAAGGAGGGGCATTATGTGAGGGATTGCCCCAAGGGGTTCACGGTTTGCTTTCATTGCAACCAGACCGGCCATCGGAAGGCTGAGTGCCCACAGCTACTGCAGGGATCAGCGCAGGGATCTGCACCTACTGCTCGAGCTACTGAGAACCGGCCAGCGAAGGCCGAGGCACCAAAGGCTCGCGGGAGAGCCTTCCAGTTGACAGCGGAGGAGGTCCGCGCAGTGCCCGATGTCGTGGATGGTATGTATTCTTTCATTTATTTATGCTGAGTTATGAGATCTTGTGCTTATATTATGATATGCGTAGGTACTTTTCTTGTGAGTTCTGTACCTGCTTTGGTGTTATTTGACTCGGGGGCGAGTCGGTCATTTGTGTCTTTAGCGTTTCGTCAGCACATCAGTATCCAGCGGGAGGCGTTGAGTCGACCGCTACGGGTTTCCATAGCTGACGAACGAGCGATGTATGCTACGGATGTGATTCGAGGTTGTGTACTCGAGATCTTCGGTGTTGAGTTCCCGATAGATCTGGTCCCGATTGCGATGGGGGATGTGTGTGTCATAGTGGGCATGGATTGGTTGAGCCGTTTTAGGGCTGTTATAGACTGCGAGCGACAGTTGGTGACGATACGAGACCCTAGTGGGGGGAGTTCTTACGGTGTACGACGAGGGTACCCGTTCAGGGTCAGCATTCTGTTCGGCTGCTAGAGCGACGCAGAGTCTACAGCAGGGCTGTAGTGGGTTTGTGGCCTACGTGATGGACACACGAGTAGCAGCGGAGAGGCCTAGTTCTGTTGATGATGTGCCGATAGTGCGAGAGTTCCCGGACGTTTTCCCCGAGGAGTTGCCGGGTGTGCTTCCCGAGATGCAGGTGGAGTTTTGCATCGATTTAATTCCGGGAGCGGCGCCGATTGCCAAGGCACCCTATCGCCTCGCGCCGCCAGAGATGCAGGAGTTATCCTCGCAGCTTCAGGAGCTGCTGGGAAAGGGGTTTATTCGACCGAGTAGCTCGTCGTGGGGAGCGCCGATCCTTTTTGTCAAGAAAAAGGATGGTTCACACCGGATGTGCATTGATTACCGGGATTTGAACAAGTTGACGGTCAAGAACCGTTACCCCTTACCGAGGATCGACGATCTGTTCGATCAGTTGCAGGGAGCGTCTTGGTTCTCCAAGATTGACTTGAGGTCTGGATATCATCAGATGAGGGTGCGTGATGAGGATATCCAGAAGACGGCGTTCAGGACTCGTTATGGGCATTACGAGTTTGTGGTGATGCCCTTTGGGCTCACCAACACACCGGCAGCGTTCATGGATCTCATGAACCGGGTATACAGGCCAATGATGGATCGATCGGTGATCGTGTTCATCGACGATATTTTGGTGTATTCGAAATCCAGAGAGCAGCATGAGGAGCATTTGAGAGAGATTCTCGGAGTTTTGAGGTCAGAGAGGCTTTACGCCAAATTCTCCAAGTGCGATTTCTGGTTGCGAGAGGTCCAGTTCTTGGGGCATCTCGTCAACCAGAATGGGATATTGGTCGACCCGGCCAAGATCGAGGCAGTTATGAGATGGGAGGTGCCGAGATCCCCCTCCGAGATCAGGAGTTTTCTGGGGTTGGCCGGCTACTATCGGAGATTTATCAGGGATTTCTCCAAGGTTGTCGTGCCTCTCACCAGGTTAACCCGGAAGGGTGTCGCTTTTTCGTGGGGCCCGGAGCAGCACACCTCGTTTGAGACACTTCGTCAGAGATTATGCGAGGCCCCGATGTTAGCCCTCCCGGAAGAGATGGAGGATTTTGTGGTGTATTGTGACACATCGATATCGGGGTTGGGTGCAGTACTTATGCAGAGAGGGCATGTGATAGCGTATGCATCGAGGCAGCTGAAGCCTCATGAGACGAGGTATCCCACCCATGATCTGGATTTGGGGGCAGTGGTGTTCGCCCTCAAGATCTGGCGTCACTATCTGTATAGGGTTCGGTGTACCATATACACGGACCACAAGAGCTTGAAGTATTTGATGGATCAGTCCAACCTGAATATGCGCCAGAGGAGATGGTTAGATGTGGTAAAAGATTACGATTGCGAGATCCGGTACCACCCGGGCAAAGCTAACGTTGTAGCCGATGCCCTGAGCCGTAGGGCGGAGAGTGCCCCGATACGAGGCGTTTGTATGAGGTTGACGGTGATGACTCCGGTGTTGGATACCATTCGGGAGGCCCAGGCAGAGGCCGTGAGACCAGAGAACCATAAAAGAGAGCGGGTGATCGGGTAGGTATCTGAGTTCGTTACCGATAGTCGTGGGCTTATGATCTTTCAGGGTCGGATTTGGGTGCCGTTTTTGGGCGGGGCACGTGACATACTGATGGAGGAGGCGCATAGATCGAGATTCTCGATCCATCCCGGGGCCACTAAGATGTATTTGGATCTGAAGAAAGATTATTGGTGGACCTGTATGAAGAGGGATGTAGCATGGTTTGTTGAGAGGTGCTTGACCTGTCGCAGGGTTAAGGTTGAGCACCAGCGTCCGCACGGCAAGTTGCAGCCACTTGAGTTTCCCCAGTGGAAGTGGGAACATATTTCCATGAATTTTATCACCAAATTGCCAAGGACCGTGAGGGGTGTCGATGCAATTTGGGTGATTGTCGACCGGCTGACGAAGAGCGCTCACTTCCTTGCTATCAGTGAGAGCTCTTCTGCAGAAAAACTGGCAGAGCTGTATGTGCGGGAGGTGGTATCGCGGCATGGAATACCTATCTCGATTGTGTCAGATCGAGATGTACGTTTCACTTCCAGGTTCTGGAAGAAGTTCCATGAGGAGTTGGGCACGAGGCTGCATTTCAGTACCGCTTACCACCCACAGACGGATGGACAGAGTGAGCGGACGATTCAGACGCTCGAGGACATGCTTTGGCCATGTGTGTTGGACTTCGGAGGAAGTTGGGACACATATTTGCCGTTGGCTGAGTTTTCCTATAACAACAGCCACCATTCGAGTATCGGTATGCCTCCCTTCGAGTTGTTGTATGGGAGGAGGTGTCGGACTCCCGTTTGCTGGGGAGAGGTAGGGCAGCGCGTGATGGGCAGCACTGAGATAGTGCTTCAGACGACCGAGCAGATACAGCAGGTTAGACAGAGGTTGTTGACAGCCCAGAGTCGCCAGAAGAGTTATGTAGACAGGCGACGATCCGAGCTCGAGTTTCAGGTCGGGGATTTTGTACTCCTGAAGGTGTCTCCTTGGAAAGGAGTAATTCGATTCAGGAAGAGGGGCAAGTTGGGGCCCCGGTACATTGGTCCATTTAGGGTGACCGCAAGGGTGGGCAGGGTAGCGTACCGATTGGAGCTACCTGCGGAGTTGAGCCAGATACATGATACCTTCCACGTGTCTCAGTTGAGGAAGTGTATAGCCGACGAGTCGGCGGTGGTGCCTCTGGAGGATATTCAGGTGGACGCGAGCCTGAATTATTTTGAGAGACCGATCGCGATCTTGGATCGGAAGATCAAGGTTCTGAGGAACAAGGAGGTGCCTCTGGTTCAGGTCCAGTGGCAACATCGGAGAGGGTCCGAGCTGACTTGGGAGCCGGAGTCAGAGACGCGGGAGCAGCATCCGGAGTTGTTTGCGACATGAGACTTCGAGGGCGAAGTCTGGTTCTAGTGGGGGAGAATTGTAACATCCCGGAATTCAGGTGTGTCTCTTAAACCCTTCTTCTTTTCCAAGGTGTTAAGTTTAACCCTTAAAGGAAATATTAAGGCAAATGAGTACGCTGCGCGTACTCATGCACTTAAGTTGGACGCGGACTCGCCTAGGTACGCTGGGCGTACCCAGGGTTACGCTGGGCGTAGCGGCCCCAGATGCAAACCCTAAATGAGACTCGTGCACTATAAAAGGAATGATAAGACCCTTACCCCAGCCACCATACTTCAGTGAGTGAAACCCTAAGAGAGAAAAAACCCGTCATAAGCTTGTGTGTGTGTGTGTTCTTAAGCTTCAAAGTGCCATTTCAAGGTGGTGAAAGAGAAGCGGAGGCCATTTTAGGAGCTAGAAGTTGTTGGACAAGAGTAGATCCGAGTTCTACAGAGGTTGGAGCTTCTTTCTGAGGTAAAAAAGCTCAAAACTTTCCTTGTCATTTTTGATTTGTGCTTCTTGGACCAATTTCTAGGGTTTTTGGTCCCAAGGTGGAGACTTTATGAGCAAATGGTCTCCATTGGCCTAGATCTGCCATATTTCAGGGTAATATGAGTTGTATGTTCATAAAAATCCAATCTTGGACGTGAATATTGAGCCATGCATGAGATCTAGACTTTATGAGGAAGAAGGAAAGGTGTTAGAGTGATTAGGGACCTTTACAGCCATGCAAAGGCTTAAAGGTCTCGACTTTATGGATTAAGTGATCTTAGAGAAGTCAGATCTAGAGTTTGAGTTTATGTCTTAACCGTTTAAGACCAAAATCCAAGAAAGGCTGAAACTGAGACTTACGTTGGGCGTAACTCTCAGAACGCGCAGCGTAAGGGTTTGAGACCCCGATTCTGGATCGCCGAAGTACGCCCCGCGTACAAGAGCTGGTACGTGCCGCGTACTACCCCCTGCTGACTTTCGTTGACTTTTAGGGTTTTGGTCAACATTTGGACTTTTGGGTCAGGGAGGGGTAAAATGGTCTTTTACCCTTCTGTGGGATTGTGGGAAGGGATGTAATCTAGCCTTTGAGAGCCATTATTTATTCGAGAGTACTGTTTATGTGTTTAGGCGGAGGCTAGATCAGTGTTTTCGTGTGCGAGATTATCCGAGATACCCTAGGTGAGTCTTCTCACTATACATTACCTAAAGTGGTATTTATGTGTAGACCGGAGGGTCTTGTATGCTATGTGTATATATATGAGATTTTGTGCATTGTGTTATATGTATGCTATGTGTTGAACAGACCGGGCCGGAGGGCCCAACGATATAGACCGAGCCGGAGGGCCCAACGATATAGACCGGACCGAAGGGTCCAACGACACAGACTGGACCGAAGGGTTCGACGAGCTATGACCAGACCAGAGGGTCCAACGAGCTACGGGACTGGAGGGTCCCGCTGAGACACATCGACCGGAGGGTCGTACTGTAGCCTCGAGTGGCGTATGTGTTGTATGTGGTATTTTGGGGAACTCACTAAGCATTTATGCTTACTGTGTTGTGTGTTATGTGTTTCAGGTACCAGTGAGGATCGCGGGAAGGCGCCGACATGATCAGTACACACTCATAGAGATTATGTTGAGATTCTGGGAATTGTTTTGTGATGATGACATTGGATACATTATGTTTGATATTGTTTTATGATTAAAAGTATGATTTAAAAATGAAAAATTGTTTGGGAAATTTACGTTGTTACAGTTTCAACATATAATGCAAGTATATCGGTGATGTCGACTTTGGTCCATGTGGGATGCTGATAACTGAAACGTGTTCCCCTTTGTTAACGATTCCAATCAAGATCTTCACAAAGAGCCATTAGAATATTTTTTTGGGGATATGACCTTGAAAGACAAATTTTTTTTGAATATTAGTCGGAGGATGAAAATAGTGAAGGCGGAATAAGAACATCTTTCCGAGTATTTATCCCTATAACTATCAGACCCTATTTATCCATCCACATGACATCATACAACCACCAACCAATAACACATATAATAATCTATAATATACATCAAATAAATTCTTAAACTATCTATAGTGTTGATTTGTACTAAAAGGGGTTTTCAGATAAAAAAAAGGTTTACAAAAGTTTGGTTTAAGGCAACATGTGTTGGTTAAAATTGTAAATGGTACATTTAGGTTACCCTAGTTCACAGAGTTCATAATTTCCAAGTTTGAAAATTTGTTGACGAACATATTTATTCCAAAATTCAATTTCACCCCAATCATTGCCAACCAACAAAAGGTGTCAATGCATTTGGAGCTTAAATGTCAATTTGTGTAGCGTCCCAAAAATTAAGACTAAAAATTTCGATTTTTAAATTAATAAAACCATTATCCAAAACAACATCATAGAAACCATGGTGAATCAAATTGTATTAATAAACATTCATGTAACATCCATAAAAATCACAAAAATTTAAATTTTTTAAAACAACTCCAAATCATAGAATGTCTACAAAATCATTATTTTCAAAGTATTGTTCCATATCAGAGTATCCTATAGATCAAAAGTACATAAAACAGAGGATGTGTATGGCCACGCCTTCGCCTTCCCGCGATCATCCGAAGTACCTGAAACCACAACTAAAAACCGTAAGCCAAAGCTTAGTGAGTTCCTCCAAAGTACCAACACATAAACAAATAACATATGTAATAACAACATGTCATGTCAAATCAACCATCAGGTTGGAATACCCCCAGGTCCAATCAACCATCGGGGTTGGAATGCCAATATACTATAGGTCCAGTCAACCATCGGGTTGGAATACCCCAGGCCCAATAAACCTCCTGGTCCAGTCATCCTCGGGATGGAATACCCGAGGTTTGAATGCCAATATACAACGGGTCCATTCATCATCGGGATCGAATACCCTCGGGCCCAATCAACCATCGGGTTGGAATGCCCCCGGTCTGTTGGCTCACGTACAAAGTAGTAAAGCCTTAACCACCAACCAAATATGTGCACATTTAACAGATAAACATATAATCAATCAACATACAATCAGGCATATCTACAGAGCACTAAGAATGACATCATCCTATCTACCATGATACACATCACTACGGCATGATAATATACTATCACATAACATGATATCTAATCCAATGGGCCGGCCTTGGTGCCTTCGACCCGTAAGTACAGGGAGGAAAAACTCACCTCACAGACTGAACAATAGCTGATGTGATCCCGACTCCGAATCTCAGCTCTTACCGTCACCTATCCAACTAAATGACTAATCTTAATCAAAATCCCAAAATACCCAAAATACCTTAAGTCAAACTTGGTCAAAGTCAAAGTCAAACTGGTCAACTCACCATAAAGTGAGTACGCGGGGAGTACTCCAAATATACGTTGGGCGTACTCGAATGTTGACCACCATCGGGGTGGTTGACCTCGTACGCGGGGCGTACTCCTAGTCTCCCAAAATCCACATTAAGAGCTTAATGGATTAAGCTCTCACGTCCATCTTTCAGATCCATGGCTAAAATACCCTAAAGAGTCATAAAGTTTCCAACTTTATGACTTTGCATTTCCATTAAGTGCTTAGATCCACTTCTTAATCCATTAAGACCTTCTAAATGATGCATGGAGCAAAAACAACCATTTGGAACCCATTATTACGACTCAAGACCCTTCCAAAGGTCTGAAAGGACAACTTAATGGGTCAAGAACATGTTATGTTCATGAATCTCCACATTTGGGACAAAAAGGACCAAAAACCATTCCAACACAAGACCTAAGTGAAACTTCACCAAGTTCAGAACTTGATACCTCAAAATGGTGCCAAAAGGTGGTGTGATCCTGGATCCAAAGAGCTTCACTCATCCAAGGTGGCCTCTCCTTCCTTCCTTCTTCTTCAAGAGCACAAAACACACACTCTCAAGCCTAGAAATGCTTCACAAGATGGATTAGGGTTGCAAAAACATGTCAAGAGGATGGAGGTTGATGAGGTGAGGGAAAATGAGGCTATAATGGGGTTTAAATATAAGCCAAACCCTAAAAATTAGGGTTTACATGTCTTGCACGTACGCCCTGCGTACATATGTACGCCAAGTATACTAGGGCGCGCCCTAGTACGCTCAGCGTACACACATACGCGTGGCGTACGACCTCAACCTCCAATATTATGAAAATGACACTAGGGCCTTAATTACACACTTTCTTGCACTTAGGGTCCGAATTGCAATATAATAAAATTATAGGGTCAAAATTAGAAGTACCTTATCATTGGGATGTTACAATCTAAGTACATCAGAGTAATATAAAATACAGAATAACGTGGTGTGTGCACTGCAATCATCCGGAGCTATTACCCTTCGAACCAGAAGTATCTGAAACATAAACTGATAACAGTACGCACAAAGCTTAGTGAGTTCCCCAAAATACCACATACCATACATATCAAACATATAATGGGCCCCGCCCGGCATCGATCCCCGCTCGAAACATATCTGTCAGTCATCAGGCCCCGCCCGATATACATACAAACATAAACACATGCATAAGAATCACAAAGATAAATATCATACAATATAATCATCAGGCCCCGCCCGACATCGAGCCTCACACAATATACATATAAACAAAAAACACATGCAAGAGTCACGTAGTCAACTAGCATCCTAAACATAATAAACCATGGGCCGACATTGGTGCCTTCGACCCAATAAACACAATGAGGAAACTCACCTCTAGCTGCTGAATCTCTCAGATAAAATCTCGATATGCTGATACGGAAAATCCCCGCACTATCATCATCAATAATATCCAATTAATAATTGGATCTCGGCCCAAAATCAAGAATCTAAATTACTTATCCAACATCCAGGGCAAAAGACCATTTACCCCTTTTCTTACTTGGCCCAAAACCAAGGCCCAACCCATTTACTCAAAAGGCCCAAATTCCTTAATGATATCCCAAGGCCCATTATGGCCCAACTTCCTAATTAGGCCCAAAATCAACATGGAACTAATACCAAGAAGGCCCATAATCCATCCATGGCCCAAGGTCAGAAGTCCAACGGCGCAACAAGGCCCAAACCCTAAAACCCTAAACGACGAACGCCCACTGCACCGTTTACGCTCGACGTACTCCTCGTACAAGCATTGACTCGAGAGCGGGTGGTTGACTCAGTATGCACATCGTACCAAGGATTACGCCCCACGTACCGGCCAGAGTCCCTTTTGGCCAACTTTTTCTTAACCATTTAAGCTCTTAACGTGAAAACCTCAAATCTACTTCATTTCAAGGCATTAATGCATAAAGTTGGCAACTTTATCATCTTGCATGTCTTAATGGGACCCTAAACCCCGATTTTGCCCATTAAGACCCATAATAAGGGCTCTAACTGATGCATGGACTAATATGATTAATCAAGATGGCACCTTTTTACACAAGGAACATCATAGGTGTTAATATCGAGCATCCTAGCTCATGGAGGGACTCAAACTCCCAAAAAGAACCCCAAAGACCATAATAAGCTCAAAAACAAGCCCTAATCTCAATATAACACAAAGAGGTTCCAAGATAAGAACTTTATACCTTTTGGAACTAGTGAACTTGATCAAGATTCTAGATCTACAACCTCAGGTCCAACCAAATCTTGGTCACCAAGCACCACCTTCTTCAATGCACACAAAACAACACAAAATTACTTTGAAAGCTCAAAAACACACTATGGGAGGCTAGGGTTTCGCTCTTAGTGTAGTAGGGAGTAGAGGCTGACCAAATGATACAACCAAGGCAACATAAGTTGCTTAAATAGGGCACTAAACCTAAAAATTAGGGTTTGCCCCTGCTTAGCGTACGCCCAGTGTACTCCCACATACGCTCAACATACGTGGGCGAACCTGCATTCCTGAAATGAGCTAGTACGCTAAGCGTACTCATATAGTACGCCCCGCGTACTAGCTAGGGACCAAAAAGATAAAGATTTTGCATTAGGGGGTTAAAAGGGAAACATACCAAATCTCGAATGTTACATTTTGAAGCTCTAAACCCTAACAATGGTGATCTCAAATTTGAGTGACAATAGATGAAATTGATACTTTAATTAGAATTAGAATGAGTTCATATACTCTAACTAATCTAATAAAACCATCAACTATAGACATGATTATCTATGGAGTTAGTTTGAGATATTAATCTTATCTGACAGATCCAATGAAGTTTTAGGTTATGAATTTGAATTTGAATTGTTATCACTTCATAGAAATGTTATAAATCTTTCTTATAAAGTTTACTTTATTAATGTGAGATGAGTATTTAAGTTTAATATGAAGATTATAGTTCACTTAAACGTTCAAGTAACATTGTTCCTAATCAAAATTTAAAGTTTTAAAATCATTAAATCATCACATTTGAATCATATATCTTGTGTAATGATGTTTTAAGGTCATGATATTATCATCAATGCAATACACATATAAAAACTCTAATTAGCAACCATTTTAATGTTTTAAAGTCTAAAAATGAAGTTTTCGAAATGATTATTTTTCATCCATGATACAATGGTGTTAACGATTATATGAAATCACTAAAACGTGTGTAATTAAGGTTAGAAAGTGGTTTAATCATTAAAAACCATTAAAATGACGTTTAAGGTGTTAAAATAGGATTTATCACAGTAGGTTATTGTTTTTTTTTCCTTTTCTAGTGTCGATTGTTATTCATACGGGTTGAGTGAAATCCTTTCAAAATTTACATGGGTCATGTATCCTACTGACTACCACTCATAAAAACTTTATAACTTGATCTTGGTGCATCGAGAAAGGCATTCAGTCACTTTCATTATTGCCTTAGGGATAAGGAGTGAATGTTAAAGGGTTTAGATGAGTTACTAAGTGTAGTAACATACTTTGAATATCAATGAGTAAATTAGTGTTAATTATATGTATTATTATGGTTGTATATGTGCTTCAAGTTCCTTATGTATTTGAATAATTCATTGGAGGATATACTAGGCAACTGAGGCAAGTTATACCTGGAGTACATGTCCTTAAACTCTTATCTTATATTTTGATCTTTGTTTTTGGTTTAATATATTCTCAATTTCTACGTGTTTACTATACGTACTTGTTTGCATTAATGAAGAAAAGTAGAGTATCTATTTGATCTGATAAAAGCATATGCTTATTTGAAATTGTTTTGAAACAACCTTAATAATGGTTTTTGATATAATATATCTATGACTTTTATGTATGTACTATAAGTACTTGTTTGCAACCATGAAAATCATTTTGGAGTAGCTAGTTGATTTAATAAAAGCCTATGCTTATTTAGTATTTTTTGGGGGTATCTTAATTATGCATGCACATAGGATGGACTGACTTGAGTGTCCACAAGACTTAGGATCCATTTATTTATTCAAATACCCAAAAGGGTTAAGAGTAGGAATTCTAGAAAGCCATGACATTCTTGATGGGATTTATACGTTACAAAAATCATATTTTGGCGGAAAAACTTAAAACCCTAAGTTCGCATACAACCTAAAGGATCTATGTTTTCACTATTGAATTTAATAATTAATTGAATATCAATAATTCTATAAGAACCCTAGATGTTTCAAAAATAGAAAAAGGGTTTAGAATTACATACCTGTTGATCATACAAGTAGATTATCAATCATAATCCTGCTTGAAGTTACTTGAAAGCTAGCACCAGAAATCTCGTGCCTCTGATGGTTCACACCCAATCCTAGCAACAAGGAGGCTTGAAGAGAGAGGAGAGGGGATGGAGAAATTTCGGCTATCCTTAGGAATAAAGAGATTGCCGAAAATCATAGGCTAAAGGGTCTTTATATAGTGGATTTAGGAAACCCTAGATAACCCTAATTTGAATAAAATAATATTAATTCAAACTGGTATTTACCCAACTTCCTATTTATCTATAGGAAATATTCAAGAAACCATGGAATATCCCTAATTTCGTCCACCCTTCCATGAAAGGTTATGGAACCCTAATTTGTTCAACTATTGAACAATTATACTTCAGCCCTTGCACTTTTAATTAATACAATTAATCCCAAAATTAATTCCAATTAATTATTAATTAAATAATACTATTTCTAATTAATATATTATTTCCATAACCTATTAATAAATTCGTTTATTGATATTTATTAATCATATAATAAATCAATAAATCAGTCTCTCTCTCTCTCTAAAAGTCATCATATTCAATTAGTAGGTATGAGGGAAACCTAAAAGGACTTTGCTAATAATTCAAGTATATACTAATTCAGTTATTGGCTTAGACACCTAATTCAACAGCCTCCCACTTGGATAAGTCTATAACTATAATTACCAGTATAACTTCTAAATTAGACAGCAAATAGTGCTTCCATAGCAACTGTCGAACTCTGAACTGACCAGACATTTTACTTCATTCTGCTAGATATCGTATAGACATGAGACATGGATTAGAATCAATCTCATTGTCCAAAATATTGTTTCTCGATTTTTGATTTGTGATGACGACATAAGACTTCAAATTGAACACATCAATTGAGTCCTGGCTGGGCCCAACACTATAAGTCAACACCAAATCACCAAGGGACCCAAAGATACCGCTTTTCCCGTTAGGGAAAAAGGAACGAATAAAATATGACTTATATGCTTGTATCCTTTACTCACCAAATCATACATGATATTGTGTTTTATAATATTATGTTACTGACGCGTTTTCGCAATACCAATGCATAACCGAATTGTAAATTACAACTCATATATCTACTTTTTAATAATATAAGATATTATCGTCTCAGAATTACTCGTGATATAATCCATGAAGTAATTCTCTGAGTGTGGGTTTATCCAATATTCGAATATCCATTTCTAAGTACTCATGAATGTTGTAGCAATACAATTGCTATGTCTAACCTCCTTAGAGAATCTACAATCCAATTCATGACAATCTTAATTCACTACTTACTTCCCAAAGTATGAGTAACTGTGAAATTTGAATAATTAAATTATTCAAGAAGAAAAACGTGCAAAAATGAAAAACAAGAATATATAATTGACAAAGGCAGTAAACAAACTCATAAATAATCTCTATTATTTAATCACCAAAAATCAATTACATTTATTTGTTACAAGATTCAAACTAATCATCTAACTACTAAATATGATATCATTTTTCAAACCAATGCGCCTAGCATGCTGATTATGCTTAACCCTACTCAGAGCCTTCGTTAAAGGATCAACAAGATTATCTTCTGATAATACTCTTTTTACCAAGATATGGCATTCTTCTACTCTATGTCTGATATAATGGTACATTCTGTCGATATGTCTGGAATTTCCAGGATCTCTTGGTTCTTTGGTTAAGGCAACCGCTCCTTAATTACCACAGAAAAGTTTCATTGGCTCATGAATTGTTTGAACAACTCCGAGATCTCCGATAAAGTTCTTCATCCAAGCCGCTTCCTTTGATGTTTCACTCGCTGCTATGTACTCTGATTCGCAAGTAGAAGCAACCACCGTATCTTGCTTGGAACATTTCCATGTAACTGATCCACCATTTAATGTGAACACCCAGCCAAATTGAGAACGAAAGTTGTCTCTATCTGTTTGAAAGCTGGCGTCACTATACCTAGTCACTCTCAACATATAACTGCCACCAAGAACTAGAACCATGTCCTTTGTCCTTTTCAAATACTTGATAATGTTCTTAACTGTTGTCCATTGAGCTCTGCTAGGATTTACCTGATAGCGACTGACCATGCTTAAAGTAAATGATACATCAGGGCGAGTACATGTCATAGCATACATGATCGATCCTACAACCGAAGCATAAGGGACTCGACTCATATCAACTATCTCTTCATCTGTATTTGGGCTTTGAGTCTTACTCAACTTGGCATTGCTTCATTCGTACTTGGACTTAGTCAAAGTATATGCTTGGACAAGGCACTAAAATAGTTTAGTATGGAAAATTCCAAGAGAGGAGAGTATTTTCTTTCTATATCTCAAAATTCTTATCCTGAGAATATAGGCTACCTCTCCTAGATCTTTCATAGCGAAGCCCTTTCCAAGCCAATATTTCACTTCTTGCAAGGTTGGAATGTCGTTTCCTATGAGTAGTATGTCATCAACATACAATACTACAAAAGTTACTATACTCCCACTAGTTTTGACATACACATAGTGTTGGGTTATGAGCATTCTAACACTCCTAAGTGTACATGCAACCCTAAATACCTTGGATCTATGTTTTCTCTATTATACATACAATTATGAACATCCAAGGTATTATCCTAATGTAGCATACAAAATAATAAATATAACAAGATAGAATACATACCTCTTTGATGTAGAATGTCTTCATGAAGCTTGAGTGCCTAGTGCACCAAGTGTGACACCTCAAATGGTTCACACAACACCAAATACACTTGGAATAACTTGAGAGAAACTTGAACACTCCTTAAAATCGTCTAGCCCTCACACTCACACATTAGTGCACGATTTCTTGAGCCATGGGATTCTTTTATATGGTGGATATTAGGGTTACACCATGTAACTCATAACTTTACCCATTCCTTATGCTCCATGGATTTTAACCTCCATGGAGTATCCATGGGTCACCCCATGGACTTAGTCCAACATAAGGAATCTTGGATCACAAGCCCACATATATAAGAATGAATGATTTACACAAACAACCCATATATTTAATTAGTCTCCTTTTGATCACTTAATTAATTCCAAATTAATTCTTGATCAATACTAATTAAATAACCTTATTAATATATTAGAACTTATAATATATTAACCAACCTTAAGTGTTATTTTTCTCATTATAGTCTATCCAAATGCATGATGCCATGCAACCCAAATGGACCATGCCGGGTCGGGTCAAGTCTTACCAATTATAGTTATGGACTTAGACATTAATCCAACAGTCTCCCACTTGGATAAGTCTAAAACTATTATTGCGTATGACTTCAGGAACCGATCAGCAATCGTAGCTCTCAAAAGCTTCTGTCGAACTCTAACCTTGTCGATGAACTCTGACCTTTGTCAATGACTTGTCCATTAGATAAGGGATCATATATTCCTCCATTCTAGATATCATATGGACTGAGACATGGATTATCAATCATTCTCTCTGTCCATTTGTTGTTTCCCGATTTCCGATTCATGATGACTGACTGATTGAACAAATCAAATCAGTCCTGGCTTGGCCAAGCACTCACATGTATCATCTTTAAATCATTGAGGGGCCCACAGATATCGCTTTTATCCCGAAGGTAAAAGGAATGGATAAACTTCGACTCATATGGCTTGTTCTACTACTTGTTGAATCATACACAAAGGCACGTTTTATAACATCGAGTTACCAATGCGTTTTCGTGCAATCAATGTATAACCAACTCATAGTAACAACTCATATCTCTAGGTTTGAAGAATATAAGATATTATCGTCTCATGATCACTCGTGATAAAATCCATGAAGTGATTCAAATGAGCGCGGGTTGAATCCAATACTCAGAACTTATGAGCACTCATGAGTGTTGTAGCACCACTTTGTCCACCAACTTGGACCTCTACAAACCAACCCATGACAGTCTTGATTCATATCTACTTCCAACATATGACCGAATGTGGATGGTTTGAATAACTTAATCATTCAGGAAGAGCGACTTAGTTATTCTGGAAGTCAAAACATGCAAAGTGAAACACAAGAATAAATGAATCAAATATGGTATCAAATCCTATGAATATAAATAAACACTTTTATTTATCACCATACTGATTACTCATTATTCATTGTTTCGGTTTTATCAACTTTATACTTGAATTAAAAACAATAGTTGTCCCATGCTCCAAGCATGTACACTATGTTTTCTAAACACTAGTCATGCCATACACCAAGTATGCATACTATGTTTGTCTATGATCTTTACTTTGTAAAATAGATCAATTGAACATCACTCCAATGATCCTCTTTTCACAGTCCCAAATCCTTACTGCAAATGCAAGAATTCCAAATTCATGCCATTTACTGAAATCTGTTAGATTCTAAACTTATATGCATTGATCCTCTTAATGATTATGCACAAAGTCAGAAAGACTTGACAACAATCATTACAGAGCATTCCAAAGGAGATCAGCTCCTTGGAAACATCCTTCTTTCATTAAGTTTCCTAATCTTACACAGATTGAATAATTTCTAACTTTGAAACATTTCCATATTCCATTTTGACTATCACTTTTGAACAAGAGTTGCCTCCTTACAGATTATGTCAATATGGTCCTTCCAGAATTAACATTATACTTCCAACTGTCCTTGAGCAACCAATCTTTGGTAAACCTTAGATTGTCCTCGACAATTGCTTAATCATTTTAGTCATATCCAATTCTAGACCTTTTCCCTTCATAATGCCCCAGGCATTTAGAAAATTTTAGAAAGGATGAATATAGCACATGTAATCGATCCTATATCCGAAGCATATGGGACACGATTCATGATGTCTCACATAAAGACTAAACCAGTCCTTTGCTATAATATTTCCATTTCAATTTGCCAAGTTCTCAAAATTCAGATTATGAAAAGGGATGCCGTAATCATAATCGAATTTTAGAACGCAAATAATGGACCCATATATAGAATTTCCTTATGTTGAGCCATTCCAACATGAAATTCATATATATATATCCTTGATTAAATACGATTAAAATCTCAATCTAAGCTTTTAGAATTGAAATGAAGTATAATTTCCTCTCCCTTAATTATAGCAAAACAACTTTTTCAACCCCTGCAACCTCACGAATTGAAACTTTTGTTTTCTATAATTAACATTGCTAACTTGCAACCTTTGTCATAATTATCATGCTCCCACTAACATGATGATTATTAGCATAACACTTATGCTCCCACTAGCTTTGACATGTACTCAGAAATCAGCTGACTTTCTTACCAAAGTTCAGATTTCTGATACTAGATTGTTTTGATAAAACTTTATCAAAATCATACACCTCTCTTAGATAGCTCACATGTGTGTCTAAACAATTTTAGAACTATGAAAAGGGATGCCGTAATCATAGTCTCAATTGTTTAGACCTTTGCCACTTCTCACAAGTCCATGTTAGTGTGCCGGTAAACCACACACGCTCCACTAACGACTTTGAGAATGCAAATATCACAATTGCTATCTAGCTAAAATCTACTTAGTGAAAGTGTTTCCTCACCATCATTTTCATGAATCGGAGAGAAACCTTATGACACTTAGATTTAATAGTGTATGTGTTCTTATCCATGTGAATTTGTCAAAACCATAATCACAAGACAAGGTTAGTGACAAATCCAAACTCATATTGATTAAACTTGTGCAATCTTAAATTCTTGCCATTTGGCAGCTCAGGTGCCTGCCATTGCTTCCAAGTAGTTGTGCAACCAATTGAGAACTCTCAGAACTCTTATGCAAAGCCAACTTGAATAGGCACAAAAATTTCAACACGATAGGTTATAAACCTCAAGTCGTGTGCTAGTGAAGGACTTTAGGTTTTATTCTTGATTAAGTCTTGAAACTTTCAAGAGCTTTAAGACTCCCACTGTCCTCTTGACATATAAGACTCCCTTGTCAAATATTCAAGAGATAGTGCGGATTCTTTATCAAGACTAACACTTTACACAATTGGCCTAAGTTGGTCTCTGTTTTATCCAAAACATCACAACTTACCAATTTCAAATGTACAAGAGTAGATAACCTTTTACTCTTACATTTGACTAGTGTTAACAAACCCTCTTTAAGATATGTCACTCAAGTTACAATCTTGGAGTATGACTCTAAGAATTGTTTTGGAACGAAGTATGACTCATCTTTTTGATTTAACCATTTCAACAATTCATGACTCCTCTTCTTGACTTTAGAGGACCAATTGTGATATGGTATCTTAATCATTAAGATGATCATAAACATGATACTAAAGTACTCTCCCATCTTTTCAGATTTGAGAAACTTTTATCTTTCTGCCATACTTTGATTCTTCTTATTCGTTCTGTCTCACATTGAAACTTCTCCAATGCTACAGACTTATACTTAAACTTATAAGTATAACCATATTTACTGAACTTAAGTAAATCATGATGAATAGTCTTCTTGATCTTTTGTGGTGGACTTGACTAGTGCACAAGAATGTGTACTCGATCCCTTAGTCCTTTCCTTATTCACATAAGGAATTAGTCTTAATTTTCCAAGCTGAAAGTTCTCATTCATCATACTATACAACTTGCATGATTCCAAGTTTCGGTCCAATTGAACCTTGGGTGATGAGAATCTTTCATTATTTGGTAATATTAGACACTACCACAACCGAAAGAATCAAATCCATTTTTCCAATATTGCTATCAATGGAATCTTATAAGCAACAACTTTTCACAAATGCCATTGTAAGGATACTTAAAATAAATAAAATCAAAACCTTTTTCTTTTATTTTAAAACTTTGCGGATGAACTTATCCTTACAATCCATATGAAAACCTTGTTGTTATCTATTCCTAAGCAATATAAATATCATAACTCTTAAGTAATAGCCCAAAATTCTGATCACCGAACCATGCGATTGAAATCCATCTTCGCGATCAAAATCAGCATGTACTTAATAGAGTTAGACAATGGACTTTACCTGAAGTAGAGCCAAACTTATTGACTTTAACATCCTTAGGTAAATTTGGCAGCTTCGTAACCAATGCCCCTTCCTTTGGCAATAGTTACCTATGGACCCTTGATAATGGGACTATCTCAGACTTCGCCTCTCTCTTTACCATTGGGTCAACCGAGTTGACTATGGTCGATCCCTTTCCATTGGGAAGAGAGAGCTTTACTGGATATCCAATGTCATCATTGTCAATGTCCATAGCGTTTTAGGAAGTTGATCTTAGCAAATAGATAAGATCATTAAGGGTCTTGTCTTAGTCTGTTTCATAGGATTCCCAAAAGAACTCACTATGTGACTTAGAAAGTAGTTGAGCCACCAACGTTCTCAAGACTTTGACACCCAACTCTCCCGACTTGTCAATATGTGACTACATCTCCAAGATGTGATCACACCTAGACCTTGCCTTGCCAATAGGGCTTGAGTGACCTTAAACTTTTTAGGAACTTGTGGGTTAGGGAGAATAATTGGAGGAGGTGAAAGAAGTATGATATCCATGGGACATCATCTTCATTTAGGAAAGCTTGTTTCAAGAGATTTGGGAAGATCATAAATGTCTAGACCAGACATCTTTTTGGGAGATATTCAAGATAGTTGATTTAAAGTCCTTAATATGACACCCAATATGAAATATTAAGGCTAGGACCCAACAAACTATTTTATAACTTAGAAGAGGGATGCCGTAATCCAAGCTATAAAATATTTGAAGGTAGGTGAATGACAATTCACCAATTTCCACCATGAAAAACGAAATAATTTATTAGGTTTTAGTTGGATTTGAAAGTCCTAGATCTTTGAGATTCATTGAACTGTTCAAAGGCATGTTTCAATCTCGAGTGTGCCCTTCAGGTTTTGTGACTGGGATGCCGAGGATCACAAAACAAGGTGTGAATAACCATGCAAATATACTTGGTACCCTTAATATTTACCCCTTAATCAGTGTGCCGGTTAACCACACACGCTCCACCGATACTATGATAAATATTAAGTTACCCTTTGCCTACCTTGTTAAGTCCAGGTTAGTGTGCCGGTTAACCACACACGCTCCACTAATGACTTAAGCAAAGTGCAAAGTGTAATTTCATGGGTTAGCACCAAATTCACATTTTCCTAAGTAACTAAGATTGGGTATTAATAAGAGTTTAGTTACTTAGTATTTATCATTAATACTTTTAATGAAAGGAGAATTATAGTCCTTGTCCTACCCGTTCGGCTAACGACCCTCCACCAGTCAAGGAAGCGGTGGGTGAGAGTGGACACCCATTAAACTGCCATTTTATAGGCAGTAACCTTATACCCCCCTTATAGACCGGCTTCGTGAATGAGGCCTACTAACGGTAAAACTGACTTTACTCTTATACATATATATAAATATTATTAACTTATAATATTATAAAATATAAGGGTTGAATTTTAACTTTTAAAATTCTAAGGGCTAACTTGGAATTAAAGTATTCATAAGTGAAAACTTTTTCAAATTCCAAAACTTGAGGGCAAGTTTTGAAACTATTCAAAACTAATTAATTTCATAACTTATGAGTTTAAAGTAGTTTTAATTAAAAAAAAAACTCTTCAAGTTCCATAACTTGAGGACAAGTTATGGAAGACTTTAAACTAATTAATAAAAAAAAATAACTTTTTTTTATTGTAACTTATGGAACTAATTAAGGTTACACTTTTTTTTTAATTTAATGAAGAGACTCTTGAACCTCCATAACTTGAGGACAAGTTATGGAGTCATAAAACCATTTAATTAGAACTAGACTCTTCATTTTGTAACCTTTGCCAACTTTTATGAGTTTTATGATTCTTAAATGTGACTTTTCATATAACTTGAGGACAAGTTACAAAAACACACTTTGGAATCAACTCTTAGATTAAAATGGATTGAAAACAACTATTTCACACAACTTTTCGATTAATCTAAGAACCTCATAAGAACAAGATAATTCAAATCATCAATCTTCAAGAAATTAGCATGAACATACAAACTAATACAAATCTTGAAATTATGACAATTATCTTAGAAATTGGATTAGCATGAACATTACCACATCAAAAACAAGTTTATAAGTCCAAAAACATCTTAGGGTAATGTTCCTAGTCCAATTCCAGCCAAAACAATCGAATATATGCATCCAACTCGATTTTTCAGCTATTTTTGCAAGTATAACAAGAAAACAAGCCTAGGCTCTGATACCACTGTTGGGTTATGAGCATTCTAACACTCCTAAGTGTACATGCAACCCTAAATACCTTGGATCTATGTTTTCTCTATTATACATACAATTATGAACATCCAAGGTATTATCCTAATGTAGCATACAAAATAATAAATATAACAAGATAGAATACATACCTCTTTGATGTAGAATGTTTTCATGAAGCTTGAGTGCCTAGTGCCCCAAGTGTGACACCTCAAATGGTTCACACAACACCAAATACACTTGGAATAACTTGAGAGAAACTTGAACACTCCTTGAAATCGTCTAGCCCTCACACTCACACATTAGTGCACGATTTCTTGAGCCATGAGATTCTTTTATATGGTGGCTATTAGGGTTACACCATGTAACTCATAACTTTACCCATTCCTTATGCTCCATGGATTTTAACCTCCATGGAGTATCCATGGGTCACCCCATGGACTTAGTCCAACATAACGAATCTTGGATCACAAGCCCACATATATAAGAATGAATGATTTACACAATCAACTCATATATTTAATTAGTCTCCTTTTGATCACTTAATTAATTCCAAATTAATTCTTGATCAATACTAATTAAATAACCTTATTAATATATTAGAACTTATAATATATTAACCAACCTTAAGTGTTATTTCTCTCATTATAGTCTATCCAAATGCATGATGCCATGCAACCCAAATGGACCATGCCGGGTCGGGTCAAGTCTTACCAATTATAGTTATGGACTTAGACATTAATCCAACACATAGGACTCGTCCTCATTTCTATAAAAACCAAACTCTTTGACTTTCTCATAGAAGCAAAGTTTCCACCTGCGAGATGCTTGTTTCAATCCATAAATGGATTTTTCAAGATTGCACACTCTATTAGGAAACTCTGCATCTACAAACCCCTCTGGCTGACTCATGTAAACATCTTCAGCCAACTTCCCATTAAGGAAAGCGGTTTTGACATCTATCTACCATATTTCATAGTCATGAAAGGCAGCTATGACGAGCATTATCCTAATAGATTTTATCTTAGCCACTGGTGAAAAGGTCTCATCATAGTCAATCCCTTGGGTTTGAGTAAAGCCCTTCGCAACCAGTCGTGCTTTGAAGGTATGTACCTTTCCATCCATGTCAGTCTTCTTCTTAAAGATCCATTTACACCCGATTGTCTTGCGACCGAGTACATGATCAACAAAATTCCAAACTTGGTTATCAAACATGGAATTAATTGTTGGGTTTTGAGCATTCTAACACTCCTATGGTGTACATGCAACCCTATAAACCTTGGATCTATGTTTTCTCTATTATACATACAAATATTAACTATTCCAAGGTTTCATCCTAACTAGCATATTATGAAGCACCTATACTACAAAGTTCTAGTTAGATGACATACCTTTTGATGTAGCTTGATGTCTTCAAGCTTTAAGAGCTTAGCCCCAATAGTGTGGAAGCCTCAAATGGAATCACAAATCACCAAAACACCTTGGAAGAACTTGAGAGAATATGTATGCACACTAAAATCGGCCCACTCTTATTTTCACACACTTGTGCCAATTTTGTGAGCCAAGGACCCCTTTATATATTATGGAGGATTAGGGTTACATCCATGTAAACCCTAATACCCATGACCTTTCATTTACATAGGATCCATGGGTTAAAAGCTCCATGGACCATCCATGAAAGCTTAGCCCAACCTAAATGAACTTGGCCCATTCCATATATATAAGAGTCCATATTTAATTAGTTCTTTTTGATCACTTAATTAATTCTAAATTAATTCTTGATCAATACTAATTAAATAATATGATTCCATATTAATATATTAGAACTTATAATATATTAATATAAATCATAAATATACTATTCTCAAAAGACTATCCATATAAATTGTGTCGGTGAAGTGCAACCCAAATGGACCATGCCGGGTCGGGTCAAGTACATACCAAATATAGTTATGGACTTAGACATTAATCCAACATTCTCCCACTTGGATAAGTCTAAAACTATTATTGAGTATGACTTCAAAACCTAACTGGCAATCGTAGCTCTTAAAGCCGCTGTCGAACTCTGAACTTGTCAATGACTTGTCCATTAGATAAGGGATCATATATTCCTCCATTCTAGATATCATATGGACTGAGACATGGATTATAATCATTTTCTCTGTCCATTTGTTGTTTCCCGATTTTCGATTTATGATGACTGACTGATTGAACAAATCAAATCAGTCCTGGCTTGGCCAAGCACTCACATGTGTCATCGCTAAATCATCGAGGGGCCCACAGATATCGCTTTTATCCCGAAGGTAAAAGGAATGGATAAACTTCGACTCATATGGCTTGTTCTACTACTTGTTGAATCATACACAAAGGCACGTTTTATAACATCGAGTTACCAAATGCGTTTTCGTGCAATCAATGTATAACCAACTCATAGTAACAACTCATATCTCAAGGTTTGAAGAATATAAGATATTATCGTCTCATGATCACTCGTGATAAAATCCATGAAGTGATTCAAATGAGCGCGGGTTGAATCCAATACTCAGAACTTATGAGCACTCATGAGTGTTGTAGCACCACTTTGTCCACCAACTTGGACCTCTACAAACCAACCCATGACAGTCATGATTCATATCTACTTCCAACATATGACCGACTGTGGATGGTTTAAATAACTTAATCATTCAGGAAGAGCGACTTAGTTATTCTGGAAGTCAAAACATGCAAAGTGAAACACAAGAATAAATGAATCAAATATGGTATCAAACCCTATGAATATAAATAAACACTTTTATTTATCACCATACTGATTACTCATTATTCATTGTTTCAGTTTTATCAACTTTATACTTGAATTAAAAACACTAGTTGTCCCATGCTCCAAGCATGTACACTATGTTTTTCTTAAACAATAGCTTTGCCATACACCAAGTATGCACTCTATGTTTGTCTATGATCCTTACTTTGTGAAATAAACCAATTGAACATAATTTTAATGATTCTAATTTCACACTCCCAAATCCTTATCGAAAAATGTGAGAATTTCAAATTCCTATCATTTATCGAAATCTGTTTAGATTTTTAAACTTATATGCACTGACCCTCCTGTAATGAATATGTACAAAGTCACAGAGACTTGTCAACAGTCATTATAAGGTATTCCAATGGAGATCAACTCCATGGAAACTAAGTCTCATATTCAAAGTACATTGCTTTGGACATGCTTCTTGCATTAAGTTTTCTAATCTTACACAGATAACTTCCACCTATGGAGACAACTCCATATTCTCATTTTGACTATCACTTCTGAATAAGAGATGCCTCTTTTCAGAATATGTCAATATGGTCATTCCAAAATTAGCACTATACTTCCAACTGTCCCTGAGCAACCAATCTTTGGTAAACCTCAGATTGTCCTCGACAATTTGCTTAATCGTTTTAGTCATAAAGACATGATTCTAGACCAGTCTTTTGCTACAATATTTTTATTTGCCATGTTTTCAAAATTTGACTATGAAGAGAGATGCCGTAATCATAATCGAATTTTGAGAACGCAATATATAGAATTTCCTTAAGTTGAACCAATCCAACATGAAATTTATATATATATTCTTGACTAAAGATGATTAAGGTCTCAATCTAAGCCTTTAGAACTGAAATGAAGTATATCCTCTCCCTTAATTATAGCAAAACCACTTTTTCAATCCCTGCAGCCTCACGAATTGAAACTTTTGTTTTCTATAATTAACATTGCTAACTTGCAACACTAACAATAATTATCATGCTCCCACTAACATGATGATTATTAGCATAACACTTATGCTCCCACTAGCTTTGACATGTACTCAGAAATCAGCTGGACTTCTAGAAATCAATACTTTATTGACTTCCTTGCCAAAGTTCAGATTTCTGATACGAGATGCTTTGATAAAACTTTATCAAAATCATACACCTTTCCTTAGATAGCATGCATGTGTGTCTAAACAATTTCAGAACTATGAAAAGGGATGCCGTAATCATAGTCTCAATTGTTTAGACCTTTTGCCATCTGCTTCAAATCTACTTGGTGGAAGTGTTTCCTCACCATCATTTTCATGAATCGGAGAGAAACCTTATGACTCTTAGCTTTTATGGTGTATGTGTTCTTATCCATGTGAATCGTCAAAACCATAGTCACAAGACAAGGATAATGACAAATCCAAACTCATATGGACTGAACTTATGCAATCTTAACTTCTTGCCACCTGGCAGTACAGGGCCTGCCATTGCTTCCAAGTTGTTATGCAACCAATTGAGAACTTTCAGAACTCCTATGCAAAGCCAACTTTAACTGGAATGGGCACAGAATATGTCAACACGATAGGTTATAAACCTCAAGTCGTGTGCTAGTGAAGAACCTCAGGTTTTATTCTTTATTAGTTCTTGAAATTCTTTTTAGGATCTTTAAGACTCCCACTATCCTCTTGACATATAAGACTATCTTGCCAAATATTCAAGAGATAGTGCGGATTCTTTATCAAGACAAACACTTCACACAATTGGCCTTAGTTGGTCTTTGTTTTATCCAAAACATCACAACTTACCAATTTCAAATGTACAAGAGTAGGACACTTTTACTCTTACATTTGACAAGTGTTTTAAACCTTTCTTTAAGATATGTCACTCAAGTTACAATCTTGGAGTATGACTCTAAGAATTGTTTTGGAACGAAGTATGACTCATCTTCCTGATCTAACCATTTCAACAATTTATGACTCCTCTTCTTAGTCATAAGAATGCACTAAGATGACCTTTAGAGGACTAATTGTGATATGATTTCTAAATCATTAAGATGATCACAAACATGATACTAAAGTACTCTCCCATCTTTTCAGATTTGAGAAACTTTTATCTTTCTGCCTAATTTGATTCTTCCCATTCGTTCTGCCATACATTGAGACTTTTCCAATGTTTCAGAATTATACTTAAACTTGTAAGTATAACCATATTTACTAAACTTTAGTAAATCAAATAGTCTTAACGAGCTTTGTGGTGGACATGACCAGTGCACAAGAATGTGTACTCGATCCCTTTAGTCCTTCACTTGACTCACACATCCATGTGAACAAGTAATTAGTCTTGATTTTCCAATGCTTGAAAGTTCTCATTCATCATACTATTCAACTTGCATGATTCCAAGTTTCGGTCCAATTGAAACTTGGGCGATGAGGAACTTTCCTGATTTGGTAAATTTAGACACTACCACAAATGAAAGAATCAAATCCATTTTCCAATATTGCTGTCAGTGGAATCATATAAGCAACAATTTTCCACAAATGCCATTGTAAGGATACTTCAAATAAATAAAATTAAACAATTTTCTTTTATTTTAAAACTTTGCGGAAAAACTTATCCTTACAATCCACATGGAAAATTGTTGTTATCTATTCCTTAGCCATATATCATAACTTCTTAAGCAACTGCTCAAAATTCTGATGCGATCGAAATCCACCTTCGCGATCAGAATCAACATATACTTCCTTTAAGATTTCTCTCTATTCTTTGATTCTTAAATCATCAATATTTGACCCAGTCACATCATGTAATGAGGATCTCAGAATAGAACTTAACAGAGTTAGATAATGGGCTCTACCTGATGTAGAGTCAAACTTATTGACTTTAACATCCTTAGGTAAATTTGGCAGCTTTGCAATCAACGCCCCTTCCTTTGGCAAAATAAACATATGGACCCTTTGGTAATGGGACTATCTCAGACTTAGCCTTTCTCTTTACCATTTGGTCAACCGGGTTGACTATGGCCAATCCCTTTCCATTGGGAAGAGAATGCTTTTTCTGGATTTACAGTGTCACCATTGTCACTGTCCATAAAGTTTTTTTTGGGAAGTTGATCTTCTAATCAAATTTGCTTTACTATCGTTCCAAATCATTGTTGATTCAGCAGCACCAAGCAAATAGATATGATCATTAAGGTTCATGTCATAGTCTGTTTCATAGTAGTCCCAAAGGAACTCACTATGTGACTTAGAAAGTGATTGAACATCCAACTTTCTCAAGACTTTGACACCCAACTCTCCCGGCTTGTCAATATGTGACTTCATCTCTAAGATGTGATCACACATAGACCTTGCTTGCCATTAGGGCTTGAGTGACCTTGAACTTGTGGGTTAGGGAGAATAATTGGAGGAGGTGGAGGAAGAGAAGTATGACTTCCATGAGCCAAACTCGGGAAGTCATATTCATTAGGAAAGCTTGGTTTGGGAAGATCATTGTTGTCTAAACCAGACATCAACAATGGGAGAAATTCACGTAAAGTTGATTTAAGTCCTTAATATAACACCCAATATGATATATTAAGGCTAGGACCCAACAAACTATTTTATAACTTGGAAGAGGGATGCCGTAATCCAAGCTATAAAATATTTGAAGGTAGGTGAATGACGATTCACCAATTTCCACCAAGATAAACGAAATGTATTATTAGGTTTTAATTGGTTTTGAAACTCCTAGATTCTTTTGAGATTCATTGAACTTTTCAATGACATGTTTCAATCTCGAGTGTGCCCTTCAGGTTTTGTGACTGGGATGCCGAGGATCACAAAACAAGGTGTGAAGTAACCATGCAAATATACTTGGTACCCTTAATATTTACCCCTCAATCGATGTGTCGGTTAACCACACACGCTCCAACGATACTATGATAAACATTAAGTTACCCTTTGCCTACCTTGTTAAGTCCAGGTTAGTGTGTCGGTTAACCACACACGCTCCACTAACAGCTTAAACAAAGTGCAAAGTGTAATTTCATGGATTAGCACCTTATTCACATTTTCCTAAGTAACTAAGATTGAGAATTTATAAGTGTTTAGTTACTTAATATTTATCATTATACTTATAATGAAGGGAGAATTATAGTCCTTGTCCTACCTGTTCGGCTAACGACCCTCCACCGGTCAAGGAAGCGGTGAGTGAGAGTGAACACCCATTAAACTGCCATTTTATAGGCAGTAACCTTATACCCCCCTTATAGACCGGCTTCGTGAATGAGGCCTACTAATGGTAAGACGACTTGCTCTTATACATATAATATATTGAACTTTTAATATTATAATAGTATAAGGGTTTATTTTAGACATTTAAAATACTTGGTGGTTTTATCTATTAATTAAACTAGACTTTTAATTTAATTAAACTCAGACCATATATTTATGGTTTTAATAATACTCTTTTAATTAAACGCTTTAATTAACTATTAATAAAGTCCATAAGAGTTAATGTGAACTATTCAACAAAACATCATAATTCCAATTATTAAACTCAAAATTAAAACAATTTAATTAATTGTTTAAGTTATGAACCCAAGAGTTTTAGAATTCAATTCTTTTTTTTTTCATAAAAAACTTTTCTCAAATTCCAAAACTTGAGGGCAAGTTTTGTAATTCTTGAAAACCTTTGGATTTCATAACTTATGGAATTAATGGTGTTTTATGATGAAACTTTCCATGTTCCATAACTTAAGAACAGGTTATGGAATTCTTTAAAACATTAATACCAAATTTTGTAACTCCATAAAAACTTTGAATCAAAATTTTTTTTTTTTTTTTAAAAACTTTCATATCCATAACTTATGGAAGTTTCAAAAACCCTTAAGATCACAACTTTAAAAAAACTTTTGAGCTCCAAAATTTTATGACAAAATATGTAACTCCTTAAAACATTTAGATCAAACTTTTAAAACTAATAAAATAATCATATCATTTTATCTTTTACTAAATTTGACCTAATTCAACTCATATAACAAATGATTCAAATTTTAAAAATAATTCGTTTTTCACAAAACAAGTAATTATCTTAAAATTTGACAAACGTCATGTTTTTTTTTCCTTTTTTTTTTCAACTTGAAAATAAAACATTTGCATCAATATAATAGAAAACAACCCATGGCTTTGATACCACTGTTGGGTTTTGAGCATTCTAACACTCCTATGGTGTACATGCAACCCTATAAACCTTGGATCTATGTTTTCTCTATTATACATGCAAATATTAACTATTCCAAGGTTTCATCCTAACTAGCATATTATGAAGCACCTATACTACAAAGTTCTAGTTAGATGACATACCTTTTGATGTAGCTTGATGTCTTCAAGCTTTAAGAGCTTAGCCCCAATAGTGTGGAAGCCTCAAATGGAATCACAAATCACCAAAACACCTTGGAAGAACTTGAGAGAATATGTATGCACACTAAAATCGGCCCACTCTTATTTTCACACACTTGTGCCAATTTTGTGAGCCAATGACCCCTTTATATATTATGGAGGATTAGGGTTACATCCATGTAAACCCTAATACCCATGACCTTTCATTTACATATGATCCATGGGGTAAAAGCTCCATGGACCATCCATGAAAGCTTAGCCCAACCTAAATGAACTTGGCCCATTCCATATATATAAGAGTCCATATTTAATTAGTTCTTTTTGATCACTTAATTAATTCTAAATTAATTCTTGATCAATACTAATTAAATAATATGATTCCATATTAATATATTAGAACTTATAATATATTAATATAAATCATAAATATACTATTCTCAAAAGACTATCCATATAAATTGTGCCGGTGAAGTGCAACCCAAATGGACCATGCCGGGTCGGGTCAAGTACATACCAAATATAGTTATGGACTTAGACATTAATCCAACATTAATCTCGTTGTACATTGCCTTTTTCCACTTAGCAGTCTCAGGGCCTACCATTGCTTCCTTGTAGTTAGCTGGTTCTTCCAAATTTACCAGTGTACGATCACTAATAAATGTATCACCATCTTCAATTATATGGAAACCATAAAGATGAGGTGGCATGCTAACTCTACTGGAACGACGAAGAGGTAATGAATTGTCAACCAGTTCAACTAGAATTTCTTCCTCTGGTTGAACGCTAGTGTCTTCTAAGATTCCTTCATTGGTTGACTCTTGAATCTATTCAAGGTCAATTGTGCTCCCATTGTCTTCTTTGCATATGATCTCTCTCTCTCTCTCTCTCTCTCTCTCGCTAAAGACTCTTCTTCATGCTATAGAGACCACGTTTTCACTAGGTCTGTAGAACAAGTATCCAAAAGACTTTTGTGGGTAACCAATGAAAATACACTTCTCAATTCTAGCTTCTAGCTTGTCATGATTCTCTCATCTAACGAAAGCTTCACAACCCCAGACTTTGATATGTGCTAACGAGGAAACTTTCCCTGTCCACATCTCGTCAGGTGTTTTGGCAACCTTCTTAGTGGGGACAAGATTGAGGATATAAG
The DNA here is from genome assembly GCF_052849685.1 of Lactuca virosa. Classification (NCBI taxonomy): domain Eukaryota; kingdom Viridiplantae; phylum Streptophyta; class Magnoliopsida; order Asterales; family Asteraceae; genus Lactuca; species Lactuca virosa. The sequence goes on along the minus strand of NC_136430.1, from coordinate 343,408,394 downwards.
CGGCTGTCTCTAAGGCATACCCCCAGAAGGAAATAGGAAGAGTGACTCGAATCATCATGGAACGAACCATGTCCAACAAGGTCCGATTACACCTCTTAGCCACACCATTAAGTTGTGGTGTCCTAGGTGGAGTCAATTATGAAACTATTACACATTCATTGAGGTAGTAGTGAAACTCGATACTAAGATACTCTCCTCCTCTATCAGATCGAAACATCTTTATCTTCCTGACCAATTGATTCTCGACTTCATGTTTAAACTCTTTGAACTTTTCAAAAGTTTCTGATTTATGTTTGATCAAGTAGATATAACCATACCTGCTATAATCATCTATAAACATTACATAAAATCGATTAGCATCCCTTGTGGTGGATCTGAAGGGTCCATACACATCTGTATGTATGAGATCCAACAACCCTTCACCCCTTTCTCAAGATCCAATGAAAGGTGATTTTGTCATCTTGCTCAAAATACAAGATTTGCATTCATCATATGGCCTTAAGTCAAATGATTCCAAGACTTCATCCTTTTGGAGTTAGGCAATGTGTTTCTTGTTAATGTGCCTAAGATGACAATGCCACAAACATGCCTTGTCTAAACCATTAGACAAATCAATGTGAAATACACTGGTGCCTAACCTATCAATACAAGTCACGGTTTCATATACACCATTACAAGGTAAAGCTTCAAATATAAAAACACCATTTTTATATGGTAAAATTGAACTATTCATATCATTAAACGACTAAAGAAAACCTGGTCTAAACAATGCATGAAAAGAAATAATATTTCGTGTCCTTTATAACGAATAACAAAAATCAATCAAACTAATCCTAACATCACCAATAAGCACAAGCTTATAAGTTCCAATCTTGGTAACAGAAGAAGATCATCTATTTCCCATGATCAGATTCATCATTCCATGCTCCACCTCTTCACTTTCTTTTAGTCCCTGCAAATCAGAATAAATGTGAAAACCACATCATGTATCAAGGACCCAAGAATGACTAGATTGTGAGCTATTAGTTTGAATAGTGTATATACCTGCTGATGATGGCTTCACCTTGCCATCTTTGATGTCTTGCAAGTACTTAGGACAGCTCCGCTTCTAATGACCCTTTTCATTGCAATAGTAGCAAGTGGCTTCTTTGGGATCACTAACAGTTGGAATGTTTGATTATAATCCAACCACAAATCAAACCAATACAATCCAGTAATTATCTAATTATAATCCAGTTGGATATCTAATTCGATATACACAATTGGATATATATCCAATTATAATCCAATTATCATCCAATTCTTATCCTATTACTAATACATATATCCAGACATCCAATTATCATCCAACTATTATATAACTAGAATACTTTGGTTGGTTGCAATTATATGTAAAATTGGATATATTGATAACCAAAGTAAATATATAATGGATACAACAGATCCAATCTAATATTTAATTGGACCGGTTTGGTTTGGGAGACCAAAGTTAATTGGATTTGATCGGTCAACAATACCTAACATCCAATGGATGATTAGATTGGATGGGTTCTATTAGAAAACATTGGATATCCAATTATAAACACCCTAAAATATTATTATATTAGGTGTGAGACTCGTGTAATACACAAGTTTTTTTTTAAAAAATTAATATATTTTGTTAAGCATTAGATGTTTAATAATTTACAAAACTGAATTTGGAAAGAATATCAATATTAGCAGTGAATGAACCAATATTTGCAAGGTTTCTGCAAATTATCGTGAATTTAAAAGGGATTGGCCGAAAATTATGTTTTTCAATTAGGAAAGTTGATTTGAATTTAAATTGAATTTAATACATTAATTGACAAATTAAGTGAGAATTTATGGAGACATTTAAGTTTCCTTATTCTCTTTATTATATGTTTAGATTAGATTTTTTTATAATTTAATAACAAAGCCAAAAAACCACAATTGGCAAATGGATTTTAATGAAATTGAAAAAATTAAAAAAATGGCATGTGACATATTGAATTAGATGATGACATTAACAAAAAAATTTATTTATTAAATAGGATGAGTATCACCGCTGGAGCAAATTTATCTTTGCTTTAACTTCAAATATTAAAATCTTCCAAATAAAGTCATTGAAATTTAGACAAATTAATTAAATTGTTGGATTTGAGTGTTAGTCCAAATCCCGTCTGAAATATGTTTTTTTTTTGGAAACGGCCAATATATATAAATAAGAAAAAGAAAATAACCCACGCCTAGCAAGCAACTAGACGACGAAAAAGTACATGTTTTTTTTGGAAACGACCAATATATATAAATAAGAAAAAGAAAACAACCCACGCCTAGCAAGCAACTAGACGATGAAAAAGTACAAGAAACGGGAACAAAAACGAACTACAGACAGTCAAAAGGAGAACTACACCATATGTCCCAAATACAATTCCCCAAATCCCCCCTATGCTTCAACCAAAGGAAAACAGACGAAATGATTTCTTCCGTGACCAGAGAAGCGGATTTGAGATGTTAATTGAAAATCCTGTCATTTCTAGTCTTTGGTCCAAAAGAGACCATAACAGATAGTCGTAAGAATAACACGTTTTTTTGGACATCTGAAATATGTCTTGATGATTTTGAAACATAGTCATTAATGCATGAATCATGATACGAGATCCTATCAAGAGAGTAACTTAAATCATTTCAGAGGCATTTAAAGGATTTATTATGTCCGAAAACCGACAACTTAAAACTCCATCTTCCTCATGGTGTTGCAGGTGAAGAACATTAAAAAAAAAAAAAACTAGGTTTTAATTGTAAATTTTGTCAAAATATATGGGAAAAACATGGGACTTTATTTTTCTCACAAGTGCTGTCACGAGAAGCCAAAGGGCAATAACATCATAACATGCCCCAGCAGACACCGCATTTTGTCTATTTATGTACAAGTCCTCGATATTATAAATATTTACAATGTCGTCCAAAATTTTCAGTATTTCTTTTTCTTGCCCTTGATATTTTGTTCATGCATCAAGTTAACGGTGGTAATTTCAACAATTTATAAAATGGGTCCATCTGAATTATATATATATATATATATATATATATATATATATATATATATATATATATATATATATATATATATATATATATATATATATATATATCATGGAAAATATAGATGTAACAAAAAAGTTTATATGCCAAAGGCAAAAATCACTTAAAATACATTGACATATTTATGACTTTCTTGAATCGTTTTATTTTATAAAAAAAAAATACTATATGTAATCTAATAATACAATGGTTTTATTATATTTAGTATATGAATTGATTATATCAAAATTAAAAATAGACAAAAATAATGGCAGATCAATCCAACTAGGCTCGACCCAATACAAAGTCCAAATTTATTTTAACATGTTATCCATATTGTTGGGTTTGCAATGATAGAAGACATGGATAACATGTAAAATCTTTAATATGCCAAAGGCAAAAATATTAATGTATTAATGTATATAGATATAGATGTGATTAATGAAAATTCAAACGCTAATAATTAAAATTTAAAGAAAGACATGGAGAAAAAAGAAACAAGATATGTGGAGGTAGACATGCAAATGTATTGAACTGTGAGGCTCAGAAAGAAATAAAACATAATAACGAATCCCCAAGTATAATTTAATAAAATATAACGACCGGGTTTAGCGTTTTATGGGAAGGTGCGATGCCTATTTTCCACCAAGAACCAAACCTGTCGGCGGCAGGGAAGGAAGAACCCAAGGTATTTTATATGAATAAAAAATCATTTTTCTTAAACGGCCCAATTATATTAAAGCCATTATTATATATATATATATATATATATATATATATATATATATATATATATATATATATATATATATATATATATTAAAATTGTGGAGAAAATAAACAGTTAAGTTGACACATTTTGTCAGTTTTGGTCCATTGAATTACATTTTCGGTCCCTCTATTTTTGTTTCTCTGTCACTTTGTTAATTTATTCATGTAATTTGGTTTGTGTGTGTATATAATGTTTTTATCTGCATTTAACTGACACGTGCCATTTTTTCATTTTCTCTTCTATTTTAACTGATACGCGTCCTTCCCACCGCCTCCACTACTTCCTAATCCTAACACCTACTTCCTAATCCTAACACGGTGTCCTCCACCGTTTCTATTCCCCAATAACATTACTCCACCACATCTCCCCACCACCAACGCCTCCATACCTGAACACTAGATGCTTCCACGCCGTCTTCGTCGATTGTGCTTCCCACCCCACCCCACCGCTTCTCTTCTATTTCTTCATCGAATCCTTTTTTTCCTTCATCCACCGCCATTCAATTCAGTCCCTGTCACTTCCTCCGATCTCCATCTATGTCCGACGACCATCAACAAAAGGGGAAGGACGGTCACTAAGTCGATTGTCTCCAACATAGAGAAACCCTCTTCATTGTTGAACGAAGCAAAATCGTAGAGACCTATTCATTCGTTCCTTTCAACCTCCGTATTGCAGCGATTGAGATCAATTTTAGTTCCAATTTCTAAAATCGAACACACAAACACACATCAATTTGAGTAACTCAATCCATATCCATTCAGTAATTATTTTGCATTACTTTGGGAAATTTTCCATAGTTTATTCACCCACAGCTCCATTCACCGTTGACTTTGATTTCAGACGAGACCCGGTTCGATTACACGCTGAATTGATGCTGACTCTCCCCATCGCTTACCGGTCCATCATCCGCCCACAATCGTCGCCCAACACCAACAGGGCTGCTTGGCATCAACACGTAACCAAGAGATGTGGCGCCTAATAAAAAATAGGAGTTAAATAGGTTTGGTTTTTTTGCTGAAAAAGAAGCCACTGAGTCTTCCGCCCATGACAGTCAACACCAACCTCAGGTCGATTTCTTCCAATTTCCTTCTATTTCCAGTTTTAATTATTTTGTTTGAAATTTAATAGATTTCATTGAATTCTTAGGGTTATGTTTAATTAACTGTCTCAATTGATTTGCACCTAATTCTCTGTGGCCTTCGTTTGTCATATATACCACCGACCTGTTTTTCATTACTGATTTTTTTTCTTTCCCGGATTTTGACTGATTTACAACCATACCTGGATTTTTTGATGGCAAGATTAGGATTTTCTTACTGCACACAACGTGTTCGACAAAATGTCACACCGAAGATTTTCTGCTTTGATTGCCTTCAATTGTCAGGTTTGCATTTTTCTATTTTGTGGTTCTTTTTTTGCGTAGTGTTTGACAAGATGTAGGTGGGATCTTCTGTGAATATAGTAAAAGGTTGAACCGAGTTGTGCAACTCCGTTGCCAAGTGTCATGTTATGAGGTTTGTATTTCAACATATTATGTATTGGTATTATATGCACGTTATTGATTTTTGTTATTTATTTATTTTTATTATTATGTGTTTGTGTTTCTGTAGTGTTGCATGTGGTTCAACGCATTTCTTGGTGGTGTTTGATAGGTCAAATGTGGGGAAATGGCTTGACAAGGTATTCGTTTCCTTATCTCTACTATATCTCTACTATGGAATGGAATGCTTAATTCCATAGGAATCAAAATACTTTTGTTTGTTTTCTTTATAGACTGAAATTCGGCAAGGTTTATGGTTGACAATCAACATAATATTCAAAAAATAATCATAACAATCTATATCATATATACATTGTCATATACTGATTTTTAATTTTTAATCATTTTTAGGAAGGGCATATAGTATTGTGTTAGTCGAAAGAGTTCTGCTAAAATTTATCCAAAGAATGAGTGGCATAACCACACTCACAAAGATAACAATAACTACATAATAATCTATAAGCATTAAAAAAATATTATTTATTTTAATTGTTATAGGCGATGGAAGAAGCTGCAAACTCTGCGTGCTTATTGGAAACAAGAAAAACTGCATTGGCATTACGTTTGGTGGATAACTAGGCGGTGTAGTTTTACTTTTTTACCCTTTAATCTTTTTTACATAAACCCTAATTTCACCAACAACAATCTTCAAATGGGTTTATTTGATATGGTGATGATAAAAGACAATCATATCTCCATATCTGGAAGTGTCTCAAATGCCCTTAAATCCGTTCACCTTTATTTGACCAACAACAATCTTCAAATGGGCGTTGAGGTCATTTCAATTTCGATTTCAGTGAGTTTGTTTGTTTGTTTCGCTTTTATTTTCAAAACCAATTTTTTAATGAATAGGTGGAGACAATGACATTTTAGGAAATACACGAGTTTTTAACCACAAAAAAATGTTTTTTATATAATATTTTTCGCTAGATGTAAGATTTTAAAATTTCATATTCGGTGTTCGATTTAATGAACATCAATTTAACTGAATAAAATCTTTGTATCAGGAGTATCAAACGAGTTTTGGAGGTGTTGAAGAAGACAAAAAGACTAACTAAGACAAAAAGAACTAAGCATCCAAAAAATAAACAAAATATAGATGATATTATAGCAAGAAGGTGAAATTGTTTTATTATGAGATGAGGAAATTAAAAAAAAAATTATTTGTTATTGCTAGATTGACCGACTTCCAGCACAGCTACGACCTGCCCTTTTGATCAGTTATAGCCAGAGCCACATGCAACATTTTAATAGGATTGTTGCATTCAAGTTCAATGGAATTGCCGGAACTTGGTTTTAGTTTCTCATTATTTGTATTAGATAGGCTTAAGTGTTGTTTATTCAAATACAATTTATCTGTTATTTTTGCATTTAATTTTACTTACATACAAGAAATAGCAACCCAATTTCATAACTATGTATTGTTTCATCCTTCTGTTATAATATTATTACTTCAACATTGATTTCAATCCACATGCACCATTCCGATCCACACAACACCATTTCCGACCAGCGCAACGCGCTGGAACGCTTCTAGTTCTTAATCAAGCACAAGGCACAATAAGAAAGAAAAAACAAATACATAATCTTAAACGAGGGGCAAATCCAGTTTGCCCAATTACAAACATCAAAGAGACATCTATGCCTTATCCAACTAAAAACCGAAATGATAATGTTATCCCCTACTTTCGAAGAGGAAGTTCTTATGTTTTTGAAAATCAAGTGATTCCTAGCTTTCCAAACGCATCATAAGAAACCATATATGATAACCAGAAAAAATGACATTTCTTTGGACATCGCCCCAATCTGCCGCAAAAACTAGCTCACTAACCGTCACTGGAATGATACACTATTGGAAAATCCACCTCAAAACTTCATTACTATTATCAGAGTAAGAACAAGAGAAAAGAACCAAAATGTTCATGTGTATTGAATTCTACTCAATGAATACAGAGAACAATGTTTATATACAAGAAAGACTTAACTAACTACTAACTCATCATCTAACAGCTAACTAGTGCTAGTTAAGTTAATTAACTGTGATTAAACTAACTTCTAACTGCCCGGAGTAACCAATTCTAACAGACCCACCATAACAAACTTTAACGAACAAAAAGTCAATATGACAAAAGTCAACATGACATCTAATACCCCCCCCCCTCAAGATGAGCTCTGGAAAATGTTGTGTAGAGCCATCTTGGACATAATTGGAATCATCTTATGACGTGGCAAGGGCTTGGTAAAGATATCTGCAAGTTGGTGAGTTGTTCGAATAGGTAAAAGCTTCACTGTTTTATCAAGAATCTTATCACGAATGAAGTGACAATCTATTTCGATATGTTTAGTGCGTTCATGAAAGGTGGGATTAAGAGCTAACTGAATAGCAGATTCATTGTCATAGAAAATGGCAGTTGGTTCATGTTGGTATAACCCAAAATTAGTAAGTAAATGATGAAGCCACACAATTACAGTTGTAGTAACAGCAAGTGCTCAATACTCTGCTTCTGTTGATGATCTGGATACAATTGTTTGTTTCTTTGACTTCCAAGAAACCATAGAATCACCAAGGAACACACAAAAACCAGTCATTGATCGTCGAGTGTCTGAACATCCAGCCCAATCAGAATCAGAAAAAGCACGAATCTTTAAGGAACTATTTGAAGAAAGAAATAATCCTTGCCCAGGGTTTAACTTCAAATACTTGAGAAGATGAGTTGTAGCTTGCATATGAGGAACTCTAGGATTTGTAACAAACTGACTTAACCTATTCACAACATAGGTTATATACGGACGTGTAATAGTGAGATACATCAACCGACCAATCAATCGTCTATAAGAAGCAGGATCTTGTAATGGAAGTCCCTCAAAATTAGAAGTTTTGCAAGCAGGTTTCATTGGATATTGAACTGGTTTAGCTGCCAATTTACCTGTATCTTCAAGTAACTTCAAAGTATATTGTCTTTGGGAAAGAAAAATCCCTTGTGCAGACCTTGCAATTTCCAATCCCAAAAAATGTTGAAGTTTGCCCATGTCCTTCAACTTAAATGTGTTGCTTAAGCTTTCTTTAATGGAATTAATTTCTGACATAGAAGCTCCAGTTAAGACTATGTCATCAACATAGACTAATAAAGCTACATAAGTTTTGCCGACTCCTTTATAAAAAAAGGGAATAATCTACTTTTGATTGGATAAATCCTTGAGAAATTAAGAAAGAAGAAAACTTTGAGTACCATTGGCGAGAAGCTTGTCATAAGCTATATAGAGATTTCTGTAATTTGCAAACCAAAGTAGTGTTGGCCGAATGAATGTCTGAAGGAGTGTAGCCTTGGGGCAATTGCATATAAACCTCTTCATCTAAATCACCATTTAAGAAGGCATTATTCACATCTAACTGAATAAGAGGCCATGAATTTTGAGCAGCTAAGGTCAACAAAATCTTGACAGTAACCATTTTTGCCACAGGTGAAAAAGTGTCTAGAAAGTCAATACCTTCTTGTTGATTGAACCCTTTGGCTACCAAACGGGCCTTATACCTTTCAATAGTGCCATCTGACTTCCTTTTGGTTTTATAGACCCACTTTGATCCAAGTGGTTTTCTATCCAAGGGTAAAGGAACAACAGTCCAGGTGTGATTGGCTTCTAATGCTTGTAACTCTTCATGCATAGCTTTGACCCATTGAGAAGATTGAGAAGCTTCTTTGTAATTCTTGGGATCAATTTCTGAAGAGATAGCAAGAGTATAAGCCCTGTATTGTGGTGATAAATTGGAATAAGACACAACATCCGATAAAGGGTATTTTGGTCCATTTTCCACAATGATGTTATTTATAAGATTGCAATGATAATCTTGTAGGTAAGATGGTGGTCTTCGTGCCCGAATTGGTCTTGTAGGCTGTGGTGATGGCTCAGGAGGTTGTGATGATGAATGAGATGAAGATGATTGAGGATGTGGAGGCAATGAAGAAACAGGAGAAGAATTAGAAGAATCCTGATATAGTTGAAAAGAATCATCTATATTATATGAATTGGGAATAACTATGGAATCACAAGGATTGTGAGAAATATTCTTTGATGAATGTGTAAAAGGAAAAATATCCTCCTGAAATATAATATCTCTGGAAACAAAAATTTCTTTTGTTTCAATATCCATCAACTTATAAGCCTTCATGCCCATAGGATAACCAATAAAAACACAACATCTTGCCCTTGGTGTAAATTTATTTCTGGAACTAAGAAGGGTTGAAGCAAAAGCCAAACAACCAAAAGATCTAAATCTTGAAAAATCAGGAGGGCAATTATGTAATTTCTCATATGGAGTAATGAATTTGAGAATTTTAGAAGGTGTTCTATTAATGAGAAAAGTGGCACAAGAAACACATTCAGACCAAAAAGCAGTAGGAACTTTAGATTGAAAGAAAAGGGCTCTAGCAACATTAAGAAGATGTTGATGTTTCATTTCCACTACTAAATTTTGTTGAGGCCTCTCAACACAAGAAAATTGATGAATGACTCCTTCCTTGTTAAAGAATTCTGTGAATGCTAACTCTTTAGCATTATCAGACCTAAACACTTTGATTTTGCTATTAAACTGTGTTGACACCATTGCAAAAAATTTTGGAATAATTCCTTGAACTTCAGATTTATGCTTAAGAAAGTATGTCCAAGTAAATCGTGTACAATCATCCACAATTGTAACAAAGTATTTGAAACCTTTATAATCAGGTACATGATAAGGACCCCATATATCACAGTGAATGAGATCAAATGGTTTATCAGCCACATGATTAAGAGATTCAAATTTCAATCTCTTTTGTTTAGCCAAAGGACACACAGTACAAACATGTTTATTCAAATCTTTATTTGAAAACAAACAACTATCAATGAACTTGAGTTTCTCATTTGCAGGATGGCCAAGTCTTTGATGCCAATGTTGAAGAGACACAACATGAACATGAACTTCTTCAATCACATCTTCAAGCAAATAGAGTCCACTTTCAACCTTAGCAGTGCCAATCTGCTTCTTGGTTGAAATCTGTTTCACAATAGCACGATTGTGATAAAATGATGCTTTAATCATCTTGTTTGCAACTAACATGGACACAGAGATCAAGTTCAACTCAAATTGAGGAACATATAAAACATTTTGAAGAACAATATGCTCATTAATCTTAATGTTTCCCATGTATTCTACTTGTATAAGCATATGATTTGGTAAACGAACTTTGGTTCCAAAAATTCTTTTGAGGTTTATGAAAACCTTTTTATTATTACACACATGTCTAGTTGCTCCAGTGTCTAAAATCCAAATGTTAGATTGGTAATTTCCAGACTCACAAGTAAGAACGTAATGAGTACCTGATTCTTTATCATTAGCAGCAGTAACAGAGTTAATAGAAGCAAGTTGACCTGTAAGAACTGCTATTAATTGTTGACATTGTTGTGTAGTAAGATTAGTAATGGAATCACTTGTATTATCTTCCTTGGTATTGTTGATTGGAACGGAAGTTTGATCAAAAACAACATTAGCACGTGAATTTCCTTGATTAGAACGATAACCCGGTGGAAAACCATGAAGTTTGTAACATTTGTCAACAGTGTGACCAGATCTTTTGCAATGAGAACAAACTGGAGATGATCGATTCTTTGAAAATGATTTAAACCTTTGATTTGAATTTGAGTTACTTTGAACATTGAAAGCAATGGGAGAATTATTGAGAGAAGGAGTACTTATCTCTCTTTGACGTTCCTCCTGGATCAATAGAGAAAAAATACGATTAACAGTGGGAATTGGATCCATTAGGAGAATTTGTCCCCTAATTTGAGCATACTTCTCATGTAATCCCATCAAGAACATCATGGTGTGTTCGATGTCCTTTGCTCCTCCACAAGTACACAAACCACAGATGCAGTGAACTTCAAAATTAGACAATTCTTCCCATAGAACCTTCAATTTAGTGAAATAAGTGCTTACTGAATCATCTCCTTGAGTGAGATTCATCAGATCACGCTTAATTTGAAAGATACGTGGACCATTGCTCTGCTGAAAACGTTCCTTGAGTTCCTTCCAGATTGCAGAAGCAGTAGTCAGATATATGATAGAAGCAGAAATCTCTTTTGATACTGAATTCAAGATCCAGGAAATAACAATGTTGTTATTTCGATTCCAAGCTTTTAAACGATTAACTTCAGTTGACAAAGGTCGTGGTAGATCTCCAGTAACAAATTCAAGTTTGTTCTTCACGGACAAAGCAATTGTCATCGATCGTGACCAAGAGGCATAATTGTCCCCTGTGAGAACTTGATTAACAAGCAATGTACCACGGTTATCAGAATGATGAATGTAATACGGATCATCAGATGATCTAGCCTCATTTTGTGAAGAACTAGGTGTAGAAACCGAAGGAATTGAATCAGACATGATTAGATCTCAAAATCACAAGAAAAGAGATGAAAAACAGAGTATGAATCACGAAGAGAAAATTGAAGAATCAGTGATTAAGAATCACTGATATGATGAATGCGGAAGCACAGAAGAAAAGTGCTCTGATACCATATTATCAGAGTAAGAACAAGAGAAAAGAACCAAAATGTTCATGTGTATTGAATTCTACTCAATGAATACATAGAACAATGTTTATATACAAGAAAGACTTAACTAACTACTAACTCATCATCTAACAGCTAACTAATGCTAGTTAAGTTAATTAACTGTGATTAAACTAACTTCTAACTGCCCGGAGTAACCAATTCTAACAGACCCACCATAACAAACTTTAACGAACAAAAAGTCAATATGACAAAAGTCAACATGACATCTAATAATTAGTAATATATGTTAATTTGAATGTATCTGAGTTTTAAGTTTACGATCATATATTTAATTAGACAAATATTCAATTATGAGGTTTAAGTTTATTATTATTTGAATTAGACAAATTTTTATTAAAAAACATAGACATGACTAGAAATAACAAAAGACGATGGGTACCCAATATTCAAATCTGAATTTACATGATAAATACCTGAGTTGACTGGAAACGTGGACTGGGACTAGGTATACCTGAATTTAATAACTATGGACGGGGGCAAGGATGGAGACTGGGATAGGGCTACCCTTCGGTTCTCCAAAACCGGCTCCGATTGATATCCAGATTTAATGAATTGGGTCTATGTACGTTGCTAGAAAATGACAAACTTTCATGATGTATGAAATGATGTATGAAATGGGGACACAAATTTAATATATGCCAACAATGGTCCAAGTTTATTAGTTTATTTGAAATTTATATTTGGACAATTCGTGATATGATGGATAATGAAATTAAAAATTATGGCTATGTAAGAATAGTAAAATTAACAATGTATATTTTCATTAGAATCAAAAAGTGAGACAAAATTAGGAAAATCATTTAATGGTAGTGTAAAGAAGAACACAAAATAATAATGTAAGGCTTATTTAGAGTACCTACAATTATAACAAATGTATTAGAATTTTTAAGTCTTAAAAAAGATATGACCAATATAGTTATATATTTGAATCTTAATAAAAAAAAGGCAAACTTTGACAAAATATGAAAAATGGTGTCAAACATGTCATATGAGTTATATTACGTTAGAAAATGTATTGGAACATGTTATAATATATATATATATATATATATATATATATATATATATATTAAACTTAGACATGAATATGAAGAAATAGCAAAGAGTAAGAAAGTAGCAAAAGCAAAAGGTCTTGATTTTAGTGCTTGTATTCGGTTCTCAAAACATACCCTTTGGAATGTTTTTGTAAAGGTCAGGCTCTAGTGCATAAAATTGGTGGCTAAACGGTGGTTACAACATCATATTGATGCCAAAAGGGTGGTTGAGAGTTACACTTACATCATCATGATGTCATTAAAGGTTTTTATAGGAAAATCTATCTCTTACCCATTTCTCATATATAATTTCATTTAGGAAAAATCGTCAGGGGCTCTGCCCCTACACCCCCGTCAGAGGTGCTTCCCCTTAGAACCCTATACCTAGGGGCGCTGCCTCTGAACCCCTGTATTTTCAAGTCTATATTTATCACTCAGAGTGTGCACCATTCGTACCTCCAATCTCAGTGAATAAGGGGCGTTGACCCTAGACCCCCATATTCTCGAGTCCACATTTATCATTCCAAGTGTGCATACGCCTCACCTCCAATCTGAATGGATATATTGAACTCAGTCTATCTCGATATTAATACTAACTATACTAAAATATATTGAATCGTGAAAGACTCCAACAATTTTACAGGCCACACAAGTCTCAATATTCATTTTAATATGGATGCACATGATCATGAGTTAAAAACCAAATGAGATTTAAAAACCAAAGAAGATAAGTAAATTATCCCCGTATAAAACTCACTTGAAAAACGAGTGAATGAAATAGATATTAGTATATACTATCAATTTCTAAAACCCTTAGCTACAGTAAAGTTCTTTTTCTTTCTTATTTTGACACGGAAGTCTTTCTCTTTGTTATGTAGACACGAAAGGAACTTCTATTTCTCATTCTAGACCTCAGTATGTTGTCTGATTCTTATCTTTTCTTCTTATCTGTTTTGATTGTGCCGCCCTTCTCCTCCGATAGGACTCTCCACCGCCATTGACTGTTCCTCATGCTTATCGGATATCTTCACTTGATAACTCCTCCGCTCTATTCCATTGTTGCATTCCAATCGAACGATGAGGTCGACTTCTACTACTCCTTCTCACCATTTCAGTTTCTTCCAATTTCGTTTGTTCACCATATGGTTGAATCAGTCGAATCACCATCGCTTCTTCCACTTCTTCACGCCTGTAGGTATACATAACACGCGTATGTCATCCATCCCCACTATTCTCTCGACTTCTGCCACCGGAAGCAAACCACCAGTCACCACAACATCTTCACCACCCCTTTATCCAATACAATATCGGCTCCTCAAATCTCATCCATCTTGAAGCGCAAACAGGCGGCCTGCCACGCCTGTAATTCCCGTTGATGTGTAGGCCTTCCACCGATGTCCGGTGAGACGACGACCGTGACTTTTCCACCCTGACGGCGTTTTCTCAACTACCTAACTCCTTCTAGATTTCATCAGGTGTATATCATGTTTTATTTGGGTTTTATCGCTTCAAAAATCTACTATCATGTTTTATTGGGGTGTTATCGCCTCCAAAAACTACCTATTTAATTCTAATTTGCCTCTTCATGGATAGTTCTTTAGTTGAGCAGCCCAGGTGTTTGATGAAATGCCTGACTCAATCAATATTATAAATAAAGTCTTTTTTTGTTCAATTATGAAATCAAACCTCCGTCATACCCGACAATCTTAATCAGTATGTTGTTTGTACTTTGTGTTTGACTTTCAATATATAATTTCTGTAGGGATTGGTTTTTTTTTTTGTGCGATGCTTTGCAATCAGCGTGAAAGAGGGCTGACTTCTTCCATACCAGCACACCATTGTTCACGCAGGCTTCAACATGGGCATAATTTTTTTAGCTAATTGTTGGTTTTGTTGCTCATCTACTTATTTCATGCCTTTCTTTTTCTATTTCATCAGTAGTAATAACCACTTGCACAAGATTAATCAACTTGGTTTACGCCCAATGGAGGTTGGGACCCTCCCCATGCTCTGCATGTAAACACAAATAATACTCTTATAAAAATGTTTTTTTTTTTTAAATTTCTGTTTATATGCTTTGTTTTTGAATTATCATGTTGGTTTTCACTTCCTGTAGGTAAGTCTGTATCATAAGGCTGCTGAAAGAATACATGTAGTGTCATTTTATTTTGACTGCAAAAGCCTCCTGAAAAATGCGAGTTATAATCGATGTAAAGTTATATTTTACCATAATACCCTTTTGAGCCTACTTATCTTTGTGTTATTTATCGTAAATTTATCCTTTGTTTAACTTATCAGGCTATGAAAAACTATAATTACGATGATGACCCTTTACTACCTTCGTGTGGAATCACTATTGAGAGATAACTTGCTCAAGTTGAGGGTCCTGTTCTTCAGGCACCAAAGGTTTGTGTGATAGGATAGGGTTATTTCCGTAATTTCATATATTCATTATGACATTTTTCTCATTTACTTTTTTTTTTTTAAATTACAGTTGAAGGTTGGTAATAGAGAAAACATTTCTCCTTGTAATGGGCGATGGAACTTTAATAAGAAGGTATTCTATTGTTATTTTGTTGTCGCCATTTTACTTTCAACTTTTATATCTATTATCTTTTTTTCTGCTTTATGTATTTGAATTTCTTTTTTTTTTTTTTTTTTTTTTTTTTTTTTGCAGAAGCTTTTCACTCCATTAAAATTGAGAAATGGGTAGTCGTCAATTTTTCAGCCAAGTGTGATGCATGTTATCTTTCGCGGGAGCTCATAAATTGTGGAAGAAATAAAGGTATTGTAGGTCAAAGTCAAAGGTTTACTTTTCTTTTCTTTCCTTTGACTTGATTTTGATTTTTGATTTTTGATTCTCAGATTATTTATCGTCCATTTTCAATAATGGAAGAAGACCCAGAAAACTGAAAGTTTGGACCTGTAGTACGTGTGGAAAAAATAAAAATGTCTGAATTTTAGCAAAACTCCCTGGTGCCCCTCACTTTTAGCAAATATAAATACGATGTTATTATGAGTTACATATTGCTATTATTGGTAATAAAGATTATAACTACATTGCTATGATTCAAATGGTATGTATATAGTTTGTATTCTCTATGCTATACTAAACAATTCAGTTGTATTCCTATTAACTTCTTGTAATTTTTTTGATCAGCGATGACGCGTGTAACTTTTCATTTTACTGATTTCAGCCTCGCTTTTGTTTTCTCTTGTCTCCACTATCAGTTTCTTTTTCTTTTTGTGCTGATTTCATGATATGAGAAACTTTGGTGTGTTTATGTGAAGTTGACTTGTAAGTTTTGAATTTGCTTTTCGGTTAAGATTTGTATGTAGGTCAAAATTTTCATGTGCGGTTTGGATTTCTGTGTAGGTGAAACTACAAAAGGGTATAACTGTATGGCTGGTGATGCTGGAGGTGGTAGCAGCTACAGTTGATCAAACCAGCGGAAATTGGGGAATGTTTCCAACAATCACCACAAACTTATCTTTGATGGTCAAATTCACGGTTTTTTATATCAAGGAATCAATAACGTATAACTTTACCTAATAGTTCATAGTGGGTCAGTAGAGAAAACCAAAATCGATGCCTGATTACTTTGCAAGAAGTTTAAAACTGTTAATATATTGATCTGAAAGTTAAGTGCAATAGTAAACATATGATTATTTGGATTTATAAATATATAGAATTTGTTTCGTGGGTTAAAGTTAAAATGATGAAATATTTTCCATCTTTGTTTTGTAGTTTGCTCAATTCTGGAAGTTTAGACATGGAGTATTTACGAAAAATGAAGTTTTCATACGAAAGGCATAACAAATGTTGTGTAAGCCAATAATATACATTGGTTTGCTTTTCTTTATTAAATCTTTGTTTTTATATATACTTGAATGTTTTTTTAAGGTTTATAATATTTGTTTAATGTTTTTGAAGAATATAATTGAGATTAGTTGAGTTTTTTTATTAGGATTACTACCAAAATTAGGATTCAATGACATTTTTAACCTTTTTCCCTGTTTGTTTAGTTGCGCTTTATAAAAAAATTATATGTGTTTAGAAATAATAGCAACCTGCAAGGTTAAATAAACGTTTATGTAAGATGAATAGATAGATTATTATTGTAAACCGTAAAGTAACTAATAGTGTAGAGATGAGAGACTTACCAAACTTAAATGAAATGCAAGCGAGAAAACACATGGTGAACAATAAAGATAGAATAATTAGACAATATCTTACAAGGGCATTCTGGTCATTACTAATTATACAACATATTTTCTTTTCCTTAATTGCTATTTGGTCTGATTATGGTTGTGATCATTTCAGGGGTGACAATCTACTTTTGTTCAACCATATTTTATCTAACCTGTCTTCAAAGGGCAACGCTTGATTATACGTTTTGTAACTATAATTTGGCTTCAAGAAAAGCCCAACAAGCAAGTATATAAATAAATTTATATATGGTTTTTATAATTTTTTCCTAGCTTGGAGGAGGTCTGAAGGTACAGAATGGCTTGAGAAGTTGCCGAAGGCAGATGGTCTGAAAAAATCGTATCCCGGTAGGCATTCTCTCATTTATGTAAATGACTGAAATACCCTTTGCCCACTGCTGTGCTGTGCTGTGTATAAATTATAAAAGTGGGGTTATGATCTGGTGCAGCATGCGGTTCTTTGGGGACTTGGTTATTGCTACTCCTGATATTTATCAAGTTACACTTGGGCCTGAAGCAGAATTTGTATTGTTAGCAACTGATGGCTTATGGCTTCATTATTTTATCCAAATTTTATTATCTTCAGCTCGGATGTGGTCAACTTTGTTACAAACCAACTTCGGGAACATGTTTGAGATGTGCAGGCAGGTAATTAGTTTCCATGAAATAGTTTTCTAGAAAAACAAAAGTTTATAAAATCTTTATTATTTTTATACCAATATATTGTAGGCTGCATCTGAAGCTCTAGCTCAAATGGCATTGGTATGTAATGAATTTCGTACATATTTTCACCTTTTGATCACGAGTTTCTCACTTCCCTTGACTTCTGAGCTGTTTTATTGCAGGACCAATATTCTCAAGATAATGTAACCATTGTGATTGCTGATTTGGGGTATGCATATTCTTTTTAAAAATAATGATGCAAGTGTAAAAAAAAAATTTGTATCTAAGTTTGATAATTTGAGTTTATGTTGGTGTTGGTGATAGGCGGACGGATTGGGATTTTTTTTTTGTATCCCTAGATCCGGATTGAATTTGGATGTCAATAGACAATTAGATTTGTCTCCTAATCGTGAAAAACGATCACGATCTGAAAACGATGCTCAGAAACTCAAACGTTTGCTTACCGAATTCTTTCCTTATATATATATATATATATATATATATATATATATATATATATATATGTCATTCCTTATATATGTCATTTGATTGACTGTTAAGATGCTATTAGTAATTTTCATAATTTGGTTAACTTTGATATAGAGTCGATTGTTAAGGCTTTAGCTGATTGCATGATTGATGCGAAAGAAAACTTAGATGGTAATGAATTGCAATCACTTACAGGTGTTTTGAGAAGAAGAAAACAAGCTACTGGTATGGTTTTTTTAAGTCTTTTTCTAATCAAAAATCTAATCCACTCACTCATTGTCTATAATTTCCATCTTTCAAAAACTAAAATCATTTTGTGATTCCAATCCAACCGTGAATGATGCAGCTAACCTAACTTTAATTTATTGCAATGAAATGAAATAAAAAGAAACACGGCGCCAAAGGCGCAACTAATTCCCCTCTAGTTACTTATAGTATTTCATATAGAGTATCCATGTAATGATATAAAACATTCAAAGTATGAAATCATAATAGGGGCATCTCTTCTTAGCTATATAATAAACTCATATCAAAGTGTGGACCAACATCCAAAAAGCTTCTCAAGGCATGAGAAGGACTCATGAACACCTTAGAGCGTAATCTAACATCCAACAAACTCTTCAAAAAATAAAAAGTATCTACAAATACATTAATTACAAGCTTCTCTTAGATGATTTGGTGATATGAGTCAATTTCATCTTCCAAAGAGAAATTTCTATATAGATTAGTTATTTCCCACTCTTCTCTTAACTCTCACACGTTAAATAATGTCAATATATTTCCACATTTATACCGTTTGGACTTTTTAAAGTTCCTATTTTTGACTCTTGATCCAAAATGTTATCGAATTAACATTTTTAACTTAACAACTTTAATTAAACCCTAGAATGTTAATCACTTAAAAATTTACTCCCAAAAGATTGTTTACTAAGCTATGTCAAGGTCATTCATAAGTTTCCATAGTTGGCAGAACTAGCCCTTCAACATGTCCGTCTAGTCTTCTACGTAACATTTCTAGTCTCTTAACTCCTAATTCTACACTCCTAAGTGATAAAATTCTTTTAAATAAGTCAAAATCATAATTAAATTTATTTCTCAAGTTCCATACCTTAATTCTAATTATCATGGGCTTTAATTTTTTTTTTGGAAAAAGAATTTCCCCAACGAGGGTTTTCGGGCCAACTTTCGCGCACCGACTAATTCCCCGCTACGAACATGAGGCTATACCTCATGTCTTGGAGTCACTGTAGACGAACCCCCATGACCACAGAGGCTAAATAGTGTCAGGATTTGAACACGAGTTAATAGTTTATGCACCATATCTGCTACATGTCTTACCAAATCACCACAACCCAACTGGTTAGGATTTTAATTTCGACATTCACTTAACAATCATTTAACTTTTGATTTAAATAATTGAACTTAACAAAAGTTTAAATTATTAAATTCAATTAATTTTATTTAAATTAATTTAAGTATTAATTTATTTTATATTGAAATACACATACATGCATATAGGCCATAACTAAAAGTTGAAAGTTGAAACTCCAATACTGCAAGCTACAATATGCTTTTTATCAGAGACTTCTAATCTCTTTGATCGTTCTAAACCCTAATCGACGCATATCTTCATGTAAATCCTTCTCTTCGTTATCAATTGTTCTGTTTCTTCTTCCCTTCTTCTTTCATACCCAATCTTCTTTTATGTACCCTCATAATATCAGGAAATCTCACAGATAAGCCTTGTTCCACCATCAACATAAAACATGCAGTTCCATTTGTCTTGGACCTGGACTAGATGAATTACGACATCTGGAGAGAACTTTTTGAAATACACTACATAGGATATGGAGTCGATCATCATCTCAATTCGCCTACTGAAGCGCCTCAGTCATACAAAGATAAAGGCAAGAGCACCGCCGAGTCTACGGCTGCCAAAGCTTCTTGGTTACGAACGAATGCAATAGTCAAATCATGGATGTATGGTACACTTTCTATTTCTCTTCTCAACATGATCTTCAAAAAACAGGCATCTTCTTTTGAGTTTTAGGAAACCCTTGAGAAGGTTTTTTTGTGACAATAAAGCTTCCAAAAACATTCAACTTGATAGAGAACTTCGAAACATTAGCCTTGGTAACTTGTCCATCACTGAATATTATAACAAAATCAAAGCTCTTTCAGATCGTTTAGATCACATGGATGCTAAAGTCCCTGAAACAAATATAGTTGCTTATATGATCAATGGTCTTTCACAAAAATTCCGATATATAGCTATAAATATATGCCATCGGGATCTGCCTGTTTCTTTTTGGGATGCTTGGTCGATATTAATCTGTGAGGAGCAACAAATGATTCAAGATGAACAACTTAACACATCCATCACTCACACCGATCACTCCTTTTTTCCAAATGCTCTCACGATTCAATCTTCCAATAATCATAACAATAGTGGAGGGAGAGGGGGTTACCGTGGAGGTTGTGGTGGTCATAACAATCGTGGGGGTCGGGGTAGTTGCCGCTATGGTGGTTGATCTAACAATATTAATGGTGGCAGTTTCCTCGACAATCAACAACGTGCGATAGGAGGAGCATGGATTATGGATGGTTTCAAGTCCATCAACCCACAAATGGGCCATTTCAACAAGGCATTCTGCCAAGCCCCAATGCATCGTCATCTTTTCCAATCCCATCTGGAAACTGGGCCCAGACAGTAGCTCTCTCAATAGCAAACTACCTAACAACAACATCAATTTTTTGCTTCTCCACAACCTAACAGTCCATATTGGCAAACTCAAGCATGCTAGGTCCAACAACCCACTAACGAGCCAACAAATCTTCCTCAGATGTTCAACACCATGTCGTTAAATGATCCAGGACACGTTGATTGGTACATGGAAACCAATGTCACCTCCCACCTTCACTCCAATGCAGGTATACTCAAGTCTTCTTCTTTGACAACCTAGAAAATACTTCATCGGCCATCGTGAATATCTAACAATAGAACGCGAAAATGTAATAAGGACAACCTTGTAACCACCCGATAAATTTTAATATATTCAAATTTTCTTCCTTATTTATGTCAACCTTTAGGCTAAAAAATAAGTACATCAAAAAGTCGCGTCACTTTCAGAGCAGGTTAGCATATTTAGGGGTTTTTTTTGTAGCATCTAGATGATTCATATCTAGATGATGAAGAGGATCTTTATGAAGATGTATCCGAACTAAAGTTGATATCTGTTTAGGCATCTGAATCCCTGCATCTTAATGACGAAAATGACCACTTTAACCCTCTAACCTATTTTTTACATACAAATTAAACATCATAAAATATCCAAATTAGACATTAGACGTCATATAAACATCCAAATTTGTTACATATGGATTCTTATATCATAATATAACAAATTTATAACAATATCTCACAATATTTTTCAAAAAAAGGATCATTGTGGCTATTTTTGACATCCTCTCGGTATCAACCTGTGGTGACATCAAATCCCCAAATACTTCACTATTTCTTGCAATACACTCTCACAATACTTGCTCCCCATACAATGGCCAACAATGGAAGATTGGGTCAAGAGAATATCAACCCATATCACAAACTTCATACAACAACTCAAGGAGATTATGAAGAACAACAAGAATAGAACACAAAAATCAATTTCATACAAACCACATAAAAGAGCAATAAGAACACGATCAAAACACCAATTTTATCCAAAATCGAGCAGTAAGAACACGATTCAAACATTAATTTCGAGTAAAAAAACAAATCAGAAAAACATACCAGATAAGAAGGAGGAGGAGAGGAAGGAGATGACGAAGGCGGAATGGAGTAGTATGTTGGATTAGTGTCTAAGCCCGTAACTATATTTGGTATGTACTTGACCCGATTGTGCATGGTCCTTTTGGGTTGCCTTCACTAAAGCAACTTGACTGGATGAATAATAGAGAAAGAGGTTATTATGGTTTATTAATATATTATAATAATAATATATTAAAAGAGAAATCATATTTATTTATTTATTTAACATTGGTCAAGAATTAATTAAGAATTAATTTTGTGGTCAAAAGAGGTTAATTGAATTAAGGGGACTGAACTTGTAATTATGTGATAGTTGCAAAGTTGGGTAAGGAAACCCTAGAGAATAGGGTGAAAGAATTCTAAGGATAAGGCCTTAGGAATTCGTCCAAGGGGGCTTCTCTAGAATTATCCTTGGGCTGCTTGGTGGCTAAGTAACCAGATAAGGATAATCACTGAAACCCTAATTCCCACACCTATATAAGGAACCCTTGGGCATGAGATTTCGGCGACACTGAAACCCTAGGAGTCTTGGAGCCGATTTTTCCCTCTCCCCTTTCTCTCTTGCTTCATCCAATTGCTTTTGATGTTTGTGATTCATTAGAGGCACAACACTTGGGGTGCTAAGGTTCTCAAAGCTTCAAGATCTACAATAAACAATCAAGGTATTCATCTAACTAGTTTATTTGATATTTAATTAGTTTTGTTGTATGCTAGATTAGGGTTTGCAAGCTTTGGATAAATTTGCATGTACAATAGAGAAATCTAGATCCAAAGCTTTAGGGTTTTGCATGTGCACATAGGATGTTCTTTTGCTCAAAACCCATCAGTGGTATCAGAGCCTTGCTTGGTTTCTATTGTATTTGATGCTTGGTATGTTTTTCCATTGCTTAAAATCGTTTTTTATGCAATCTGCTTGACATACTCGTTGAGCCCAATGAGGTACTCGACGAGTAGGATGAACTCGGCTAGTCCAGTATGGGGCTCGGCGAGTCGGGCTGTCAGACAGACGGATTTTCAGGATTTTTGCTTATTTTGACTTAGGATAATTACCATAACTGTTTCTAATTAATAAAATACGAATTTTATTGATTCCTTATGATTATCTTTGTCCAAATAAAAGATTTTGTCATTTAATTAGATAATTATTACCTTATTTGATAAATCTTAATTATTTGATAATTATCTTGCATGCAATTGGATTAGATCAAAATTAGATAATCACCAAATTAATTGTTTATTTGTATTATTTGAATTTTGATCTAGATAGTTTTGAAATGTTTCAAAACTTTCCCTCAAGTTTTGAATTTGAATATTTGGATTAAAAGTTTAATTTTGAAATATTTAAATTCTAAACCCTAGAATTTTACAAGTTTAATATTATAAGAATAACTATTATATATGTATAAATTAAATGCTAGTCTTACCGTTTGTAGGCCTCATTCACGAAGCCGATCTATAAGAGGGGTATAAGGTTATGACATATAAAATGGCCGTTTAATGGGTGTCCACTCTCACTCACCGCTTCCTTGATTGGTGGAGGGTCGTTAGCCGAACGGGTAGGATAGGGTGACCTAATTCCTCATTAAAAGTATAATGATAAATAAAGTAACTAAATGTTTTTTATAAAATTCCCAATCTTAGTTACTTTAGGAAAAAAAATGTGAATTTGATGCTATTCTATGGAATTACACTTTGTACCCTTGCTAAGACGTTAGTGGAGCGTGTGTGGTTAACCGACACACTAATATGGCTCTAAGAAAAGGTGGCAAAGGGTGACTCCTTGTTTGTCATAGATCAATGGAGCGTGTGTGGCTAACTGGCACATTGATTAGGTGGCTATAACATCGAGGGCACCAAGTACATTCGCATGGTTATTCACACCTTGTTTGTGATCCTCGGTATCCTGGTCACAAACTTGAAGGGTATATCGAGATTTAAACATGCATTGAAAAGTTCAATGAATCTCAAAAGATCTAGGAGTTTTCAATACATTTAAAACTTAATTTCTTTTTCATTTTTCATGGTGGAAATTAGTGAATCGTCATTCACTTACCTTCAAATTATTTGTTATTTAGATTACGACATCCCTCTTCTGAATTGCAAATAATGTTGTTGGATCCTAGCCTAATTTCTCATTTGGGTGTTTAATTGGGGATTCTTATCTAATCAAAATTTGTCTCTTTTCTTTTCAAATGTCTAACTCGAACAACAACAACGCTTCAGGCTCATTCTCACTCATGAATTTGTATGGGAGGGTGATTTTCGATGGGATCAATTTCAATGATTGGATCTGCAACATTCGAATGGTCACCTGCTACGAGGAAAAGGAATATATCCTCGACAAGGAACTGAAAGAGGTGAATGCCAACACTGCTACTCCAGAGGAGATTGCTACCTTTGAGGCACACGAGCGAGAAGCTATAAAAGTCCATTGCATCATGCTCGCGACTATGACTGCAGAACTCCAAAAGTCGTACGAGGACTACTATCCCTATGAGATGCACCAGGATTTACTGGACAGGTACCACCAGAGTGCCAGGCAGGAAAGATACGAGATCATCACTTCGATGATCACGACCAAGATGAGAGACGGAGAGTCTATCACTGCTCATCTGCAGAAAATGCAGAGATATGTCGACCGCCTGCTGAAGTTAAATGTTAACTTCGATGAAGAGCTAGCGATTGATATTATTCTTCACTCACTGCCACCCTACTTCAACCATTTTTGCATGACCTACCACATGAACAAAGTGATGGGTTTTGAGCATAACATCAATCCTATGGTGTTCATGCAACCCTAATTGCTTGGATCCAGTTTTTCTACTTTGAACATGAAATATACTTCCAGGACTTATAAACCCTAGATCTAGCACACAATTAATCAAATTAGCATATAAACTAGGGTTCAGATCTTACCTTGATTGTTATGTAGCAATAACAATCAATTCCTTGGCTTCAGAAAGCTTAGTGCCTCAAGTGTTGCACCTCTAATGGAGTCACAAACACCACTAAGCAACTTGGATGAAGAAGGAGAAGAGAGTAGACACCAAAAACGGCTGGAAACCCTAATCCAAGTGTTAGCCACGTTTTTGGGTCTCAAGGGTTCTTTAAATAGGTAGGCAATTAGGGTTATCTAACAAGGAAACCCTAATTTGACTGCTTAAGCCCTAAGCAGCCCATGGACCCCTTCTGGAACATGCCTTGGACGATTTCTAATGGGCTTCCCATAGAATTCGTCCAACCTATTATTCTAAGGTGATCCATAGCCCAATTGCAATTATCCTATAATTACAGTTCTAGTCCCCCAAGTTTAATTAATCTCTTTTAGCCACATAATTAATTCTTTATTAATTCTTGACTAATATTAATTAACCAATATGATTTCTCCTTTAATATATTATTCTTATAATATATTAATAAATCATAATTAAACCTTTCTCTCCTTAATTCATCCTACATATTGCTATGGTGAAGGCAACCTAAAAGGACCATGCTCATAATCGGGTCAAGTACATACCAAAATAGTTATGGACTTAGACACTAATCCAACAGTCTCCCACTTGGATAAGTCTAATAACTATTCTGCATAACTTCAGAACCTGATCAGCAATCGTAGCTTTCAAAAGCCGCTGTCAACTCTGATCTTATCAGATACGCGTGTCCTTTAGATATGGGATTATATATTCCTCCATTCTCAAGATATCGTATAGACACAAGACATGAATTTGATCATTCTCTCTATACTGTTTCCCGACTTCCGATTTATGACGACTGACAACAGACTACAATTGAACACATCAACTTAGTCCCGACTTGGCCAAGCGCTTAGGGTGTCATCACTAAATCATCGAGAGGCCCACATATATCGCTTTTATCCCACTTTGGGTAAAAGGAATGGATAAACTTCGACTCAAATGCTTGCTTGCATTTACTGATCAAATCACACACAACAATAAGTTTTATAACACCAAGTTACTGGTGCGTTTTCTTATTATCAATGCGCAACCGACCAACAAATAACAACTCACACGTCTCAGTTTCAAGAATATACAATGTTATCGTCTCACAATTACTCATGATAAAAGCCATGAAGTGATTCAAGTGAGCGTGGGTTTGATCCAATACTCTAATCTTATTAAAGCACTCATGAACTCTGCAGCAAACTTATGCTATGTCTAAACACTTAGACAATCTACAGACAGATTCATGACAATCTTCCTTCATACCTACTTCCAACGTATGACCGACTGTGGAGGTTCGAATAACCCAGTTATTATGGAAGTTAAAACATGCAAAGTGAAACGCAATAATAATATTAATCCTATATGGCCCCAAAACTTTTGAGCGTAAATAAAAACACTTTTATTTAAACACCATATTGATTACTCATTATTCATTGCTTACTGTTTCAGAAAATCAACTTATTACTCGAATTATAACCACAATTGTCCCATGCTCCAAGCATGCACACTTTGGTTTCCTATGGTCCATACTTTGTGAAATAGATCAATTGAAAAACCTTTCCAATGAAACTCATTTCACAATCCCCAATCCTTATTATTAGTATAAGAATACCAAATTCTTTCCATTTTTTAGAATATGTCAGATTCTAACATTTTATGCAATGATTCTTTCGTAATGTCATAGCACAAAAGTCACCAATACCTGGCTAATGAAATTACAAGGTATTCTACCGGAAATTGTTACAAGACAATTCCATAGATGTGAAGTCTCACATTCAAAGTACATTCCTTTGAACATCCTTCTCGCATAAAAGTTTCTAATCTAGACATATTTCTTAATATCCAACTCCCATTAATGGAAACATTTCCATATTTGCCATATGACAACTCATTCTTAATAGAATCTTATCTATTCATAATGATGTCAATATAGTCCATCCAGTACTATACTTCCAACTACTCACAAGCAACAATTCCTTGGCGAACCTTAGATCGTCATTTGATAGTTGTTTAATTATTTTAGTCAAATCCAGTTCTAGTCCCTTTTCCCTCTTAATGCCCTAGGCATTTGGAAAATTTTAGAATGGTCAAATATTATAACATTTGCAATCGATCCTATACCCTAAGCGTATGAGACACGATGCATAATGTCTTACATAAAGATATGATACTTTATCAATCTTCTGCCATAATATTTTATGTGTCACGTTCTCACAATTCGAACTATGAAGAGGGATGCCGTAATCATAATCGAAATTTGAGAACACACTATGTACCTTTTGACTAAATTTATTAAAATTTCTCAATCTAAGCTTTAGATATTGAAACGAAGTATAATATTCTCTCCCTTAATTATAGCAAAACAACTTTTCAACCCCTACAGCTTTGCAAAGTTAATCTTTGTTTTCTATAATTAATATTGCTAACTCGCAATACTTGAAATGATAATCATGCTCCCACTAACACGATGATTATTACAATACAAGCATAACACTTATGCTCCCATTAGCTTTGACATATATCTAGAAAACATCTGAGCTTCCAGAAAACAATGCTTATTGAATTCCTTAAGTTCATATTTCTAAATACTTGATGCTTTGATAAGCCTTTATCTAAGCTTCTTAAACTCATACACCGTTGCCTTAGAAAGCTCATATGTATGTCTAGACAAATTCAGAACTTATGTTACTAAGTCCCAAATGTTCAGACCAATTGCCAAATCTCACAATTCGAACTATGAAGAGGGATGCCGTAATCATAATCGAATTTGAGAATACAATTTTCACAATTGCAATCTTAAAATCTCTCTTAGTGAAAGCATTTCCTCACACTTATTTTCATGAAGGAGGGAAACCTCATGACACTTAGATTTTAAGATGTATGTGTTCCTATCCATGTGAATATGTCAAAACAAAGATTTGCGACAAATCCAAAACCATATGGACTGAACTTGTTCAATCTTGATTTCTTGCCTCATGGTAACACGAGTGCCCACCATGTCTTCCAAACAACTCACCCCTACATATCAATGTACTTTCCATTGATCAAGGTGCTTTGTCTTTGTGCATTCAAATGAGAACTCATAGAACTCACATGCACAATTAACTCAACTGGAATGGCACAGAAACAAGATAACGTCAACACGATAGGTTATATACCTCAAGTCGTGTGCTAGTGATGATCAATTAGGTTTATTCTTGATTTGTTCTTGAAACTTTTCAAGTCTATTAAGACTCCCACTGACTCCTTGACATATGAGGTTCTCTTGTCAAGAAACATTTCTTGACAAACAAATATTCTAGAGTTAGTGTAGCCTTTTAACACTTCACACAATTGGTCTTGGTTGGTCTTTGTCTTATCCAAGACATCACAACTAACCAATTTCAAATGTGCTAGAATAAGAAAACTTTTCCAAATTCCACATTTGACGAGTGTTATAAACCTACTTAAGACTTGTCACTCAAGTCACAATCTTAGACTTTAAGACTTGATATTGGAACGAAGTATGATTGACTTCTTGATTTAACCATTTCTACAATTCCCGATTCCTCTTCTTAGACATGCAATTGCACTAAGACTCACTTAGAAGATCAATTGAGACATGGTTCTTAATCATTAAAACCTATCATAAAACACAATAAAAGGTACTCTCCCTTCTTCTTAGAATAGAGAAACTTTTATCTTTCTGCCTACTCGATTCTTCTTATTCGTTCTGCTATTGATTGAAACTCTTTCGATCAACTCAGAATTATACTTAATCTTATAAGTATAACCATATTTACTAAACTTTAGTAAATCATGACGAATATCTTTATCACTCTTGTGGTGGACTTGATCAACGCACAACCTAGTGTACTCGATCTCCTAGTCCTTCTCTTGACACTTTGTCAAAGATTTAGTCTAATTTCCAAATATGAAGTTTCTCATTCATCACACAATGCAGGTTGCATGATTCCAAGTTTCTGTCCAATTGAAACTTGGGTGATGAGAAACTCTCCCTGTTTGGTAAATTCTCGACATTTCCACAAATAACACAATTAAGAATCAAATCCATTATTGCTAATAGAAGAAACATTAAAAAAACATCAATTTTTCATACATGCCATTGCAAGGATAAATAAATAAGACAAAAGCAAATTTTATTTTATTGCGGAAAAACTTTGTCCTTACAATGCAATTCAACTGAAAAACTATGCTATTACATATTTCTTAAAAATCTACCCTAACTCTAAAGTAGCAGCTCACAAATCCGATCTTTGAATCCTTGCGATCAAAATCCATTTCTTCGTGATCAGATTCAGCACGCTTCTTCCTTAAGTTTCCTTTCTTTTCTTCGATCCTGCAAAACATCAAAATGTAATCTTATCACATCATGTATTAAGAACCAAAAATAGGAACTTATAGAGTTAGTTAATGGATTTTACCTGAAGTAGAGCCATACGTCTTGACTCTCCCATCTCTTAGATCTCTCAGGTAAACAGGGCAGCTTCGTCTCCAATGCCCATTCTCTTGGCAGTAGAAGCAGATGGACTCTTTTGGAATGGCACAAGGAACTATCTCAGAATTTACCTTTTCTGGATTTCCAATGTCACCATTTTCAATGTCCATTGAAGTTTGGGAGTTTGATTTTCCAGACAAATTTGCTCGATCAGCACGCCAAATCATTTCTGATTCAGCAGCTATAAGCAAATAGGCCAAATCAATGAGGGTCACGTCATGGTCCATCATATAGTACTCTCTAACGAACTCACTATATGATTCAGGAAGTGCCTGAAGAACCCAGTCAACGGCCAACATTTCTGAGATATCGACACCCAACATCCTTAACCTATCAATGCGTGACTTCATCTCTAAGACGTGTGCACACGCAGGTTTCCCATCTTCGTGCTTACCTGCCAATAGGGATTGAGTGATCTTGAACTTTTCAAGCCATTGAACTTGTGGGTCAGGGAGAACAATTGGAGGAGGTGGAGGAAGTGAAGCATGACTCTCATTTCCTTGATCGTATCTTGGAACGCCATCTTCATTTGGAAAGCTTGTTCCAATGGATTTGGAAAGACCATTGTTAGATTCAGACATCTACAAAACGGGAGAAAAATTCAAGTTAGTTGATAAGAATCCTTGATGTAACACCCAAATGGAACATCAAGGCTAGGATCCAACACAATATTCTACAACCTAGAAGAGGGATGCCGTAATCTAGTTGCAGAATATTTGAAGGTAGGTAAATGACGATTTACCAATTTCCACCATGAAAAACGAAAAAGACGTTTAAGTTTTAAATGAATTGAAACTCCTAGATCTTTTGAGATTCATTGAACTTTTCAATGACATGTTTAATCTCGATTATGCCCTTCAATTTTGCGACTGGGATGCCGAGGATCACAAACAAGGTGTGAATAACCATACGAATCACGTGGTGCACCTAATTGCTACTATCACCTAATCAATGTGCCGGTTAGCCACACACGCTCCATTGATCTATGATAAACATCGAGCCACCCTTTGCCACCAATGCTAAACCCAAATTAGTGTGCCGGTTAACCACACACGCTCCACTAACGTTTCGACAAGGGTACGAAGTGTAATTCCATGGATTAGCATACAATTTCACATTTTGCCTAAAGTAACTATGATTTGGGAATTTGTAAAACATTTAGTTACTTTGTACTTCATTATACTTATAATGGAAGGTTTCGTCCTATCCTACCCATTCGGCTAACGACCCTCCACTAGTCAAGAGTGCGGTGAGTAAGAGTGGATACCCATTTAATCGCCATTTTATAGGCAATTTCCTTAAACACCCCTTATAGACCGGCTTCGTGAATGAGGCCTACTAACGGTAAGACTGACTGTTTACTCATACATATATATAATATTA
Source organism: Lactuca virosa (assembly GCF_052849685.1). NCBI lineage: Eukaryota > Viridiplantae > Streptophyta > Magnoliopsida > Asterales > Asteraceae > Lactuca > Lactuca virosa. The sequence continues at coordinate 343,377,339 of NC_136430.1, read as the reverse complement.
GACTTTTAATGTTATATATAGTATAGGGTGTATTTTACACTTTTAAAATACTAGGTGGTTTAATCTAATAAATTATACTTTTAATTTAATTAAATGTAAACCAAAACTTTATGGATTTATTAAATCTCTTTTAATCATACACTTTAATTAATTAATAAAACCATAAGGGTGTAATTTGAACTTTTCAAAGCACTTGAGTTTTAGATTTTAAAAACTTCAAATTAAGACTTTTAATTAAATTTTAAAATCCAAAACTTGAGGGCAAGTTTTGAAACTTTTTCAAACTTAGGGTTTAGAATTTAAATATTTCAAAATTAAACTTTTAATCAAAATTTAAATTCCAAAACTCGAGGACAAGTTTTGAAACCTTTCAAAACATTAAGGTTTAACTATTTAAATTTCAAAAAACAGAAACTTTTAAGTTCAAATTTAAACTATTAAACCTAAAGGGTGTAAATTGAAACTTTTCAAACTTACTAGGTCAAATATATATCTAATAATAATCCTATATTATCCATATTTAACCAAATCCATTAATTTTGACAAGGATAAACATTCCAAACATGAAAAATCGATTTTAGGCAATAAAAACGAGTTATGACAATTATCCTTAGCAAAATCTGCTCAAAAATTTGAAAAATCCGGCAACAGACTTGAAAACTCGTCGAGTTGAGTATAGAACTCGTCGAGTTCATTACCAACTCGTCGAGTTCATATAGAACTCGTCGAGTTCCTGCTCCAGACAGCAAAAACTTTCGAATTTTTGATTTTTGGCAGTTCAATTATGCTTCTATTCAATAGAAAAACGACCTAGGTTCTGATACCACTGATAGGTTTTGAGCATAACATCAATCCTATGGTGTTCATGCAACCCTAATTGCTTGGATCTAGTTTTTCTACTTTGAACATGCAATATACTTCCAGGACTTATAAACCCTAGATCTAGCTCACAATTAATCAAATTAGCATATAAACTAGGGTTCAGATCTTACCTTGATTGTTATGTAGCAATAACAATCAATTCCTTGGCTTCAGAAAGCTTAGTGCCTCAAGTGTTGCACCTCTAATGGAGTCACAAACACCACTAAGCAACTTGGATGAAGAAGGAGGAGAGAGTAGACACCAAAAACGGCTGGAAACCCTAATCCAAGTGTTAGCCACATTTTTGGGTCTCAAGGGTTCTTTAAATAGGTAGGCAATTAGGGTTATCTAACAAGGAAACCCTAATTTGACTGCTTAAGCCCTAAGCAGCCCATGGACCCCTTTTGGAACATGCCTTGGACGATTTCTAATGGGCTTCCCATAGAATTCGTCCAACCTATTATTCCAAGGTGATCCATAGCCCAATTGCAATTATCCTATAATTACAATTCTAGTCCCCTAAGTTTAATTAATCTCTTTTAGCCACAAAATTAATTCGTTATTAATTCTTGACTAATATTAATTAACCAATATGATTTCTCCTTTAATATATTATTCTTATAATATATTAATAAATCATAATTAAACCTTTCTCTCCTTAATTCATCCTACATATTGCTATGGTGAAGGCAACCCAAAAGGACCATGCTCATAATCAGGTCAAGTACATACCAAAATAGTTATGGACTTAGACACTAATCCAACACAAAGAGGAGGTCAGCTTGAGCAAGCTTCAAGGCTGGTTGAGGACTGCTGAGAGCAACCTCAAGGACAAATCCGTTGCACCAAATCCTACTCCCACTGTTGCCCCAGTATTGACTATTGGGCAAGGAAAAGGTAAGAAGAGGAAGGCTCCTTCAAAGAGCCACCATAAGGGAAAGTCTCATGATGGAACCTCTTCTAGTGGAACTAAAGTTGGTACCACTTCACCCTCCTCCAACCCAAAGGATGCAGAGTGCTATCACTGCCATGACAAAGGGCACTGGAAACGAAGCTTCCCGACGTATCTGCAGGACATCAAGGATGGAAAGATAAAACCATCCTACACAGGTATTTATACTATTCAATCTAATGACTCATCGCATGCTATTTCTTGGGTTCTTGATACAGGATGTGGTTTTCACATTTGTTCTGATTTGCAGGGCCTAAGAAGAAATAGGGATGTGGAGCATGGAAAGATAAACCTGATCATGGGAAACAGAAGATTGTCGCCTGTCACCAAGATTGGAGTTTACTCTTTAGTGCTTAGTAGTGGGTTAGGACTAGAGTTGAATAATTGTTGCTATTCGCTAGAAATGGCTAGAAACATCATTTGTTTTCATGGTATGTGGAGACAAGCATTTAGATATTCATTTGATAATGAAAAAGGTTCTATTAATGCTTATCTTAATGGTGTTTTCTATTTTGAAGCATTGCCTTGTAATGGAATATATGAAACTGTGATGGTTGTAGACAAATTAGGAAATGATGTATTGCATATCGATTCTTCCAATGATTTGGATAAAGCATGCTTGTTGCATTGTCGTCTTGGACATGTCAACAAGAAATACATAGCCAAACTCCAAAAGGATGGAGTTTTGGAGTCATTCGACCTTAGGGACGATGACGTGTGCGAGTCTTGTTTACTTGGAAAGATGACCAAGTCACCATTCACTGGTACTTGTGAAAGGGGTGAGGGTTTATTGGATCTCATACATACAAATGTATATGGGCCCTTTAGATCCACCACAAGGTATGCGAGCCGCTTCTGTGTGAATTTCACTGATGATTATAGCAAATATGGCTATATCTACTTAATCAAACACAAGTCAGAAACCTTTGAAAAGTTCAAAGAGTTTAAACAAGAAGTGGAGAATCAGTTGGGCAGGAAAATCAAGATGCTTCGATCTGATCGAGGTGGAGAGTACCTTAGTCTTGAATTCCACGACTACCTCAAGTAATGCGGAATCGTTTGGAGAGTACCTTAGTCTTGAATTCCACGACTACCTCAAGAAATGCGGAATCGTTTCGCAATTGATGCCGCCTAGGACACCGCAGTTGAATGGTGTGGCTGAGAGGCGTAATCGAACCTTGCTGGACATGGTTCGTTCCATGATGATTCGTGCTTCGCTACCTATCTCATTCTGGGGGTATGCCTTAGAGATTGTCGCCCATATCCTTAACTTAGTCCCTACGAAGAAGGTTGCTAAAATACCTCACGAGATGTGGACGGGGAAAGCTCCCTCATTGGCACATATCAAGGTTTGGGGTTGTGAGGCTTTCGGAAGACGAGAGACTCATGACAAGCTCGAACCTCGTAGTGAGCGATGTATTTTCATCGGTTACCCACAAAAGTCCTTTGGATATCTCTTCTATAGACCGAGTGACAATGTTGTCTTCGTTGCGAGGAGAGGAGTTTTCCGAGAGTGAGAACTCATAAGCCAAGGAGACAGTGGGAGGCAAATCGATCTTGAAGAGCTTCAAGAATCGAATGATGAAGGAACCTGTAACACTGGCGCTCAATCTGAGGAGGAAACTCCTGTTGAACCGATTGACGAGTCCTTACCTCTTAGACGTTCCAGTAGAGTTAGTGTTCCACCTGTGTTATATGGTTTTCATATAGCAAGTGAAGGTGATACACTTATTAGTGACAGTACACTAATAAATTTGGATGAACCTAACAACTACAAGGAAGCCATGGCAGGCCCGGGGTCTGCGAAATGGAAAGTGGCTATGAACAGCGAGATTCAGTCCATGTATGACAACCAAGTCTGGGATTTGGTTGACAATGTGCCATGTCGTAAGACGGTCGGGTGCAAATGGATCTTCAAGAAGAAGACCGACATGGATGGGAAAGTACACACTTATAAAGCGCGATTGGTTGCGAAGGGCTTTACTCAAACTCCAGGAGTTGACTATGATGAGACCTTCTCACCAGTTGCGAAGATAAAGTCTATTAGGGTGATGCTAGCCATTGCTACATTTCATGTCTATGAAATATGGAAAATGGATGTCAAAACCGATTTCCTTAATGGGAAGTTGGCTGAGGATGTTTACATGAGTCAGCCAGAGGGTTTTGTCGATGCGAAGCATCCTAATAGAGTGTGTAAGCTTGAGAAATCCATTTATGGATTGAAACAAGCATCTTGTAGATGGAATCTTTGTTTTGATGAGAAAGTCAAAGAGTTTGGTTTTTTGCGAAGCGAGGATGAATCATGTGTATATGTCAAGGCCAGTGGGAGTATAGTAAGCTTCCTCGTATTGTATGTCGATGACATACTAGTCATAGCAAACGACATCCCGACCCTGAAGGAAGTTAAGTCCTGGCCTGGGATGTGTTTCACTATCAAGGACCTCGGAGAGGCTGCCTATATTCTGGGAATAAGGATAGTGAGAAACAGGAGTAAGAGACTAATAGGGCATATTCAGAATACTTACTTGGATAAAGTACTAAAATGTTTTAGTATGGAGAATTCTAAGAAAGGGGAGATACCAATCCAAAGCAACGCCAAACTGAGTAAGACTCAGAGCCCGAGTACATATATCGAGATAGCAAAGATGAGTCGAATACCTTACGCTTCCGCAGTTGGCTCAATCATGTATGCTATGACATGTACTTGCCCTGATGTGGCCTTTGCTTTGATCATGGTCAGCAGATATCAGGGAAACCCTGGCAGAGCACATTGGACCGCAGTCAAGAATATTCTTAAGTACCTTCGGAGGACCAAGGAATGGTTTCTAGTCCTCGGTGGGAGCGATGACTTAAGGGTGCGAGGGTATAGTGTTGGATTAATGTCTAAGTCCATAACTATAATTGGTAAGACTTGACCCGACCCGGCATGGTCCATTTGGGTTGCATGGCATCATGCATTTGGATAGACTATAATGAGAGAAATAACACTTAAGGTTGGTTAATACATTATAAGTTCTAATATATTAATAAGGTTATTTAATTAGTATTGATCAAGAATTAATTTGGAATTAATTAAGTGATCAAAAGGAGACTAATTAAATATATGGGTTGATTGTGTAAATCATTCATTCTTATATATGTGGGCTTGTGATCCAAGATTCCTTATGTTGGACTAAGTCCATGGGGTGACCCATGGATACTCCATGGAGGTTAAAATCCATGGAGCATAAGGAATGGGTAAAGTTATGAGTTACATGGTGTAACCCTAATAGCCACCATATAAAAGAATCCCATGGCTCAAGAAATCGTGCACTAATGTGTGAATATGAGGGCTAGACGATTTCAAGGAGTGTTCCATTTCTCTCAAGTCATTCCATGTGCATTTGGTGTTGTGTGAACCATTTGAGGTGTCACACTTGGGGCACTAGGCACTCAAGCTTCATGGAGACAAGCTGCATCAAACAAAGGTATGTATTCTATCAATTTGATTACCCAAGTATCAAGTATTGTATGCTAGATAGGGTAATACCTTGGAAAGTTCATAATTGCATGTATAATATAGAAAACATAGATCCAAGGTATTTAGGGTTGCATGTACACTTAGGAGTGTTAGAATGCTCAAAACCCATCAGTGGTATCAGAGCCAAGGCTTGTTTTCTTGTTATACTTGCAAAATTAGCTGAAAAATCGAATTATATTAGTTTAAAAGTTATGCTAATTACTTGAAATTTTTTTTGATGTGAATTATCTTTGTTCATATGAGTTTATTAGATTAATAGAAAAGTTAATTGATTATGTGTTTTCAATCCATTTTAATCTAAGAGTTGATTCTAAAATGTGTCTTTGTAACTTGTCCTCAAGTTATATGAAAAGTCACATTTAAGTTTCATAAAACTCATAAAAAGTTGGCAATGGTTACAAAAATGAAGAGTCTTGTCCTCATTAAATGGTTTTATGACTCCATAACTTGTCCTCAAGTTATGGAGGTTCAAGAGTCACTTCATTAAATGATAAAATGTGTAACCTTAATTAGTTCCATAAGTTACAAAAATAAAGAAAAGTTACATTCTTTTATTAGTTTAAAGTCTTCCATAACTTGTCCTCAAGTTATGGAACTTGAAGAGTTTTTTTTAATTAAAACTACTTTAAACACATAAGTTATGGAATTAATTAGTTTTGAATATTTTCAAAACTTGCCCTCAAGTTTTGGAATTGGTAAAGTTTTCCCCATGAATACTTTAATTCCAAGTTAGCCCTTAGAATTTTAAAAGTTAAAATTCAACCCTTATACTTTATAGTATTATAAGTTAATAATAAATATATGTATAAGAGCAAGTCAGTCTTACCGTTAGTAGGCCTCATTCACGAAGCCGGTCTATAAGGGGGGTATAAGGTTACTGCCTATAAAATGGCAGTTTAATGGGTGTCCACTCCCACCCACCGCTTCCTTGACTGGTGGAGGGTCGTTAGCCGAACAGGTAGGACAAGGACTATAATTCTCCCTTCATTAAAAGTATTAATGATAAATACTAAGTAACTAAACACTTATAAATTCCCAATCTTAGTTACTTAGGAAAATGTGAATAAGGTGCTAATCCATAAAATTACACTTTGCACTTTGTTTAAACCGTTAGTGGAGCGTGTGTGGTTAACCGGCACACTAACCTGGATTTAACAAAGTAGGCAAAGGGTAACTTAATATTTATCATAGTATCGGTGGAGCTCGTGTGGTTAACTGGCACATCGATTGAGGGGTAAATATTAAGGGTACCAAGTATATTTGCATGGTCACTTCACACCTTGTTTTGTGATCCTCGGCATCCCAGTCACAAAACCTGAAGGGTACACTCGAGATTGAAACATGCCATTGAAAAGTTCAATGAATCTCAAAAGATCTAGGAGTTTCAAATCCAATTAAAAACCTAATTACATTATTTCGTTTTTCATGGTGGAAATTGGTAAATCGTCATTTACCTACCTTCAACTATTTTATAACTCGGATTACGGCATCCCTCTTCCAGTTATAAATAGGTTGTTGGATCCTAGCCTTAATATTTCATATTGGGTGTTATATTAAGGACTTTAGATCAACTATCTTGAATATCTCCCAAAAGATGTCTAGTTCAGACATCTATGATCTTCCCAAATCTCTTGGAACTTTACTTCCTCCACCTCCTCCAATTATTCTCCCTAACCCACAAGTTCAAGGTCACTCAAGCCCTAATGGCAAGCAAGGTCTATGTGTGATCACATCTTAGAGATGAAGTCACATATTGACAAGCTGGGAGAGTTGGGTGTCAAAGTCTTGAGAAAGTTGGATGTTCAATCACTTTCTAAGTCACATAGTGAGTTCCTTTGGGACTACTATGAAACAGACTATGACATGAACCTTAATGATCATATCTCTTTGCTTGGTGCTGCTGAATCAGCAATGATTTGGAACGATAGTAAAGCAAATTTGATTGGAAGATCAACTTCCCAAAAACTTTATGGACAGTGACAATGGTGACACTGTAAATCCAGAAAAAGCATTCTCTTCCCAATGGAAAGGGATTGGCCATAGTCAACCCGGTTGACCAAATGGTAAAGAGAAAGGCTAAGTCTGAGATAGTCCCATTACCAAAGGGTCCATATGTTTATTTTGCCAAAGAAAGGGGCGTTGATTGCAAAGCTGCCAAATTTACCTAAGGATGTTAAAGTCAATAAGTTTGACTCTACATCAGGTAGAGCCCATTATCTAACTCTGTTAAGTTCTATTCTGAGATCCTCATTACATGATGTGACTGGGTCACATGTTGATGTTTTAAGAATCAAAGAATAGAGAGAAATCTTAAAGGAAGTATATGTTGATTCTGATCGCGAAGGTGGATTTCGATCGCATCAGAATTTTGAGCAAGGAATAGATAACAACAATTTTCCATGTGGATTGTAAGGATAAGTTTTTCCGCAAAGTTTTAAAATAAAAGAAAATTGTTTAATTTTATTTATTTGAAGTATCCTTACAATGGTATTTGTGGAAAATTGTTGCTTATATGATTCCACTGACAGCAATATTGGAAAATGGATTTGATTCTTTCATTTGTGGTAGTGTCTAAATTTACCAAATCAGGAAAGTTCCTCATCGCCCAAGTTTCAATTGGACCGAAACTTGGAATCATGCAAGTTGAATAGTATGATGAATGAGAAGTTTCAAGCATTGGAAAATCAAGACTTATTACTTGTTCACATGGATGTGTGAGTCAAGTGAAGGACTAAAGGGATCGAGTACACATTCTTGTGCACTGGTCATGTCCACCACAAAGCTCGTTAAGACTATTTGATTTACTAAAGTTTAGTAAATATGGTTATACTTACAAGTTTAAGTATAATTCTGAAACATTGGAAAAGTCTCAATGTATGGAAGAACGGATGAGAAGAATCAAATTAGGCAGAAAGATAAAAGTTTTCTCAAATCTGAAAGATGGGAGAGTACTTTAGTATCATGTTTTGTGATCATATTAATGATTTAAGAACCACATCACAATTGGTCTTCTAAGGACATCTTAGTGCATTCTTATGACTAAGAAGAGGAGTCATGAATTGTTGAAATGGTTAAATCAAGGAGATGAGTCATACTTCGTTTCAAAACAAGTCTGAGAGTCATACTCCAAGACTATAAGTTGAATGGCATATCTTAAAGAAAGGTTTATAACACTTGTCAAATGTAAGAGTAAAAGTGTCCTACTCTTGTACATTTGAAGTTGGTAAGTTGTGATGTTTTGGATTAAACAAAGACCAACTAAGGCCAATTGTGTGAAGTGTTTGTCTTGATAAAGAATCCGCACTATCTCTTGAATATTTGGCAAGATAGTCTTATATGTCAAGAGGATAGTGGGAGTCTTAAAGATCCTAAAAAGAATTTCAAGAACTAATCAAGAATAAAACCTGAGGTTCTTCACTAGCACACGACTTGAGGTTTATAACCTATCGTGTTGACATATTCTGTGCCCATTCCAGTTAAAGTTGGCTTTGTATAGGAGTTATGAAAGTTCTCAAATTGGTTGCATAACAACTTGGAAGCAACGGCAGGCCCTGTACTGCCAGGTGGCAAGAAGTTAAGATTGCATAAGTTCAGTCCATATGAGTTTGGATTTGTCATTATCCTTGTCTTGTGACTATGATTTTGACGATTCACATGGATAAGAACACATACACCATAAAATCTAAGGGTCATAAGGTTTCTCTCCGATTCATGAAAATGATGGTGAGGAAACACTTCCACCAAGTAGATTTGAAGCAGATGGCAAAAGGTCTAACCAATTGAGACTATGATTACGACATCTCTTTTTATAGTTCTGAAATTGTTTAGACACACATGCATGCTATCTAAGGAAAGGTGTATGATTTTGATAAAGTTTTATGAAAGCATCTCGTATCAGAAATCTGAACTTTGGTAAGGAAGTCAATAAAGTATTGATTTCTAGAAGTCCAGCTGATTTCTGAGTACATGTCAAAGCTAGTGGGAGCATAAGTGTTATGCTAATAATCATCATGTTAGTGGGAGCATGATAATTATTGTTAGTGTTGCAAGTTAGCAATGTTAATTATAGAAAACAAAAGTTTCAATTCGTGAGGCTGCAGGGATTGAAAAAGTTGTTTTGCTATAATTAAGGGAGAGGATATACTTCATTTCAGTTCTAAAGGCTTAGAATGAGACCTTAATCATCTTTAGTCAAGAATATATATATATATATATATATATATATATATATATATATATATATATATATATATGAATTTCATGTTGGATTGGTTCAACTTAAGGAAATTCTATATATTGCGTTTTCAAAATTCGATTATGATTACGACATCCCTCTTCATAGTCAAATTTTGAAAACATGGCAAATAAAAATATTGTAGCAAAAGACTGATCTAGAATCATGTCTTTATGTGAGACATCATGAATCGTGTACCATTTGCTTTGGGTACAGGATCGATTGCATGTGCTATAATATTTGTCATTTCTAAATTTTTCCAAATGCCCAGAGGCATTAAGAAGGGAAAAGGTCTAGAATTGGATATGACTAAAATGATTAAGCAATTGTCGAGGACAATATGAGGTTTACCAAAGATTGGTTGCTCAGGGACAGTTGGAAGTATAGTGCTAATTTTGGAAGGACCATATTGACATATTCTGAAAAGAGGCATCTCTTATTCAGAAGTGATAGTCAAAATGAGAATATGGAGTTGTCTCCATAGGTGGAAGTTATCTGTGTAAGATTAGAAAACTTAATGCAAGAAGCATGTCCAAAGCAATATACTTTGAATATGAGACTTAGTTTCCATGGAGTTGATCTCCATTGGAATACCTTATAATGATTGTTGACAAGTCTTTGTGACTTTGTACATATTCATTACAGGAGGGTCAGTGCATATAAGTTTAAAATCTAAACAGATTTCGATAAATGATAGGAATTTGAAATTCTCACATTTTTCGATAAGGATTTGGGAGTGTGAAATTAGAATCATTGAAATTATGTTCAATTGGTTTATTTCACAAAGTAAGGATCATAGACAAACATAGAGTGCATACTTGGTGTATGGCAAAGCTATTGTTTAAGAAAAACATAGTGTACATGCTTGGAGCATGGGACAACTAGTGTTTTTAATTCAAGTATAAAGTTGATAAAACCGAAACAATGAATAATGAGTAATCAGTATGGTGATAAATAAAAGTGTTTATTTATATTCATAGGGTTTGATACCATATTTGATTCATTTATTCTTGTGTTTCACTTTGCATGTTTTGACTTCCAGAATAACTAAGTCGCTCTTCCTAAATGATTAAGTTATTCAAACCATCCACAGTCGGTCATATGTTGGAAGTAGATATGAATCAAGACTGTCATGGGTTGGTTTGTAGAGGTCCAAGTTGGTGGACAAAGTGGTGCTACAACACTCATGAGTGGTCATAAGTTTTGAGTATTGGATTCAACCCGCGCTCATTTGAATCACTTCATGGATTTTATCACGAGTGATCATGAGACGATAATATCTTATATTCTTCAAACCTAGAGATATGAGTTGTTACTATGAGTTGGTTGTACATTGATTGCACGAAAACGCATTCGGTAATTCGATGTTATAAAACGTGCCTTTGTGTATGATTCAACAAGTAGTAGAGCAAGCCATATGAGTCGAAGTTTATCCATTCCTTTTACCTTCGGGATAAAAGCGATATCTGTGGGCCCCTCGATGATTTAAAGATGATACATGTGAGTGCTTGGCCAAGCCAGGACTGATTTGATTTGTTCAATCAGTCAGTCATCATGAATCGGAAATCGGGAAACAACAAATGGACAGAGAGAATGATTGATAATCCATGTCTCAGTCCATATGATATCTAGAATGGAGGAATATATGATCCCTTATCTAATGGACAAGTCATTGACAAAGGTCAGAGTTCATCGACAAGGTCAGAGTTCGACAGAAGCTTTTGAGAGCTACGATTGCTGATCGGTTCCTGAAGTCATACGCAATAATAGTTTTAGACTTATCCAAGTGGGAGACTGTTGGATTAATGTCTAAGTCCATAACTATAATTGGTAAGACTTGACCCGACCCGACATGGTCCATTTGGGTTGCATGGCATCATGCATTTGGATAGACTATAATGAGAGAAATAACACTTAAGGTTGGTTAATATATTATAAGTTCTAATATATTAATAAGGTTATTTAATTAGTATTGATCAAGAATTAATTTGGAATTAATTAAGTGATCAAAAGGAGACTAATTAAATATATGGGTTGATTGTGTAAATCATTCATTCTTATATATGTGGGCTTGTGATCCAAGATTCCTTATGTTGGACTAAGTCCATGGGGTGACCCAAGGATACTCCATGGAGGTTAAAATCCATGGAGCATAAGGAATGGGTAAAGTTATGAGTTACATGGTGTAACCCTAATAGCCACCATATAAAAGAATCCCATGGCTCAAGAAATCGTGCACTAATGTGTGAATATGAGGGCTAGACGATTTCAAGGAGTGTTACATTTCTCTCAAGTCATTCCATGTGCATTTGGTGTTGTGTGAACCATTTGAGGTGTCACACTTGGGGCACTAGGCACTCAAGCTTCATGGAGACAAGCTACATCAAACAAAGGTATGTATTCTATCCATTTGATTACCCAAGTATCAAGTATTGTATGCTAGATAGGGTAATACCTTGGAAAGTTCATAATTGCATGTATAATAGAGAAAACATAGATCCAAGGTATTTAGGGTTGCATGTACACTTAGGAGTGTTAGAATGCTCAAAACCCATCATATAGTGACGTCAGTTTTCAGACAGACCGAGATAATTATCGATCTCGGTCAGGCTGGGTCTTTACCCTGAATGGAGGAGCAGTGACTTGGAAAAGTTCCAAGCAGGAGACCGTAGCTGATTCAACGTCCGAATCAGAGTATATAGCTGCGAGCGAAGCGTCGAAGGAGGCGATATGGTTGAAGAACTTCAATGGAGACCTTGGAGTTGTGCCAGCCATAAAGGAGCCTATGGAGATATTCTGCGATAATGAAGGAGCGGTTGACTTGACCAAGGAGCCGATGGATCATGGCAGATCTCGACATATCGACAAGAAATATCACTTTATTAGACATCAGGTAGAAGTGGGACTCCTCGTAGTGAAGAAGGTATCGTCAGAGGATAAACCAACAGATCCCCTTACGAAGGGACTGAGTAGGGTTAAGCACTTGCAGCACGCTAGGAGCATTGGGCCGAACGACGATATTAGTTTAGATTAGATAGCTTTGAAACGTGTAATAGATAAATTGTAATTAACATTTGATGATTAAATAAAGGTGTATTATTTATAAGTAAAGTTACCGTCTTGTGTTAATCATTTACCTATTGTTTCACTTTGCATGTTTTCACTTCCTGAATAATAAGATTATTCGAACAGTCCACAGTCGCTCATACTTTGGAAGTAGGTATGAAAGAAGACTGTTATGAATTGGTTTGTAGACTGTCTAAAGTATATTAGACATAACAAAAGTTTGCTAAAACGTTCATGAGTGCTTATGAACTTAGATTTGAGCATTGGATTAAACCCACGCCTGCTGGTATCACTTCATGGAATTTATCACGAGTGATCGCAAGACGATAATATCATATAGTCTTTAAACCTAGATATATGGTTTATTGTTTGCAAGTTGGTTGTGCATTGATAATGCATAAACACATCAGTAACTTGATGTTATAAAACGCATTGTTGTGTATGATTTGATGAGTGAATAGTAAATACATATAAGTCGAAGTTTTTCTGTTCCTTTTATCCTATGAGGCTAAAAGCGATATCTGGGCCCCTCGATGATTTGGTTTGACTTATGTGTCGGGCCCGGTCAGGACTGAATTGATGTGTTCAATTAAGTTCTATGTCAGATGAATCAGAGATCGAGAAACAAACTGCTGGACAATAAATATAACTATGTTCCATGTATTTGTCCGCACGATATCTAGAACGAAGGATTATACTATCCCTTATCTAAAGGACAGGTTATTGATAAGATCAAGAGTTTTGAGAACTGCGATTGCTAATCGGATCTTGAAGTCACACTTGTAGTTACTAGAGTTATCCAAGTGGGAGACTGTTGGATTAGTGTCTAAGCCCGTAACTATATTTGATATGTACTTGACCCGGTTGTGCATGGTCCTTTTGGGTTGCCTTCACTAAAGCAACTTGACTGGATGAATAATAGAGAAAGAGGTTATTATGGTTTATTAATATATTATAATAATAATATATTAAAATAGAAATCATATTTATTTATTTATTTAACATTGATCAAGAATTAATTAAGAATTAATTTTGTGGTCAAAAGAGGTTAATTGAATTAAGGGGACTGAACTTGTAATTATGTGATAGTTGCAAAGTTGGGTAAGGAAACCCTAGAGCATAGGGTGAAAGAATTCTAAGGATAAGGCCTTAGGAATTCGTCCAAGGGGGCTTCTCTAGAATTATCCTTGGGCTGCTTGGTGGCTAAGTAACCAGATAAGGATAATCACTAAAACCCTAATTCCCACACCTATATAAGGAACCCTTGGGCATGAGATTTCGGCGACACTGAAACCCTAGGAGTCTTGGAGCCGATTTTCCCTCTCCCCTCTCTCTCTTGCTTCATCCAATTGCTTTTGATGTTTGTGATTCATTAGAGGCACAACACTTGGGGTGCTAAGGTTCTCAAAGCTTCAAGATCTACAATAAACAATCAAGGTATTCATCTAACTAGTTTATTTGATATTTAATTAGTTTTGTTGTATGCTAGATTAGGGTTTGCAAGCTTTGGATAAATTTGCATGTACAATAGAGAAACCTAGATCCAAAGCTTTAGGGTTTTGCTTGTGCACATATGATGTTCTTTTGCTCAAAACCCATCATAGTACTGCCGGAGGGTGGAAAGAGGAGGCGGCGATGAAGTCGGAGGCTAGCAGGGAAGCTGCCAACGCCTGAGGCTGGCAGGGTGAAGTGGTAAATGCCTAAGAAAAGGGAGAATGATGGAGAAGGGTCCGATGCGTAGCGAGGGAGAAAGAAAAAAGAAGCAGGCATGTTATGCTAGGGTAAGGGTATTAGAAGTCTTTTTTTTTTTCATTCAGACTCCTTCTCGCCTCTTCACGATCCAAATCATTTTTTGCCACATCTGACCGGTTAAGAGGGTAAAAAAGCTTCAACCAAACTCTCTGAATCTGAACGATCCAGAGCTATCCTCCTAATGGGATCATTAAGAGGAAAAACAAACAAATCCTTAGACTCTATAAGCTACCACGATCCCAAAAATATAAATTTCGCAACAATCCGACTCAGTATGGGTGAGGTATGACTTTTATAGTAAATAAATATCTATCGTAACTAAAAAATCTACAATGACGAAAAGTATGAGGAGATTGGTCAACTTTTGGAAAAAGTCACCAATAGGACAACCGTAATACTACTCAAAGTAGGAATTATGAAATGAAGAACGCCTAAAACAGAAACCGTATGAGAAAGTTATGATTTTTATAAAACTATAACAATAATAAAAACTAGTCGAAAAACGGAATTCAAAACTAGCCAAAAATACTAAAAGGAAAGTTGTAGAGCATGACGAGGCCTATACGGATATATAAGAGTCGTTAAAAATGAAGTTCATATGCGAGAGTTACGGAATTTCAAAGTTGATTTTTACGATCGCGTGCGGTGCGTTGCATGCATTCCGACAGTCAATCCGCCTGGATACGAGGTGACGTGGCGCAATAAGAGGGTGACACGTGGCACCCCCTGTGGCTCACGCGTAAAAGCGCGACACACACTTTAGAAGTTGCTATAAATAGCAGACTTCGGCGGAACTCTTTCCACACCTCTCAAACTCACTCTCAAACTGCCTTGATCCTCATGCCACAACCCCGAGTGCCTCTCGAAGTTCGAACTTTCAATTTCCACCCTACAGAAACGGTATCATAACTCACACGTGAGTTCACGACCCCATTTTCCAAACCTTTTCCGGGAGAGGGGGGGGGGTGATACATGTTAAAATGAAACTATTACATAATTATTAGTAATTATAGGTAGATAATTATGATCATAACGGTAGGATGATATTATGCCTGATAGATACTCTGCCCAAAATTTTTAGCTACTATTATGCCTAGTTGTTATACTGATTCATATTGATAGATAAGATCATACATATTTATTACGCTAACCAGTTTCCAGGAAACGTTGATACTCTAATCGCTATTATAGCCACCCTTTGGATAAGCTTAGTACCTAGCGGTTACTCTGCCTAAATACCCGGCTACGCAAAGCACACACACACATACAATATATATATATATATATATATATATATATATATATATATAAGTACCTAGTGGTTAGTCTGGTTACTCTGCCCAAATACTTGGCTACGCAACACACACACACACACACCATATATATATATATATATATATATATATATATATATATATATATATAATAAGTAAACACGTATGAATACAACGAGAATAACAACACGACCGACCAGGGGAGGCCTCGAACAAGAGTTAGATGAGACAAGATTCATCAACACGTTGAGAGATTTTCAGCTAGCTCCCGGCCTATAATCGTTAAATCTTAAGCGAACATAAGAGATATGTATAAATCTATACGGGATTTACACTCCCACCTATGATTGCTAGCTACAACTTGACAGCAAGTCGAAACAGGAATAACTTTGTAAACACATTTGCAGCGTCCGATGAAACGTCGTGGTTTTCGAGAATCAACAATCATAACTCGATTATAGGAACTCATCATAACTTTGTTAAAACTAAAACTAACTATCCTATACTCCTACTAGGAAACAACCTAAGAAAGTATTGATAGTACTCACAAATTCAATGAAGTGACTTTAGGATAAATGAGATAACTAAACTAATCACACCATGTTTTATAACAATAAAACCTATGGTCTCACCAACATTATGTCGAACTTTCAAAAACCACATGTATTCTTAGGAGAATGAACCCTACTGAAGGAGGAGGTAACCCCCGGTGATGAAGCTCAGAGTCTATGTGCCTTACCTTTATACTTTGCTTTTGTGACCTATTTGTACCTCAAACAACTTTGTAATATATTTTATTTAATGAATAAATAGCAACGTTGTTTAATATATCAGTGTATTAATCATTGTATGTCTTTGACCCGAAATCCAACATTCTAACATTGCACAACCCAACGTTTCCGTCACCGTCGGGAGTGTTCAACTTCTGATAAAAATAGTAATTTTTCTTCATCTATGTTGGTTGGTGGTGAATCTTTAATACATGTAACTAATATGGGACACACCACTCTTCTGCTCTCTAATCCTTATCGTGCTTTGACTCTTAGAAATGTTTTAATTACTCCATCCATTACTAAAAATCTGATATATGTTCGTCGTTTTGTTCGTGAAAAGAATTATTTTATTAAATTTGACACATTTGGATTTTTTGTGAAGGATTTCTGCACCAAAAATGTCCTCCTCCAATGTGACAACACCTGTGATCTTTATCTTGTTATGACACCAACTGCTCAAGCTTTCATCTCTATTACTCCTTCCATTTGGCATCAACGTCTTGGTCATCTCGGTCATCATATTTTCAAGCATCTAGTTAAAAATCATTCTATTTCTTATTCTTTAAGTAAAGACCTTTCTTTATGTCATGCATGTCAAATGGGAAAACATGTTAAGTTGCCTTTTAGCTCTTCTACGTCTGTTATGCATTTTCCTTTTAAGTTAATACATTCCGATGTTTAAACATCTCCTATTGAAAGTTTGAGTGGAATTAAATACTATGTCATATATTTAGATGATTACTCTCACTTTATATGGGTTTATCCCATCGTGTCAAATATGTTGCGTTTGACAAATTTACACATTTTCGGTCCTTTGTCAATAAACAATTTCAAACTGATATCAAGTCATTTCAATGTGACAATAGAGGTGAATATAAAAACAATAAATTTCATCACATTTTTGCCCAAAATGGTATCCAAATCCTTTTTTCATGTCCCTACACATTCCAACAAAATGGTAAATTTGAATGTGTGCTTCGTACTCTAAATAATGCCATTCGTACTCTATTGTTTCAAGCTCGACTTCCTCCTACATATTGGACCAAAGCTCTTCACATGGCAACTCATCTTCTAAACAATCTTCCATCCGCCACCGTTGATAATGACACACCGTACCATAAACTTTACAACAAATCTCCTTCCTATGATAATCTTCGTGTTTTCGGTTGCCTTTGTTTCCCTCACATCGATGCTCCTCACAAACTCTCTCCTCGATCGACTCCTTGCATCTTCCTTGGTTACCCTACTAATCACAACGGCTATTGTTTCCTTAATCTTGACACAAATAAAATCATCATTTCTCATAATGTCATTTTTTATGAAATTGTCTTTCCTTTTGGCTCAATGACACCAAATAGAGCACCATCATATTCGTTCCTTGATGATTCCCACACTTCCAATCCTCTTGCTTCTACACTGGCTCCGTCATATCCATTAATGGATCGGGTTCCTCTTCCAAATTCATCACCTACATCTACTCCCATGTTTGATCGCAAATCCAGCCCACCTCAATCCCCTGCTGGCAGCTCCCATCAATCCTCACCAATCCATTCATCAAATATTCTCTCTCCTCAGACCAGCCCCATCAAGGCCCAAATCCTTTCTTGATAAGCCCTCAACATCCGAATTCATCTCCTATGTCCACCAACACCTCCTCAGCTTCTTCCCTCTCTGATCACTCTCCTCTTAGTCCTCCCAATGTGTCACTCAATCTCATCACCCAATGCTTACTTGTGGAAAACAAGGCATTTTTTTAACCCATTCGTAAATTAAATTTGCATGTTGAAACGACATCTCCCATTCCTAAAAATTATTTACAGGCTTTTAAAGATTCTAATTGGCTTAATGCAATGAAAGAAGAATATATTACTCTTATCAATAACAAAACTTGAGTTCTTGTTCCAAGACCACACGCTGCTAATGTTATTAACTGTATTTGGTTGTTCAAAAAGAAACATAATGCAAATGGATCTTTGTCTAGATTTAAAGCCCGTCTTGTTGCTAATGGTTTCAGTCAAAGACCCGATATTGACTGTGATGAGATATTTAGTCCAGTGGTTAAGCCCGCCACTATTCACATGGTTCTTAGTATTGCGGTCACTAACAAATGGCCCATTCGCCAGCTTGATGTGAAGAATGCGTTTCTTCATGTCCATTTATAGGAGACAATCTATATGTATCAACCACCAGGTGTTAGGGATCCTTCGAGACCAAATTATGTGTGCTTACTTCAGAGATCTTTGTATAGTCTCAAATAGGTACCTCGTGCATGGTTTTAGCATTTTTCCATGTTTATCTCTCACATTGGTTTTACTCATAATAACTGTAACTCTTCTTTGTTTATCTATCAGTAGGGGACTCACGTGGCCTATTTACTATTATATATGGATGATATTGTTCTTATAGGCTCTTCCACACAGTTGCTGACTCACATTATCTCTTTATTGGGTGCTGAGTTTTCTATGTTAGATCTGGGCGATCTTTACTATTTTCTGGGTATTTCAGCTACCAGATCGGCTGATGGCTTATTCTTATTGCAACATAAATTTTCCACTTAGATACTTGAGCATGCTTCTATAACTAATTGTAAACCAGTTTCTACTCCTGTTGATTTATCTGTGAAGTTTGATGGGTCTGGTCCTCCGGTTGTTGAACCTACTTTATATCGTAGCTTGGATGGTACCTTATAGTATTTCACATTCACTCGCCCCAACATTACTTATGTTGTGCATCAAGTTTGTTTATACATACATGACCGGTGTAGCCTCATTTTAATGCACTTAAACGCATCTTGCGCTATGTTCGAGGTACTACTTCTCATGGACTACAGTTTTGTACATCTCCCATTCGTACTCTCATTGCTTCATCTAATGCGGACCGGGCTGAATGTCATGTTACTCGTCATTCTACATCGGGTTATTGTGTATTTTAGATCACAATCTTCTTTCTTGGTCCTCCAAACGCCAGAACACGATATTGCGATCGAGTACTGAAGCTGAATACAGAGGTGTTGCTAATACATTGGCTGAAATGTGTTGGATTCGTAACTTACTTATTGAGCTTCACTACACGCCTGGTAAGGCTACTATTGTTTATTGTGATAATGTGAGTGTTGTTTACATATCTTCCAATCCAGTTCATCACCAACACATGAATCATATAGAGATTGATCTGCATTTTGTTCGAGACAAAGTTGCTACTGGTCAGGTTCAAGTTCTTCATGTTTCATCTTCCTCTTAGCATGCAGATATATTTACTAAGAGTCTTTCATCACCTCTGTTTCTTGACTTTCAGTCCAGCTTGAATCGTTCAAGACTTGTCCGCCGTTCAATCTGCAGGGGGCTGTTAGCATATTATTTAGTATTGTATTTGTAATAGTTGATATACGCACATGCCCATATGTTTAGGCCTTTTCTAATTATTCTCTTACTATTGTGTATATATTGAGGGTACCTTATACAATATGTTTTTTTATGGGAATAATAGTCGAAAGTCTCTAATCTTTATTGCTTTAGTTATTATTGTCCATTCTTGTTAAATATTAGTGATTACCTTTACTTGGAGTTGTGAATATGTAATTTATATATCAAATCAATTGAAGAATTCGTATTGATTGGTATAATTTCACTTTGACCTCGTTTTACCAATCTTTAGCAACCTTTGTTATTGACAAAGTGTTTGCTGTTGTTCGCTCATTAGTTTTATGGACATATATTTTTAGAATCAGCAGAGATATATATGAGCCCACTAACATGCAGAAATATTAATCTCTCGAGTCTCTGTTTTGGTAGTTAGGTATATGACTTTCTTTCATTTTCGGGTTGCCTTTAACTTTTCTTGTATTATTTTCACCTTTTCTTGAATGTCTATGCTGACAGACTGGACTTTCACTTGACATTTTTTAGTATGCTGAATGCAACATCTTACTGTCTTCTGCTGGGCTCGATAATTAATATAGATCTAATATGCTTGATCTGGTTAGCACCCGTTAAAAAAATAAAGCACATTAATTAATAGAGTTACACATTACTATCCTTTCCCCGCTTTTGACCGTTAAGAGTCAAACGGATTACGTTTTAACTTCAGCATCAGTAACCATTTAGGTTTATAGGTACATATTTGATATAAAAACCAAAAACACATGGAGATGAGGAAGAGATACATGTATAGTTGCATACACTAATAAAGTATATTTTATTTTCTGATAACATGTCATAAATGATAAAGGTAAAAGATAGTATAGCAAAGGAAACCCCGACTCAAGCCTGACTTCCATATATGGATCACCATGAATTAATCTACTACGTGAGATGATTATGAATAGAAATATAAGAATATACCAACATGAGCTGTATATGTATAGACTAAATACTCGTCACCTGTCCTGTAATTAATGCCCATACTAAAGTGATAATTACTATTACAGCTTCACATCAAGATCGCATAACGCATGCTGTCATTAACCATAAGATGGTTCACGTCTGATATCCGTCTGAGCTCACCGGAAACCCAAACCCCCTCGGTGGTATGTGGGTGAGAAGATAGACATGATACAAGTGTCAGTGGAGCTTTAACTATGCTATGTATCAGAGAAAGACCACTTCGCCCTTGCCTTGTATGGTGAGCCATATTAACTGGAAACTCATGAGTTCCATTTCCTTCTCCAAGCATGTTTTCATCTGCCACTTTAGGACTCTTTTTCATATTTTCAATGTTTCGCCTCACAGCTGCCAGTATCCGCCTCATAACTCAGGGATGAAGAGAGTTTTCTTTGATGAAAATGGCAACTGTACTACGACTGCTTTTAGGTTATGTAGGAATGAAGCTAAAGAGAAAAGGCTTAGAAGGACTCCTTTCTATAATGGTATTTTGATAGTGTCGTTAGTGGTAGTACTTATCACAAAAATGTTTATGGTGGGGCTTTTTGTAAGAGCATCCGCAGGGGTATGGTATGGCAGTGCGTGTGAGGGTTAGGAACCCGCGGTTAATGCATGAAGTTAGGTACACGACAAAAATTAGATAAAAACACTAAAATTTCCTCATCATTCAACGAAATAAATAGAAAGAAATTGAAATGAATTTTATTTCTTTAGGATCCTTGACTATATTTTGATTCTCTTTGGACAGCTGAATCTTATCAAACCATCTAAATTCTCATTTATCTAAAAATCTTGGTGTTGGATATTACTATTTAAAGAATGAATGTTTAGTTTATTATAAACATGCCAAAAATCATGACAAATTGGATTGGAAGAATATCTACATATATATAGAATCAATACTTTTGATAGAAGTGTGGCAGAACCATGTCGCTAGTACCATAGGAATTGCTGCACTTTGTTCATATTTTGATTCTTACTCGTATTAAAGGTATGCACTTTAAGAGGAATGGAGAAATTCCCCACATATTTTTGTAAGATTTTTTGTGACTTTTATGAGCACCTTATCTTGCTATTTTGATACTGTCTTGTAAAAGTGTACCAGTCGATCTTGGCCCATTGTGTCTTAAATTCTATTTCCTAATCGTTTTCCAATTCTTTAATTAATTTATACATAAATATATGTCGGCATCGTGGTTTAAACCAAATGATGCTGGTTACCAGATTAGTGAAGTTGTTTTATTTGGCCCTCTTTCCTGATATGGTAAGTTCTATGGGTGTAACTAATACTCAGAATTTTATTAGAGGACAGAAGGGTGAAAGAAATTGGTCTATTAGAAAAAAAAAACTAATAGTACGTTTTTCGTCTATAGTCAACCACTTAATTGTGACTAGAGGGAATCCCATTCATATTGAGACATGGATCTTGATCGCACTTAATGCATCATGATCATCATCTTATCTCTTCATTAATGAAAGGTCTTATCTTAAAGAAAGAGGCGTAATGATGAAAAGTGGCACCATACAGGCATACATATTGTCAACACCAACACAAGTCAAAAAGTCAAAGGCATGAAATGGGATGTTGTCCAAATGGGAGCCAAACAAGTACTAACTTTGTACTTAATACTATTTATGAATGGGATTGACATATTCTTGATTTAGTATATATACTTAGATCTTAAGTTTAAATAATTGCTTCCTCCATTAAAATTTCCACGAGGCCCCTTCGTCTCCATGACTATGATGCCATTATCAATCACCTTTTAAAGGCATTATGCTATTGGTAGAATGTGAATGGTACCATATGTGCCAAGTAGGCCTATAATTAATTACTAATCTCATGATTTTGGAACTAGATGCTTACATATTATAATATGGGCTAGCTTGTTTGCTTTAAATATTTGCACAATAGAATCATAAGCACTTGTATTGTTGATTATACTTGTATTCAAGAGTTTATATTCGTAAGTTATATGCCCGAGAATACCATTAATGTCGCTTGCTTGTGCTATCAAGTAGTTGGCTTCAACTACCGGTCTCCATCAATAGCTAGCTAGTTCTCCAATGTTGTTTAATGGTTGACTCTCGTTAACTTTTATGCTGTCGTGTATGTTGATATAGCCTGTCTCCAGTTATTAGTTACTTTGTTTGTTATGTCGATTATTCATTATATGTATTTATATTCTTTATATTCTTTAGTATTGATACATTGTAACTTAATGATATCAATTACATTTGTTCAAATTTCAAAAAAAAAAAAAAAAAAAAGACGAATCAAAAGAAATCCAAGGAGCGTTTTGCTCATTTTACTAGTATAAGGACTATGTAGGCCTCGATATGCTTCACGTAAATGATTCTCCTAAGGCCTCAATATGCTTCACGTAAAACTGTGATGCCGCAATCTTAACAAACTTGGCGTTTTCTTTTTATAAATGATATATGATTGATGGTTATAGATCGAGCCAAAGCCACGATAACTTTAGTTAACTGCATATCAAGTTTAGTGGCTCAATAGACAAAAAGGAAAGTTGAGTGACTAAAGTCATGAATTTAATGAAAGTAAATTGGTCAAAGTGGTCCTTTCTCCACTACCTCTTATCCCATAATTAAGTCATGTAAAAAGAACAAAAACAATTAGCTTTAAAAACGATATTTCATTCACAACATGCCAGGTTCATCTTGTCATTTTATATAGTATATATACTCGGAACTCGGAATAAGTCTTCACAAGCCGTATTGATTCATAAGGCAAGATCTTAAAGTATGAATAACCAACGGTATTGATTGATAAGGCAAGGTCTTAAAGTATGAATAACCATTTTTGTCATTATACCCAAGGAAATAGGGTTAATATATAATATATCAATACTTGGGTCTTATACATCTAATTTGGCATGCAAAAACAACATATATATATATATATATATATATATATATATATATATATATATATATATATATATATATATATATATATATATATATATATATATATAATTTGGGGGGGGGGGGGGGTGGAGATAAAGGCTTAGGGCCACTTGATTATGATATTTTTCAAATATCATAAAGATTCGAAGGTGATGACACTAATGACGTGACTATGAAATTGGTTCTTAGCTTCGATCATCTTTATTGTCTTGGCTTTGTCAATCAATCTTTACATTTGGGTTTGATCTTTGGTCATTTTGTATGTCAAACACCAAACAATAATATAAAACCTCATACTATGTATAAAAATGTGATAAACAACACCATCTGAACCGCCTACTCCGAACACGTCCCAACGCCCATCACGTGGGTCGTCAACTGAGTACTAACAATATTTTGTACGTGTCATGGTTTGAACCCGATATCTCCTTTGTGAAATTTCACACCTCAACCACTAGACTCTCATTGCAGGAGAATCTCAGACATGAAGACTATAGTGGTGAGAGGCTATCTAAGTTCCAGGCATCAGGGTTTGTATCATACAAGTTTCAGACACCATATTTTTTATCCCATAATATTTAGCCTCGACCCTTGATCGGGATAAGGTTTGTATCCTGTAAGTGTAAGTTTCAGATACCATATTTGTTATCTCATAATATTTGGCCTCGACCCTTGATCGGGATAATGTGATTGGTGTTTGGAAGACCATGCGATAAGGTTCTTACAAAAAATGATGAATACTTGGAAAGCGATCTTCAAGTATCATGACCCTACCCCAACCAGCTTCTGTATATGCTATAAGTGAAAGATCATTTGAAAGAGATAGATGTAACCTAAGAGTCAAAGTACCTTTAATGTACCATATAACCCGTTAAATAGCTTGTATGTGTTATTCCCTGAGTGTCCTACTAAAATGTTGTTTTTTTGAAGAATATTTACCTAGTAATGGTACTTTTTTTTTAAAAAAAATATTTACTTAATAGCTTTTATTATAGTTTAAAGAAATCGAATGGCTTCTAGCCCAACGGTATCAAGTGGTGCCCTCCCTATTTGAGGTCGAGGGTTCATGTTCCGTCGTAGACATAAGTGGAATTAGGTGTTAGTTTAGGAGTACATTATATATTTATATTTGACTGTTCAAAAAAAATTGTTTAAAGAAACAAAGAAAATTAATGCTCTAAAACTACCAAGGGGTCTTCGTTTTCACTCGGATGAACTTCTCACTTGTGACTGTTTACATCCATGTTCATTAGGTTTTCTATCCATCATTCTTTTCGTTGTCACGAATGCCATTGAAATCCCCTGGATGCATAATTTTTCATTTGCATTTAACTACAAACATAGAAAATTTTCTATTTGGGAAAATAATCAAAGTTGTTTCATCTCGACATTGATCTCAAGCAACAAAATTGACGGTGAACTGTAACATCGTGGCGTACCTGATGCGGCGCCATCTTTCCGTCTCATGATCTTCTCCTTAGTTTTGTCTTACATGTTGCCTCGTCATTGATCACAGCTGCCTCGCCGTTCATAACACATTGGAAAAACAATCAAGATTTACATCTTAAAATTAATTATTACTTACCATCTGTGTTAAAATTGTTGCTTAGGGTTGAAAACTTTGACATCGATATGGAAAAACAATATTGACGGTGAAGGGTAACGTATTCTGCAAAAATTATTTCTTAATCTCTGGTAATATTCTGGAACTCAACATTACATTTTGTAGGTTGTTATGCTATAAAGCTAAAACTACAATGGGATGGTCCTCAGATTGATTAATGATGGTTAAGGGTAACGTATTCTGCAAACTGTTTCGACCTTCTCATCTTCGATAATTTTTTTATGGTATGAAACATATTTGTTTATTTTCACCTCAGGCGATCTTATGTCATCTTCCCTCACACCTCCTTCTCCCAACTATGACGATTTACAGATGATTAACGATGACAAATAGTGTGGCAACATGAGAAAACAACGAAAATAGGCATAACAAGACAAAAACAACGAATACCTAGACAACGATGACAACTAAGAACAACATTAGAGGATATAATGAATAAAGTAAGTATTTCAATATAAGACATTAGATGTGGTATTGGTAAGTTTATCATTTTTCTAAAATTATTAATTTTACATAAATACAAACGGAATGATTAATAAGTAGTTAATTGAATCTATACTAATAAAACAAATTATTAAGTTATTGTAAATAATGTTTATGAATTACAACTTTCCAAAAACTTCTTTGAATACAACATTAGATGTCGTATTGTTGAGTTTACCATCTTTGTCTAAAATTAGTATTTTTAATTCATCTTTGCTTTTTACTCTCGACAATGCAAGATACAACAGTCCATGAGTGAACACTGGTTGTCTCAAAAACAACCTCATCTTCGATAACGATTGTATTTGACTCTTGTTTATTGTCATCACAAAACATACAACTAGTGGAAATTGTCTTCTTTTGAATGTGTAAGGAATCCTTTTATCCGAAGCTGTCAAAGACATTCTTGGAATAAATGTACAATTTCCTATATTACTTCTAGATATTATCTTTGCTTCAATAAAACGCTTTCCTAATGCAATAACTCGTATCCTCATTTCATTGCACAAGCCACATTTCTAATCAATATTCCTTAGTAACATAACTGGAACATCGATTGTTAATACCAACTTATGAATTGGCAAACTTGAGGGTTAAAACCATTTAGAACATCAAGTGAGTATATGTCACACCCCGAAACCGATGGCGGAAACGTTCCGGGGCGGAGGACGTCATGTGTAGCATCACAACAAATGAATAATAGCAATCATAGCAACACAACCAGTACAGTGCATACTAAAATAAAAATGTTTACATCAGTTTGAAACGTTGTTTGAATTACATTCAATAGCTTTGTATAATATAAACTTAAAACTCTTATTGCTCCCGTTCCTCGAAAATCCAGTAATTACCTATCTACTGATTTCCTGAGAATACAAGCAGTTTAAAAGAGTATCAACATAAAGCTGGTGAGTTCATAAGCGGTGGTTTATAGTGAAAATCGTTGATGAGTTCGGAAAATATTTGTATAGTTCCAAGAAAATCCGATATTTTCCTTAGTGAAAATGTAGTGTTATCAGTTCTGTAATAAACCATGAATATCTGTATGTTTCCAAGAAAATCTGATATTTTCTTTAGTGAAAAGGTAGCGTTATCGATTTCGTATAAAACCATGAATGTTCGTTACTGAAAACTGTAGTGATATGCGAAAATACTACCTCATGTGACTAGCTAAAACTAATCATGAAGTGTAAGTATTTTGTATGTGAAACCATTGCCTAATCGGCTCTGTTTGAAAACCCTGGCTTTAGCCAGTATACGTAGTGTGTATCAGTCCTATTTAGTAAAAATAAAACTGTTGAAGAGTGCCAGGTTGTAAACTAAAGGTGAATTATACATAATGTGAGTCGTATAACCATGCTTGATATGACTAGAGACCTTTCCAACGTTCTTCAGGCGTCGAGTTAAATGACATTTGTCACCCTAGGCATGCCTGCCCAACTGTAGCTAGCAGTTCGGGTGTGGGATTGTCAGTCCCGAATAGATCTATTCACAAATCTCACGCTCTCCCTCCAGGAGACTCTGGTTATACTATGGTAGGATTTATCCATGTACACCTAAGGGTACAATAGTGAAGTAGCGCCTCACAGTATCGTACAATCTAGTTTACATGTAGTGTAGTAGCGTTCTATCGTAGTGAAAATCCGTATGTATCCCGTATATAGTGATAATTACAGTTATGAAAACCATGATAAAGTAGTGATGTAACTGTAACCTATTTCTGTCTTAGTGCATATGTTTAGTAGTGAAAGTTTCAGTACTCATTATGTTTAGAAAATCCCAAACTATACCGATTATAGTTTGCATGTATAGTGAATAGCGTGTCCGAAAAACTATGCAAATTTTAGTGAAAACGTCCCTTATGCTCAACACAGTACAAAAGGGTTAAAGTATGCGATTTGCATAAGTTTGAAACCATTTATGTTTAGCTTGTATTCCCCCCCTGAAAACATTAAAAACACGGAAAAATGTAGGGGTATGAACTCACAGTTGTTGTGTGAAAGCGTTGACTGAAATGAAGATCCTCGAGTTGTTGCACGTGACACTTAACGAAATCCTATTATCAAATAAATACATATATGTATCTAAATTAGTGATTTCGTTAGATAACGTGTTAGAGGAACACTTGAATTTGGTTGAGGAATGTTACCGGGACTTGGTCGAATCGATGAAAGTGAGTTTTCAGTCAAAAGCACCACTTAAAAGGTGTTTACGGTCGAAGAGGAGTTTACGGTTCCTGAAGGCTCGGTGAGTTTACGGCCGTAAACTCAAGAACAGAGTTTACGGTTCTTGAAGGCTCGGACCGTAAACTCAAGAACATAGTTTACGGTTCTTGAAGGCTCGGACCGTAAACTCAAGAACAGTGTTTACGGTCTTTGAAGGTGGACCGTAAACTCAAAAACAATGTTGCTGATTACTGATTTCGAAGAGGTAAACGCTCTGAGACGTTCCAAAGTGACTCTAAACGTGATTTCTCGATGATTTCCGAAGTTTTGAAGGCGTTTTCAGCTGTTTACGGTTAAGGTTCCTAGAGAGAGGAGGACAGTGTTTTTGGCCAGAAAATGTTCTAATGAACGTGAAGGTATCGTATTTATAGGGGTGAGGTGGTCGGTGATGGGGGTCCACTCGTTACTGACCGTAAACAGGTTTACGGCCTTAAACGAGTTTACGACTGTAACCTCACTTAGACCGGAAATGTTTGATTTTTCGAGATATTCGGGTTTCCGCGCGATTTTTGGTTCCGACTCGTAAATAATTTAGTTATATATAACTAGATTATTTTCAAAACCAAGAAGTTTGACGGAAAAGCTAACAAATTCGACATTTTATTAATGGGAATCGTGAAACGGAAACGGACAAAGTTTCGGGTTGTCACAGTATAAACTCTCATCAAAGTCATCATTAACAAAATCGTATTGACAAATACTATATGAACTTAAGTATTCTTGTTCATCTCCTGAAAATAATGATAAGAAACAATTGTTAATATCTTGAACGACTTCATTTTTCGGTGCAAGGATTGCTCTTTCTTGAAAAAACATCGAATTCTTGGCAATTTGAACAATAGAAAGATAGACAAATACAATTAATGAACCAATAAGATCAGATGAATTATCAATGAAAAGATCATTTGGGATATCAATAAGTATCTCACCATCATTTAAACCACTAACCTTTCATTCTCCTATGTCCAAAATCTAGCTTGCAAATGTCGTTGTTCCTTAAATATCATATCTAAGAACACTTAACCTCATGTTTTTTTGTTATTCTTAAGACTTTTCAAGTTGACCAAATGTAAGAGGAATTTAAAGAAGCATTCATAATGTCTTGTCTACTTCCGTTAGGTATAACATGTAGAATCTGTCTGAAATCGCCTCCAAAAACAAATCGCCTCAACATTAATGTGAGCATTATATCTTTTCAAAAGGCTTTTGTGATATGGAACCACACTTATGTTATCTAACTTAACACCCGACTTTTCAACAAAAGTTCCATCATTACTGAAAGATCTTATATTCTCAAGAGTCATGTTAGAAAGACATTGCTAATTAACATATGATCCTAAGGGTTAGACTAACAAAAAATTGATTCAATTGATTATTTATTAGAAATTGATTTTAATAAATATTCATAAACTCTTATAATTAATTGGAAAATATTTATTTCATGGAAATAAATAATATTCCAATGGAAAGATACATTACATTTATATGGTATGAATTTATATGGCATGCACAACATTTTGGACAAGTTAAATCATTTTGTCTTTTAGAAAATGATTAAACTGTATATCTTATTAAAGCCTAGTTTATAAAATATAAGAATGAGACTTCTTTTTTCTTGCAAAATCCAATAATGGAGGGTGTAAGAGAGGGAATGGCTTTTTCATTTCTTTAATAAAAAATCTTACCCTAAGAAAGTATGTTAAGACATGATCATGGACTAGGTACATGGTTGTTCAAAAAGTGTTAAGACCTTTTGGTTAAGGACTTCACTTTTTTACATAAAGAAGAGGCTTGCACTTTCATACTTTCATTGATTCACTCTTTCATGCAAAGAGTCGTAGCTCCCCCCCCCCCCCTCTCTCTCTCTCTCTCTCTTAATTCTTACTATTCCAAAGTGTTAAACTTATACTTGCTCTCTTGAAGATCATAAACTGGGTTATATCTGATGGGTTTTATAGGTTACAAAAATCTTATTTTGGTGGAAAAACTTAAACCCTAAGTTCACATGCAACCTAAAGGATCTATGTTCTCACTATGATTTTCAAAAAACAATTAAATATCAAGAACCCTAAAAGTATATTGCTATTTTCAAAATTAAGAAAGGGTTTGTAGAAATTACATACCTTTAGTTTATTATAGCAAATAAACTAGTATTCCTTCTTGATTGGTCTTTGGAAAGCAATCACCAGAAGTCTCATGCCTCTAATAGCTCACACCCAAACCCTAGTATTTGGAAGCTAAAGAGAAGAGAGGTGATGAAGGAAGAATTTCAAATTTAAGATCTTAGAATTAGATGAATTTCGAAATTCTAAACCCTTAGGGGTTTATATAGGTGTTAGAAAGGTTATATGTAAGACATGTTCCTTTTAAATAACCCTTACCCCATTGCTTCCTCCTAAGGCATTCCATGATTCCTTAGAGCCTAAGAATACCTCTAGAAACCCTCTATAAATCGTCTCCTCTATAAGAGGTTCTAGAATTGCGCAATGTTTAAATTTTGAACATTGTCACCTTTAGTCATTGTACTTTTAATTAATCCAATTAATCCTAAAATTAATTCAAATTAATTTCTGATTATATTTTAATTAAACCATACTACTTATAATTAATATATCATTCTCATAATATATTAATAAATCATTTATTTTGATTTCTAATTAATTTATTAACTATATAATAAATTAATAAACCAGACTCTCTCTCTCTCTCTCTCTCTCTATCTCTCTCCAAAAAGCATTCCAATCAATTACTAGGTTTGAGGGCAACCTAAAAGGACTTTGCTAATAATTCAAGACTATACTAATTTAGTTATTTTTCTAGACACCTAATCCAACAGTCTCCCACTTGGATAAGTATAAAACTAAATTACAGGTATAAATTCTAAATCAAATAACAAATGGTGCTTTCCAAAGCAACTGTCGAACTCTGATCTGATCAGATATTGGTCCTTGGATAAGTGATTAAATATTCTTTCATTCTACAAGATATCATATGGATATGAGAAATGGATTATTATAAATCTCATTTTGCAAATTTTGTTTCCCGATTTTCCGATTTGTGATTATGCCATAAGACTTCTAATTGAACACATCAATTTAGTCCTGGCTGGGCCCAACACTATAAGTCAACACCACATCACCGAGGGGCCCAAAGATATCGCTTTTCCCGTTAGGGTAAAAGAAAGTAATAAACTTTGACTCATATTCTGGTATCCTTTACTCACCAAATCATAAATGACACTACGTTTTATAACATCAAGTTACTGATGCGTTTTCACAATACCAATGTGCACCCGACTTGTAAATTACAACTCATATATCCCCGTTTCAAGAATATAAGATGTTATCGTCTTAGAATTACTCGTGATATAATCCATGAAGTAATTCTATGAGCGCGGTTTTATCCAATACTCAAATATACATTTTCTAAGTACTCATGAACGTTGTAGCTGATGGGTTTTACATAAACATACAATCCTATGTGTGCATGCAACCCTAATTTGATCTATTTCTTCTCTAATTGAACATACAATATGATCAACAACATGCAAACCCTAGGTCTATGTATTATAATCGAAAATCACATGATAAGGGTTAAGATACATACCTTTGATTGTTATGTAGTAATAACAATCCAAAACCTTGTAGATCTTGAAGCTTGAGAGAAAGTATCACAAGTGTAATATCTCTAATGGCTCACAAACACACTTAGCAAGAAGATGAGTTATCAGAAGGAAGAAGAAGCTCTAAATTTTGGCTGGAACTCTCTAGGGTTTCAAGGTGGCCGAAAATCATAAGTGAAAGGGTCTTTATATAGTGTGGTGACTTAGAGCTAAAGTTAGGGTTAGGATAAGGAAACCCTAATTGGTTTCCTTAAGGACCAAGCAAACCTTAAATTACCAAACAACCCCTACACTTTTAATTAATACAATTAATCCCAAAATTAATTCAAAATTAATTTCTGGTTAACTACTAATTAATAATATGATTTCTAATTAATATATTATTTCTATAATACATTAATAAATCATTTATTTCAATTTATTAATCAAATTAATAAATTCTTCCTCTTTCTCAATTAATCATCCTGACTAGTTGCTAGTGTGAAGGCAACCCAAAAGGACTAAGCTACTATCAATTCAAGTACATACCAAATATAGTTTTGGGCTTAGACATCTAATCCAACAGTCTCCCACTTGGATAAGTCTAATAACTATAGTTGCAAGTATGACTTCAAAAATTGACTAGCAAATTGTAGCTCTCAAAGCCTCTGTCGAATTCTGACCTAGTCAGATATATGTCCTAAGATAAGTGATCATATAATCCTCCGTTCTGTAATATATCATGTGGACAAATGACATGGAACAAAATCATTCTCATTGTCCAACAGTTTTTTTTCCCGATTTCTGATTTGTAATGACAAAGAACTTAATCAAACACATCAACTCATTCTTGATCGGGCC
This sequence comes from Lactuca virosa, assembly GCF_052849685.1. Lineage (NCBI taxonomy): Eukaryota > Viridiplantae > Streptophyta > Magnoliopsida > Asterales > Asteraceae > Lactuca > Lactuca virosa. The sequence goes on along the minus strand of NC_136430.1, from coordinate 343,344,803 downwards.
CGACACATAAGTCAACACCAAATCGTCGAGGGGCCCAAGATATTGCTTTTCCCTTTAAGGGAAAAAGGAACAGATAAACTTCGACTTATATGCTTGCACTATTTACTCATCAAATCATGCACAACAATACGTTTTATAACATCAAGTTACTGATACGTTTACGCATTATCAATGCACAACCAACTCGTAAACAACAACTCATATATCTCATTTTAAAGATTATACGATATTATCATCTTAGAATTACTGATACGTTGCAGCAAACCATTGCTGTGTCTAATACCTTAGACAATCTACAACCCAATTATTGACAGCCTTAATTCTCTACTTACTTCCAAAGTATGATCGACTGTGGATATTTGAATAATATAATTATTCGGGAAGTAAAGCATGAAAAAATGAAACATAGTGATAAACAGTTGGAAAAAGATAGTAAACAATACTCATAAATAAATCTCCATTATTTAACCATCAAATGTGAATTACATTTATTTGTTATAAGTTTCTAAATATCTATCTAATCACTAAAAGTAGTATCATCCTTCAGACCAATGCTCCTTGCATGCTGAACGTGCTTAATCCTACTTAGACCCTTAGTGAAGGGATCAACATGATTCTCTTCAGATGATACCCTCTTTACAACGAAGTTTCCTTCTTCTACCCTATGTCTGATGAAATGGTATTTTCTGTCGATATGTCTCAATCTACCATGATCTCTTGGTTCCTTAGTCAAGGCAAACGCTCCTTCATTATCACAGAAAATCTCCATAGGCTCCTTTATGGTTGGTACTACTCGAAGATCTCCGATGAAGTTCTTCAAACATATAGCCTCATTTGATGCTTCGGTTGCTGCAATGTACTCTGATTCACAGGTAGAATCAGCCACCATCTCCTGCTTGGAACTTTTCCAAGTTACAGCTCCTCCATTAGGGGTAAACACTCAGCCATTGAGAACGGAAGTTGCCTCTGTCTGTCTGAAAAATGGCGTCACAATACCCAGTAACTCTTAAGTCATCATTGCCACCAAGCACAAGGACCCAGTCCTTAGTCCTTCACAGATACTTGAGAATGTTCTTGACTGCTATCCAATGAACTCTACCCGGATTTCCCTGATATCTACTAACCATGCTCAAAGCAAAAGCCACGTCAGGGCAAGAATATATCATATCATACATGATCGATCCAACGGCGGAAACATACGGATCTCGACTCATTTCTGTTATCTCAACATCAATACTCGGACTCTGAGTCTTACTTAGTTTGGTATTACTCTGGATAGGTAACTCTCCTTTTTTGGAATTCTCCATCCTAAAAAGTTTCAACACTTTATCAAAATATGTACTTTGACTAAGTCCAACTAGTCTTCTACTCCTGTTTCTCGGAATCCTTATTCCCAGAATATAAGCAACCTCTCCCAGATCCTTCATAGCGAAACACTTTCCAAGCCAAGACTTGACTTCTTTCAAGGTTGGAATGTCGTTCCTTATGAGTAGTATGTCATCAACATACAATAACAGAAAGGTGACTATACTCCCATTATCTTTGACATATACAGAAGATTCATCTTTACTTCTAGAGAAGCCAAACTCTTTAACTTTCTCGTCAAAGCAAAGATTCCATCTGCGAGAAGCTTGTTTCAATCTATAGATTGATTTCTCAAGCTTACACACCCTATTGGGGTACTTAGCATCACAAAACCCTCTAGATGACTCATGTAAACATCCTCAACCAACTTTCCATTAAGGAAAGCGGTTTTGACATCTATATGCCAAATTTCATAGTCATGAAATGCAGTTATAGCCAACATAACCCTAATAGATTTAATCTTAGCCACTAGTGAGAAGGTCTCATCATAGTCAACCCCTGGGGTTTGAGTAAATCCCTTCGCAACCAGTCTAGCCTTGAAAGTGTGTACCTTTCCATCCATGTCGGTCTTCTTCTTGAAGATCCATTTACACCCAACTGTCTTACGACCTGGTACATTATCAACCAAATTCCAAACTTGGTTGTCATACATGGACTTGCTCTCGCTGTCCATTGCCTCTTTCCACTTGGCAGACTCAGGGCCCACCATGGCTTTTTTGTAGTTAGAAGGTTCATCCAAATTTACCAGTGTGCTATCACTGATATACATATCACCTGCTGTAGTTATATGGAAACCATACAATACAGGCGGAATGCTAATTTTACTATAACGCCTAAGAGGCAGTGACTCGTCAAGCGGTTCAACATGAATTTCTTCCTCAGGTTGAGTGCTAGTGTTAGAGGTTCCTTCATTGTTTTACTCATGAATTTTTTCAAGATCAATTGTACTCCCGCTGTCCTGTTTGCATATGAGCTCTCTCTCGCGAAAGACTCTTATTTGTGCTACGAAAACCACGTTTTCACTAGGTATGTAGAACAAGTATCCAAAGGACTTTTGTGGGTAGCCGACGAAAATACATCTCTCATTTTGAGGTTGAAGCTTGTCGTGAGTCACTCGTCTAACAAAAGATTCACAACCCCAAACCTTGATAAGTGCCAACGAGGGAACCTTCCTTGTCCACATCTTGTGAGGTGTTTTGGCAACTTTCTTTGTTGGGACAAGATTAATAATGTGGGCGGCAGTCTCTAAGGAATACCCCCAGAATGAAATTAGGAGTGAAGCTCGACTCATCATGGAACGAACCATGTCCAACAAGGTTCGATTACGCCTCTCAGCCACACCATTAAGTTGTGTTGTCCTAGGAGGTGTTAATTGTGAACCAATTCCACATTCCTTGAGATAGTCATGGAACTCGATACTAAGATGCTCACCACTTCTATCAGATCTGAGCATCTTGATCTTCCTGCCCAATTGATTCTCGACTTCATGTTTGATCTCTTTGAACTTTTCAAAGGTTTCTGACTTATGCTTGATTAAGTAGATATATCCATATCTGCTATAATCATCAGTGAAAGGCACATAGAATCGATTTGCATCCCTTGTGGTGGATCTGAAGGGCCCACACACATCTGTGTGTATGAGATCCAAAAATCCTTCACCTCTTTCACAAGAACCATTGAAAGGTGATTTAGTCATCTTTCCAAGAAAACAAGATTCGCATGTATCATCTGACCTTAAGTCAAATGATTCCAACACTCTATCATTTTGGAGTTGGTCAATGCGCTTCTTGTTGACATGTCCAAGACGACAATGCCATAAACATGCTTTTTCTAAACCATTAGACGAATCAATTTGCAACACACTATTACCTAAGTTGTCTACGACCATCACAGTTTCATACATGCCATCACAAGGTAATGGTTAAAAATAAAATACACCATTATTATAAGCATAAATAAAACCATTCTCATTATCAAAAGAATATCTAAAACCTTGTCTATATAAACCATGAAATGAAATGATGTTTCGTGTCATCTCTAACGAGTAGCAACAATTATTTAAATCTAAACGTAACCCACTACTAAGCACTAAAGAATAAACTCCAATCTTGGTAACAAGTGACGACCTCCTATTGCCCATAATCAGGTTCATCTTCCCATGCTGCACATCCTCACTTCTTTTTAGTCCCTGCAAGTCAGAACAAATGTGAAAACCACATCCTGTATCAAGGACCCAAGATTTTGAATGTGATGAGTTTTTAGATAGGATAGTGTAAATACTTGCCGAGGTTGGCTTAACCTTGCCATCTGTAGTGGTGAAGATTATGGTGGCATGTACGGAATTAGAAAGATCTAGTGAATCATCATGTAAAATCAAGAACACAAGGAGTAAATAAATCCGTGTAAGCTCATATTAGATCTAGAAAGGATATACAAAATGGGTTTGTACACAATTTCTCTCTCTAGTCTAACACTCCAAATGGTTCCTTACATAATGGGAGTCACTCACTTCCTATTTATAGGAAAGACTCAACCCATTTACACAAACAAAGGGGAAAGCCTAAAACACTACATCCAAGAGTGACTTTGCACCCTAACATTCTCCCCCTCAAAGTTAGGATTGGATGTCCGACTTTAATCTCCAACGAGCTAGCGCGATCAAGAGCAAACTCCCCCTCGAAGTAACACCGGTCTTCAAAATCCGCAAACGAATATCCGAGAAACCCGCTTCGAATACCCATCATTCTCCCCCTTTTTATAATAAAAAAAACGAATCACCAAAAATCTTGCACGGAAAAACAATCACGAAAAAGCCACAAAAAATTTATAATTTATGAAAATTTTTGACTTTTTGGGTGAAAGTTGCAAGATTTTTAAAAAACCGGGTAAAAATCGTCACTTTCTGAATTCTGCAGGGACCCGTTGCGCCCAAAACAGCCAAATATGCAAAACTCTCCCCGTTTTCCAAAGCTGGGTAGAAAGCGTCAATTTGCAAAAACTGCAGGGGCTTGAAATGCATTTTCTTCAATTTTCAGCAAAAACAGTCCTTTTTCGAAAATGGGTATGAACCGCCAAACATTCGAAGCCTCAGGGACTATTTTCGAAAATTCTGCCATTTGTGCTCCAAACATACGAAGAGTTGTCCCAAACATTCGAAACTTAAAAAAAATTTCAAATTTGGGTGAAAAGTGTCAAACATTCGAAACTTCAATTAATTGTTGAGGTTGCCAAATATTCGAAAGTTCAGGGGCTGAATTCGAAAATGCTGCTTTTTGATCAAAACATACGAAATTTGGATCATTCATACGAAGCCTTTTTCCATTTGTCAACCATTCGAAACTTGAGGGACTATATTCGAAAATTTTGCTTTTCCATTCCAAACATACGAAATTTTGCAACGCTTCGTACGAAAGCATCTCCTCTTCATACGAAAATTTTCCCAAATACACGAATTCGAAGCATTCGAAGCCTCTTAATGAACAATAACCTCTTAATCATCCAACCTTTGAATCGAATTATCTCACTTCGTACATTCAACCCAAAATCAAATTTTCGTTCTTACAGTTCATCGTTTTTCGTTCGTTTTCCAGTTCACCAAACTGATTTCACTTCTTTCGCTCCATTGACTTTAAAATCAAATTCACCATCAAAATCATTCTTCCCTGTAGACGCGAACGAACACACATACAACATACAGGCACGAAATCGACTCCAAATCATTCGAAATCAAAAATCAAAGTCATCAATCGAGTTCCCAAAACGACTTCACAGTCTTCGTTCTCATCAAACCATCTCTTTGAAATCAATCGACCACACCATTTACTATACTTGAGCTATTCGTTTCGATTCTCAAAGTCACGACCCCAAAATCCATACCTTCAATTCAATCGTTCTCCGATTTCAACACAGACATTCGAAATCAACCCTTGGAGCATCGACATCAAGTCTATCAACCTAGTCGATTCCAAATCAATATCAATATCCAACTTTCGAATTTTCGTTCTTTTGCAAACATCGATTTCCCAGTCGACTATCTGCAAACAACTTACAGTGAACTAAGGCTTCGTTCGTTTTCAAGAAATTGACCATACAGGAACAAAAATACTCGTACCCAGTTCATTTCGTTCATCACTCAAACAGCCAAAATCAGTTCTAACATCAAACAACATTCAAAATCGAATTTGTCAGCAACGCTGCCTTCGCTTCCTGTTCGTCATCATGAACATTGATACCTCCAGATTCGAAATTAAATTGAAATCTGATTAAATTTCGACTCTTTCAACCTTAAAACCCATTTCGTTTACTGAATTCATCCCAAAATCAACCGATCGAACTTTGACATCTTAATTCCAAATATCGTCTTCAATTCCTTAACTGCTAAACCCGATTTCGACTTTTCTTTGTTTGACTTTTCAAAATCGATTGCAAATAAACACGAAATCGATGAATCTATAAATGATTTTCAGATCAAAACATGTTAACACATCTATTCTAACCTTCCTTTAATTGTTCTTGATCAATTTTATCCAAATCAAAGGATTGATAGAAAATCACTTGATCACCATCGGTTCATTAACAGAAAAAATACCACCAATTCACAAGTCCAACTCAACAGCAAAGCTCATCGAATGATAGGGATGACAAAACGAAATCAAATCTTATGAGAACAAGTTGAACAAAATGTGAATCAAGAATAGGATGTTCAATCAGTAAAGCAGATGTCAACGGTGAACAATGAACAACGACAATTTTGAGTCAACACATATAAACACCTTTGGGCTCACACTTAAACAAAATTAGATGCAACGAAATGTGGGCTCAAAAGAAATTACTGATGAACAGTAAAAAAATAGAACTAGTTTTTCATTTTGATTTGATGAATAGTAAACGAAATTTAAGAATTGGTTTTGATTTTTGGAATTTTGATCTAAACAAAAATAATTGGATCTATCAAAGAGGTTGAAACGGATTTGATCCAATGAGGCAAATCGATCAAAAATGAAAAACACAAAGTATGAATCGAAATCATGGACGTTTTGGAATCCATTTGAGAATTTGAGATACCTTTTTGATGAATCGAGATCCATTTGCAACGAACGAATCAAATTTAGAAGATCTTGGTTCTTTTGTTGGAATGAGAAAATCTCCAATTTGAACATTGTACCACCCACTATGCGAGATGTACAACTCGTTCTTCGTGTTCTTCGTGTTCTTCAACGATCCAAGAACATCTTTAAAAGAACCACCTACACTTTTGGGTTTTGACTTCAAATTCAATGCAATACTTGTAGATTGTTGCTTTGGAACCCAAATTTGCTTCACGGATTTTGGCTTCACAACATTTGACAAATTTTGTGAGTAAACCCGCTTGTTTTTCCGATTAATCTTCTTATTCTTTTTCTTTCTCATCTTTTTTCATCTTGAAGACTTGATTTCATGAACAAACCCACTTTCCACAACTTCAACTTTATGAGTTTGAATCAAATCTTTTGGAGTTTGATATTTGTGAATTTCTTGGATCACCGGCTTCCGATAAGGAATCATTCCTTCAAACGAATCACAAGAACACAAAATATCATCGGTTTGAACTCCAATCGAGCAAAAAACTTTTTCATCTTGAGAATCAACTTGAACTCCTTTTTCTTGAACATCAAGAACATCAAGAACATGATGATCATCAAGAACATCTTCAACAAACATAAGAGCTTGAAGATCACTTGGATTTTCAACAAGAGAAATGTATCTTTTGTTATACAAATCTCTTTCTTCTCCTTCTTTTCGGTTATCGCTTGGAACTAACTTCATAATGAAAAGATCATACAAACATTCAATCTTCAAAAGTGGTTGAAATATCAATCTTCCATGATCATCCTTCAAACCTCCATAAGAAATCAAAGTTTCTTTTGAAATCAACCCATTTAACACCAATCCATAAAATTGATATTCGTTGACTTTGTATTTCAAATCTTTAACAATCACAACCCAAGAATCATACTCCAAACACACCATGATCACAAAAACTTGAAGATTTCTAGAGAGAGAAAGTGATTTTGAATGGATTTTCTAGAGAGAGAAAGCAAAAATCACTTGAATTCTAGTGAAGAAAATTGAATTATGAATAGAATCAAAGATGAATTCGATTTCTAGAATCCAAAAACTCTCTAAAATATGAAGATCAAAGATCAAAAAATGAATCACCAAATCAAGATTGCCATCATGGATCAATTCTTGATGAAATCAAGAACACCCGCTCTGATACCAATTGTAGTGGTGAAGATTATGATGGCATGTGCGGAATTAGAAAGATCTAGTGAATCATCATGTAAAATCAAGAACACAAGGAGTAAATAAATCCGTGTAAGCTCATATTAGATCTAGAAAGGATATACAAAATGGGTTTGTACACAATTTCTCTCTCTAGTCTAACACTCCAAATGGTTCCTTACATAATGAGAGTCACTCACTTCCTATTTATAGGAAAGACTCAACCCATTTACACAAACAAAGGGGAAAGCCTAAAACACTACATCCAAGAGTGACTTTGCACCCTAACACCATCCTTTACGTCTTGCAAGTACTTGGGGCAGCTTCATTTCCAATGCTCTTTGTCATGACAGTAAAAGAAAGTAGCCTCCTTAGGATCAGAGGCAGGAGGAGCATCATAACTGGCTTTTCCTTTGGATCCATTGCTTGAGGACCCAACTTGGGACTTTCCCTTCCAATTCTGTTTTGAGGGAGCTTTCCTCGTCTTCCTCTTTCCTTACCCAATAGCCAAGACGGGAGTAGCAGCAGTAGGAGTGGAGGCAATACTTTTTCCCTTTATTCCACTTTCAGCAGTTCTCAGCAAGCTTTGAAGTTGACTCAATGTGGTTTCCTCCTTGTTCAAATGATAAGTCATGATGAATTGATCATAACATCTAGGCAATGAGTGCAAGACTATGTCAATATCCAATTCCTCATCGAAGTTCACATTGAGTTTCAACAAACGATCCACATAACGTTGCAAGTGGGTCGTGACAGAATCTCTATCCTTCATTTTGCTGGTTATGAGGGATTTGACTATCTCGTATCTCTCTTGACGAGCTCGTTGATGGTACTTCTCCATCAAGTCCTTGTTCATCTCATACAGCCAGTCTTGTAAATATATAATGAATATGTTAATCTAGTCATAACTTCATTCCAACTATATTCTAAAAGTTAAGTAAACTTCATAAAAGCATAATAATCATTTTGGACAATTTTACCTTTTTTGTCCCATTTTTTACCAATTAGATTTTTTTTGCGAAAGTGTGCTTAAACTCTATGATATATAGTCCAAATATATTCCAATAATGTTTAAAGCGTGTGTAAATGTTCTTGGGACCCTACCTTGCCTAAATGTGATTTTATTGAGTTTTAGGATATCATTTGAGCAACTTTCTGACTTCAATATGTTTGTAAGTCAGTACTAATGCTTAGACATCAAATATTCTAAAAATAGATACTTTCCGTCAAATTACTACCAACATGTTCCCAATACTATATAATTAACGTTCCAAGTCTAGGTATATTTTCTAGTTTAGCTGTTCAGATTTTTTGTCATTTTAAGCCTTATAAAAATGACTCTTTTCTTGAACCAAACTTGTTTTTTTTTCTTTCTTAAATTTTTTATGATAAGGGATCATAGTTGTTAAGTTTTGGGTCATTTACCAAACTTTTATTTTTCGATCTTTTAAATGATACTTTATTTGGTATTTTACCAAATTATAGCATTTTGGCGAAACTTTAAGTATTCACTTACATTAACATTCTTCCATATATATTGACCATTTCGAAGTTCACTTGTTTTACTTTACATGTCCAAGTTTTTAATACTCTTTACATAAGTAAATAACCAATGATATTTGTAACGCCCTGATTCTCAAAGTATTGATTAATGGTTAAATTTTCATGATTTCAAGGTCTACTCGACGAGTTGGGTGCCCTGACTCGTCGAGTAGCATCGAGTTTGGGGCCACATGTTTAAGTGACCAACTCGCCGAGTCGGAAGAGTGACTTGACGAGTTGGAGCTGGAGGGTGGAACCCTAATTTCCAGGGTTTTGCACCCTATTTAAGGAATCATTAGCCTCCCTTAGTCCCTTGCAGCCTCTAGAGAGTCCAGCAAAACCCTATTTTGTGTGAGAGCTTCATTTGAGTGTGTTTTGAGCTTTGGAAGGTGGAACTTGTGAAGGGAACTTGAAGGTCAAGTAGCTAGCAACAAGGGACTTGTGTGGATCTACATAATCTATCTCAGTTAGCTTCATTTGAGGTATCAATTCATGATCTTGGCCTCATTCCTTTCTAGATCTCTTTGGATGAAGTTTAGGGCTTTTTTGGCTTTGTTATGAAGCTATTGTTGAGTATGAGCTGGATCTAAAGTTGCAACTTCAGATCTGAACCCTCCTTGGGATCTAGGTTCATAAAGTTTCTAGCCTTGTCATTTATGAAACCTTCCATTTGAGTTAGACCCCATTTCAAGTTTGGATTTGGCATTATGAGTATTTAGAGCCTTGCATGCACGTAAAGTTTGCAACTTTACGTGATAAGCATGCCTTGGGAAGTTGGATCTGCAATATGGAGCCTTGACATGGCTTAAAAAGCATATGTATGGATAAAGGACCGAAGGGAATCGGCGAGTGGCATGGCCGACTCAACGAGTCCGATGAAGATTTTCGTAGACTCGGCGAGTCAGTAGAGTGACTCGGCGAGTCCGATGAAGATTGCCTTGGGCTCGGTGTGTGAGACGAGTGACTCGGCGAGTTGGAAAGTTATGCAAGGAAGTCGGCGAGTAGCTGAGGGTACTCGACGAGTTGAGGTCAACATGGACTGTTAACCTTGGCAGTTGACTTTGACTTTGACCATGGGTTGACCAGTTGACTTCTGAGGGTATTTTGGTAAATTGGATATTTATAGCAAAGGACATTGGTAAATATAGGCGTGGGAGTTGGAGTTACATTTGGAGGAGTTTAACACTATCTTTCGAGCTACTTGCGAGGTGAGTTATCCTCACTGTATCAACAGGGTCTAAGGCACCAAGGCCGGCCCTTTATCGGATTTGTATCCGGGTATTTGCTTGATATGTTTATTGATCTGCTAGATCTGTATACTGGTAGTTAGGATGGTATTATGTTAGTGACCTGGTTTAGGTCGGAATCCTAGTATATAGGATGATGCTATGTTAGTGACCGGTTAGGTCGGTATCCTGGTTAGGATGTTGCTATGCTATACGATCTGCTAGATCGGTTTGTTGTCTATGGACAGTTATATGATTATCTGTTATATGTGCACATGGTTGTTTTATTGGGGTTGGGTTGAGGCGGGTCCTTCTTTATGTTGTAGGCCAACATACCTAGGGCGGACTGGATAGACTGCAGACCCGGGAGGGCACATAGTCAGGCCGAAGGCCCGGCGAGCGGTCCGAATAGGCTGAAGGCCCCGAGAGGGCGGTCCAGACGTGCCGAGGATCGAAGAGTGGGCCAGATAGACTGAAGGCCCGGAGCGGGAAGTCGAGTCAAACTGTAGACTCAGAGAGTGAACCAGGTGGACTAAAGGCCCGGTGAGGGCGGACCAATCACACTGTAGACTCGAGATGCATGGTTGTTCTGTGTTTGTTATATGATATGGTTATGGTATTTGTTGTGGTTGGTATTTTGGGGGTAACTCACTAAGCTTTCGGGCTTACAGTTTCAGTTTATTGTTTCAGGTTCAGCGGATGGCCGCGGGAAGGCGAAGGCGTGACCGTACACTTCCTCGATTTATGATTATGATTTCTGGGAACTCTGATGTTTAAACTATTTTGAAAACAAATTGTAATAACTAAATGGTTTTATATGATTTAAAAAGTTTTAAATTGGCTCGAATTTTATGGATGTTACAAGTCGGTATCAGAGCCTTGGTTTGAGTGAATTGGAGGAACATTCATGTGAATCCAGTCTCAAATCAAGGAAAAATTTTCAAAAGGACTTTAAATGGTTTTCAAAATAAGTAAAAGAGGATGCGAAGTGTACGATCAGCCAGAGCCAGTAAGTAGACCCCAAAATACCATACAGTTATTTGATATTATGATATGTTAAAACAACATGCTAGTACTAGGTTAGGGATCTTCAGGAATTTCATGATAGTATTGCTTGATTACATGATGCCTACTAGCCTAGGGTTTCCTTTATATGAGATTGACATCATTACTGTAGTTACTTGTGTATGTATCGCGACTATACATAATTAAGATCTTATAGCCCGAGAATGTTTGATTTGGCATTATGTTATGTTCTTATTGATTAGGGCTTAGGGTAGGATCAGATATTCGAAAGTCTATAAGGTCCAGCCTTATGTATGGCTAGCATACACTAGTGCTGCAGGGTTGGTGGAAGTTTCATGGATGTGTGGGTTGTGTGAGGCCGGGTGGCCAGTTATGAGATATTTTAGCATTCCTCTAGGAGTGAGGATTGAGCGCTCGCTGTGATTATGTATATTTTTAGGGTGTTGTGATGATACTTGAGACAAATATGGGTAGGTGTGGAAGGTAGTATGGGCCCATACTACTGAAAGCACAGGACCCATACGCGTAGCAAGGAAGTCATAACCCCTAGGGTTTAGTAGGGAGTTGGTTCCCAGTTATTTATGCGGATTGTCTGATATCTTCCTGTCATATTTTCAGTATGGTGGTTACGAGGTGTCTCGTGACTGGATCCGGATCGGGATCCGGATAGGGTGATCAGGAGGCCCCAGCGGCGCCTGAGATTATCGGCCAGGAGGAGCCAATGTTGACAGAGGATCGGGTCAGGGAGATCATCCGCGAGGAGGTGGTCGGGATTGTCCGGGGTCAGATTCCGGAGTTGTTTGGGACTATTAAGTCCGCTATGATGGAGTACTTTGATGACAGGTACGTAGCCCTTGCTGAGACGGCTGCCGCTGCAGCTACCGTGGCTGTAGCAGGGGCGGGAGGGGGAGGAGCCAGTCGCGGCTTCCAATACCGGGACTTCGATAATACGAAGACCCCCACTTTCGATGGGATTTAGGACCCTATCATAGCCATGAGGTGGTTGTCAGACATCGAGGGATGCTTTTTCACATGTTCCTGCCCGACTGACCAGAAGGTCACGTGTGTCCTGAACATGCCGAGGTCCGGGGCAAAGGACTGGTGGAGGTTGATGACGGGGTCTTATTCGGATGAGCAGAGAGCTGCAGTTTCTTGGGATCGGTTTAGGGAGATGTTTTTCTCCCGCTACATTCCACGAGTCGAGCGTGAGCGGCTAGCTCAGGAGTTCTTGGAATTGAGACAGGGTACGGAGTCGGTGACGGAGATCACCCGTATGTTCACTTAGAGGGCGATGTTCTGCCCGAAGTTTGCTTCCGAGCAGGCTCAGATGACGCGTTATCTGAGCATGCTCAAGACTGACATTAGACAGTTTGTTGCTACCCAACGATGTGATACGTTGTTGGACTTATAGGAGGCCGCTAGGCGCCATGAGCTGGATATTGAGTTACGGTTGCAAGAGCAAAGGCAGGCCTCGGTGCAGTAGCAGCTGTCGCCAAAGCGGTCCAAGACCAGTGATTCTAGGGTTGGAGGCCAGAGCGGCCGCACGTGTGAGAAGTGTGGGAAGGGTAACTTCGGAGTTTGTAGGTCCAGTGGTGTGTGCCGCAAGTGCGGAAAGGAGGGGCATTATTCAAGGGATTGTCGCCAGTTGGCCTCGGTTCAGGATATGAGGATTTGTTATCACTGCCATCAGGTTGGTCATGTGAAGACTAACTGTCCACAGCTTGTTGCAAGACCGGTGCAGGCTCCAGCGCCGGCTACTTTGAGGATTACTGGCGGGGGTTAGGGTGGAGCAGAGCCTCCGAGGGCTCAGGGACGTGCCTTCCAGCTTATAGCAGAGGAGGTCAGGGCAGCGCCAGATGCAGTTGCTGGTATGTTTCTATCTTTATCTTATTGTTTATGATTATATTGTGAATTTTTCCATCCCTTTCTGCATATGCATAGGAGAGTTTGAGGAATTTAGTATCAAGGGGTTGTAGACGGTTAGAATCCAGGGGTCTTGGTGATCAGAAGTTAGGATATAGGATCTCTGTTCCAGGACTAGTAGCTGGGAATCAGAGATGCAGAAGTGTTCAGCTGGGATTCAGATTTCTTTTGAAGTTCGGTTACGCCATGGCGGAAGAGTTATTCTGTAGAGGCTGTTCACTCTAGGTTAATCGATCCATAGTTAGGGATGATAATACCTAGTAGGGGCGGTTAAGCTGTGTTGGTTTCCCCGCCAGCAGGTAGTAGCTAGTGTCCCAAGTGGGGGAAAATTGGAAATTTTCAGATGGAGCATCAGTCATTGAGGGTTCTGTTAGGCTGGGGTTATAGTTCGTAGAATGGATCAGGAGTTCGAAGCCCCAAGTGGGTGAGAACAGGCTGCATAGGAGAGAGAGCACCAGGAGGGGGTGGCCCAGGGTGATGCTCAACAGTTAGAGCGGTCCGGATAGACTGATGGCCGGTGGAGCGTACCAGTCAGGCCGAAGCTCGAAGAACGGTCCAGACAGGCTGAAGGCCCAAAGAGGCGGTCCAGACATGCTGAAGGTTTTGAGAGTGGTCCAGATGGACTGAAGGCCTGGTGAGGCGGTCCAGTCATACTGAAGACTTTGTATGTGTTTATAGATCTATGTGCGGGTATTGAGTATGATGTTATGCTATAGCAATCAGCAGGTATGTCCCCAGGTATTGAGCATGTTGTTGGAGTAGGCTGAGGACTCCAGTGTATTTTTGGGTTTGATCGGAAGTTGTTATTAGAGATCGGATGGAGTACAGATAATCTTGGTGATCTCATTAGTTCGGAGTGCCTCAACGGATTAATCTTCTTAGACCGGGTAATACTCTAGTTGGGGACTGGGAAGTAGATCCGATTGGGTATTCGTCAGTCTTAGGAAGGCTTGGGATTAGAATACCCTGTCATTTAGGTTCTGGGAATCGGTTTAGATCTTTCTCTTGATCGTCTATGGCATTTGGATAGGGTTGAGGCGGTCCTGCTTTATGCGGTAGGTCAAGATACCCGGTGCGGGCCGACTGAAAGTCGTAGGCATGGAGGCCCAAGGGGAGTGGTAGGGTTCAGGTGGTAGGCCAACAAACCCTGAGAATTTCAACTCGATAGTTGAATTGATTAGACATGTTAGTATTCCAACCCGAAGGGGGGTGATATGGGTTAGATATGAGTGCCGTGCTGGTTGGCCGGTAGTGGTAGGTATGTTGATAATGGTTTGAGTTATTGTGTTGCGTTTTGGGCTGGTTTCATCTGTGAAAGAGCCATAGCGTGTCTGAAGTGAGGAGAAGATGGGTCGCTGAAGACCAGGTAGGAGATGAGGCTGACGTGGGTCATGTAACGTTCATTATGTTAACAGAAGTTGATGGTAGGACGTGGAAGGAAGTCCAGTCAGTCGGTTTTCTTTTCGGGAGACGCATGGGATTGCTGTTTGTGTGTGTGTTTTGGTTCAGTAATCGGTGAGGAGTCTGATGTTTCGGGTAGTGGGCAGACAAGTTGGGACCAGGCAGGTTTCAACTTCGTCTGAGAAACGTCATATGGTAGTAGGAAGAGTTGAAGTGGGTTTATGACTTGGGATTCATGTGTAGTAGTAGTTTTTTTGTATCGTTATGTTGTTCGTTGATGAGAGGAGCGTCGATTAGGCCCTTCGAGCGGCAGAGGAAAGTAGATATCTGCAGGACCGGAGTGATGGGCAACTGAAGTGACGATAGTAGTGTCGATCGGTCATCGGGAGCATTCCAGTCATAAGTTGAGGGCCGGAGAGGGCATACCAGACTCATGCTGTGGGATCGGAGGCAATCTAGACCTATGCTGAGGACCACGTAAGGGTATTCCAGTCATAGGCTGTGGGCATAGAGATTGTGTTGGTTATTTCTGTTGTAGGAGCGCGTTCAGATTGGATGTATTGTTGAAGATTCGGGGGAGTTGCACTCGGTTGTGACGAATCGAATGATGGTGGAAGAGACGCAAGGATAGATCCTTGGATCTCAAGTTATGAGTAGACCCCAGTTATGTTCATAGAGGTATTCTAATCTAGGGTATTCCATCCTGAGGATGACCGGACCCTATGATTGATTGGACCTGATATGTTTGGTATTCCAGCCCGAGGCTGATTAGGCCAGGCATGTGTGTTCGTGTTTTAGTGGATCGATTTGGAATGATATTTTTGGGACAAATATCTTGTCAGCACAAAAGGGGTTCGCTTAAGGAAGAGGGAAAGTTGGGTTTCCGATACTTTGGATTATCAGGATTTTGTCAAGTTGGCTAAGTGGCATGAAGGATAGACCTTATGAAAAGGTTCGGTTGGGATTCACATCACCTTTCACGTTTCTTAATTGCAAAAGTGAATCATGGATCAGGAGGCGGTAGTATCGTTGGATGACATTCAGGTCGATGACTGCCTGAATTATGTTGAGAGGCCTGTAGCCATTCTGGAGAGAAGGGTGAAGGTTCTACGGAACAAGGAGGTATCTTTGGTAAAGGTACAATGGGAGCACCAAAGAGGGTCCGAGTGGACGTGGAAGCCGGAGGCAGAGATGCGGGAGCACTATCCGAAGTTGTTCACCGCAGCAGACTTCGAGGACGAAGTCTAATTCAAGTGGGGGAGAATTGTAACGCCCCGATTCTCAATGTATTGATTAATGGTTAAATTTTCATGATTTCAAGGTCTACTCGACGATTTGGGTTCCCTGACTCGTCGAGTAGCAGCGGGTTTGGGGCCACGTGTTTAAGTGACGAACTCACCGAGTCGGAAGAGTGACTCGACGAGTTGGAGCTAGAGGGTGAAACCCTAATTTCCGGGGTTTTGCACCCTATTTAAGGAATCATTAGCCTCCCTTAGTCCCTTGCAGCCTCTAGAGAGTCCAGCAAAACCCTATTTCGCGTGAGAGCTTCATTTGAGTGTGTTTTGAGCTTTGGAAGGTGGAACTTGTGAAGGGAACTTGAAGGTCAAGTAGCTAGAAGCAAGGGACTTGTGTGGATCTAAAAAATCTATCTCAGTTAGCTTCATTTGAGGTATCAATTCATGATCTTGGCCTCATTCCTTTCTAGATCTCTTTGGATGAAGTTTAGGGCTTTTTTGGCTTGGTTATGAAGCTATTGCTGAGTATGAGCTGGATCTAAAGTTGCAACTTCAGATCTGAACCCTCCTTGGGATCTAGGTTCATAATGTTTCTAGCCTTGTCATGTATGAAACCTTCCATTTGACTTAGACCCCATTTCAAATATGGATTTGGCATTATGAGTCTTTAGAGCCTTGCATGCACGTAAAGTTTGCAACTTTACGTGATAAGCATGCCTTGGGAAGTTGGATATGCAGTATGGAGCCTTGACATGGCTTAAAAAGCATATGTATGGATAAAGGACCGAAGGGAATCGGCGAGTGGCATGGCCGACTCAGCGAGTCCGATGAAGATTTTCGTAGACTCGGCGAGTCAGTAGAGTGACTCGGCGAGTCCGATGAAGATTGCCTTGGGCTCGGCGTGTCATATGAGTGACTCGGCGAGTTGGCAAGTTATGCAAGGAAGTCGGCGAGTAGCTGAGGGTACTCGACGAGTTGAGGTCAACATGGACTGTTAACCTTGGCAGTTGACTTTGACTTTGACCATGGGTTGACCAGTTGACTTCTGAGGGTATTTTGGTAAATTGGATATTTATAGCAAATGACATTGGTGAATATAGGCGTGGGAGTTGGAGTTAAATTTGGAGGAGTTGGACACTATCTTCCAAGCTACTTGCGAGGTAAGTTATCCTTACTGTATCAACAGAGTCTAAGGCACCAAGGCCAGCCATTTATCAGATTTGTATCTGGGTATTTGCTTGATATGTTTATTGATCTGCTAGATCTGCATCCTGGTAGTTAGGATGGTATTATGTTAGTGTCCTGGTTTAGGTCGGAATCCTGGTATATAGGATGATGCTATGTTAGTGACCGGTTAGGTCGGTATCCTGGTTATGATGTTGCTATGTTATACTATCTGCTAGATCGGTTTGTTGTCTATGGACTGTTATGTGATTATCTGTTATATGTGCACATGGTTGTTTGATTGGGGTTGGGTTGAGGCAGGTCCTGCTTTGTGCTATAGGCCAACATACCCAGGACAGACCGGATAGACTGCAGACCCGGGAGGGCACATATTCAGGCCGAAGGCTCGGCGAGCGGTCCGGATAGGATGAAGGCCCCGAGAGGGTGGTCTAGATGTGTCGAGGCTTGGAGAGTGAGCCAGATAAACTGAAGGCCCGATGCGGGCGGTCTAGTCAGACTGTAGACTCAGAGAGTGGACCATGTGGACTGAAGGCCCGGTGAGGGCGGACGAGTCACACTGTAGACTCGAGATGCATGGTTGTTCTGTGTTTGTTATATGATATGGTTATGGTATTTGTTGTGGTTGGTATTTTGGGGGTAACTCATTAAGCTTTCGGGCTTACAGCTTTAGTTTATTGTTTCAGTTTCAGCAAATGACCGCGGGAAGGCGAAGGCGTGACCGTACACTTCCTCGATTTATGATTATGATTTCTGGGAACTCTGATGTTTAAACTATTTTGAAAACAAATTGTAATAACTGAATGGTTTTATATGATTTAAAAAGTTTTAAATTGGCTCGAATTTTATGGATGTTACAATATTTTACCTTTTTCATTCCTTTTTATTAAGTAATGGAATTTTCAATTCCATTCCAATTTCAACAAACATTAAAAACTTCAAGTTTCTTTTATTTATATGTAACATACATGTTTCTACACTAGATCTTTATACTTGGTAGTTAGTATTTAACCTGACAAATTTATCACTTTATATTCAACCTTTTCCATGGATTGGTACAATATACTTGCGGATACTCGAATTCATTTTCATTGCATAAACAAAAGCCAATAAGCATGCTTTCCCCATTTTCTTTTAGTTATGTATAAGCATGATCATGGTTAACAAATTCCCAAAACTTTGCCTAATCATATGGAATCATAATCAAGCATCATATTTTTATCATTAACACAAATCTTTAAACAAAACTAACATTCATTCCAATAATCCCAAGCAACTCCATATTTCCATAGCAATTTCAATAATGCATCAAGATGCTCCAAACCATTTCATATTTTACAAGTAACAATTACAACAAGTATAATGTAAAACCCAAATCTGTCCCCTTTCAAGGTATTCAAGCTTTTGTCATAAAATCAAGTTTCTAGTTTAAGCTACAAGTCACTACCACTTTCTTCATGCATAATATAGCTTCAAGTAATATCCAAATCTTTAACAAAAGCTTAAGGTTTACCTTCAATCTTTGTCTAATGGGAGGAAAATAAATATTGGATTAGGTGTATAAGCCCATAACTATAATTGGTATGTACTTGAATTGATAGTAGCATAGTTTTTTTAGGTTGCCTTCATACTAGCAACTAGACAGGATGACCTATTGAGGAAGAGGAAGAATTTATTATTTAATTAATAAATTGAAATGAAAAATAATATATTAATTAGAAATCATATTATTTATTTAATAGTTAACCAGAAATTAATTAGAATTAATTTTGAGATTAATTGAATTAATTAAAAGTGTAGGGGCTGTTTGACAATTTATTGATAGTTGAGGAAAGAAGCCCTAGAACCCTCCTACAGAGGCTTGGACGAAATCTTCTAGGAAAGCCCTAGAATTTTCGTCCAAGGGCTTGTGGATGGAAGGTTTAGGGTTTGCTTGGTCCTTAAGCAAAGCAATTAAGGTTTCCTACTTCTAACGCTAGCTTTGGCTCTAAGTCACCTCACTATATAAAGACCCATACCCCTGTTAATTTTCGGCGACTAGAAACCCTAGAGAGATATAGCTGAAAATTGAAGCTTCCTCCTCCCTCTCATATCTCATCCTCTTACTAAGTGTGTTTGTGATTCATTAGAGGTGTTACACTTATCATACTTGCTCTCAAGCTTCAAGATCTTCAAGGTTATTGGATTGTTATTACTACATAACAATCAAATGTATGTATCATAACTCTTTATTATGCGAATTTCGATTATTTATCATAGATCTAGGGTTTGCATGATGTTGTTCATATTGTATGTTCAATTAGAGAAGACATAGATCTTATTAGGGTTGCATGCACACATAGGATTGTATGTTATGTTAAAACCCATCAGTGGTATCAGAGAGTAGGTTTAGTTTTCTATTGAATTGATACTAATATGAACTTGAACCAGTAAAAGTTTTTCAGAATCTAATTTTTGTTCTGCCGCCACGACATGGTGTTCTTCACCACGACGTGGTGCCTGCGTTTTTTGCCTTTCCACGACGTGGTAAGCTGTCAGATGCAAAAAAATTTAGTTTTTGATATGTTTTAAAATTGATTAGGATAACTACCTTTTATAATATTGTTTAATTATATGAATCTAAATATTTTAAATTGTAATCTGATATCCTTATCTAAAATTGATAATTGGTTATATTTTTAATTTAATTAACTGGATATTAATTTTGAAATTTTAAAATATGACCTTAGTATTATTGAAAAGTTTAAAAATACACCCTTATATTATATGTAACATTTAAAGTCTAATGTAACTATATATATATATATATATATATATATATATATATATATATATATATATATATATATATATATATATATATATATATAAGACAATTCATTTGAACTGCTAGTACGCCTCATTATGAAGCCGATCTATTAGGGGGTATAAGGAAACTGCCTATAAAATGGTAGTTGAATGGGTGTCCACTCTCACCCATCGCTTTCTTGATTGGTGGAGGGTTGTTAGCCGAACGGGTTTGATAGGACACTTAATTCTCATTAATAAGTATAATGAAATTAATAAAGTAACTAAATGTTTTTTTTTTCATAAATTCCTAATCTTACTTACTTTAGGAAAAATGTGAAATTGATGCTATTCCTTGAAATTATGCATTGCACTTTATACAAGTCGTAGTGGAGCGTGCGTGGTTAACCGACACACTAATATGGAATAATAAAGGGCGGAAATGGGTGTCTCGTAAATTATCATAGATTGATGGAGCGCGTTTGGCTAACCGGCACATTGATTAGATGATAAATGACATCGAGAATACCAAGCTAATTTGCATTTTATTGACATCTTGTTTGTGATCCTCGGTATCCCAGACACAAATGGCAGAGCATAATCGATATTAAACATGCCATTGAATAGTTCAATGAATCTCAAAAGATCTAGGAATTTCATTTAAAACCTAATTCGTTTAAAATTTTGTTTTCATGGTGAAATTGGTAAATCATCATTTACCTACCTTCATATTTATTTCACAAATAGATTACGACATCCCTTTTCTGTGTTGTGAAAAATATCTAGTTGGATCCAAGCCTTTATATTTCATTTGGGTATTATATTGAGGAATCTTCTTATCTAACTAAAACTTGTCCTTCTTCTTTTTAAAGATGTTGACTCCCAATGATGCTTCTGGTTCCTCTTCCAACCACAACTCCTCCAACAACTTCTCACTCTTGAACATCTGCTCGAGGGTTAGCTTTGATGGCACTAATTACAATGATTGCATGTGAAACATTAAGATGGCTCTACGCTTCGAGGACAAAGAGTATGTGCTCGAAAAGGAACTCCTTGAGATTGATGAAACTAAAGCTACTCCTGAAGAACAAGCTGAGTATAGGAGACACTAAAATGATGCTACCAAAGTGGCATGCATCATGGTGGCTACTATGAATCCTGAGCTTATAAGGTTCTATGAGGATTACTGGCCATACGAGATGAACAAGGACTTGTTGGAGAAGTACCACCAACAAGCTCTTCAGGAAAAGTATGAAGTAGTAAAGTCCATCATCACCAGCAAAATGAAAGACGGAGAGTCTGTTAATAGCCACTTACAAAGAATGCAAAGATATGTGGAATGCCTGGTGAAGCTCAATGTGAAATTTGATGAGGAATCGACTATTACATAGTCTTACACTCATTCCCAGTTGTTATGATCATTTCATCATGACTTATCATTTGAACAACCAAAAGACCACATCGGATCTGTTGGATTAATGTCTAAGTCCATAACTATAATTGGTAAGACTTGACCCGACCCGGCATGGTCCATTTGAGTTGCATGGCATCGGGACAATTGGATAGACAAGATGAGGAAAAAGGATACTAGTGATTTATATTAATATATTATAAGTTCTAATATATTAATATATAATCATATTATTTAATTAGTATTGATCAAGAATTAATTTATAATTAATTAAGTGATCAAAAGTAACTAATTAAATATGGACTCTAAGATATATGTGTGTGATGGGCCAAGTTCATTTAGGTTGGGCTAAGCTTTCATGGATAGTCCATGAAGTGTTTAACCCATGGATCATATGAAATGAAAGGTCATGGGTATTAGGGTTTAACCCTAATCTCCACACTATATAAAGATGTCCTTGGTTGGTGAAATGGGCACTAGTGTGTGTACACAAAAGGGCAAGGCCGATTTCACTAGAGAGAACCAAAGTATCCTTATTCTCAAGGTTATTCCAAGTGTTCATGGTGTTGTGTGAACAATTTGAGGTGTCACACTTGGGGCACTAGGCACTCAAGCTTCATGAAGACAAGTTACATCAAAAAAAAGATATGTATTCTATCTATTTTATTACCCAAGTATATGATATTTGTATGCTAGTATAGGGTAATATCTTGGAAACTTCATATTTGCATGTATAATAGAGAAAACATAGATCCAAGGTATTTAGGGTTGTATGTGCACCATAGGATGTTGTAGTATACTAAAACCCAAAAGTGGTATCAGAGCCATGAGTTGTTTTCTGTTATATTCATGCAAATGTTTGATTTTCAAAGTTGAAAAAAAAAGAAAAAAAAAACATGAAGTTTGTCAAATTTTAAGATAATTACTTGTTTTGTGAAAAACTAATTATTTGTAAAATTTGAATCATTTGCTATATGAGTTGAATTAGGTCAAATTTAGTAAAAGGTAAAATGATATGATTATTTTATTAGTTTTAAAAGTTTGATCTAAATGTTTTAAGGAGTTACAAATTTTGTCATAAAATTTTGGAGCTCAAAAAGTTTTTTTTTAAGTTGTGATCTTATGTGTTTTGAAACCTCCATAAGTTATGGATATGAAAAGGTTTTAAAAAAAATTGATTCAAAGTTTTTATGGAGTTACAAAATTTGGTGTTAATGTTTTAAAGAATTCCATAACTTATTCTTAAGTTATGGAACATGAAAAGTTTCATCATAAAACAAGCATTTAACTCCATAAGTTATGGATTACCAAAAGTTATATGTTTCCTTGATTTATGAGTTAGTTTAGATTAATGAAAAAAAATTGTGTTTTAGTTGTTTTCAATCCTAATTAATCTAAAAGTTGTTCATAAAATGTGTTTTTTTTGTAACTTGTCCTCAAGTTATATGAAAAGTCACATTTATGAATCTTAAAAACTCATAAATATGCCTCAGGTTACAAAAAAATGAAGAGTCTTTTCTTATAAATAGTTTTTATGGCTCCATAACTTGGCCTCAAGTTATGGATGTCCAAGAGTCTCTTCATTAAAAGTTTTAAAGCTTTACTTAAAACTCATAAGTTATGAAAATCCAAGAGTTTTGAATAGTTTCAAAACTTTCCCTCAAGTTTTGGAATTTGAAAAGTTTTCTCTAATGAATACTTTAATTCCAAGTTAAGCCCTTAGAATTTTAAAAGTTAAAATTCAACCCTTATACTTTATAATATTATAAGTTAATAATATATATATATATATATATATATATATATATATATATATATATATATGTATAAGAGCAAGTCAGTCTTACCATTAGTAGGCCTCATTCACGAAGTCGGTCTATAAGGGGGGTATAAGGTTGTTGCCTATAAAATGGCAGCTTAATGGGTGTCCACTCTCACCCACCGCTTCCTTGACTGGTGGAGGGTCGTTAGCCGAACGGGTAGGACAAGGACTATAATTCTCCCTTCATTAAAAGTATTAATGATAAATACTAAGTAACTAAACCTTTTATTAATTCCCAATCTTAGTTACTTAGGAAAATGTGAATAAGGTGCTAATCCATGAAATTACATTTTGCACTCTGTTTAAACCGTTAGTGGAGCGTGTGTGGTTAACCGGCACACTAACCTGGATTTAACAAAGTAGGAAAAGGGTAACTTAATATTTATCATAGTATCGGTGGAGCTCGTGTGGTTAACCGGCACATCAATTGAGGGGTAAATATTAAGGGTACCAAGTATATTTGCATGGTTACTTCACACCTTGTTTTGTGATCCTCGGCATCCCAGTCACAAAACCTGAAGGGCACACTCGAGATTGAAACATGCCATTGAAAAGTTCAATGAATCTAAAAAGATCTAGGAGTTTCAAATCCAATTAAAACTTAATTATATTTCGTTTTTCATGGTGGAAATTGGTAAATCGTCATTTACCTACCTTCAACTATTTTATAACTCGGATTACGACATCCCTCTTCCAGTTATAAATAGGTTGTTGGATCCTAGCCTTAATATTTCATGTTGGGTGTTATATTAAGGACTTTAAATCAATTATCTTGGATATCTCCCAAAAGATGTCTAGCTCAGACATCTATGATCTTCCCAAATCTCTTGGAACTTTACTTCCTCCACCTCCTCCAATTATTCTTCCTAACCCACAAGTTCAAAGGTCACTTAATCCCTATTGGCAAGCAAGGTCTATGTGTGATCGCATCTTGGAGATGAAGTCACATATTGACAAGCCGGGAGAGTTGGGTGTCAAAGTCTTAAGAAGGTTGGATGTTCAATCACTTTCTAAGTCACTTAGTGAGTTCCTTTGGGACTACTATGAAACAGACTATGACATGACCCTTAATGATTGCGAAGTCCCATGTACCATTCCCAGTGAGTCCATATGTTTCTCTTGCCAAAGGAAGGGGCATTGATTGCGAAGCTTCCTATTTACCTGAAAGATCATAAGGTTGATCAAATCAAGAAGTTTGACTCTGCTTCAGGTAAAGTTCACTATCTAACTCTGTTAAGTTTCTATTCTGAGATTCTTATTACATGATGTGACTTGGTCACATGTTGATGTTTTAAGAATCAAAGAAAAGTGAAGAAACTTAAAGGAAGTATATGTTGATTCTGATCGCGAAGATGCTTTTTGATCGCATGGTTCGGTGATCAGAATTTTGAGCTGTTACTTAGGAGTTATGATATATTGTTTAGGAATAAATAACAACAAGTTTTTCATATGCATTTGCATTGCAAGGATAAGTTTTTTTGGAAGTTTTAAAATAAAAAAAAACAGTTTTGATTTATTTATTTTAAGTATCCTTACAATGGCATTTGTGAAAAATTGTTGTTTACATGTTTCCATTGATAGCAATATTGGAAAATGGATTTGATTCTTTCATTTGTGGCAGTGTCTAAATTTACCAAATAAGGAAAGTTTCTCATCACCCAAGTTTCAATTGGACCGAAACTTGGAATCATGCAAGTTGTATAGTATGATGAATGAGAACTTTCAGCTTTCGAAAATTAAGACTAATTCCTTGTTCACATGTATATGTGAGTCAAGTAAATGACTAAAGGGATCGAGTACACATTCTTGTGCAGTGGTCAAGTCCACCACAAAGATCGATAAGACTATTCGTCATGATTTACTAAAGTTTAGTCAATATGGTTATAACTACAGGCTTAAGTGTAATTCTGAAGCATTGGAAAAGTCTCGATGTATGTCAGAACGAATGAGAAGTATCAAATTAGGCAGAAAGATAAAAGTTTCTCAAATCTGAAAAGATGGGAGAGTACTTTAGTATCATGTTTTGTGATCATCTTAATGATTTAAGAACCACATCACAATTGGTCTTCTAAGGACATCTTAGTGCATTCTTATGACTAAGAAGAGGAGTCATGAATTGTTGAAATGGTTAAATCAAGAAGATGAGTCATACTTCGTTTCAAAACAAGTCTTAGAGTCATACTCCAAGACTATAAGTTGAGTGACATATCTTAAAGAAAGGTTTATAACACTTGTCAAATGTAAGAGTAAAAGTGTCCTACTCTTGTACATTTGAAGTTGGTAAGTTGTGATGTTTTGGATTAAACAAAGACCAACTAAGGCCAATTGTGTGAAATGTTTGTCTTGATAAAGAATCCGCACTATCCCTTGAATATTTGACAAGAGAGTCTTATATGTCAAGAGGACAGTGGGAGTCTTAAAGGTCTTGAAAGTTTCAAGAACTAATCAAGAGTAAAACCTGAGGTTCTTCACTTGCACGCGACTTGAGGTTTATAACCTATCGTGTTGACATACTTCTATTTTTGTGCCCATTCCAGTTAAAGTTGGTTTTGCATATGAGTTCTTAGAGTTCTCAATAGGTTGCATAACAACTTGGAAGCAATGGCAGGCCCTTGTACTGCCAGGTGGCAATAAATTAAGATTTAGTTCAGTCCATATGAGTTTGGATTTGTCACTAACCTTGTCTTGTGATTATGGTTTTGACAGATTCACATGGATAAGAACACATACACCATAAAATCTAAGGGTCATAAGGTTTCTCTCCGATTCATGAAAATGATGGTGAGGAAACACTTCCACCAAGTAGATTTGAAGCAGATGGCAAAAGGTCTAAACAATCGAGACTATGATTACGACATCCCTTTTCATAGTTCTGAAATTGTTTAGACACACATGCATGCTATCTAAGGAAAGGTGTATGATTTTGATAAAGTTTTATCAAAGCATCTCGTATCAGAAATCTAAACTTTGGTAAGAAAGTCAATAAAGTATTGATTTCTAGAAGTCCAGCTGATTTCTGAGTACATGTCAAAGCTAGTGGGAGCATAAGTGTTATGCTAATAATCATCATGTTAGTGGGAGCATGATAATTATTGTTAGTGTTGCAAGTTAGCAATGTTAATTATAGAAAACAAAAGTTTCAATTCGTGAGGCTGCAGGGATTGAAAAAGTTGTTTTGCTATAATTAAGGGAGAGGATATACTTCATTTCAGTTCTAAAGGCTTAGATTGAGACCTTAATCATCTTTAGTCAAGAATATATATATGAATTTCATGTTGGATTGGTTCAACTTAAGGAAATTCTATATATTGCGTTCTCAAAATTCGATTATGATTACGACATCCCTCTTCATAGTCAAATTTTGAAAACATGGCAAATAAAAATATTGTAGCAAAAGACTGGTCTAGAATCATGTCTTTATGTGAGACATCATGAATCGTGTACCATTTGCTTTGGGTACATGATCGATTGCATGTCCTATAATATTTTTCATTTCTAAATTTTTCCAAATGCCCAGAGAAATTAAGAAGGGAAAAGGTCTAGAATTGGATATGACTAAAATGATTAAGCAATTGTCGAGGACAATCTGAGTTTTACCAAAGATTGGTTGCCCAGGGACAGTTGGAAGTATAGTGCTAATTTTGGAAGGACCATATTGACATATTATGAAAAGAGCCATCTCTTGTTCAGAAGTGATAGTCAAAATGAGAATATGGAGTTGTCTCCATAGGTGGAAGTTATCTGTGTAAGATTAGAAAACTTAATGCAAGAAGCATGTCCAAAGCACTGTACTTTGAATATGAGACTTAGTTTCCATGGAGTTGATCTCCATTGGAATACCTTATAATGACTGTTGACAAGTCTTTGTGACTTTGTACATATTCATTACAGGAGGGCCAGTGCATATAAGTTTAAAATCTAAACAAATTTCGATAAATGATAGGAATTTGAAATTCTCTCATTTTTCGATAAGGATTTGGGAGTGTGAAATTAGAATCATTGAAATTATGTTCAATTGGTTTATTTCACAAAGTAAGGATCATAGACAAACATAGAGTGCATACTTGGTGTATGGCAAAGCTATTGTTTAGAAAAACATAGTGTACATGCTTGGAGCATGGGACAACTAGTGTTTTTAATTCAGGTATAAAGTTGATAAAACCGAAACAATGAAATAATGAGTAATCAGTATGGTGATAAATAAAAGTGGTATATTTATATTCATAGGGTTTGATACCATATTTGATTCATTTATTCTTGTGTTTCATTTTGCATGTTTTGACTTCCAGAATAAACTAGGACATTCTTCCTGAATGACTAAGTTATTCAAACTATCCACAGTCGGTCATATGTTGGAAGTAGATATGAATCAAGACTGTCATGGGTTGGCTTGTAGAGGTCTAAGATGTTGGACAAAGCGGTGCTACAACACTCATGAGTGCTCATAAGTTCTGAGTATTGGATTCAACCCACGCTCATTTGAATCACTTCATGGATTTTATCACGAGTGATCATGAGACGATAATATCTTATATTATTAAAACCTAGAGATATGAGTTGTTACTATGAGCTGGTTATACATTGATTGCACGAAAACGCATTGGTAACTCGATGTTATAAAACGTGCCTTTGTGTATGATTCAACAAGTAGTAGAACAAGCCATATGAGTCGAAGTTTATCCATTCCTTTTACCTTCGGGATAAAAGCGATATATGTGGGCCCCTCGATGATTTAGCGATGACACATGTGAGTGCTTGGCCAAGCCAGGACTGATTTGATTTGTTCAATCAGTCAGTCATCATAAATCGGAAATCGGGAAACAACAAATGGACAGAGAGAATGATTGATAATCCATGTCTTAGTCCATATGATATCTAGAATGGAGGAATATATGATCCCTTATCTAATGGACAAGTCATTGACAAAGGTCAGAGTTCATCGGCAAGGTCAGAGTTCGACAGAAGCTTTTGAGAGCTACGATTGCTAGTCGGGGTTTGAAGTCATACTCAATAATAGTTTTAGGCTTATCCAAGTGGGAGACTGTTGGATTAATGTCTAAGTCCATAACTATAATTGATAAGACTTGACCCGACCCGGCATGGTCCATTTGGGTTGCATGGCATCGGGACAATTGGATAGACAAGATGAGGAAAAAGGATACTAGTGATTTATATTAATATATTATAAGTTCTAATATATTAATATATAATCATATTATTTAATTAGTATTGATCAAGAATTAATTTATAATTAATTAAGTGATCAAAAGGAACTAATTAAATATGGACTCTAAGATATATGTGTGTGATGGGCCAAGTTCATTTAGGTTGGGCTAAGCTTTCATGGATAGTCCATGGAGTGTTTAACCCATGGATCATATGAAATGAAAGGTCATGGGTATGAGGGTTTAACCCTAATCTCCACACTATATAAAGATGTCCTTGGTTGGTGAAATGGGCACTAGTGTGTGTACACAAAAGGGCAAGGCCAATTTCACTAGAGAGAACCAAAGTATCCTTATTCTCAAGGTTATTCCAAGTGTTCATGGTGTTGTGTGAACCGTTTGAGGTGTCACACTTGGGGCACTAGGCACTCAAGCTTCATGAAGACAAGTTACATAAAAAAAAAGGTATGTATTCTATCTATTTTATTACCCAAGTATATGATATTTGTATGCTAGTATAGGGTAATATCTTGGAAACTTCATATTTGCATGTATAATAGAGAAAATATAGATCCAAGGTATTTAGGGTTGTATGTGCACCATAGGATGTTGTAGTATACTAAAACCCAACAGGATCAACTTCAGAACCTGCTGCAAACTACTGAAAGTGGAATGATGGGAAAAGGTGTTGCCTCCACTCCTACTACTACTATTACTGTCTTCGCCATAGGGCAAGGAAATGGGAAGAAGAGTAAAGGTCCTCCTAAGCAGAATTGGAAGGGAAAGTCTCAAACTGGGTCCTCAAGTAATGCATCCAAAGGAAAGAAAAATTCTGAAGCTCTCCCCCCTCCCCCGCTTTTGATCCTAAGGAGGCTACTTGTATCTACTTCCATGAGAAAGGGAATTGGAAACAAAGTTTCCCCAAATACTTGCAAGACATAAAGGATGGCAAGTTGAAGCCAACCTCGACAGGTATTTACACTATCTTATCTAAAAACTCATCATATTTTCATTCTTGGGGCCTTGATACAGATGTGGTTTTCATATTTGTTCTGATTTTCATGGGCTAAAAAGAAGTGAGGTTGTGAAGCATGGGAGAATGAACCTAGTCATGGGTAATAGGATATTGTCACCTGTTATAAAGATTGGTGTTTATTCTTTAGTGCGTAGAAGTGGGTTACGTTTAGCTTTGAACAATTGTTGCTACTCGTCAGAGATGACTAGAAACATCATTTCATTCATGCTTTATATAGACAAGGTTTTAGATATTCTTTTGATAATGAGAATGGATCTATCTATGCTTATAAAAATGGTGTATTTTATTTTGAAGCATTACCTTGTGATGGTGTGTGTAACGTCCCGATTCTCAGGTATTATTTAAATAAGAATTATTGGATGAAGCTCTACTCGACGAGTCGGTCGACCTACTCGTCGAGTAGCAGCGGGGTGGGATCGCGTGTTAAGTGGCCTACTCGACGAGTCCACTTTGGGACTCGGCGAGTAGGAGCTGGCAGATGAAACCCTAAATCCCGAGGTTTGCACCCCTATTTAAAGGAGCCTCAGCCTCCTTTGGCCTCTTTGCAGTCCTTGAGAGCTCTTAAAACCCTAGTACGTGTGTGTGTGTGCCCTTTGTGTGATTGAAGCTTGAAAAGAGGATCTTTGGAGGAAGAAGGCTTGGAGGAGAAGGAGATTGGAGCGAGTGGAGTGTGGGAATCAGCTCTTATCTCAGTTATCATCTTCTGGAGGTAACCAAATAGCCTTTTCCTTGTAAATCTCTTCTATTGGTTGAGTTCTAGGGTTTTTGGTGGGATGTTAAGTTGGAAAGATGAGCTATGGGCTAGATCTGAAGTTGTAACCTCAGATCTGGACCCTCCTTGGGTTTTAGAATCATAAAGTTGTTGTATTGGTTGTGATTGAGGTCCCTCTTGGACTTGAAGCTCCATTAAGAACTTAAAATGGACATTTAGAGCCTTTATAGCCATGCATGCACGTAAAGTTTGCAACTTTACGTGATAAGTATGCCCTAGAAGCTTGGATCTGTGATTTGGAACCGCTGCATGGCTCAAAACAAGTCTGTACGGAAAGAGGACTGAATGGACTCGGCGAGTCGCAATGTTTACTCGGCGAGTCACATGAAGATAGTCGTGAACTCGACGAGTTGGACGAACAACTCGGCGAGTCCGATGAAGATCACCATAAGACTCGACGAGTTGAAGAACAACTCGGCGAGTCGGATGAGTTTTCCCTAGGATATGTATGCGTGTGTGCCCGTCGAGTGGCAAGGAGGGAAATCGACGGGTGGCCTTAGAGTTTTAACGGGAATCGAAGGAACTCGACGAGTCACCCCGATGACTCGGCGAGTGGAATGTGCTTCGAGGAACTCGGCGAGTAGCCAAGGGTACTCGGCGAGTTGGGGGTCAACATGGACTGTTGACCTTAACCGAAGACTTTGACTTTGACCAGGGGTTGACTGGTAGGTTATGGAGTACCTTATAGATTTAAGGACTTATGAGTATTTTGTACTATGATCATAGGTGGTGGAGCCTGTGTCAAGTGATCCGAGAATTGGAGTTTACCTTTCGAGTCGGCATCTACGAGGTGAGTTATCCTCACTATATCTGCGAGCCTGTGTCAAGTGATCCGAGAATTGTCGTCTTGGACATGTCAACAAGAAAGGCATTGCCCAACTCCAAAAGGATGGAGTGTTGGAATCATTTGACTTAAGGTCAGATGATACATGTGAGTCTTGTTTGCTTGGAAAGATGAGTAAATCGTCTTTCACTGGTTCTTGTGAAATAGGTGAAGGATTGTTGGATCTCATACACACAGATGTGTGTGGGCCCTCAGATCCACCGCAAGGGATGCAAATCGATTCTATGTGACTTTCACTGATGATTTATAGCAGATATGGATATATCTACTTAATCAAGCATAAGTCAAAAACTTTTGAAAAGTTCAAAGAGTGCAAACAAGAAGTTGAGAATCAATTGGGTAGTATGATCAAGATGCTCAGATCTGATAGAGGTGGTGAGTATCTTAGTATCGATTTCCACGACTACCTCAAGGAATATGGAATAGTTTCACAATTGACACCTCCGAGGACACCACAACTTAATAGTGTGGCTGATAGGCGTAATTGAACCTTGTTGGACATGGTTCGTTCCATGAAGAGTCGAGCTTCACTTCCAATCTCATTTTGGGGGTATGCCTTAGAGACTGCCGCCTACATTCTTAATCTTGTCCCAACAAAGAAGGTTGCCAAAACACCTCACGAGATGTGGACAGGGAAGGTTCCCTCGTTGGTACATATAAAGGTTTGGGGTTGTGAAGCTTTCGTTAGACGAGAGACTCACGACAAGCTTGAACCTCTAAGTGAGAGATGTATTTTCATCGGCTACCCACAAAAATATTTTGGATATTTATTCTACAGACCTAGTGAAAACATGGTCTTCATAGCACGAAGGGGAATCTTTTGCAAGAGAGAGCTCATATTCAAAGAAGACAGTGGAAGTATAA
This sequence comes from Lactuca virosa, assembly GCF_052849685.1. Taxonomy (NCBI): domain Eukaryota; kingdom Viridiplantae; phylum Streptophyta; class Magnoliopsida; order Asterales; family Asteraceae; genus Lactuca; species Lactuca virosa. Next base: position 343,312,938 of record NC_136430.1, on the reverse strand, counting down.
TTGATCTTGAAGAAATTCAAGAGTCAAATAATGAAGGAACCTTTGAACCTACTATGGCTCAACCTAAGGAAAAAATTCCAGTTGAACCAATTGACGAGTTGTTACCTCTTAGACGTTCCAATAGAGTTAGAATTTTGGGATTAGGTGTCTAAGCCCATAACTATATTTTGTATGCACTTGACCCGATTATGAGCATGGTCCTTTTGGGTTGCCTTCACTAGAGCAACTTGACTGGATGATTAGTGGAGAGAGAGGATAATATGGTTTATTAATATATTATAAGAATAATATATTAAAAGAGAAATCATATTAGTTAATTAATATTGGTCAAAAATTAATTAAGAATTAATTTTGTGATCAAAATATATTAATTGAACTTAGGGGACTGGAATTGCAATTATAAGATAATTGGATTTTGGGCTGTGGATCCCTATGGATCAAAGGGGTGGACGAAATTAGGGTGGAAGCCCCCCTTGAATTCATCCAAGGCCTTATTCCAGAAGGTTCCATTGGACTGCTTAAGGCCTAAGCTATCCAATTAGGGTTTTGACTGAAACCCTAGCAGCACACCTGTAAAAGGAACCCTAGGGCATCCTAAATCAGCTACCCTTAATCCCTAGAGTTCTTAGAGCCGATTTTGTGCCTCCATCTCCTCTCTCCAATATCATTCTTCTTGCTTTGGTGTTTGTAATCCATTAGCGGTATTACATTTTTGATACTAAGCTCTTGAAGGTTGTAGATTCTTGCTACTATTGAAAGGTATTCATCTAAACCGATTTTGTTATAGATTTCGATTTTCATATGCTAGAATTAGGGTTTATAAGCTTTGGATAATTGCATGTACAATTAGATAAACTTAGATCCAAAGTTTTAGGGTTTTGCATGTGCACCATAGGATTGATGATTTGCTCAAAACCCATCAGTGGTATTAGAGCCTAGGATATTCGTTCTAATGTATTTGATGCAAAAATTTATTGTTCATAGCTGTTAAACTCATTTTCTGTTTACTGCCCAACTCACGATGTGACTCACTGAAGTTCACGACGTGAGTTTAGTAAATCTGCTGAACTCGTCGAGTCCAGATGGCTACTCGGCGAGTCGGAGAGTCAGATGGCAGACAACTCGGGATTTTGACCTATTTTGGCTTGCGATAATTACCAAAACGTTTTTTGATTAATAAAATCCTATTTTCATTAATATGTTGTGATTATCCTTGTCAAAATAAAAGATAATTGTCAATTAATTGGATAATCATTGCCTTATGTGATAAACTTTAATTATTTGAATTATTTGATTGAATTATCTTGCCATGAAATTGGATTAGGTCAAATTTATATAATCACTAATTAATTGTTTAATTAAATTATTTGTAATTTGATCTAGATAGTTTTGAAAAGTTTCAAAACTTGCCCTCAAGTTTTGGAATTTAAATTTTTGATTAAAAGTTTAAAATATTCAAATTCTAGACCCTAGAATTTTACAAGTTTAAAATTCAACCCTTATACTATTATAATGTTATAAGATTAATTATTATATATATCTATAAGATTAAGCTACTCTTACCGTTAGTAGGCCTCATTCACGCAGCCGATCTATAAGGGGGATATAAGGTTGTTGCCTATAAAATGGCAGTTTAATGGGTGTCCACTCTCACCCATCGCTTCCTTGATTGGTGGAGGGTCGTTAGCCGAACGGGTAGGATAGGGAAACTAATTCCTCATTATAAGTATAATGATTAATAAAGTAACTAAATGTTTTTACAAAATTCCCAGTCTTAGTTACTTTAGGTAAAATGTGAAATTGTATGCTATTCCATGAAATTGCACTTTGCACCTTCCCAAGTCGTTAGTAGAGCGTGCGTGGCTAACCGGCATAGTAATTTGGAACTAGCTTGGGTGGCAAAGGGTGGCTCGATGTTTTTCATAGACTAATGGAGTGTGTGTGGTTAACCGACACATTGGTTAGGTGGTAAATGACATTGAGAGTACCAAGCACATTTACATGGTTATTCACACCTTGTTTGTGATCATCGGTATCCCAGTCACAAACTTGAAGGGCATAATCGAGATTTAAACATGCCATTGAAAAGTTCAATGAATATCAAAAGAATCTAGGAATTTCAATTCATTTAAAACTTAAAGTGTGTTTCGTTTTTCATGGTGGAAATTGGTAAATCGTCATTTACCTACCTTCAAATTATTTGCAATTAGATTATGGAATCCCTCTTCTGAATTGTTAATAATGTTGTTGGGTCCTAGCCCTAATTTCTCATTTGGGTGTTTAATTGGGGATTCATATCTACTAAAAACTTTGTCTCTTTTCTTTTTCAGATGTCTAATCAGAACAACAATGCTTCAGGCTCTAACACTTCTGGCTCATTCTCTCCCATGAATCTTTTTGGGAGAGTGATCTTTAATGGCACCAACTTTAACAACTGGATTCGTAACATACGAATGGTGACCAGATACGAGGACAAATGTACTCGATAAGGAGCTCAAGGAGATTAACGTTAACACTGCCACTACTGAAGAGATAGTTTCCTATAAGGAACATGAAAGGGATGGAACGAAAGTTCATTGCATCATGCTAGCTACTATGAATGCCAAACTCCAGTCGTCCTATGAGGACTACTATCCCTATGAGATGCACCAGGACTTGATGGAAAGATACCATCAAAGTGCCAGGCAAGAGAGGTATGAGATCACCGCCTCGATCATCACTACCAAGATGAAGTATGGAGAGTCCATCACGGCCCACTTGCAGAAGATGCAAAGATATGTGGACCGCTTGTTGAAATTAAATGTCAACGTCGATGAGGAGTTGGCGATTGATATCATTCTCCACTCCTTACCTCATTGCTACGACCAGTTTTGTATGACCTATCACATGAAAAAATAGGAGGTCACACTCAGCAAGCTTCAAGGTCTCTTTCGAACTACTGAGAGCATTTTAAAAGGAAAATATGTTGCATCAACTCCTACTACTGCTGCTGCTCCTGTCCTGGCTATTGGGCAAGGTAAAGGGAAGAAGAGGAAGGCTCCTTCTAAGAGCTTCAAGTGCAATCCCCATGATGGATCCTCTTCTAATGGAACCAAAGCTGGTTCTGCTGCCCCCTCCACCAACCCTAAAGAAGCAGAGTGCTTCTACTTCTACGAGAAAGGGCATTGGAAGAGAAGCTGCCTGAAGTACTTGCAGGATATCAAGGATGGGAAGAGAAAGCCCACCTTTGTAGGTATTTATAGTATACAATCTAATAATGTTGGATAAGGTGTCTAAGTCCATAACTTATTTGGTATATACTTGACCCGATCCGGCATGGTCCATTTGGGTTGCACTTCACCCAAACTGTTTATGGATAATTTTATGAGAATTGTATACTTACGATTTATTAATATATTATAAGTTATAATATATTAATATAAAGTCATGTTATTTAATTAGTTTTAATCTTGAATTAATTATGAATTAATTTAGTGATTAAAAGGAAGACTAATTAAATCATGGGCTATTATATTTATATGGTGTGGGCTAATACTCATTTGTTAATGGGCTAAGCTTATATGGAAGTCCATGGATGATCCATGGAGCTTTTAACCCATGGATCCTTGGAAAGGAAAAGACATGGGTTATTAGGGTTTCACCCTAACCATGCATACTATATAAACAAGCTCATGTTGCATGAAATAACACCCTAGTGTGTGTGTAATAGTGGTGGCCGATTTCTAAGTGTTAGTATACTCTCTCATACATTTTCCAAGTTTGTGGTGATTTGTGATTTCCATTTGAGGCATTCACATTATTGGTGCTTGGCTCTCAAACTCCAAGGAATCAACAATCAACAAAAGGTATGTAATTCATCTAGTCCTTTTATGTTTAAAAGTACCCCATGCCATGCTAGATAGGTTATAAACCTTGGAAAATAATATTTTGCATGTACCTTAGACAAACATAGATCCAAGGTTTATTAGGGTTGCATGTACACTTAGGAAGTGTTAGAATGCCCAAAACCCAACAGTGGTATCAGAGCCTAGGCTTGTTTGTTTGATACTTGATGCAAAATAGTGATAAAAAGTCGATTTTTGCTGTCTGACTGATGAACTCGCCGAGTCCATGGGGGGACTCGCCGAGTTCATGTGTAAACTCATCCTACTCGCCGAGTAGGTTCGTGCACTCGGCGAGTAGGAGCCTCAGAATGCAGATTTTCGACTTTTGCTGCTGGAAATGGACTAGAAACATTACCCTAAACTGTTTTGGTGTTTTAAAACTTGTTTTAGTTGGTGTAATGGTAGTTCTAATCCATTTACAATAGCTTATATCAAAATTTCATGCTTTGTATGTGTTCATATAATTCTTGAAACTTTGATGATCATGTTCATGTTCTTATGAATTTAGAAGATGATAGGAATTATTTGCTGAATTGTTTAGGATTAATTCTTGATCATTTATGTGTTTTAATGGAGTCCATAATTTGTCCTCAAGTTATGGATATCCAAAGGTCACTTCTTTTAAACACACACTTAAAACACATATTTTTATGAACCTTTAATTCATAAGTTATGAAATGAAAAGTTTTGGATAGTTACAAAACTTGCCCTCAAGTTTTGGAATTTGTAAAGTTTCACACACTTTAATAAACTTTAATTCCAAACCCTTAGAGTTTTAAAAGTTAAAATTCAACCCTTATACTATTTATAACATTAATGGTTAATTATTATATATATGTATAAGATCAAGTCGTTTTACCGTTAGTAGGCCTTATTCACGAAGCCGGTCTATAAGGGGGGTATAAGGTTGTTGCCTATAAAATGGCAACTTAATGGGTGTCCATTCTCACCCACCGCTTCCTTGATCGGTGGAGGGTCGTTAGCCGAACGGGTAGGACAATGACTTTAAATTCTCATTAAAAGTATAATGAATATTATAAAGTAACTAAACCTTTTATAAATTCCCAATCTTAGTTACTTTAGGAAAATGTGAATATGATGCTAACCCATGAAATTCACACTTTGTACCTTACCAAGTCGTTGGTGGAGCGTGTGTGGTTAACCGCCACACTAACTTGGACTAGTAAGGATCACGAAGGGTGACTTAATGTTTATCATAGATCGGTGGAGCGTGTGTGGTTAACCGGCACATCGATTAGGTGATAATATTAAGGGTACCAAGTGAGTTTGCATGGTTATTCACACCTTGTTTTGTGATCCTCGGCATCCCAGTCACAAAACCTGAAGGGCACAATCGGGATTGAAACATGCCATTGAAAAGTTCAATGAATCTCAAAAGATCTAGGAGTTTCAAATCCAATTAAAACCTAATAAATTATTTCGTTTTTCATGGTGGAAATTGGTGAATCGTCATTCACCTACCTTTAAATATTTTATAGCTTGGATTACGGCATCCCTCTTCCAAGTTATAAAATATTGTGTTGGGTCCTAGCCTTAATATTTCATATTGGGTGTTATATTAAGGACTTGAATCAACTAACTTGATTTTCTCCCATTGTAGATGTCTGGTTCAGACAACTATGATCTTCCCAAATCGCTTGAAACAAGCTTTCCTCTTGAAGATGATGTCCCTCAACATCATGCTTCACTCCCCCCACCTCCTCCATTTATTCTCCCTGACCCACAAGCCCGAAGACTTGAAAGGTTCAAGATCACTCAAGCTCTACTAGAAATGAAACATAAAGATGGACGACCTGTGTGCACTCATGTCTTAGGAATGAAGTCACACATAGACAGGTTGAGAATGTTGGGTGCTGTTATTTCAAGGAAGTTCGCTGTTGACTGGGTTCTTCAGTCACTTCCTGAGTCATATAGTGAGTTTATTAAAGACTACCATATGACAGATCCCGACATAACCCTAATAGATCTTTCTTATTTGCTTGTTGCTGCTGAATCAGCAATGATTTGGCGCAATGGTCGAGCAAATATTGATGGAAAATCTATTTCTCAAACTTCCATGGACATGGACAATGGTAACATTGGAAGTCCAGAAAAGCTTTCTCATCCCAATGGAAGGGGATCGGCCTTGGTCAACCCGGTTGACCAAAAGGTAAAGGGAAAGGCTAAGTCTGTGATTGTCTCGTGTACCATTCCCAAAGAGTCTATATGTTTTTATTGTCATGAGAAGGGACATTGGAAGCGAAGCTGCCCTGAATACCTGAAATATTTGAAAGCAAGTAGAGACAAAATGTTTGACTCGGCTTCAGGTAAGTCCACTATCTAACTTTGTTAAAGTTCCTAATTGTTGATTCTTATTACATGATGTGACTAGGTTGCATCTTGATGTTTAGCAGGATCGAGCAAAAGGAAGGTTAAAATAAGAGTGTGTTGAATCTGATCACGAAGATGGATTTCTATCGCATGGTTCGAGGATCGGATTTTTGAGCTACTACTTAAAAGTTATGATAGATTGCTAGGAAATATGTAATACCATAGTTTTCATTTGAAGATGCATTGTAAGGAATATTTTTCCGCATTTTAATAAAGAAATAAAAGTTTTGTTTAGTTTATTTTATATTATATCCCCTTACAATGGCATTTATGGAAAATTGATGTTTGTATGTTTCTAGCAATATTGGAAATATGAGTTTGATTCTCTCATATGTGGTAGTGTCTGAATTTACCAAATGAGGAAAGATTCTCATCACCCAAGCTTCAGTTAGACAGAAACTTGGAATCATACAAGTTGTATTGTATGATGAATGAGAATTTTCATCTTTGTAAAATTGAGACTAATTCATTGATCACATGCATATGTGAGTCAATTGAAGGACTAAGGAATTAGGTACACTGGGTGTGTGCTGGTCAAGGTCCACCACAAAGATCAATTCGTCATGATTTACTAAAGATTAGTAAATATGGTTATACTTATAAGGTTAAGTATAATTCTGTAACATTGGAAAAGTTTCAATGTATGGCAGAACGGATGAGAAGAATCAAATTTGGCAGAAAGATAAAAGTTTCTCAAATCTGAAAAGATGGGAGAGTACTTTAGTATCATGTTTTTATGATCATCTTAATGATTATGAAACCATATCACAAATTCATACTCTAAGGACATCTTAGTGCATTGTTATGACTAATATGAGGGGTCATGAATTGTTGGAATGGTTAAAATCAAAAAGATGGATCATACATGTTTTTATGATCATCTTAATGATTATGAAACCATATCACAAATTTATACTCTAAGGACATCTTAGTGCATTGTTATGACTAAGATGAGGGGTCATGAATTGTTGGAATGGTTAAAATCAAGAAGATAGATCATACTTCGTTCCAAAACAACTCTTAGAGTCATAATCCAAGATTGTAACATTGAGTGACATAAAGTAAGGTTTAAAAACACTTATCAAATGTAGTGTAAAATGTTTTCTACTCCTGTACATTTGAAATTGGTAAGTTGTGATGTTTTGGATAAGACAAAGACCAACTAAGACCAATTGTGTGAAGTGTTTATCTTGATAAGAATCTGCACTATCCCTTGAATATTTGTTTTGTCAAGGAATGGTTCTTGACTAGGGAAACTTATATGTCAAGAGGACAGTGGTAGTCTTAAAGATCCTGAAAGGATTTCAAGATTTAATCAAGAGTAAAACCTGAGTTTTAATCACTAGCGCACGACTTAAGGTTTGAAACCTATTAAGTTGACATAATTCTTGTTTCTGTGTCAGTTCCTATTAAGTTGACTATGCATATGAGTTATGTTAGTTCTAAACTGTGTGCATAACAGCTTGGAAGCATTGGTGGGCCTTGTGCTACCAGATGACAAGAAATTAAGATTGAACAAGTTCAATCCATGTAAGGCTGAATTTGTTACTAACCGTGTCTTGTGATTATGGTTTTGACAAATTCACATGGATAGGAACTCATACACCATAAAATCTAAGTGTCATATGGTTTCTCTCCGATTCATGAAAATGATGGTGAGGAAATGCTTTCACTAAGAAGATTTTAAGTAGATAGCAATTGTGATGTTTGCATTCTCAAAGTCGTTAGTGGAGCGTGTGTGGTTAACCGACACACTAACATGGACTTGTGAGAAATGGCAAAGGTCTAAACAATTAAGACTATGATTACGGCATCCCTTTTCATAGTTCTGGAAATTATTTAGACACACATGTGAGCTATCTAAGAAAGGGTGTACGAATCTAAATTTCAGAAGTCCAGCTGATTTCTGGAAATATGTCAGAGCTAGTGGGAGCATAAGTGTTATGCTGATAATCATCATGTTAGTGGGAGCATGATTATTATGTTTAGTGTTGCAAGTTAGCAATGTTAATTATAGAAAAACAAAAGTTTCAATTCATAAAGTTGTAGGGGTTGAAAAAGTTGTTTTGCTATAATTAAGGGAGAGGAAATTATACTTCATTTCAATTCTAAAAGCTTAGATTGAGTTTTAATCATCTTTAGTCAAGGATATATATATGAATTTTATGTTGGAATGGTTCAACATAAGGAAATTCTATATATATTGCGTTCTCAAATTCGATTATGATCACGACATCCCTCTTCATAGTCGATTTTTGAAAACATGGAAAATAAAAAAATATTGTAGCAAAAGACTGATCCAGTATCAGGTCTTTATGTGAGACATCGTGAATCGTGTCCCATATGCTTCGGGTATAGGATCGGTCACATGTGCTATAATATTCATCCTTTCTAAATTTTCCAAATGCTCAGAGCATTAAGAAGGGAAAAGTCTAGAATTGGATAAGACTAAAATGATTAAGCAATTGTCGAGGACTATCTAAGGCTCACCAAAGATTGGTTGCTCAGGGACAGTTGGAAGTATAGTGTTAAATTTTGGAAGGACCATATGGATATATTCTGAAAAGAGGTGGCTCTTGTTCAGATATGATAATCAAAATAGAAATATGGAAATTTTCCATATTGGGAGTTGGATATTAAGAATCTATAAGAAAGTTAGAAACTTTTATGCAAGAAGGATGTTCAAAGCAATGTACTTTGAATATGAGAGTTCGTTTCCATAGAGTTGATCTCCTTTGGAATCCTCTGTAATGACTGATGACAAGGTTTTGGTGACCTTGTGCATAATCATTACGAGAGGATCAGTGCATATAAGTTTAAAATCTAACAGATTTTTGGTAAATGGTAGGAATTAGGAATTCTTACATTTACAATAAGGATTTGGGATTATGAAATGAGCATCATTGGAATCATGTTCAATTGATCTATTTCACAAAGTAAAGATCATAGACAAACATAGTGTGCATACTTGGAGTATGGCATAACTATTGTTTAGAAAAACAAAGTGTACATGCTAGGAGCATGGGACGACTGTTGTTTTTGTTCAAGTATTAAGTTGATTATTTGAAACATTATACAATGAATAATGTGTAATCAATATGGTGATAAATAAAAGGTGGTTTTATTTATATTCAAAAGGGTTCTGAGACCATATTGGATTCGATTATTATTATGTTTCACTTTGCATGTTTTGACTTCCAGAATAGCTAGGTTATTCTTTCCGAATGACTAAGTTATTTAAACACTCCACAGTCGTTCATATGTTGGAAGTAGGTATGAATTAAGACTGTCATGAATCGAGTTTGTAGATGGCTAAACGTGTTTAGACATAGCAATGGTTGCTACAACATTCATGAGTACTCATAAGTTATGAGTATTGGAATTAACCCACGCTCACTTGTATCACTTCATGGAATTTATCTCGAGTGATCGTGAGACGGTAATATCATATAAGTCTTCAAACCTAGAGATATGAGTTGTTACCTATGAGTTGGTTGTGCATTGATTGCACGTAAACGCATCAGTAACTTGATGTTATAAAACGTGCCTTTGTGTATAATTCAACAAGTAGTAGAAACAAGTATATGAGTCGAAGTTTATTTGTTCCTTCTAGTCCTTGGAGGATTAGAAGCGATATCTGGGCCCCTCGATGATTTTGTTTTGACCTATGTACCGGGCCCGGTCAGAACCTAATTGATGTGTTCAATTTAGTTCTTTGTCAAACAAATCGGAAATCGAGAAACAAACTGCTGGACAATAAGTACGACGTTGTTCCATGTATTTGTCCGGCTGATATCATGAGAACAGAGGATTATATGATCACTTATCTAAAATGGCGCTTCATAGTTCAACAGAGTTTTCGAGAGCTACGATTGCTGGTTGGTTCCTGAAGTAACATACGCAAATACAGTTATTAGACTTATCCAAGTGGGAGACTGTTGGATAAGGTGTCTAAGTCCATAACTTATTTGGTATATACTTGACCCGACCCGGCATGGTCCATTTGGGTTGCACTTCACCCAAACTGTTTATGGATAATTTTATGAGAATTGTATACTTACGATTTATTAATATATTATAAGTTATAATATATTAATATAAAGTCATGTTATTTAATTAGTTTTAATCTTGAATTAATTATGAATTAATTTAGTGATTAAAAGGAAGACTAATTAAATCATGGGCTATTATATTTATATGGTGTGGGCTAATACTCATTTGTTAATGGGCTAAGCTTATATGGAAGTCCATGGATGATCCATGGAGCTTTTAACCCATGGATCCTTGGAAAGGAAAAGACATGGGTTATTAGGGTTTCACCCTAACCATGCACACTATATAAACAAGCTCATGTTGCATGAAATAACATCCTAGTGTGTGTGTAATAGTGGTGGCCGATTTCTAAGTGTTAGTATACTCTCTCATACATTTTCCAAGTTTGTGGTGATTTGTGATTTCCATTTGAGGCATTCACCTTATTGGTGCTTGGCTCTCAAACTCCAAGGAATCAACAATCAACAAAAGGTATGTAATTCATCTAGTCCTTTTATGTTTAAAAGTACCCCATGCCATGCTAGATAGGTTATAAACCTTGGAAAATAATATTTTGCATGTACCTTAGACAAACATAGATCCAAGGTTTATTAGGGTTGCATGTACACTTAGGAAGTGTTAGAATGCCCAAAACCCAACAAATAACTCATCACATGCTATTTCTTGGGTCCTTGATACAGGATGTGGTTTTCACATTTGTTCTGATTTGCAGGGTCTAAGAAGAAGTAGGGATGTGGAGCATGGGAAGATGAACCTGATCATGGGGAATAGGAAAGTGTCGCCTATCACCAAGATTGGAGTTTAATCTTTAGTGCTTAGTAGTGGGTTAGGTTTAGATTTAAATGATTGTTGCTACTCGTCAGAAATGGCGAGAAACATTATTTCTTTTCATGGTTTTTACAAACAAGCTTTTAGATTTTCGTTAATAATAAAATTGGTTCTATTAATGCTTTCTTGAATGGTACTTTCTATTTTGAAGCATTGCCTTGTAATGGAGTATATGAAACTGTGAATATTGTTGATAACTTAGGAAATCATGTGTTGCATATAGATTCGTCCAATAGTTTGGACAAAGCATGCTTGTGGCATTGTCGTCTTGGACATGTCAACAAGAAACGCATGGCCCAACTCTAAAAGGATGGAGTGTTGGAGTCATTTTACCTAAAGTCAGATGACACTTGCGAGTCTTGTTTACTTGGAAAGATGACCAAGTCACCCTTCACTGGTACCTGTGAAAGGGGTGAGGGTTTGTTGTGATGGGTTTTGAGCAAAAGAACATCCTATGTGTACATGCAAAACCCTAAAGCTTTGGATCTAGGTTTCTCTATTGTATATGCAAATTTATCCAAAGCTTGTAAACCTTAATCTAGCATACAAAAAAACTAATTAAATATCAAATAAACTAGTTAGATGAATACCTTGATTGTTGATTGTAGCTCTTGAAGCTTTAAGAACCTTAGCAACCCAAGTGTTGTGCCTCTAATGAATCACAAACACCAAAAGCAATTGGATGAAGCAAGAGAGAGAGGGGAGAGAGGGAAAAATCGGCTCCAAGACTCCTAGGGTTTCAGTCTAGCCGAAATCTCATGCTCAAGGGGTCTTTATATAGATGTGGGAATTAGGGTTTCAGTGATTATCCTTATCTGGTTATTTAGCCACCAAGCAGCCCAAGGATAATTCTAGAACCCCCTTGGACGAATTCCTAAGGCCTTATCCTTAGAATTCATCCACACTATACTCTAGGGCTTCCTTACCTAACTTTGCAACTATCACATAATTACAAGTTCAGTCCCCTTAGTTCAATTAACCTCTTTTGACCACAAAATTAATTCTTAATTAATTCTTGACCAATGTTAATTAAATAAATATGATTTCTCTTTTAATATATTATTCTTATAATATATCAATAAACCATAATAACCTCTTTCTCTATTATTCATCCAATAAAGTTGCTTTGGTGAAGGCAACCCAAAAGGACCATGCACAACCGGGCCAAGTACATACCAAATATAGTTACGGGCTTAGAGACTAATCCAATATGTTGGATCTCATACATACTGATGTATGCGGGCCCTTCAGATCCACTACAAGGGATGCTTGTCACTTCTATGTGACTTTTACAGATGGTTATAACAGATATGGGTATATCTACTTAATTAGGTACAAGTCAGAAACCTTTGAAAAGTTCAAAGAGTTTAAACAAGAAATGGAGAATCAGCCGGGCAGGAAAATCAAGATGCTTTGATCCGATCGAGGTGGTGAGTACCTTAGTCTTGAATTCCACGATTACCTCAAGGAATGCGGAATAGTTTCGCAATTGACACCACCTAGGACACCGTAGTTGAATGGTGTGGCTGAGAGGCACAATCGAACCTTGTTGGAAATGTTTCGTTCCATGATGATTCACGCTTCACTACCTATCTCATTCTGGGGGTATGTCTTAGAGACTGCCGCCCATATCCTTAACCTAGTCCCTACCAAGAAGGTTGCCAAAACACCTCACGAGATGTGGACAGGGAAAGCTCCCTCGTTGGCACATATCAAGGTTTGGGGTTGCAAGGATTTCGTAAGACGAGAGACTCACGACAAGCTCGAACCTCGAAGTGAGCGGTGTATTTTCATCGGATATCCATAGAAGTCCTTTGGATATCTCTTCTATAGACCGAGTGACAATGTTGTCTTCGTTGTGAGGAGAGGAGTCTTTCACGAGAGAGAACTCATATGCCAAGAGGACAGTGGGAGGCAAATTGATCTTGAAGAGCTTCAAGAGTCAAGCGATGAAGGAACCTCTAACACTAGCGATCAACCCGAGGAGGAAACTCCTGTTGAACCAGTCGACGAGTCCTTACCTCTTAGACGTTCTAGTAGAGTTAGTGTTCCACCTGAGTTTTATGGGTTCCATATTACTACTGAGGGTGATACGTTTATTAGTGATAGTACACTAGTAAATTTGGATGAACCTAACAGCTACAAGGAATCCATGGCAGGACCGGAGTCTGCGAAATGGAAAGAGGCGATGGACAGCGAGATTCAGTCCATGTATAACAATCAAGTTTGGAACTTGGTTAACAATGTACCAGGTCGTAAGACGGTCGGGTGCAAGTGTATCTTCAATAAGAAGACTGACATGGATGGGAAAATGCACACGTATAAGGCGCGATTGGTTGTGAAGGGCTTTACTCAAACTCCCAGAGTTAACTATGATGAGACCTTCTCGCCAGTTGCGAAGATAAAGTCTATTAGGGTAATGATAGCCATAGTTGCGTTTCATGAATACGAAATATGGCAGATGGATGTCAAAACCGCTTTCCTTAATGGAAAGTTGGCTGAGGATGTTTACATGAGTCAGCCAGAGGGTTTTGTCGATGCGAAGCATCCTAATAGAATGTGAAAGCTTGAGAAATCCATTTATGGATTGAAATAAGCATCTCGCAGATGGAATCTTTATTTCGATGATAAAGTCAAAGAGTTTGGCTTTGCGAGGAGCGAGGATGAGTCCTACGTATATGTCAAAGCTAGTGGGAGCATAGTTAGCTTTATCGTGTTGTATGTGGACGGCATACTACTCATAGGAAACGACATCCCAACCTTGTAGGAGGTTAAGTCCTGGCTTGGGAAGTGCTTCGCTATGAAAGACCTCAGAGAAGTTGCCTATATTCTGGGGATAAGGATAAATGAGAAACAGGAGTAAGAGACTAATAGGACTTAGTCAAAGTACTTACTTGGATAAAGTGTTGAAACGTTTCTGTATGGAGAACTCTAAGAAGGGGAGTTACTGATCCAAAGCAATACCAAACTGAGTAAGACTCAGAGCCCGAGTACAGAGACTGAGATAGCAGAGATGAGCCGAGTACCTTACGCTTCCAAAATTGGCTCAATCATGTATGCTATGACTTGTACTCGTCCTGATGTGGCCTTCGCGTTGAGTATGGTCAGAAGATATCAAGGGAACCCTGGTAGAGCCCATTGGACCGCAGTCAAGAATATTCTTAAGTACCTACGAAGTACCAAGGAATGGTTTCTTATCCTCGGTGGGAGTGATGAATTAAGAGTACGAGGGTACAGTGACGCCAGTTTTCAGACAGACCAAGATAATTACCAATCTCAGTCAGGCTGGGTCTATACTCTTAATGGAGGGGCAGTGACTTGGAAAAGTTCCAAACAGGAAACTGTGGCTGATTCAACATGCGAATCAGAGTACATATCAGCGAGTGAAGCGTCAAAGGAGGCAATATGGCTAAAGAACTTCATCGGAGACCTTGGAGTTGTACCTGCCATAAAGGAGCCTATGGATATTTTCTGCGATAACGAAGGTACGGTTGCCTTGACCAAGGAACCAAGGGATCATGGCAGATCCAGGCATATCGACAGGAAATATCACTTTATTAGACATCGCGTAGAAGAGGGACTCCTCGTAGTGAAGAGGGTATCGTCAGAGGATAACCCAGCAGATCCCCTTACGAAGGGATTGAGTAGGGTCAAGCACTTGCAGCACGCTAGGAGCATTGGGCCGAAGGACGATATTAGTTTGTGTGATTAGATAGCTTTTAGAAACTTGTAATAGATAAATTGTAATTTGTTGGGTTTTAGTATACTACAACATCCTATGGTGCACATACAACCCTAAATACCTTGGATCTATGTTTTCACTAATTATACATGCAAATGGTTTCCAAGGCATTAAACCTATAACTAGCATGCATTTGACATAAACCATATAATATACTAGTTAGGGAAACATACCTTTTATGTGGCTTGAAATCTTGATGTATTTGGCCTTAAGAGCTTAGCACCAATAGTATGAAATGCCTCAAATAGAATCACAACACACCTAGGACAAAGGTGGCTCTTGAGAGAGATTTCCATGCACCAAAACACCTCCATATTTCTCTAAGAAAAGAAGTGGTGATTTTGGCTATGGAGTAACCTATTTATATGTAGGATTCCAAGGGTCATGGGTATAACCCATAATCCATACCCATGGGTTTTATGATCCATGGTTCATGTGGCCCAACTCTTTATGTATCCATACATAAACTTGGTCCAACATGGATCATAAGCCCAACACATATAAATATAACTAATTATCATAATTAGTCCCCATAGATTTAATTAGTCTCTTTTGATCACTAAATTAATTCCAAATTAATTCTTGATCGATACTAATTAAAACATATGATTTCATATTAATATATTATAACTTATAATATATTAATAAACCATAAATAACCTTCTCTCAAAAGTCCATCCTAACAAATTGTCCTGATGATATGCAACCCAAATGGACCATGCTACTCTCGGGTCAAGCACATACCAATAATAGTTATGGGCTTAGACATCTAATCCAACAGTCTCCCACTTGGATAAGTCTAAAACTATTATTGCAAGTACGACTTCATAACCCGACTAGCAATCGTAGCTCTTAAAGTCGTTGTCGAACTCTGAACAAATCAATGACGCGTCCATTAGATAAGGGATCATATATTCCTCCATTCTAGATATCATATGGACTGAGACATGGATTATAATCATTCTATCTGTCCATTTGTTGTTTCCCGATTTTCGATTTATGATGACTGACTGATTGAACAAATCAAATCAGTCCTGGCTTGGCCAAGCACACACATGTGTCATCGCTAAATCATCGAGGGGCCCACAAATATCGCTTTTATCCCGAAGGTAAAAGGAATGGATAAACTTCGACTCATATGGCTTGTTCTACTACTTGTTGAATCATACACAAAGGCACGTTTTATAACATCAAGTTACCAAATGCGTTTTCGTGCAATCAATGTATAACCAACTCATAGTAACAACTCATATCTCTAGGTTTGAAGAATATAAGATATTATCGTCTCATGATCACTCGTGATAAAATCCATGAAGTGATTAAAATGAGCGCGGGTTGAATCCAATACTCAGAACTTATGAGCACTCATGAGTGTTGTAGCACCACTTTGTCCACCAACTTGGACCTCTACAAACCAACCCATGACAGTCTTGATTCATATCTACTTCCAACATATGACCGACTGTGGATGGTTTGAATAACTTAATCATTCAGGAAGAGCGACTTAGTTATTCTGGAAGTCAAAACATGCAAAGTGAAACACAAGAATAAATGAATCAAATATGGTATCAAACCCTATGAATATAAATAAACACTTTTATTTATCACCATACTGATTACTCATTATTCATTGTTTCGGTTTTATCAACTTTATACTTGAATTAAAAACACTAGTTGTCCCATGCTCCAAGCATGTACACTATGTTTTTCTTAAACAATAACTTTGCCATACACCAAGTATGCACTCTATGTTTGTTTATGATCCTTACTTTGTGAAATAAACCAATTGAACATAATTTCAATGATTCTAATTTCACACTCCCAAATCCTTATCGAAAAATGTGAAAATTTCAAATTCCTATCATTTATCGAAATCTGTTTAGATTTTAAACTTATATGCACTGACCCTCCTGTAATGAATATGTACAAAGTCACAAAGACTTGTCAACAGTCATTATAAGGTATTCCAATGGAGATCAACTCCATGGAAACTAAGTCTCATATTCAAAGTACATTGCTTTGGACATGCTTCTTGCATTAAGTTTTCTAATCTTACACAGATAACTTCCACCTATGGAGACAACTCCATATTCTCATTTTGACTATCACTTCTGAATAAGAGATGCCTCTTTTCAGAATATGTCAATATGGTCCTTCCAAAATTAGCACTATACTTCCAACTGTCCCTGAGCAACCAATCTTTGGTAAACCTCATATTGTCCTCGACAATTGCTTAATCATTTTAGTCATATCAAATTCTAGACCTTTTCCCTTCTTAATGCCTTTGGGCATTTGGAAAAATTTAGAAATGACAAATATTATAGCACATGCAATCCATCCTGTACCCAAAGCAAATGGTACACGATTCATGATGTCTCACATAAAGACATGATTCTAGACCAGTCTTTTGCTACAATATTTTTATTTGCCATGTTTTCAAAATTTGACTATGAAGAGAGATGCCGTAATCATAATCGAATTTTGAGAACGCAATATATAGAATTTCCTTAAGTTGAACCAATCCAACATGAAATTCATATATATATTCTTGACTAAAGATGATTAAGGTCTCAATCTAAGCCTTTAGAACTGAAATGAAGTATATCCTCTCCCTTAATTATAGCAAAACAACTTTTTCAATCCCTGCAGCCTTACGAATTGAAACTTTTGTTTTCTATAATTAACATTGCTCACTTGCAACACTAACAATAATTATCATGCTCCCACTAACATGATGATTATTAGCATAACACTTATGCTCCCACTAACATGATGATTATTAGCATAACACTTATGCTCCCACTAGCTTTGACATGTACTCAGAAATCAGCTGGACTTCTAGAAATCAATACTTTATTGACTTTCTTACCAAAGTTCAGATTTCTGATACGAGATGCTTTGATAAAACTTTATCAAAATCATACACCTTTCCTTAGATAGCATGCATGTGTGTCTAAACAATTTCAGAACTATGAAAAGGGATGTCGTAATCATAGTCTCAATTGTTTAGACCTTTTGCCATCTGCTTCAAATCTACTTGGTGGAAGTGTTTCCTCACCATCATTTTCATGAATCGGAGAGAAACCTTATGACCCTTAGATTTTATGGTGTATGTGTTCTTATCCATGTGAATCGTCAAAACCATAGTCACAAGACAAGGATAATGACAAATCCAAACTCATATGGACTGAACTTATGCAATCTTAACTTCTTGCCACCTGGCAGTACAGGGCCTGCCATTGCTTCCACGTTGTTATGCAACCAATTGAGAACTTTCAGAACTCCTATGCAAAGCCAACTTTAACTAGAATGGGCACATAATATGTCAACACGATAGGTTATAAACCTCAAGTCGTGTGCTAGTGAAGAACCTCAGGTTTTATTCTTGATTAGTTCTTGAAATTCTTTTTAGGATCTTTAAGACTCCCACTATCCTCTTGACATATAAGACTATCTTGCCAAATATTCAAGAGATAGTGCGGATTCTTTATCAAGACAAACACTTCACACAATTGGCCTTAGTTGGTCTTTGTTTTATCCAAAACATCACAACTTACAAATTTCAAATGTACAAGAGTAGGACACTTTTACTCTTACATTTGACAAGTGTTTTAAACCTTTCTTTAAGATATGTCACTCAAGTTACAATCTTGGAGTATGACTCTAAGAATTGTTTTGGAACGAAGTATGACTCATCTTCCTGATCTAACCATTTCAATAATTCATGACTCCTCTTCTTAGTCATAAGAATGCACTAAGATGACCTTTAGAGGACTAATTGTGATATGATTTCTAAATCATTAAGATGATCACAAACATGATACTAAAGTACTCTCCCATCTTTTCAGATTTCTGCCTAATTTGATTCTTCCCATTCGTTCTGCCATACATTGAGACTTTTCCAATGTTTCAGAATTATACTTAAACTTGTAAGTATAACCATATTTACTAAACTTTAGTAAATCAAATAGTCTTAACGAGCTTTGTGGTGGACATGACCAGTGCACAAGAATGTGTACTCGATCCCTTTAGTCCTTCACTTGACTCACACATCCATGTGAACAAGTAATTAGTCTTGATTTTCCAATGCTTGAAAGTTCTCGTTCATCATACTATTCAACTTGCATGATTCCAAGTTTCGGTCCAATTGAAACTTGGGTGATGAGGAACTTTCCTGATTTGGTAAATTTAGACACTACCACAAATGAAAGAATCAAATCCATTTTCCAATATTACTGTCAGTGGAATCATATAAGCAACAATTTTCCACAAATGTCATTGTAAGGATACTTCAAATAAATAAAATTAAACAATTTTCTTTTATTTTAAAACTTTGCGGAAAAACTTATCCTTACAATCCACATGGAAAATTGTTGTTATCTATTCCTTAGCAATATATCATAACTTCTTAAGCAACTGCTCAAAATTCTGATGCGATCGAAATCCACCTTTGCGATCAGAATCAGCATATACTTCCTTTAAGATTTCTCTCTATTCTTTGATTCTTAAAACATCAACATGTGACCCAGTCACATCATGTAATGAGGATCTCAGAATAGAACTTAACAGAGTTAGATAATGGGCTCTACCTGATGTAGAGTCAAACTTATTGACTTTAACATCCTTAGGTAAATTTGGCAGCTTTGCAATCAACGCCCCTTCCTTTGGCAAAATAAACATATGGACCCTTTGGTAATGGGACTATCTCAGACTTAGCCTTTCTCTTTACCATTTGGTCAACCGGGTTGACTATGGCCAATCCCTTTCCATTGGGAAGAGAATGCTTTTTCTGGATTTCCAGTGTCACCATTGTCACTGTCCATAAAGTTTTTGGGAAGTTGATCTTCTAATCAAATTTGCTTTACTATCGTTCCAAATCATTGCTGATTCAGCAGCACCAAGCAAATAGATATGATCATTAAGGTTCATGTCATAGTCTGTTTCATAGTAGTCCCAAAGGAACTCACTATGTGACTTAGAAAGTGATTGAACATCCAACTTTCTCAAGACTTTGACACCCAACTCTCCCGGCTTGTCAATATGTGACTTCATCTCTAAGATGTGATCACACATAGACCTTGCTTGCCATTAGGGCTCGAGTGACCTTGAACTTGTGGGTTAGGGAGAATAATTGGAGGAGGTGGAGGAAGAGAAGTATGACTTCCATGAGCCAAACTCGGGAAGTCATATTCTTTAGGAAAGCTTGGTTTGGGAAGATCATTGTTGTCTAAACCAGACATCAACAATGGGAGAAATTCACGTAAAGTTGATTTAAGTCATTAATATAACACCCAATATGATATATTAAGGCTAAGACCCAACAAACTATTTTATAACTTGGAAGAGGGATGCCGTAATCCAAGCTATAAAATATTTGAAGGTAGGTGAATGACGATTCACCAATTTCCACCAAGATAAACGAAATGTATTATTAGGTTTTAATTGGTTTTGAAACTCCTAGATTCTTTTGAGATTCATTGAACTTTTCAATGGCATGTTTCAATCTCGAGTGTGCCCTTCAGGTTTTGTGACTGGGATGCCGAGGATCACAAAACAAGGTGTGAAGTAACCATGCAAATATACTTGGTACCCTTAATATTTACCCCTCAATCGATGTGCCGGTTAACCACACACGCTCCAACGATACTATGATAAACATTAAGTTACCCTTTGCCTACCTTGTTAAGTCCAGGTTAGTGTGCCGGTTAATCACACACGCTCCACTAACAGCTTAAACAAAGTGCAAAGTGTAATTTCATGGATTAGCACCTTATTCACATTTTCCTAAGTAACTAAGATTGGGAATTTATAAGTGTTTAGTTACTTAGTATTTATCATTATACTTATAATGAAGGGAGAATTATAGTCCTTGTCCTACCTGTTCGGCTGACGACCCTCCACCGGTCAAGGAAGTGGTGAGTGTGAGTGGACACCCATTACACTGCCATTTTATAGGCAGTAACCTTATACCCCCCTTATAGACCGGCTTCGTGAATGAGGCCGACTAATGGTAAGACGACTTTATCTTATACATATCTATATAATTAAAATTATAATAATAGTATAATGGTTGAATTTTAAACTTTTAAAATTCTAAGGTCTAGTTTGGAATTAAAGTATACATGGGGGTAACTTTACAAATTCCAAAACTTGAGGACAAGTTTTGAAACCTTTCAAAACTCTTGGATTTTTCATAACTTATGAGTTTAATTAAGGTTTAATGAAAAAAAATTCAAGTTCCATAACTTGAGGACAAGTTATGGAAGACATTAAATCATTTAATGATGACATTAAAAATAGTGACTCTTCTATTTTCATAACCTATGAGACTTAATGCAACTTTAAAAAGAAAAAACTGTTCACTTTCCATAACTTGAGGACAAGTTATGGAGTTCATAAAAACCATTAAGATCAAATATTACAATTAACACAATAATCAAATAATTTTTCTATGATCTAGATTCAACTCATAAGTAAAGATAATTCACATCAACAATTTTCAAGAAATTAGATAATCATATAAACTAATACAAATCTTGAAACTTTGACAATTATCCTTTGAAGACTCTTGGAATTCATAACCTAAAGAGTTAATAAATGAGACATTTCACATCCATAACTTATGGAAGTTTCAAAACTCTTAAGATCATAACTTTAAAAAAAACTTTTGAGTTCCAAAATTTTATGACAAAATTTGTAACTCCTTAAAACCATTTAGTTCAAACTTTTAAAACAAATAAAATAATCATATCATTCTATCTTTTAATAAATTGACCTAATTCAACTCTTGTAGTAAAGTGACTCAAATTTTATAAATAATTAGTTTTTCATAAAATCAAGTAATTATCATAAAATTTGACAAACTTCATGTTTTTTTTCTTTTTTTTTCCTTCAACTTGAAAAAAAAAATACATTTGCATCAAATATAATAGAAAACAACTCATGGCTCTGATACCACTGTTGGGTTTTAGTATACTACAACATCCTATGGTGCACATACAACCCTAAATACCTTGGATCTATGTTTTCACTAATTATACATGCAAATGGTTTCCAAGGCATTAAACCTATAACTAGCATGCATTTGACATAAACCATATAATATACTAGTTACGGAAACATACCTTTTATGTGGCTTGAAATCTTGATGTATTTGGCCTTAAGAGCTTAGCACCAATAGTATGAAATGCCTCAAATAGAATCACAACACACCTAGGACAAAGGTGGCTCTTGAGAGAGATTTCCATGCACCAAAACACCTCCATATTTCTCTAAGAAAAGAAGTGGTGATTTTGGCTATGGAGTAACCTATTTATATGTAGGATTCCAAGGGTCATGGGTATAACCCATAATCCATACCCATGGGTTTTATGATCCATGGTTCATGTGGCCCAACTCTTTATGTATCCATACATAAACTTGGTCCAACATGGATCATAAGCCCAACACATATAAATATAACTAATTATCATAATTAGTCCCCATAGATTTAATTAGTCTCTTTTGATCACTAAATTAATTCCAAATTAATTCTTGATCGATACTAATTAAAACATATGATTTCATATTAATATATTATAACTTATAATATATTAATAAACCATAAATAACCTTCTCTCAAAAGTCCATCCTAACAAATTGTCCTGATGATATGCAACCCAAATGGACCATGCTACTCTCGGGTCAAGTACATACCAATAATAGTTATGGGCTTAGACATCTAATCCAACATAATTAACATTTGATGATTAAATAAAAGATGTTTTATTTATAAGTAAAGTTACTGTCTTGTGTTAATTATTTACTATTTTTTCACTTTGCATGTTTTGACTTCCTGAATAATAAGATTATTCGAACCATCCACAATCGATCATACATTGGAAGTAGGTATGAAAGAAGACTATCATGAATTGGCTTGTAGACTGTCTAAAGTATTTGGAAATAGCAAAAGATTGCTACAACGTTCATGAGTGCTTATGAAATAAGATTTGAGTATTGGATTAAACTTGCGCTTACCTAAATCACTTCATGGAATTTAACCACGAGTGATTGTAAGACGATAATATCATATAGTCTTTAATCCTAGATATATGAGTTATTGTTTGCGAGTTGGTTGTGCATTGATAATGCGTAAACGCATCAGTAACTTGATGTTATAAAACGTATTGTTGTGTACGATTTGATGAGTAAATAGTACAAGCATATGAGTCGAAGTTTATATGTTCCTTTTATCCCACAAGGATAGAAGCGATATCTTGGGCCCCTCGATAATTTGGTTTGACTTATATGTCAGGCCCGGTCACGATTAAGTTGATGTGTTCAATTAAGTTCTATGTCGAACACATCAGAGATCGAGAAACAAACTGCTAGACAATAAGTATGACTATGTTCCATGTGATTGTCCACACGATATCTTGAGAACGGAGGATTATACGATACCTTATCTATAGGACGTCTCATTTAACTGGGTCAGAGTTGACAGAGGCTTTTTGAGAGCTACGATTGCTGATCGGATTCTGAAGTCGTACTTGCAATTATAGTTATTAGACTTATCCAAGTAGGAGGCTGTTGGATTAGATGTCTAAGCCCATAACTATATTTGGTATGTACTTGACCCGATTATGAGCATGGTCCTTTTGGGTTGCCTTCACCAGAGCAACTTGATTGGATGATTAGTGGAGAGAGAGGATAATATGGTTTATTAATATATTATAAGAATAATATATTAAAAGAGAAATCATATTAGTTAATTAATATTGGTCAAGAATTAATTAAGAATTAATTTTGTGATCAGAAGATATTAATTGAACTTAGAGGGCTGGAATTGCAATTATAAGATAATTGGATTTTGGGCTGTGGATCCCTATGGATCAAAGGGGTGGACGAAATTAGGGTGGAAGCCCCCCTTGAATTCGTCCAAGGCCTTATTCCAGAAGGTTCCGTTGGACTACTTAATGCCTAAGCTATCCAATTAGGGTTTTGACTGAAACCCTAGCAGCACACCTATAAAAGGAACCCTAGGGCATCCAAAATCGGCTACCGTTGATCCCTAGAGTTCTTAGAGCCGATTTTGTGCCTCCATCTCCTCTCTCCAATATCATTCCTCTTGTTTTGGTGTTTGTAAGCCATTAGAGGTATTACATTTGTGATACTAAGCTCTTGAAGGTTGTAGATTCTTGCTACTATTGAAAGGTATTCATCTAAACCTATTTTGTTATAGATTTCGATTTTCATATGCTAGAATTAGGTTTTATTATATTTGGATAATTTTCATGTAAAATTAGATAAACCTAGATCCAAAGTTTTAGGGTTTTGCATGTGCACCATAGGATTGATGATTTGCTTAAAACCCATCAAGAATGCCACCTGAGTTTTATGGTTTCCATATTACTACAGATGTTGATACATGTATCAGTGATAGTACAGTGGTAAATTTGGATGAACCTTCTAACTACAAGGAAGCAATGGTGGGCCTTGAGTCTGCCAAATGGAAAGAGGCAATGGACAACGAGATCAAATCCATATATGACAACCAAGTTTGAAATTTGGTTGAAAATGTTCCAGGTCATAAGACAGTTGGGTGCAAATGGATCTTCAAGAAGAAGACCGACATGGATGGAAAGGTGCACACTTTCAAGGCTCGACTGGTTGCAAAGGGCTTTATTCAACCCCAGGGGTTGAATATGATGAGACCTTCTTGCCAGTAGCTAATATTAATTCGATTAGGTTAATGTTAGCTATAGATGCGTTTCATGACTATGAAATTTGGCAGATAGATGTCAAAACCACTTTCCTTAATGGGAAGCTGGCTGAGGATGTTTACATGAATCAGCTAGAGGGTTTTATGGATGCTAAGTTCCCCAATAGAGTGTGTAAGCTTGAGAAATCAATCTATGGATTGAAACAAGATCCTCGTAGATGCAATCTTTGCTTTGATGAGAAAGTTAAAGAGTTTGGCTTCTCTAGAAGTGAGGTTGAATCTTGTGTATATGTCAAAGCTAGTGGGAGTATAGTGACCTTCCTGGTGTTGTATGTTGGTGACATACTCCTTATAGGAAACGACATTCCAACGTTGCAAGAAGTTAAGTATTGGCTTGGAAAGTGTTTCGCTATGAAGGATCTGCGAGAGGCTGCCTATATCCTAGGGATAAGGATTTTGAGAAAGAGGAGTAAAAGACTAATTGGACTTAGTCAAAGTACATATTTGGATAAAGTATTAAAACGTTTTAGCATGGAGAATTCCAAGAAAAGAGAGTTGCCTATCCAGAGCAATACCAAACTGAGTAAGACTCAGAGTCCGAGTACTGATGCTGAGATAGCAAAAATGAGTTGAGTTCCATATTCTTTCGCCGTTGGATCCATCATGTATGCTATGACATGTACTTGCCCTGATGTGGCTTTTGCTTTGAGCATGGTTAGTCGATAGCAAGGAAATCTGGGTAAATCTCATTGGATAGCAGTCAAGAATATTCTTAAGTATCTGCGAAGAACTAAGGACTGGGTCCTTGTGCTTGGTGGCAGTGATGAATTGAGAGTAATTGGGGTATAGTGACACCAACTTTTAGACAGACAGAGATAACTTTCGTTCTCAGTATGGCTGGGTGTTTACCCTTAATGGAGGAGTAGTAACTTGGAAAAGTTCTAAACTGGAAACCGTGGCTGATTCCACCTGTGAATCAGAGTACATAGCTGCAAGGGAAGCATCGAAGGAGGCTATATGGTTGAAGAACTTCATCGGAGACCTTGGAGTTGTTCCATCCATAAAAGAGCCAATGAAGATTTTATGTGATAATGAAGGAGCGGTTGCCTTTGATGGGTTTTGCGCATTCTAACACTCCTAAGTGTACATGAAACCCTAAATACCTTGGATCTATGTTTTCTCTATTATACATGCAATTATGAACTTTCCAAGGTAGTACCCTATCTAGCATACAATACTTGATACTTGGGTAATCAAATGGATAGAATACATACCTTTGTTTGATGTAGCTTGTCTCCATGAAGCTTGAGTGCCTAGTGCCCCAAGTGTGACACCTCAAATGGTTCACACAACACCAAATGCACATGGAATGACTTGAGAGAAATGGAACACTCCTTGAAATCGTCTAGCCCTCATATTCACACATTAGTGCCCGATTTCTTGAGCCATGGGATTCTTTTATATGGTGGCTATTAGGGTTACACCATGTAACTCATAACTTTACCCATTCCTTATGCTCCATGGATTTTAACCTCCATGGAGTATCCATGGGTCACCCCCATGGACTTATTCCAACATAAGGAATCTTGGATCACAAGCCCACATATATAAGAATGAATGATTTACACAATCAACCCATATATTTAATTAGTCTCCTTTTGATCACTTAATTAATTCCAAATTAATTCTTGATCAATACTAATTAAATAACCTTATTAATATATTAGAACTTATAATATATTAACCAACCTTAAGTGTTATTTCTCTCATTATAGTCTATCCAAATGCATGATGCCATGCAACCCAAATGGACCATGCCGGGTCGGGTCAAGTCTTACCAATTATAGTTATGGACTTAGACATTAATCCAACAGTCTCCCACTTGGATAAGTCTAAAACTATTATTGCGTATGACTTCAGGAACCGATCAGCAATCGTAGCTCTCAAAAGCTTCTGTCGAACTCTGACCTTGTCGATGAACTCTGACCTTTGTCAATGACTTGTCCATTAGATAAGGGATCATATATTCCTCCATTCTAGATATCATATGGACTGAGACATGGATTATCAATCATTCTCTTTGTCCATTTGTTGTTTCCCGATTTCTGATTCATGATGACTGACTGATTGAACAAATGAAATCAGTCCTGGCTTGGCCAAGCACTCACATGTATCATCTTTAAATCATCGAGGGGCCCACAGATATCGCTTTTATCCCGAAGGTAAAAGGAATGGATAAACTTCGACTCATATGGCTTGTTCTACTACTTGTTGAATCATACACAAAGGCACGTTTTATAACATCGAGTTACCGAATGCGTTTTCGTGCAATCAATGTACAACCAACTCATAGTAACAACTCATATCTCTAGGTTTGAAGAATATAAGATATTATCGTCTCATGATCACTCGTGATAAAATCCATGAAGTGATTCAAATGAGCGCGGGTTGAATCCAATACTCAGAACTTATGAGCACTCATGAGTGTTGTAGCACCACTTTGTCCACCAACTTGGACCTCTACAAACCAACCCATGACAGTCTTGATTCATATCTACTTCCAACATATGACCGACTGTGGATGGTTTGAATAACTTAATCATTCAGGAAGAGCGACTTAGTTATTCTGGAAGTCAAAACATGCAAAGTGAAACACAAGAATAAATGAATCAAATATGGTATCAAACCCTATGAATATAAATAAACATTTTTATTTATCACCATACTGATTACTCATTATTCATTGTTTCGGTTTTATCAACTTTATACTTGAATTAAAAACACTAGTTGTCCCATGCTCCAAGCATGTACACTATGTTTTTCTTAAACAATAGCTTTGCCATACACCAAGTATGCACTCTATGTTTGTCTATGATCCTTACTTTGTGAAATAAACCAATTGAACATAATTTCAATGATTCTAATTTCACACTCCCAAATCCTTATCGAAAAATGTGAGAA
Source organism: Lactuca virosa (assembly GCF_052849685.1). NCBI lineage: Eukaryota > Viridiplantae > Streptophyta > Magnoliopsida > Asterales > Asteraceae > Lactuca > Lactuca virosa. Next base: position 343,285,379 of record NC_136430.1, on the reverse strand, counting down.
TTTCAAATTCCTATCATTTATCGAAATCTGTTTAGATTTTAAACTTATATGCACTGACCCTCCTGTAATGAATATGTACAAAGTCACAAAGACTTGTCAACAGTCATTATAAGGTATTCCAATGGAGATCAATGTTGGATTAATGTCTAAGTCCATAACTATAATTGGTAAGACTTGACCCGACCCGGCATGGTCCATTTGGGTTGCATGGCATCATGCATTTGGATAGACTATAATGAGAGAAATAACACTTAAGGTTGGTTAATATATTATAATTTCTAATATATTAATAAGGTTATTTAATTAGTATTGATCAAGAATTAATTTGGAATTAATTAAGTGATCAAAAGGAGACTAATTAAATATATGGGTTGATTGTGTAAATCATTCATTCTTATATATGTGGGCTTGTGATCCAAGATTCCTTATGTTGGACTAAGTCCATGGGGTGACCCATGGATACTCCATGGAGGTTAAAATCCGTGGAGCATAAGGAATGGGTAAAGTTATGAGTTATTTGGTGTAACCCTAATAGCCACCATATAAAAGAATCACATGGCTCACGAAATCGTGCACTAATGTGTGAGTGTGAGGGCTAGACGATTTCAAGGAGTGTTCAAGTTTCTCTCAAGTTATTCCAAGTGTATTTGGTGTTGTGTGAACCATTTGAGGTGTCACACTTGGGGCACTAGGCACTCAAGCTTCATTAAGACATTCTACATCAAAGAGGTATGTATTCTATCTTGTTATATTTATTATTTTGTATGCTAGATTAGGATAATACCTTGGATGTTCATAATTGTATGTATAATAGAGAAAACATAGATCCAAGGTATTTAGGGTTGCATGTACACTTAGGAGTGTTAGAATGCTCATAACCCAACAATCAACTCCATGGAAACTAAGTCTCATATTCAAAGTACATTGCTTTGGACATGCTTCTTGCATTAAGTTTTCTAATCTTACACAAATAACTTCCACCTATGTAGACAACTCCATATTCTCATTTTGACTATCACTTCTGAATAAGAGATGCCTCTTTTCAGAATATGTCAATATGGTCCTTCCAAAATTAGCACTATACTTCCAACTGTCCCTGAGCAACCAATCTTTGGTAAACCTCAGATTGTCCTCGACAATTGCTTAATCATTTTAGTCATATCCAATTCTAGTCCTTTTCCCTTCTTAATGCCTCTGGGCATTTGGAAAAATTTAGAAATGACAAATATTATAGCACATGCAATCGATCCTGTACCCAAAGCAAATGGTACACGATTCATGATGTCTCACATAAAGACATGATTCTAGACCAGTCTTTTGCTACAATATTTTTATTTGCCATGTTTTCAAAATTTGACTATGAAGAGGGATGCCGTAATCATAATTGAATTTTGAGAACGCAATATATAGAATTTCCTTAAGTTGAACCAATCCAACATGAAATTCATATATATATTCTTGACTAAAGATGATTAAGGTCTCAATCTAAGCCTTTAGAACTGAAATGAAGTATATCCTCTCCCTTAATTATAGCAAAACAACTTTTTCAATCCCTGCAGCCTCACGAATTGAAAGTTTTGTTTTCTATAATTAACATTGCTAACTTGCAACACTAACAATAATTATCATGCTCCCACTAACATGATGATTATTAGCATAACACTTATGCTCCCACTAGCTTTGACATGTACTCAGAAATCAGCTGGACTTCTAGAAATCAATACTTTATTGACTTCCTTACCAAAGTTCAGATTTCTGATACGAGATGCTTTGATAAAACTTTATCAAAATCATACACCTTTCCTTAGATAGCATGCATGTGTGTCTAAACAATTTCAGAACTATGAAAAGGGATGCCGTAATCATAGTCTCAATTGTTTAGACCTTTTGCCATCTGCTTCAAATCTACTTGGTGGAAGTGTTTCCTCACCATCATATTCATGAATCGGAGAGAAACCTTATGACCCTTAGATTTTATGGTGTATGTGTTCTTATCCATGTGAATCGTCAAAACCATAGTCACAAGACAAGGATAATGACAAATCCAAACTCATATGGACTGAACTTATGCAATCTTAACTTCTTGCCACCTGGCAGTACAGGGCCTGCCATTGCTTCCAAGTTGTTATGCAACCAATTGAGAACTTTTAGAACTCCTATGCAAAGCCAACTTTAACTAGAATGGGCACAGAATATGTCAACATGATAGGTTATAAACCTCAAGTCGTGTGCTAGTGAAGAACCTCAGGTTTTATTCTTGATTAGTTCTTGAAATTCTTTTTAGGATCTTTAAGACTCCCACTGTCCTCTTGACATATAAGACTATCTTGCAAAATATTCAAGAGATAGTGCGGATTCTTTATCAAGACAAACACTTCACACAATTGGCCTAAGTTGGTCTTTGTTTTATCCAAAACATCACAACTTACCAATTTCAAATGTACAAGAGTAGGACACTTTTACTCTTACATTTGACAAGTGTTTTAAACCTTTCTTTAAGATATGTCACTCAACTTACAGTCTTGGAGTATGACTCTAAGACTTGTTTTGGAATGAAGTATGAATCATCTTCTTGATTTAACCATTTCAACAATTCATGACTCCTCTTCTTAGTCATAAGAATGCACTAAGATGTCCTTAGAAGACCAGTTGTGATTTGGTTCTTTAATCATTAAGATGATCACAAAACATGATACTAAAGTACTCTCCCATCTTTTCAGATTTGAGAAACTTTTATCTTTCTGCCTAAGTTGATTCTTCCCATTCGTTCTGCCATACATTGAGACTTTTCCAATGTTTCAGAATTATACTTAAACTTGTAAGTATAACCATATTTACTAAGCTTTAGTAAATCATGACGAATAGTCTTAACGAGCTTTGTGGTGGACTTGACCAGTGCACAAGAATGTGTACTCGATCCCTTTAGTACTTAACTTGACTCAGACATCCATGTGAATAAGTCTTAATTTTCCAATGCTTGAAAGTTCTCATTCATCATACTATTCAACTTGCATGATTCCAAGTTTCTATCCAACGGAAGCCTTGGGAATGAGAATCTTTCCTTATTTGGTAAATTATGACACTACCACAAACGAAAGAATCAAGTCCATTTTTTTTTCAAATATTGCTATCAATGGAATCATATAAACAACCATTTTTCACAAATGCCACTTGTAAGGATATTTAAAATAAATATAAAATTAAAAACTTTTATTTTATTTCAAAACTTTGCGGAAAAAAACTTATCCTTATAGTGCAAATGCATACGGAAAAACTTGTTGTTATCTATTCCTAAGCAATATATCATAACTCCTAAGTAACAGCTTCAAAATTCTGATGCGATCGAAATCCACCTACGCGATCAGAATCAACATATACTTCCTTTAAGCTTTCTCTCTATTCTTTGATTCTTAAAACATCAACATGTGACCCAGTCACATCATGTAATGAGGATCTTAGAATAGAAACTTAACAGAGTTAGATAATGGGCTCTACCTGAAGTAGAGTCAGACTTATTGACTTTAACATCCTTAGGTAAACTTGGCAGCTTTGCAATCAACGCCCCTTCCTTTGGCAAAATAAACATATGGACCCTTTGGTAATGGGACTATCTCAGACTTAGCCTTTCTCCTTACCATTTGGTCAACCGGGTTGACTATGGCCAATCCCTTTCCATTGGGAAGAGAATGCTTTTTCTGGATTTCCAGTGTCACCATTGTCACTGTCCATAAAGTTTTTGGGAAGTTGATCTTCTAATCAAATTTGCTTTACTATCGTTCCAAATCATTGCTGATTCAGCAGCACCAAGCAAATAGATATGATCATTAAGGTTCATGTCATAGTCTGTTTCATAGTAGTCCCAAAGGAACTCACTATGTGACTTAGAAAGTGATTGAACATCCAACTTTCTCAAGACTTTGACACCCAACTCTCCCAGCTTGTCAATATGTGACTTCATCTCTAAGATGTGATCACACATAGACCTTGCTTGCCATTAGGGCTTGAGTGACCTTGAACTTGTGGGTTAGGGAGAATAATTGGAGGAGGTGGAGGAAGTAAAGTTCCAAGAGATTTGGGAAGATCATAGATGTCTGAACTAGACATCTTTTGGGAGATATTCAAGATAGTTGATCTAAAGTCCTTAATATAACACCCAATATGAAATATTAAGGCTAGGATCCAACAACCTATTTATAATTGGAAGAGGGATGCCGTAATCCGAGTTATAAAATAGTTGAAGGTAGGTAAATGACGATTTACCAATTTCCACCATGAAAAACGAAATAATGTAATTAGGTTTTTAATTGGATTTGAAACTCCTAGATCTTTTGAGATTCATTGAACTTTTCAATGGCATGTTTCAATCTCGAGTGTGCCCTTCAGGTTTTGTGACTGGGATGCCGAGGATCACAAAACAAGGTGTGAAGTAACCATGCAAATATACTTGGTACCCTTAATATTTACCCCTCAATCGATGTGCCGGTTAACCACGCGAGCTCCACCGATACTATGATAAATATTAAGTTACCATTTGCCTACTTTGTTAAATCCAGGTTAGTGTGCCGGTTAACCACACACGCTCCACTAACGGTTTAAACAAAGTGCAAAGTGTAATTTTATGGATTAGCACCTTATTCACATTTTCCTAAGTAACTAAGATTGGGAATTTATAAGTGTTTAGTTACTTAGTATTTATCATTAATACTTTTAATGAAGGGAGAATTATAGTCCTTGTCCTACCCGTTCGGCTAACGACCCTCCACCAGTCAAGGAAGCGGTGGGTGAGAGTGGACACCCATTAAACTGCCATTTTATAGGCAGTAACCTTATACCCCCCCTTATAGATCGGCTTCGTGAATGAAGCCTACTAACGGTAAGACTGACTTGCTCTTATACATATATTTATTATTAACTTATAATACTATAAAGTATAAGGGTTGAATTTTAACTTTTAAAATTCTAAGGGCTAACTTGGAATTAAAGTATTCATGGGGAAAACTTTACAAATTCCAAAACTTGAGGGCAAGTTTTGAAAATATTCAAAACTAATTAATTCCATAACTTATGTGTTTAAAGTAGTTTTAATTAAAAAAAACTCTTCAAGTTCCATAACTTGAGGACAAGTTATGGAAGACTTTAAACTAATAAAAGAATGTAATTTTTCTTTATTTTTGTAACTTATGGAACTAATTAAGGTTACACATTTTATCATTTAATGAAGTGACTCTTGAACCTCCATAACTTGAGGACAAGTTATGGAGTCATAAAACCATTTAATGAGGACAAGACTCTTCATTTTTGTAACCATTGCCAACTTTTTATGAGTTTTATGAAACTTAAATGTGATTTTTTATATAACTTGAGGACAAGTTACAAAGACACATTTTAGAATCAACTCTTAGATTAAAATGGATTGAAAACACATAATCAATTAACTTTTCTATTAATCTAATAAACTCATATGAACAAAGATAATTCACATCAAATTTTTTTCAAGTAATTAGCATAACTTTTAAACTAATACAATTCGATTTTTCAGCTAATTTTGCAAGTATAACAAGAAAACAAGCCTTGGCTCTGATACCACTGATGGGTTTTGCGCATTCTAACACTCCTAAGTGCACGCAACCCTAAATACCTTGGATCTATGTTTTCTCTATTATACATGCAATTATGAACTTTCCAAGGTATTACCCTATCTAGCATACAATACTTGATACTTGGGTAATCAAATGGATAGAATACATACCTTTGTTTGATGTAGCTTGTCTCCATGAAGCTTGAGTGCCTAGTGCCCCAAGTGTGACACCTCAAATGGTTCACACAACACCAAATGCACATGGAATGACTTGAGAGAAATGGAACACTCCTTGAAATCGTCTAGCCCTCATATTCACACATTAGTGCCCGATTTCTTGAGCCATGGGATTCTTTTATATGGTGGCTATTAGGGTTACACCATGTAACTCATAACTTTACCCATTCCTTATGCTCCATGGATTTTAACCTCCATGGAGTATCCATGGGTCACCCCATGGACTTAGTCCAACATAAGGAATCTTGGATCACAAGCCCACATATATAAGGATGAATGATTTACACAATCAACCCATATATTTAATTAGTCTCCTTTTGATCACTTAATTAATTCCAAATTAATTCTTGATCAATACTAATTAAATAACCTTATTAATATATTAGAACTTATAATATATTAACCAACCTTAAGTGTTATTTCTCTCATTATAGTCTATCCAAATGCATGATGCCATGCAACCCAAATGGACCATGCCGGGTCGGGTCAAGTCTTACCAATTATAGTTATGGACTTAGACATTAATCCAACAGCCTTAACCAAGGAACCAAGAGATCATGGTAGATTAAGACATATCGACAGAAAATACCACTTTATCAAACATAGAGTAGAAGAAGGACACCTCGTCATGAAGAGGGTATCATCAAAAGAGAATCCTACGGATCCCCCCACAAAGGGTTTGAGTAGGGTTAAGCACGTTCAGCATGCAAGGAGCATTGGTCTGAAGGATGATATTAGTTTTAGTAGTTAGATAGATATTTAGAAACTTGTAACAGAATAAATGTAATTGACATTTGATGAATAAATAATGGAGATTTATTTATAAGTATTGTTTACTATCTTTTGTCAATTATTTATTATTGTGTTTCATTTTGCATGTTTTACTTCCCGAATAATTAGATTATTCAAACATCCACGGTCGATTATACTTTTGGAAGTAAGCAGTGAATCAAGACTATCATGAACTGGACTGTAGATTGTCAAAGTGTTTAAACATAGAAAAGGTTTGCTGCAGTATTCATGAGTACTTTTGAATGGAGAATTTAACTATTGGATTAACTCACGCTAAGAGAATTACTTCATGGAATTTATAACGAGTAATTCTAAGACAATAATATCTTATAATCTTTAAACGGAGATATATGAGTTGTTGTTTACGAAGTGGTTGTGCAGTGATGATATGTAAACGCATCAGTAACTTGATGTTATAAAACGTATTGTTGTGCGTGATTGATGAGTAAATATTACAAGCATATAAGTCACAGTTTATCTGTTCCTTTTTCCCTAATGGGAGAAAGCGATATGTTGGGCCCCTCGATGATTTGGTGTTGAGTTATGTGTCGGGCCCGGTTAGGACTGAATTGATGTGTTCAATTGTAGTTCTTTGTCATTACCAATCGGAAATAAGGAAAAAAAGTATTAGACAATGAGATTGACTCAGTTCCATGTCGTTTGTACACATGATATCTTGCAGAACGGATGATTATATGATCACTTATATTAGGACTCATATCTGACTAGGTCAGAGTTTGACAGAGGCTTTGAGAGCTACAATTTGCTAATTAATTTTTGATATTATACTAGCAACTATAGTTATTAGACTTATCCAAGTAGGAGACTATTGGATTAGGTGTCTAAGCCTATAACTATAATTGGTATATACTTGAGTTGACATTAGCACAGTCCTTTTGGTTTGTCTTCAAACTAGCAACTAGACAAGATGACCTATTGAGGAAGAGGAAGAATTTATTATTTGATTAATAAATAGAAATGAATGATTTATTAATGTATCATGGAAATAATATATTAATTATAAATCATATTATTTAATTAATAGTTAATTATAAATTAACTAAAATTAATTTTGGGATTAATTGAATTAATTAAAAGTGCAGGGGCTGTTCGGCAATTTATTGATAGTTTAGGAAAAAAGCTCTAGAACCCTCTTAAAGAGGCTTGGACAAAATCTTCTAGGAAAGCCCTAGAATTTTCGTCCAAGGGCTTATGGATTGAAGGTTTAGGGTTTGCTTGGTCCTTAAGCAAAGCAATTAGGGTTTCCTACTTCTAACCCTAGCTTTGGCTCTAAGCCACCTCAATATATAAAGACCCATACCCTTGTTAATTTTCGGCCACTAGAAACCCTATAGAGATATAGCCGAAAATTAAAGCTTCCTCCTCCCTCTCATATCTCATCCTGTTGCTAAGTGTGTTTGTGATTCATTAGAGGTGTTACACTTGTGACACTTGCTCTCAAGCTTCAAGATCTTCAAGGTTATTGGATTGTTATTACTACAAAACAATCAAAGGTATGTATCATAACTCTTTATTATGTGAATTTTGATTGTTTATCATAGATCCAGGGTTTGCATGATGTTGTTCATATTGTACGTTCAATTAGAGAAGAAATAAATCTTATTAGGGTTGCATGCACACATATGATTGTATCTTATGTTAAAAACCCATCAGTCCAGGGGTAAATAAGCTACAAGTCACTACCACTTTCTTCATGCATAAGATCTAAATCTTAAAGCCTAATATCATTTATTGAAGTTTCAAACACCCACAATCGATCATACTTTTAGGATGTTACAATTAATACCCATATGTTGTGACCTATCATTACAAACTAAACATTATGTATGCCTTAAATGTCTCCCAGAACACCTTTTCCACTTTTTGATTTTTTTGTTCTATTCTTGCAAACTCATGATCAAATTTCAACCAAAAAGGCCTTGATATGCATCTCAAAACACAAATTTGATGTCCATGTCAAAGTAGCCATATCCGATATGATGAATAAATGCTCCATACCCTCAATACATTCTTTTAGCCTTAATAAAAACCATACCTATAATTCCTCACTTTTGAAGCGAACACCATCAATTATGATAACGAAACACAAATAGTTTTAAACATCTGAAAATATAATTTACTATGTTAGAGACTTGTGAATTACACGACTTGGTTAAAAGAAAAAATTAAATAGGAATGTATAAACATTAAGGATTTCTGCAAAGATATTTTCCAATAAAATCTTATTGAAATGAGAAAAATTAGGTACTTCAAGTAATAAAACAAAGATAAACATATATTTTAAATTTAGAAGATAAATTTGGATATTTAGAATCATTAGATCAACATGGAGATTTTGATATTTGTATACCCGTTAAACATAATTTCGGAAAAAAATATTAAAAAATAAGATTGTTTTGTGGATGAACATGAAAATTAAATAGTAAATGAAACCAATATTTTAGTGGATTATAGGGTGGCAGGGGATGTTTGGATAGTGGTCATCAAAAGGTGGAGGAATGAATGAGTAGTAGTGGTGGATCAAGGGTATTCTTAGGAAGAACGAGCCCACTTGATAATAACAACTTAATAATATTAATTATTAATAGAAAATATAGAATGGAGGGAATTTTTTTCATTTTACCTAGTTTAACGGAAGCATTTTAACAGCGGTTAAAAATAGAAACCAAATCCACAAATAAACTGTAACGTCCCAAATTTCAAACCAAAATTTTTCATTTTTAAAATCAAAGGAAACCATACCATTCATTCAATTCATAAAGGTAAATATTCAATTTTTTCGAAAACATAAATCAGAGTATTAATATTATAATGAGGAATCTTGGCAACATAACATCAGATGTGATGCAATCATATCGTACTCTTCCAGAACTGCCAAAAAGACCTGCAACATCTAAACTTAAAACTGTAAGCACAAAACATAGTAAGTTCCCCAAGATACTACATAACATGCATAACAGTGAGCCCCGCCTTAGGGGTATATTTTAACCCATGTAAATGTCATGGTCCACCCATAGTCTTACAATCACTTCCGGCCTATTTCAGCCAACGAGTCTGTTTCAACCCATGTAAATGTTATGGTCCTCCCATAGTGTTACAACCACTTTTGTTGTTATTGTCCCCCTTCAGTCTTTCCTGCCATGGTCCCCCCATGTTCTTTCATTCAATTGTCATGGTCTTTCATACAATTGTCATGGTCCCCCCCCCCCAAATGGTCTTTCTGATGTGTTTTATAGGCTACAATAATAGTTAAATCAAACATGATTTGCACAGCGAAATTTCACATGAACAATTTATGGGAACATGCAACCTAGAGATCTATAGATTTTCGCATAATAACAACATGCTTTGAAAAACCTAAACTAATCTATGTAAATCGAAAATCACATAGAAAGAAACATATGCCTTTTGCTATAATCAAATATAGAAACCAACTTTCTTCAACCTTCCTTGGAAAGCAAGCACCAATAATGTGGATGACTCTAATGGTTTACACCCAATACCCTAGAAACCCTAGGAACTAATTAGGGGAGAGGATGAAGAAGGAAATTTCGAATTTCATACTTGCCAAAAGGTTAGGGTACAAATTCTTGCTAATAATGTTCCCTATTTATAGCTAGTGAAAACCCTAATCTGAATAATAAAATAATAATATTTTAACCTTATTCAAATCAATTTCCTTATCAGCAATAGGATGCTTCAAGAACCCTTCTGAAGGAGCCTTAAAATCGTCCAATCTTAGGAGGTTCTGGAATCTCTCATTTGCTCAACTATTGAACAATTACAATTCAACCATTATACCATTAATTCGAATTAATCAAAAATTAATTTCCAATTAATTCTAATTAATTCTAAATTGATTATTAACTATTTCTAATTAATATATTAATAATATAATATATTAACAAATCATTTTATCTTTCTCCTAAAAAATTATTCCTAGTTTATTTCTAGTTATTTGAGGGAACCCAAAAAAGACTTTACTTTTATTCACTAAGATTATAATAATTCAGTTAAGACCTAAGACACCTTAATCCAACACTTTCATGCAAAACCCACATAGACAATCTAGCATCCTACATAGTATAGTGAGAAGACTCACCTCAACTACTCAACAGTAGAAGCTCAAAGCAACATCAGTAACAGAACAACTAACCCAAGCTACCTAAATCCAAACCGAGACCATTCCTTAGACAAATATTGAATTGTGCTAAAGTTTGACCAAAAGTCAAACTGGTCAAAATGTCAATGGTCAATGGTCAAATTTAGCACATGACTCACCACACTGTGGCCAACCCCATGAACACAGTGTGGTCACAAAAGAATAAAACAGAACCAGGACATGTAGTTTAACGTCCCTAAACTCAGAACCAAAAATTTTTGTTTTTATATTAAATAAGCCATCAATCAAGTGTGTTTTTCAAAACCATAAGGTATTCAGAGAGTATTCATAAACATCCTAAAAGTACATAAGAGTCAATAAAGTGGAAAATCGTGGTGTGTGCAATGCGATCATCCCGAGCTCTTCCCCTTCGAATCGGAAGTACCTGAAACATAAAGTGAAAACCGTAAGCACAAAGCTTAGTGAGTTCCCCAAAATACCGCATATCATACATATATATCAACACAAGGTTTCACCTCCGGGTCTATTTCACCCCCGAGTCTATTTCAACTCATATGTCATCACAAGGTTGTATCAGGTCTATTTCGCCCCCGTGTCTATTTCACCCCACATATATCTATAGAAAACAGGAACACAAGGATACAATGCATGCTGCAAGAGTCACAAAGACTACAAGCACATATAATCCCTAGAGACCTACAATATAGTGAGAAAACTTTCCTCGCACAACAGCTCAAAAGTTAACACACCCTCAAAATCCAACAGCGGGTGCTAAACGCCATCTAGATAATCACACAATGCAAAACCTTAATCTACATATTAGGACATTAATAGCCGAACAAAAGTCCACAAGTCAAAAGTCAACCCTCATGGTCAACGATCAAAGTCAACAGTCAATGTGAACTCCAGTCGACCACCATGACGTGGTCTTCCTTGGCCATATCGTGGCCTGCATATGACCAAACAGTCAGGAAAATCTCAGTCGCCACGCCGTGGTGACCTAGGACCACGTCGTGGTAACTTGGGGTTCCAACAGCTTAATGTATTAAGTTGTTTTCTTCGATTCCAAAAGCTCCAAAGCTCAAATCTAGTCCAAAATGTTATCTAGAAGGATAAAGTTTCTAACTTTATCCATTAGGACCACCCAAAAAGGTCCACAACCCAAATCCCTAAGTCCTAAAAGGCTTAACAATGCAAGATCTTAACTAATAAGTACTTATTCCATAAAGTCCGAAGTCCATCCTTTCCAGAAATGATTCTAGAACCAAAACTAACCTAAAAGTTGGTGCTTTATAGACATGCATGTCCAATGCATGTTGAAATGTCCCAAAAATTATAAGGTAAACATTTCATTTTTAATTCAACCAAAAACACCAACTATATTTTTCCAAACATTCAAAAGTATATCATAATAAAACAGTTATTAGAGTACAATCCCAAAATCATCAAGTTGTAGAAACATGGGTGGATGCACTGCGATCAAGTTGGGCCCTTCCCTTTCAAACCGGAAGTACCTTAAACCATAACCATAGAAACCGTAAGCGCAAAGCTTAGTGAGTTCCCCAAAATGCCACATACCATACATAACAACATATAATCGGCCCCACGCGTCATCAGGCCCCGCCCGACATCGAGCCCCACTCAAAACAGATATGTCAGTCATCAACCCCGCCTGGAATCGGGCCCCGCCCGGTATACATACAAACACATAAACACATGCAAGAATCATAAATATAATTAACATACAATATAATCATCAGGCCTCGCCCGGTAAACATATCACAAAACATACATGTAGAGTCACACAGACAACTAGCATCCTAATCATAATAAACTATGGGCTGGCATTAGTGCCTTCGACTCGCTAAACACAGTGTGGAAACTCACTTCATTCCAAGATAACCGAACACGCGAGCTACTGCTACCGGAATCCTTATACTGAATATAATCAAATTATTCCTAATCAATAATTAAGATAAATTCCCAAAATCCAAGGCCCAAACAATATTTTGTCTTCCTAAAGGGTAAAAGACCCTTTTACCCTTCCCATAACGGATCCAAAAACTCATGGCCCAACTCCCACAAGGCCCAAAATGAGTTTCTCGGGAGTACGCCCCGTCACTGAACTCGTCCGCTCCGCGTATTGTTCTCTGATGCACAATGTACAAGTCGTGAAGCCTGATCCAAGCATTACGTTGAGCGTACTCCTACGTACTCGTCAGAGGGCCAAAAACTCTCATTACGCACTTAATGCTTAATACCAAACGTCCAAACTCATATCTAACCTCTAGATTATTGGATTAGGTGTCTAAGCCCATAACTATAATTGGTATGTACTTGAATTGACAGCAGCACAGTCCTTTTGGGTTGCCCTCAACCTAGCAACTGGACAAGGAAATTATGAAAGGAGAGATATTAATTTATAAGATTAATAAATTAATATATATATAAATGATTTATTAATATGTTAATGGATTAATATATTAATTAGAAATCATTATGTTTAATTAATTGTTAGCCAGAAATTAATCAGAATTGATTTTGGGGTTAAAAGAATTAATTATAAGGTACAGGGACTAGTTTGCAATTATCTAATAGTTGAGTGGAAGGCTCTAGAACCCCCTTGGAAGAGGGTGGACGAAATCTTTAGGGGAAACCCTAATAATTTCGTCCATAGGGGCTTGGATAAGGCCCTTGGGTTTGCTTAGGCCCTAAGCAAAGGATAACTAGGGTTTCCCTTAAACCCTAGATCCCTCAGCTATATAAGGAGCCTCCTGGTTCATGTTTTTGGTCACTCTTTCTTTTGAAGAAACCCTAAGGCCGAGATTTTGCATACTCCCTCTCCCCTCTCTCTTCTACTTTCCTTCTTGCTAGTTTGGGTGTGATTCCATTAGAGGCATTACACTTGTGGTGCTAAAGCTTCCAAGAAGATCAAGATCAAGATCAAGGGAATATCAATTGTTTGCTATAACAATTGAAAGGTATGTAAACCCTAAACCCTAGTTTGTTAATTTTGAAATTAGCCTCTCTCCTCTAGGGTTCTAGTTTTGCAATTCAAAGTTGTATGTTCAATAGTTAAAACATAGATCCAAAGTAGGTTGCATGTGAACTTAGGAATTGTTTTCTAGTTTATTTGTTGTAGCTAAAACCCTTCAGTGGTATCAGAGCCTGGTTGTTTTAAATTGAATTGCTACAATTGTTGAATTGCAAATTAGGGTTTATAGCTATTAAACCCTAAAGGCCAATTTTTCGATTTCTAGGGTTTTGGATCAAAGGGTTTTTTTTCGAAAACCCTAGCCTCCAAAGAACCCTAAACGAAATTAGGGTTAGGGTTTTGAAAACCCTAGCCTCCTCCCTTATGAATTTCGAAATATGCTAAGAGGATAACTAGGGTTTCTTGTTTTTGGATAATTGTTACTTAATTAGATTAATTGGATAATTATCCTTACCCTATTTTTCGAAATTAGAGGGATAAGGATTAGTATTAAATTAATTGATTAATTTAATTAGATAATCCTTACAAGATTTAATAATTTGATTAATAGTTAATTAATAGATAAATATTAAATCTAGTTAATTGGTTTATTTAAATTTGAAATTAATAGCTTAAATTTCGAAATTTATATACACCCTTGAAGTTTTAAAAAGTTTTAAAACACACCTTATATATATTATAATTAAAGGTTTAATATTATATGTATAAGAATATGGTCAGTCAAATCGCTAGTATGCCTCATTCACGAAGCTAATCTATAAGGGGGGTATAAGGAAACTGCCTATAAAATGGTAGTTGAATGGGTGTCCACTCTCACCCACCGCTTCCTTGATTAGTGGAGGGTCGTTAGCAGAATGGATTTGATAGGACAACTACTTCTCATTAAAAGTATAATGATATTAAAAGTACTAGAACATTGTTTTCAAAATCCCAACTCTAGTTACTTTAGGAAAAATGTGAAAAGTATGCTAATCCATGAAATTGCACATTATGCTTTATTGGTCGTTAGTGGAGCGTGTGTGGTTAACCAGCACACTAAAAGGCACCAATAAAGAGTAGTAATGGGTATCTCATAATTGTCATTTTGATGGAGCGTGTGTGGTTTACCAGCACATCAATAGTTAATGATAAAGACAATGAGGTTACCAAGCACATTTGCATGGTTATTCACATCTTGTTTGTGATCCTCGGCATCCCAGTCACAAATAGAAGAGCATAATCTGAGATTAAAACATGCCATTGAATAGTTTCAATGTATCTCAAAAGAATTAGGAATTTCACTTCGTTTGTTTCGTCTAATGGTGGAATTGGTGAATCGTCATTCACCTACCTTTATGAAATTTGCACTTGGATCTCGGCATCCCATTTCTAAGTTGTGAATCTTCATAGTTGGATCCTAACCTTGATATTATATCTTTGGGTTATTCTATTAAGGTATCTTGAAATCTAACTAAAACTTTCTTTCTTTTCAGATGTCTACTCCTGGAAACACTTCTGCTTCGTCCTCCTCCAACCAAAACTTCTCTTTGCTCAATATATGCTCCAAAGTCGTTATGGATGGCTCAAACTATAACGATTGGATGCGCAACATCAAGATGGCTCTTCGTTTCGAGAACAAAGAATATGTTCTTGAAAAGGAGCTCAAAGAGCTTGATGAGAATGAAGCTACTCCTGAAGATCTTGCTGCCTACAAGAAACATTACGATGATGCTACCAAAGTGGCATGCATCATGGTGGCAACTATGTCCCCAGAACTGCAGAGGTACTATGAGGACTACTGGCCTTTCGAGATGAACAAGGACCTTATGGAAAAGTACCATAAGCGAGCTCGTCAAGAAAAGTTCGAAGTAGTCAAGTCACTCATGGCTTGCAAGATGAAATATGGGGAGTCAGTTGTGTCACATGTGCAAAGAATGCAACGCTACATAGAGCGTTTGGTCAAGCTTAATATTCACTTTGATGAGGAATTGGCCATTGACATGGTCTTGAACTCACTTCCTGAATCTTATGGTCAGTTTATTCTAACTTACCATTTGAACAATACTGAGCAGACCTTGGCCCAATTGCACAACTTGTTGCAGACAGCTGAGGCAGGGATGAAGGGTAAAAGTATACCCTCCACACCTGCTAGTGCCCCTGTTTTGGCTATTGGACAGGGAAAAGGGAAAAAGAGGAAAGGTCCTCCCAAGCAAAACTGGAAGAGCAAGGCTCAAGCTGGGTCATCTAGTAATGGCCCAAAGGCTAAGCCCAATGGTTCCACTCCCCATGTTTCTGATCCAAAAGAGGCAGTTTGCTTTTACTGCAACCAAAAAGGGCATTGGAAGAGATCTTGCCCACAGTATCTGCAAGATATCAAGGATGGCAAAGTGAAGCCATCTTCGGCAGGTATTTACACTATTTCTGCTAATAACTCATTATCTTCTCGTTCATGGGTCCTTGATACAGGATGTGGTTTTCATATCTGTTCTGATTTGCAGGGTCTAAAGGAAAGTGAGGAGATAGAGCGAGGAAGGATAAACCTGATCATGGGAAACAGAAAGTCTTCACCAGTAACCAAGATCGGAGTTTATCAGCTTCTGCTTAGTAACGATGTTAGATTAGATTTAATAAATTGTTGCTATTCGTCTGAGATGACGAGAAACATTATTTCATTTCATGCATTGTTCAGACAAGGTTTTACATATTCTTTTAATGATTTGAATGGTTCAATTTCTGTTTATAAGAATGGTGTTTTTATGTTTGAAGCTTTGCCTTGTAATGGTGTGTATGAAACAGTGACTTGTGTTGATAGCCTAGGAAATAGTGTACTTAATATTGACTTGTCTAATAGTGTAGACAAGGCATGCTTGTGGCATTGTCGTCTTGGACACATTAACAAGAAACGCATAGCCCAACTCCAAAAGGATGGAGTGTTGGAATCATTTGACCTAAAGTCAGATGATATGTGTGAGTCTTGTCTTTTGGGAAAGATGACAAAATCACCATTCACAGGGTCTTGTGAAAGAGGTGAAGGTCTGTTGGATCTCATACACACAGATGTGTGTGGACCCTTCAGATCAACTACAAGAGATGCTAATCGATTCTATGTGACCTTCACTGACGATTATAGCAGATATGGATATATCTACTTGATCAAGCATAAGTCAGAAACTTTTGAAAAGTTCAAAGAGTTTAAGCATGAAGTCGAAAATCAATTGGGCAGAAAGATAAAGATACTTAGATCCGATAGAGGCGGGGAGTATCTTAGTATCGAGTTTAACGACTATCTGAAAGAATGTGGGATAGTCTCACAATTGACTCCTCCTAGGACACCACAGTTAAATGGTGTAGCTGAGAGGCGTAATCGAACCTTGTTAGACATGGTTCGTTCTATGATGAGTCGGGCTTCGCTTCCCATTCACTTCTGGGGGTATGCCTTAGAGACAGCCGCCCACATCCTCAATCTTGTCCCTACAAAGAAGGTTGCCAAAACACCTCACGAAATGTGGACAGGGAAAGTTCCCTCGTTAGCACATGTTAAAGTCTGGGGTTGTGAAGCTTTCGTAAGACGAGAGACTCACGACAAGCTAGCAGCTAGAAGTGAGAAATGTGTTTTCATTGGTTACCCAAAGCAGTCTTTTGGATATTTGTTCTACAGGCCTAGTGAGAACGTGGTCTTTATAGCACGAAGAGGAGTCTTTCTTGAAAGAGAGCTCATATTCAAAGAGGACAGTGGGAGCACTATTGACCTTGAAGAAATTCAAGAGTCAGCCAATGAAGGAACCTTAGATGACACTAGCATTCAACTAGAGGAAACAGTTCCTGTTGAACCAATTGATAACTCATTACCTCTTAGAAGATCCACTAGGGTGAGTGTGCCACCTGAGTTGTATGGTTTTCATATTACTTCAGATGGTGACACATTCATAAGTGACAGAACACTGGTAAACTTAGATGAACCAGTCACTTATAAGGAAGCAATGGCAGGCCCAGAGGCTTCCAAGTGGAAAGAGGCAATGGACAGCGAGATTAAGTCCATGTATGACAACCAAGTTTGGAATTTGGTTGATAGTGCACCAGGTCGCAAGACAGTTGGGTGCAAATGGATCTTCAAGAAGAAGACAGACATGGATGGAAATGTGCACACATTCAAAGCTCGACTGGTTGCAAAAGGTTTCACTCAAACCCCAGGGGTTGACTATGATGAGACCTTCTCACCAGTAGCTAAGATTAAATCTATTAGGATATTGCTCGCCATAGCTGCCTTTCATGATTATGAAATCTGGCAGATGGATGTCAAAACTGCTTTCCTTAATGGGAAGTTGGCTGAAGATGTTTACATGAGTCAGCCAGAGGGTTTTGTTGATGCGAAGTTCCCCAATAGAGTGTGCAAGCTTGAGAAATCCATTTATGGATTGAAACAAGCATCTCGCAGTTGGAATCTTTGCTTCCATGAGAAAGTCAAAGAGTTTGGTTTCTCTAGAAGTGAAGATGAGTTCTGTGTGTATATCAAGGCTAGTGGGAGTATAGTAACTTTTCTGGTGTTGTATGTCGATGACATATTACTCATTGGTAACGACGTTCCAACCTTGAAAGAAGTTAAGTCTTGGCTTGGAAAGTGTTTTGCCATGAAAGACCTTGGAGAAGCTGCCTATATTCTTGGGATTAGAATATTGAGAGATAGAAAGAAGAGACTAATTGGACTTAGTCAGAGCACATACTTGGATAAGGTACTAAAGAGGTTTAGTATGGAAAATTCCAAGAAGGGAGAGCTACCTATCCAGAGCAATACCAAATTGAGTAAGACTCAATGCCCGAGTACAGATGTTGAAATAGATGACATGAGTCGTGTACCTTATGCTTCCGCTGTCGGATCGATCATGTACGCTATGACATGTACTCGCCCTGATGTGGCATTTGCTTTGAGCATGGTTAGTCGCTATCAGGGAAACCCAGGTAGAGCTCATTGGATAGCAGTTAAGAATATACTCAAGTATTTGCGAAGGACAAAGGACTGGGTTCTTGTGCTTGGTGGCAGTGATACTTTGAGAGTAGATGGTTACAGTGATGCCAGCCTTCAGACGGATAGAGATAACTTCCGTTCTCAGTCAGGCTGGGTATTTTTATTGAATGGAGGAGCAGTTACTTGGAAGAGTTCCAAGCAAAATACGGTGGCTGATTCTACTTGTGAATCAGAGTACATTGCAGCAAGTGAAGCGTCGAAAGAAGCAGCTTGGTTGAGGAACTTCATCGGGGATCTCGGAGTTGTTCCAACCATCCAGGAGCCTATGGAACTGTTCTGCGATAATGAAGGAGCGGTTGCCTTGACAAAGGAACCGAGAGATCATGGTAAGACCAGACATATCGACAGAAAGTACCATTTCATCAGACATAGAGTTGAAGAAGGCCATCTTATAGTAAAGAGGGTGTCATCTGAAGATAACCCAGCAGATCCCCTCACAAAGGGTCTGAGTAGGGCTAAGCATATTCAGCATGCTCGGAGCATAGGACTGAAAGATGATATTAGTTTTAGTAGTTAGATTAGTTTTTGAAACTTGTAACAAAGTAAATGTAATTGACTTTTGGTGATTAAATAATAAAGTATTATTTATAAGTTTGGCTACTACCTTTTGTCAATTGTTTATTATTGTGTTTCATTTTTGCATGTTTTACTTCCTGAATAATGAGATTATTCAAACTCCACAGTCGCTCGTACTCTTGGAAGTAAGTAGTGAATTAAGACTGTCATGAATTGGATTGCAGATTGTCTAAGGATAGACATGGCAATAGAATTGCTGCAATATTCATGAGTACTCAGAAATTGAGATTTGAGTATTGGATAAACCCACGCTCAGAGTATTACTTCATGGAATTCATCACGAGTAATACTGAGACGATAATATCTTATAATCTTGAAACGAAGATATATGAGTTGTAATTTACAAGTCGGTTGTGCATTGGTGATACGAAAACGCATTAGTAACTTGGTGTTATAAAACGTATTGTCATGCATAATTTGATGAGTAAAAGATACAAGCATATGAGTCAACGTTTATTCGTTCCTTTTGCCCTAACAGGAAAAGCGATATATGTGGGCCCCTCGATGATTTGGTGTTGACTTATGTGCTGGGCCCAGCCAGGACTAAATTGATGTGTTCAATTAGAAGTCCTACATCATCACAAATCAGGAATCGGGAAACATAGATTCTGGACAAAGAGATTGATTATATTCCATGTCTTTTGTTTGGGGATATCAAGCAGAACGAAGGGTTATATGATCACTTATCTTAGGACACATAACTGACTGGGTCAGAGTTCGGCAGCAGCTTTTTGGAAGCTACAATTTGCTGGTCAAATTTAGAAGGCATACTAGCAATTATAGTTACAGACTTATCCAAGTGGGAGACTGTTGGATTAGGTGTCTAAGCCCATAACTATAATTGGTATGTACTTGAATTGACAGCAGCACAGTCCTTTTGGGTTGCCCTCAACCTAGCAACTGGACAAGGAAATTATGAAAGGAGAGATATTAATTTATAAGATTAATAAATTAATATATATATAAATGATTTATTAATATGTTAATGGATTAATATATTAATTAGAAATCATTATGTTTAATTAATTGTTAGCCAGAAATTAATCAGAATTGATTTTGGGGTTAAAAGAATTAATTATAAGGTACAGGGACTAGTTTGCAATTATCTAATAGTTGAGTGGAAGGCTCTAGAACCCCCTTGGAAGAGGGTGGACGAAATCTTTAGGGGAAACCCTAATAATTTCGTCCATAGGGGCTTGGATAAGGCCCTTGGGTTTGCTTAGGCCCTAAGCAAAGGATAACTAGGGTTTCCCTTAAACCCTAGATCCCTCAGCTATATAAGGAGCCTCCTGGTTCATGTTTTTGGTCACTCTTTCTTTTGAAGAAACCCTAAGGCCGAGATTTTGCATACTCCCTCTCCCCTCTCTCTTCTACTTTCCTTCTTGCTAGTTTGGGTGTGATTCCATTAGAGGCATTACACTTGTGGTGCTAAAGCTTCCAAGAAGATCAAGATCAAGATCAAGGGAATATCAATTGTTTGCTATAACAATTGAAAGGTATGTAAACCCTAAACCCTAGTTTGTTAATTTCGAAATTAGCCTCTCTCCTCTAGGGTTCTAGTTTTGCAATTCAAAGTTGTATGTTCAATAGTTAAAACATAGATCCAAAGTAGGTTGCATGTGAACTTAGGAATTGTTTTCTAGTTTATTTGTTGTACCTAAAACCCTTCATAGATAAGGTCTTAAACGATAAAGTTGCCAACTTTACTCCTTTACATGCCTTAATGGGACCCAAAACCTGTTTATATCCATCTAAACTTATAATATGAACATCAAATTAAGCATGATTCATCAAAACCCATTAATATGATATTTTTGTGGTTCTTCATAACTCTATAATGGACAAACTTTCCAACTTTATCCATTAGAATGGTCTAACCGACCAAGATCTAGTCTTTAAGTATCAAAGGGACCAAAAATGCATCCTTTCTAACTTAGTACATTAAGTCCAAGTCTCAAGCTTTTAGATCTGAATCAATATGATGTTTAGATGGATAAAGTTTCCAACTTTATCCATAACAAGCTCACAGACTTTCAAGATCTAAACTTTATGCACTAAAGTGACCAAAAGCTCATAACACCCCAAATCTAGCTACATCTAACAAATACAACCAACACTTTTATAATGAGTTCCTTTTTCTCCAAGGTGCTCCAAGAACACTCCAAAACACTTAAAAACCCTTCTTTTTACTCACAAGCCTCAAACTAGGGTTAGGTTTTCAAGAGAGGGTGTTGGAGAGGTGGAGGCTGAGAATGGAATGTGTTTGGGGGAGTTAAGGAAATTAAATAGGGCTCAAACCACAAAAATAGGGTTTGGAAATTTATCGCATACGCCCAGTGTACTCAATTTACGCCCAACGTACACGTTGAGTACACCCAGTATATGCGGCTCAACCTAAAATCGCCCTAACTTCAAACGGTCATAACTTCTTCGTTTCAACTCCGATTTCACCGGTCTTTATATCCACAGAAAGTTGTTGAGAAGCTCTACAATCCTATCAACTCTCATTTTCTCTAAAACGTACCGAACATAAATCTAAAATTCTTAAAAGGCTCGAACTATCACTTTACGGTTATACCCTTGGGCTCCAAAGCACCAACCGAACTCTCGGATCACCTAATCTATATTACCTACATCCAAAGGGATATAAATATCTCTTTCCCCCATGGCTCGATGCCTTATGATAACTGGTCTTTGGTTCACGGGCATGACTTATGAAACAATTCGCAACAGGGTGTTACACATGCCTTGAACCCATATTAGGTTAAAATGAGGGTTTATGACCTAAATCTCATGCATGGATTGAAAACCCAACCAAACTCCAGATCCAAGGCACAAATTACACCAAATGACCTATTGATTCATAAATTTGCAAACTTTAAGAGATCTCACCATCCCAACAAGCAAAACAAGAAGTTAATGGGACAAAACTCAAGATCTAGCAACCTAGCATGATAAAAATCGAGTCTTAGACACTTACAAAAGTCCAGAAGAGTGCTAAGGTGAAGAATGGAGACTTTCTTTCTTTAACTTTGCTTCCTTCTTTATTCTTTAGCTTCAAGGAACACCAGAACAAACTCAATAATGGAGGAAAGTGACTATGGTTTTCTTTAGGGCTTAAGGGGGATGATGGAGGCTGAGGATGAGCAAACCCTAGCCTCCCCATTCCTTTAAATAGGGAGCAAACCCGGAAAAATAGGTTTTTCACATCAGTCATTCACCACATCGTGGTGGCTTAAATGAAACACGCGAGCCCTTCTCGCCTCGCCATGTCGTCGTGGTGCCTCCACCACGCCGTTGCAATCCTCAAAATGATATTTAATTATGATTAATGTACCTTAAGATCTGGGCGTTACGACTCTTCCCCACTTGAATTAGACTTCGTCCTCAAATTCCGCCACCTCAAACAACTCAGAGTAATGCTCTGTCATCTCATCCTCCAGATCCCACGTCTATTTTGGACCCTTTCGGCACTACCACTGCACCTTCATGGGATCTACAACCTTGTTTCGCAGAGTCCTTGTCCTCTATCAAGGATCGCCACCGATCTCTATATATAATTCAAAGAATCATCAACATGAATGTCCTCCAATGGAACCACCGCGAAATCATCAACCAAACACTTCCGCAGCTGAGAGACATGAAAAGTGCTATGAATCTGACAGAGCTCATCTGGCAGATCCAAAAGATATGTCACCCTGCCTTCCCGGGCTATCACCCTGAAAGGACCAATATACCTGGGGCCTAACTTACCCTATTCCTGAATTCGATGATACCTTTCCAAGGTGAAACCTTCAGGAGTACCATGTCCCCAACCTGAAACTCCAAGTTTGATCGGCGTCTATATGCGTAATTCTTTTGTCTCCTCTTTTCTATCTGAAGTCTGCCGCGAACCTGCTGAATTAATTCCGTTGTTTTTAGTACAACATCCATACTCCCCATGACCCACTGACCGAACTCACCCCAACATATCGGGTTCCTACACTTCCTCCCGTAGAGCATCTCAAAAGGAGGTCGAGCAATGATGTTGTGATAACTGTTGTTATAGAAAAATTTCGCTAAAGGAAGATACGTATCCCAACTACCGCCAAAATCTAGAACACATGCCCACAACATGTCCTCCAATGTCCGGATAGTCTGCTCACTCTGACCATCAGTCTGTGGGTGGAAAATTGTGTTGAAGTACAGAAGAGTACCTAACTCCACGTAGAATCTCTTACAGAACCTGGAAGTAAATCGAACATCCCTCTCAGAGAGCACAGAAACCGGCACCCCATGCCATGCCACCACTTCCCGAATGTAGATATCGGCTAAATTCTCTGCCGAAATGCTCTCATGGGTCAGAATAAAATGTGCGCTCTTGGCCAATCGGTCCATGATGACCCATATCGAATCCACTATACACGTCGTACGAGGCAATTTGGTGATAAAATCCATTGTAATATCTTCCCATTTCCAAACAGGGACTTCCAACGGCTCCATTTTGTCATGAGTTTGTTGATGTTCGGCCTTGACTTTCCTACAAGTCAAGAACCTCTCCACATACCAGGCCACATCTCGCTTCATACATGGCCACCAATAGTTAAGTCGAAGATCTCTAGACATCTTTGTCACTTCGGTATGAATAGAGAATCTTGACTTGTGTGCCTCCTCCATCAAAACCTGATGCGCACTACCCCAATAGGGAATCCACACCCTCCGATGAAGGGTCAATAATCTCTGACTATCACAATCAAAGGAAGCCACCTGACCAACAATAAGATCACTCTTCCGGTGCTCTTCTTTCATAGCCTCAACCCAAGCCTCTCGAATATGCTCTAAGAGTGGGGTAATCATTGTCATTATCAAACACATATCCCTGATCGAAGCAGTAATCGCCTTGTGGATGAGAGCATTGGCCACCACGTTGGCCTTCCCCGAGTGATAAAGGATTTCACAATCATAATCCTTCACTACATCTAACCATCTACACTAACTCATATTCATATTCGGATGATCCATCAAATACCTCAGAATCTTGTGATCCGTGTAGATTCGGATGATCCCTTGTCTAACAACTCCTACAGCTGTGTAGACAACTCATGCATCTTTGGAGGTGTTAACCGATAAGGTGCTTTGGCTATCAGAGCCGCAGCTGGAACCAAGTCAAACTGAAACTCCACTTGCCTCTCCGAATGTACTCCAGGAAAATCCTCCGGGAACACATCCGAGTACTCCTGAACATTCGGTACATCACTCACACTCACCTTATCCTTCTCCTGGGTATCCATCACATAAACCACGAATCTAGAACAACCCTATTGAAGATAGCGTCTGGCCCTAGCTGTTGAACATAGAACCAGACCACGCTGAACACCCTCTCCCTAAATCACTAACTCTCCCCCACATGGGGTCTGAATATGTACCATCTGATGCTCACAATCAATCATTTCACCGTTGGGGCTCAACCAATCCATCCGCACAATAACCTTGCTCTCTTGTAGGGGAATAGGAACCAAATCAATCGGGTACAACTCACTGAACAAGTCCAATATACAGCCCCGATGAACCCTCGATACTCACACAGGCCGATCATCAGCATTCTCAACCTCTAATGGATACTCCAGCTCCCCGGAGAGATACAAAGGATCGGGTAGCCCCCGAATTAAACAAAACCAAAGCAGAGATACCGTTCACAAGGAACGACACCATCACCATATCAGGTGCAACATGAGCCTCCTTGGTTGTCAGCTAAAATGCCCTACTCCTCACAACAGGAGTATGAATTTTTAACCTCTAATGAAGAAGTTATGAATTTTTAACGGATTTCCTATCCCGGTCTGTTAAAAATAATAATATAAAAATTAAAGTCAAAATTAGCCGACGAAGTCTAAACGAAAGTTGTAGAGCGTAATTTTACCTACGCGTGCATATAAAGAACGTAAAAAACGGAGCTCGTATACGAAAGTTATGAATTTTAGAAGTTTTGGCGTGAAAACCGAGAAATTTCGCATAGGTGGCTTCGGCCACGTCACCTTCGCTGAAAGAGTGCCACGTGTCCGAAATTGGTGAGTCATGCGAGCCATGTGTCGCCTTCCCTCGCATGAACAGTAGCCGCGTGTCGGATTCTGATTCGACCGAAGGGAGGCCCAATCCGAAGCTCGCAGCTGGTCCGAGCCTCACACCGCCTTAGCCTCCGAACCTCGCAGATGGTAACACGTATCTTCTCTTCGCTGCTTCAGACTCTAGGCCGCGGTCCAATCAAGAGGCGACACCGAGGCCTCGCATGCGCAGCCCACGTGCAGCCACCTGCGGACCCTCGCCTACGGACCCCACCACCGGAACCGTCTTCAGACCCCTATAAATAGAAGGGGTATGCGAGCCTTCCCTGTTAGATTTGGAATTTTGCCATATTTAGCCCCTTTCTTCATATTTTCTTCATCTTAGCATCCCCCAAAGCCCCGGTATCGATCATAACCCCCGGAATACGCCACGAAGAGCCCGAGAGGCCCGAAAAATTTATCTTTTCGGTTTCGAAGCCCGGCCCTCGTAGAGCCCGGTTTCTGAATAAAACTCCCGGTTTTATTAGAAACGGTCGTTTTTAGGAAACGAATTGCTACCCGATTTTCATTAAATCAAGTGAGTATATACTCACTTTCATTTTACACATAGATATGAAGTATTTACCTTATAATACGTGCTATGTGTAAATATATTAATTGTTTATTTGAGGTGACTGTTGAGTTGATGTTTTATACAAGTTTTAAACTGTATAAGTATTTTTATCTACAAATATGTTGGGTAGAACATGGGTAGATAGTGATGTGTGATAAAATAAAAGTGATGAGAGGCCTCGATGTGATTTGTGATTCAGTCATCTAGCGGAGTTTGGATGACGACCACGGACTTTCTAGACAGTCCAGTGGGAAACATTAGCAGGTCCGCAACCTGTAGGTGTTAATGAACTTGGGTGTTTATTCGTTGTACTCCAATCCCCCTCATGGTTGCCTTTAGGACATGTATGGCTAAGGAAACCCCTTAGCAGTAGTGTCCATCCCGATGATATTCTTTAGGCTAGGTCCCTTGTGAAAAGTGTTTAGGGACGTAAAGTGAGGATAACGGGAACGGGTAATCAGGGTTATTAGTGATTGATGAATTTAATAAGTTTATTATTACTGTGGGTTGAAAACCCTATATGCTCACCAGGCTCCCAAGCCTGACCCACTCAGTTTTTTTATGATTACAGGTAGTGGACCCCGAGCATAGTCGGAGGATGACGTGAGATTTTTGGATTATAGGCCAGTAGTTGTAAATAACTGTAGTAAGGCTTATAATGTCTTGTTTATGCTTTTGATCTGTATCGGAACATGACATCCCGAGGTTTTGATATATATGGAAAATATATACCTTCTTAATGAAGGGTTTTGATAAACTTTTATCATATGTTGTTTGGGGACCAATTTCGCAACATCTTTTAAAAAGATTTCTCCGATTTTATTTTAAAAAAGCATAAATTAAATCGGTCTTTTCTGGCCGAGAAATTAGGGGATGTCACAGTTGGTATCAGAGCATTAGTTTAAGCGAACTAAGAAATTGTAGGATTTCTAGACTTAAACTTAGAATGCTAAGTGATGATTGTGAGATGAGTGTCTACCATATTTTAGACACGAGCACTAGTTATTTTAGGAAAGATGCCTAAAATGCCCTTATGTGCTAAATGTTATGTGTTTGTCATGTGTGCCACTAATTGTTCGGATCAATGGTCTGTTGCCGACCGGATCTGGAAACCTTATGTGTGTAGGATTCTAAGCGTATGATTACGAGATTAGAACTAACATGTAAACGTTTCGGAGTGATAAGGGAATTGAAATGTCTAACAAGGATAAAGACCTAAATTCGCCTTATTTAGTATATAGATTGTAATGGCAAGAACTCGCAGTGGAGTTGCAAATGCAAACGGAAGCAGGGATCAACAGCCTCAACCTCAAGTAGTTGAGCAAGTACCTGTTGTAGGAGCTGCACCTAAGCCAATGACGATGGCTGGGGTACAAGCAATGATACAGACGATGCTGGATCGCCAAATGGAGGAGACGAGGCGATTACTACAACAGAATAGGGAAGAAACTACGATACCTGTTGAACAGCCTGTATTGAATGAAGGGCAATCAGTAGGAGGGAACTATAGTGGGACTCTTGGTCAAGCCAACCCACCGATAGATAGACAAAACAACCCGGATGGAGGAGCTGATGGACGCGGGTGCAAATACAAAGATTTCATGGCATCTAAACCACCGTGTCTATCTGGGAGTCCAACGCCGGTGGAAATCATGAATTGGATCTCCGAAATGGAGATGATGTTTGAAAGCTGTGAGTGCAGCAACAAATAAAAGACCGCACTTGCAATTCCTCTGTTAAAATCTGGTGTACTGAGCTGGTGGAAGTTACTAGCTGATTCCATGCCCAAGGGAGAAGCTAGCAAGATGTCTTGGGAAGACTTTGTGCTACAACTGAAACTGCAATACTGCTCTGAGAAGGATCTTCTGGAAATCAACAATGAGTTCCAGAATTTGAAAAAAGGAAAGTTGAGCGTTACTGAATACGCTGCTAGTTTCACTGAAAAGATGAAGCTTGTTCCTTACCTAGTTCCAACTGAACTCTCTAAGGTTAACAAGTTTACCCTCATATTACCAGCGGACTTTGGTCCGATGGTTAAGCAAGCAACCACTTTGAAAGCCACCATCTGGGCTGCTAAGAATGTGGAGGTTCAGGTCAGGGAGAACGGTCTGGAGAGGGCAGAAGTTGGTGAAAAGAGAAAATTTGAAGGAACTCCAGGTTCCAACAAGAAAAGCAAATTTTCTAAGTCCAAGAAGTTTGGAGGAGGAGGAGGTGAAGTGAAATGGTGTGATAAGTGCAAGAAAAAACACTCTGGGAAATGTAGCGAGGGGGTGACTTGCTACAAATGTCGAAAGACTGGGCATTATGCCAACGTGTGTCCATCCGACAAGAGGGTATGTTTTGAGTGCCATGAAGAAGGGCATGTTTTTAAAGACTGTCCAAAGAGGAAGGATGCAGCAAAGCCCAATATACCACCAAAGCCGAAGGCGAGAGCCTTTCAGATGACCCTTGAAGCTGCAAAAGAAGAAGTCGATGTCGCTTCAGGTACCTTTCTCGTAAATGAATTGCCTGCCTAAATTTTGTTTGATTCTGGAGCCAATTACTCCTTTATTTCGCATGAATTTGGTAGAAAACTAGCTTTGCCTGTTGATAGACTAGTTAATGCCTTATTAGTCGAAATTGCTAGTGGCAAGTTTGTACCTGTTAGCCATTGTATGAAAAACATCATCATTGACTTGGATGGGAATAAGTTCCAAGAGGAATTATTGCCTATCGAGTTAAATGGTTTCGACATAGTTTTAGGAATGGATTGGCTTAGCGCCAATGATGCCGAAATATTGTGCAGGCAGAAAATAGTAAAAGTAAACCCGCCAGGGAAAGAGTCGTTTATGGTGTACGGAGACAAACGCAGAGTAAACTCTGGAATCATTTCCCTAATGAAAGCCAGAAAGTGTTTGGCCAAGGGGTGTACATCATATTTAGCGTTCGTGATCGATGCTAAGAAGGAAAAGAAAGAGGTGTAGAATATTCCGGTGGTGTGTGAATATCCGGAAGTCTTTCCTGAAGATCTTCCCGGATTGCCCCCTGATCGACAAGTTGAGTTTCGTATCGACTTGTTACCAGGAACGACGCCGATAGCAAAAGCACCGTATCGGTTAGCGCCAACCGAGATGAAAGAACTTATGACACAACTTCAGGAGTTATTGGACAAAGGTTTCATTCGACCTAGTTCATCACCCTGGGGAGCCCATGTGTTGTTTGTAAAGAAGAAAGACGGGAGCATGAGAATGTGCATCGATTACAGAGAGCTGAATAAAGCGACAATAAAGAACAAGTATCCGTTGCCGAGGATCGATGACCTGTTCGACCAGTTGCAAGGTTCGAGCTACTTCTCGAAGATCGATCTTAGGTCAGGATACCATCAACTGAAGGTGAGGGAGCAGGATATCAAAAAGACTGCGTTCAGAACAAGATATGGACACTATGAATTTTTGGTTATGTCGTTTGGATTAATTAAGTAATTCTCAACATAGTTTACCAAAACATTTCCCATGCCATATCATTTGCAAACAAAAATATAACAATGTGTCTGAAAATCATAATGTCAAAGTAAAATCATTCAGAGTACAATCCCAGAAAACTCCATGCGGAAATCATGTGTGTGTGATGCGCTGCTACACCGCCGGCTCCTTCCCCTTAGACGAAGAGGTACCCGAAACCAAAACTAAAACTGTAAGCACAAAGCTTAGTGAGTTCCCCCATCATACCACATACCATACAATCACATAGCATATACATATATATATATATATATATATATATATATATATATATATATATATATATATATAATGTCGGGCCATTCTGGGGCGCCCGCCCTACCCATGTCAAGCCATTCTGGGGTGCTGACCTACCCATGTCAAGTCATTCTGGGGTACTGACCTACCCATGTCAAGCCATTCTGGGGTGCGGACCTACCCATGTCAAGCCGTTCTAGGGTGCCGACCTACCCATGTCAGGCTATTCTGGGGTGCCGACCTACCCTTCGGTCTTTCAACCGAACTCGGGGACTATTACCCCCTACTGCTAACACATAATGTCATATCTCTATCATACTGTCAGACGCATCTGGGGTGTCCGACCTACCCATTGGTCCTATCGACCGAATCGGGGACTAGTCCCCTTTTACAGATACCAACTATCATAACACAACAACTAGCATAGCCACATATCAAGCAAACTATCATACTCGCATATCAACCAATAGCCGACCAGACAATTATCACAAAGACAATGATCTCAGCTAAACATCTACTAGTGGGCCGGCCTTGGTGCCGTAGACCCACTTCTACTGGAAGGTAACTCACCTCGTAAGGCTGACTGCTGAAAAGCTGATCGGCAAATGTATGACTGCTGCTCCGGCGATCCTCCGGCTATAAATCCATAAAACACTGAATCAGACACTGATAACTACCCTTAGGGTAAAATGACTATTTTACCCCTGACCAAGTCAAAGTCAAAGTCAACTTCCAGTTGACCTGACTCGCCGAGTTGGGATGCCAACTCGTCGAGTCCCTATCCTTTCATCTGACCTTCTTCACGCTGCTACTCGTCGAGTTTAGCAATGACTCGACGAATTCTCCTTCTAAAACAACCTCGAATGAACCTTCATCCGACTCGCCGAGTTGTATGAACAACTCGTCGAGTTCATCCCCATCCTATGAACAAGTCTGCCCTTGACTCGCCGAGTTGTATGAACAACTCGTCGAGTTCATCTTTGAACGTTGGGAGATTGTCTTGGACTCGCCGAGTCTGTTCATACACTCGTCGAGTCCTATGATTCCCAGGTCTATGGCTAAGTCCAATGCGTTGGGTCATTCCCCCGGACTCCTCTAAGATCATTCTCACACTCACTGGGTTCCTTCGAACCTTAACAGAAAAGGGAAGTCAAGCCATGGACTCGCCGAGTCCCAAGAACGACTCGCCGAGTCGAGAATGAACAAGTCTTATTTCTCGATTTCTGACGTACAACACTTGACCAAAAGATAGATCTAGGCTTCTAAGATCAATATAGCACGTAAAGTTACAAACTTTACGTGCATGCATGGGACTATGAGCTCAAAAGGCCCTAAATGAGACTCTTAAGATGCATGGAGCTTTCCAAGGCTCCAAGATTAGCCCCTTTCTGACTTGTAACCCCTTAAAGACCTTGGATCTAAAGTCTTAGCCCCCAACCATGCTTGCACTCATGATTGGTCACCAAGAATGGCTCCTAAAAGCCCTAAATCACCCTAAAAAGGGATCTAAAACATGAAAGAGCAAGGTATCAGCTTTATACCTCTAGAGAACTGCAGTGGGTGCACAAACTGGAACTCCTCTGGCCTCCTCTTGATTCCTCAAGCCTTTATCCTCCTTCTTATGTTCCAAAATCACCAAAAACCACCACCAAGGTCTTAGATCTTAACACAAACGATTAGGGTTTCAGTAGGAAGTGTTCTGGGAGCAATAGGGGGAAGGGAGGCTGAATGAGATGCTTAAATAGGGTGCAATCCCTTAGATTTGGGTTTTGTCCAGACAGGGCCTACTCGTTGAGTCTGGCTTCCGGCTCGTCGAGTAGGTCATTAAACTCCCGGGTCCAAGTCGCTCCTACTCGTCGAGTTGGCCACCAACTCGCCGAGTTATAGGCCAACAATGAATAATACTCGAATGGAATTCATACCGGGAACCGGGTGCTACACATAAGGTTGGTCGTACACACCTTAAAGGCCCTCCAAAGTGAGAGTTTAGCCCCTATCATCCAGTTGGACATGCTAAACCTTTGATCCTAGCTTTGATTCACCTTGAAATCGACCAATGTAGCATGAACATGAAGGGTGTACGACCGCACACCCCTTGTACGGCCGTACACACCTCAAAGGGCCGTAAACCCTTGATAATGATCATAAATGGCCTTAAACACTACTTAAAGTTAAGCATGGAACCTAGGACACCTCCTTGATGCTAGTTAGGACCTTCAAAACACCTCATATGCACACTTCTTCATGAGTGTACGGCCGTACACTCATGGGCCGTACACCCATGGCCGTACACACCTTAGTGTGGCCTTATACCTCCCTCATTCAATCACATATGATTTTCACACTTAGTTTCAAGTGTTTCCAAGTCCCTAGGGTGTTTTCCCATCATAATTAGTTGTGATATACCATAATTTGATACAAATATATGTCATTATATGATAAATAGGATCCGTGCATATTCGAGTCTTCACTCGACACTTAGCTTCCTACAACCAATCTTACGTACGCATCACTCGCAACAGGTGAGTTTATACCCCTACATTTTTCCGAGTTTTTAATGTTTTCGGGGGGGAATACAAGCCAAACATAAATGATTTTATGAAACTTATACAAAAGGATTTCAATAAACTTAAAATGGATGCAATCAATATAAACAAACAGTTTCTATACTTCTATAAAATATTTAGATATTTTATCCCTTCTGTATTATGCTGAGCATAAGGGATGTTTTCAACTTACAAGCTTAACCACATAGTTTTCAGATCAATACATGATTATACATATACAAACACACAAACTATAGTAGATATAGTTTGGGAATTCATACAAGGTTATACATACATACACACAAACTATAGTAGGTATAGTTTGGGAATTCATACAAGGTTATACATACATACACACAAACTATAGTAGATATAGTTTGGGAATTCATACAAGGTTATACATACATACACACAAACTATAGTAGATATAGTTTGGGAATTTATACAAGGTTATACACACATACAAACAAACTATAGTAGATATAGTTTGGGAATTCATACAAGGTTATACATACATACACACAAACTATAGTAGATATAGTTTGGAAACCATACAAGGCTATACATATATACACACAAACTATAGTAGATATAGTTTGGGAATTCATACAAGGTTATACATACATACACACAAACTATAGTAGATATAGTTTGGAATTCATACAAGGTTATACATACATACACACAAACTATAGTTGATATAGTTTGGGAATTCAATACATGGTTATACATATACATATACACACATCTTTTATGAATAAATATTTATAAAAAAAATTTCTCGTATTATTACTTGTAATGTCGTTAATCGAGTTTGAGAGACACGTCTTTGGGTACAATTACATGTACTAGTGGAAGACTACCCTTATGATCCAGAGTCTCCTCTAAGGAGAGCGTTGAGTTTGTTTATAGATCTATACGGGACTGACAATCCCGCACCTTGCTGCTAGCTACAGTAGGACCGGCAGGTCTACGGGTGACAAAGTCATAAAGGATACTGGTGCCCGATTCGCGCCATATCATGTTTAGTATGGTCATAACACTCGCAAATAGATAATAACGATATACTTATGTAGTAATACACATTACACGAATGATGATTATT
Organism: Lactuca virosa; assembly: GCF_052849685.1. NCBI lineage: Eukaryota > Viridiplantae > Streptophyta > Magnoliopsida > Asterales > Asteraceae > Lactuca > Lactuca virosa. Next base: position 343,252,013 of record NC_136430.1, on the reverse strand, counting down.
TAGTATAAGTATGGAAAATACATAGTTTCTTTCTGAGAAATAAAACTACTATACAAACTGATAATATCTCGCTTTTACTAAAGAAAATATTGGATTTTCTTGGAAACATACGAACATTTTTACAAGATACATCAACAGGTTTTCACTACAAAACATCGCTTATGAACTCACCAGCTTTATGCTGATACTCTTTCAAAACTGCTTGTATTCTCAGGAAATCAGAAGACAGGTACTTCCTTGAGCTTTGAGAAGTCGGAGCATATAGAGTCAGGTCTTTCTATTTTGGCTATATTTTTGGATCTATACAAACTATGTTTCAAACAGATGTAAACCTTTTCATATATGTATTCAATGTTTGGTTGTGTTTATTATGATTTCTATGATACAATTGTTGTGACACTACACATGAAGTCATCCGCCCCCGAACGTTTCCGCTGTTTCGGTTTGGGGGTGTGACAGATTGGTATCAGAGCTATTGTTTATAGTGAACTAAGTATACCGAACCTTACATGGTATACAACTATAAACACTAAGGGGCCGAAGTGCTCTGAACTAAAAGTATACTTCTAAAATATAAAGTATTTTATAAAGAGTATACAAGTATCCGTAAGTACCAGAAACAGTAACATAAGTAGAACAAAGCAAAAGTATTTGGATGTTGGACACTGCGGTTAAAGCTGGGCAGTTATGTAATCATGTCTAGGGTCAATATAGTCTGATCAACTATATTTATTCGAGACATGACCATAATGTGCTTGGGAGTGACTGTGGTGTTGCAGTAGGCCTAAAACTTACCCAGTATATATGCATCAGGTATAGATAGAACAAAACATACAACATTAAAATACTATAGGAGTATTTTAGTTACTATAAGATAACAACAAAGTATCGAGCATACACTTACAATACAATAGCAGTATTACTAGATTCGACGTCTATTAACTATCTCTTTACCCCTATTCTCGCGTAGATATCATGGCTGGATTCCATCTCCCTGACGACCCGTACTTTCCCAACCAAGGAAATAATGGATGGCTCAAGGCAGAGCCAGAAGAAAATCATGAAATTCCTTTGGACGACGGCCTTGCAGAACAATTCCCTAAAGAGACTGACTCAGAACCTGAAGTTGAGAACCTACCTCAAGTGGCCCCAATATCAAATCCTAACCACCGACTTGAATTCCAAGGTCCAATGCCTATGTGGGTTGGGAGTTTGAATAGGTGGAGCCACAAGCAAGGCCAACCCCTCCCATACAACGAAAACTGCAACCTCTACAATCTGAACGAGGGAGGCCCTACTGACAGGGCCCTTCCAATCCTGGTTCGCCGAGTGGCTCGCAATGTGGAGCTAGGTGTGGCAACCATTCAACGAACTGTGGAACTTGAGGCGGATTCAAGCGCCAGTACGGATCGCATTCGTCGCCTTGAAATTGCTCATGGGAGAGTTATGAGAGATAATGAAGCTCTGCGGCAAGAGCTAGCTACAGCCCGAGCTGAGGTCATGGAGCTCCGAGCACGCTAGTTAGGATACGAGAGATGCCTGCTTGGTGTGGAGCGTCAGCTGGCCGAATTAAGGATTCAACTGAGGGGTTCCCGTCGCCGATAGGAAATACTCTACTCATCCTTTCTTTTGGTTTAAGGAATACCTTTTATATCTATGCTCTAAGTAGCACTTTTCCCCGTGAACATTCATGTCTTGCAAGTACTGTTTCACTAGTTCTTTATGCTGTCAAATTGTTCCTTTGTTCGTATGTTGTATACCTACTCCTAGGTCAAATTTTTCGAACTCCGTGTAATCTCAATACCAACTACAGTGACAACAATCTTATTTCGGTTAAAGATTATCATTATCGAAAATATATTCTAGATCAGTAGCATGCAAATAAGTAACTAACTAATATGATCTAGTGAGTTAGTGATTACACTGCTCACACTACGTGTCAGGCTTATTGCCTTTATCATATCAGTTAAGTAACAGTAAACCAGATTCCATAACTTCATCAAGAGGGTAGTCACTACCAAGTTCATAAGTCTATGTTGCGTAGAACTCTATTATGAATTGCTTCGAATGTCAGAACATGAAACACTCAAAACTAAGATAACTTCGATTCAGAATACACTCGATTCGTAACATCTAGGGACTTACCCCTCGTGCGTCTTTTTAACCTTTTGGCAGCATTATGCCACCTCACAAACGTCTCGTCAAAAGTTCATTCAAGGATATCCAATTCAAATCCAAAAGTTTATTTCATATAGACTTCCTTATTGGATAGTTATCAGAACACTATAGGAGTTGGATTATAACTTCGGGAACATTATCAGAATACACCTCAAGAACATTATCAGAACCATTCAGGGTAACCCCCCCCCCCCCCAAGGCGTGAAATTTATAAGTATATAAATTAATGAAATACAACTACCGATGACCATCGTTACTCACTAGATCATCTCTTGTCATGCCACAGAACCATGTCTTCACAAGGAGGTAACCAACCAACTGGCGAGACGCCATTTCTACAGATGGACTTCGCTACATTTCAGGCCACAGTCACAGCCGCCGTAAACGTTGTCATGCCGCAATTCAATGCCAACAACCCAAATGGGAATGGAAACAGTTTCAACACTTCAAACCGTAGCAACACACCAGGAAACCGACAAGGGCCTAGCCAGGATGATACTCCAACTCCCAAACCTAAGAGTACTAAACGAAAATTCTGGAACAAGAAGGAGCACAATTTATCTCAAAAACTTGCCAAGAGACAACAACCTGTGACAACTTCTACAGCCACGACATCTACCACTCCAGTACCAACGCTAGTACGGTGATATGCTGGAAATCTACCAATTTGCGGGAAATGCAACTTCCACCACGTAGGAAAATGCCGCAAATTGCGATGTAAGAACTGCAACAGACAAGGACACACCACTCGTTTCTGCAGGGCACCGACACGATCAATTACCCAAGTTCTTGACATGAAAATGAGTCAGGTTTGTCATAATTGTGGTGAATCTGGACATTTCAAAAGGAATTGTCCAAAGACTAAGAATGGCGAAGAAGCTCGCTTCCATAGAACCCCGACTCAACACATCACTTCAACTACCGATGCTAGTATAATTCAAGTATGCCATACATGTGGTGAAATGGGGCGTTTCAAGAGAAACTGTCCGACGGAGAGAAATGACGGAGGAGAAGGAGGAGTATAGCAGCATGACATATAAGAGCAACGAGGAACCCCCTTCCTTTTGAGATTTTGATACGTCTTCTAAATAAAATTTCCGTAAAGATTTAATCTATATTAATATTAAAAATTGGGGAAATTAAAAAGTAATTACAAATAACTCACTCGTCCGAACAAGTCACGACATCCGTAAGAAAACTAAAGATCCGTTCAGGTAAGCTATTATGGCTTAGTATATACCTCAGGGTTGTGTATAACGGATATATTGCATACTAAGAGTGAGTGATTCCGCCTTAATTCATGTTCCTTGTCTGGTTGTGGATTTGGGGCAGGGTCACTCAGTCGACTTTCTTATTCATCTTAATTATACATAACTTGTATACACCAAGAGATCATAAAGGTACCAAGAAGATTCATAATATAAAGTATCTTCCCTAGTTATCAAAACACTTACACTGTTTGTACTCGCTCATCGCGGTACAAGTGTGACAGCGGTAGCATCAAAGAGAAAATAGAAAACACTAGAGCGTTTACACAGAGTACATTGTCGAACACACTAAAGATACTGTTGGATTAATGTCTAAGTCCATAACTATATTTGGTATGTACTTGACCCGACCCGGCATGGTCCATTTGGGTTGCACTTCACCGGCACAATTTATATGGATAGTCTTTTGAGAATAGTATATTTATGATTTATATTAATATATTATAAGTTCTAATATATTAATATGGAATCATATTATTTAATTAGTATTGATCAAGAATTAATTTAGAATTAATTAAGTGATCAAAAAGAACTAATTAAATATGGACTCTTATATATATGGAATGGGCCAAGTTCATTTAGGTTGGGCTAAGCTTTCATGGATGGTCCATGGAGCTTTTAACCCATGGATCCTATGTAAATGAAAGGTCATGGGTATTAGGGTTTACATGGATGTAACCCTAATCCTCCATAATATATAAAGGGGTCCTTGGCTCACAAAATTGGCACAAGTGTGTGAAAATAAGAGTGGGCCGATTTTAGTGTGCATATACATATTCTCTCAAGTTCTTTTAAGGTGTTTTGGTGATTTGTGATTCCATTTTAGGCTTCCACACTATTGGGGCTAAGCTCTTAAAGCTTGAAGACATCAAGCTACATCAAAGGTATGTCATCTAACTAGAACTTTGTAGTATAGGTGCTTCATAATATGCTAGTTAGGATGAAACCTTGGAATAGTTAATATTTGCATGTATAATAGAGAAAACATAGATCCAAGGTTTATAGGGTTGCATGTACACCATAGGAGTGTTAGAATGCTCAAAACCCAACAGTGGTATCAGAGACACTGGTTGTTTTCTATTATATTGATGCAAATGTTTTATTTTCAAAGTTGAAAAAAAAAACATGACGTTTGTCAAATTTTAAGATAATTACTTGTTTTTGTGAAAAACTAATTATTTGTAAAATTTGAATCATTTGCTATATGAGTTGAATTAGGTCAAATTTAGTAAAAGATAAAATGATATGATTATTTTATTAGTTTTAAAAGTTTGATCTAAAGAGTTTTTTGAAACCTCCATTAGTTATGGATATGAAAAGGTTTTAAAAAAAATGATTCAAAGTTTTTTATGGGGTTACAAAACTTGGTCTTAATGTTTTAAAGAATTCCATAACTTGTTCTTAAGTTATGGAACATGAAAAGTTTCATCATAAAACAAGTATTTAACTCCATAAGTTATGGAATCCAAAAGTTTTCAAGAGTTACAAAACTTGCCCTCAAGTTTTGGAATTTGGAAAAAGTTTTTTTATGATAAAAAAAAGAATTGAATTCTAAAACTCTTGAGTTCATAACTTAAACAATTAATTAAATGGTTTTAATTTTGAATTTAATAATTGGAATTATGATGTTTTTATTGAATAATTCAATTAACTCTTATGGACTTTATTAATAGATAATTAAAGTGTTTAATTAAAAGAGAATTAATAATTCCATAATGACATGGTTTAAATTTAATTAAATTAAGAGTATAGTTTAATTAATAGATTAAACCACCAAGTATTTTAAATGTCTAAAATACACCCTTATACTATTATAATATTAAAAGTTTAATATATTATATGTATAAGAGCAAGTCGTCTTACCATTAGTAGGCCTCATTCACGAAGTCGGTCTATAAGGGGGGTATAAGGTTACTGCCTATAAAATGGCGGTTTAATGGGTGTCCACTCTCACCCACCGCTTCCTTGACTGGTGGAGGGTCGTTAGCCGAATGGGTAGTACAAGGACTATAATTCTCCCTTCATTAAAAGTATTAATGATAAATACTAAGTAACTAAACTTTTTATAAATTCTCAATCTTAGTTACTTAGGAAAATGTGAATAAGGTGCTAATCCATGAATTTACACTTTGCACTTTGTTTAAGCTGTTAGTGGAGCGTGTGTGGTTAACCGGCACACTAACCTGGACTTAACAAGGTAGGCAAAGGGTAACTTAATGTTTATCATAGTATCGTTGGAGCGTGTGTGGTTAACCGGCACATCGATTGAGGGGTAAATATTAAGGGTACCAAGTATATTTGCATGGTTACTTCACACCTTGTTTTGTGATCCTCGGCAGCCCAGTCACAAAACCTGAAGGGCACACTCGAGATTGAAACATGTCATTGAAAAGTTCAATGAATCTCAAAAGAATCTAGGAGTTTCAAAACCAATTAAAACCTAATAATACATTTCGTTTATCTTGGTGGAAATTGGTGAATCGTCATTCACCTACCTTCAAATATTTTATAGCTTGGATTACGGCATCCCTCTTCCAAGTTATAAAATAGTTTGTTGGGTCCTAGCCTTAATATATCATATTGGGTGTTATATTAAGGACTTAAATCAACTTTACGTGAATTTCTCCCATTGTTGATGTCTGGTTTAGACAACAATGATCTTCCCAAACCAAGCTTCCTAATTAATATGACTTCCCGAGTTTGGCTCATGGAAGTCATACTTCTCTTCCTCCACCTCCTCCAATTATTCTCCCTAACCCACAAGTTCAAGGTCACTCAAGCCCTAATGGCAAGCAAGGTCTATGTGTGATCACATCTTAGAGATGAAGTCACATATTGACAAGCCGGGAGAGTTGGGTGTCAAAGTCTTGATAAATTTGGATGTTCAATCACTTTCTAAGTCACATAGTGAGTTCCTTTGGGACTACTATGAAACAGACTATGACATGAACCTTAATGATCATATATATTTGCTTGGTGCTGCTGAATCAGCAATGATTTGGAACGATAGTAAAGCAAATTTGATTAGAAGATCAACTTCCCAAAAACTTTATGGACAGTGACAATGGTGACACTGGAAATCCAGAAAAAGCATTCTCTTCCCAATGGAAAGGGATTGGCCATAGTCAACCCGGTTGACCAAATGGTAAAGAGAAATGCTAAGTCTGAGATAGTCCCATTACCAAAGGTTCCATATGTTTATTTTGCCAAAGGAAGGGGCGTTGATTGCAAAGCTGCCAAATTTACCTAAGGATGTTAAAGTCAATAAGTTTGACTCTACATCAGGTAGAGCCCATTATCTAACTCTGTTAAGTTCTATTCTGAGATCCTCATTACATGATGTGACTGGGTCACATGTTGATGTTTTAAGAATCAAAGAATAGAGAGAAATCTTAAAGGAAGTATATGCTGATTCTGATCACGAAGGTGGATTTCGATCGCATCAGAATTTTGAGCAGTTGCTTAAGAAGTTATGATATATTGCTAAGGAATAGATAACAACAATTTTCCATGTGGATTGTAAGGATAAGTTTTTCCGTAAAGTTTCAAAATAAAAGAAAATTGTTTAATTTTATTTATTTGAAGTATCCTTACAATGGCATTTGTGGAAAATTGTTGCTTATATGATTCCACTGACAGCAATATTGGAAAATGGATTTGATTCTTTCATTTGTGGTAGTGTCTAAATTTACCAAATCTAGAAAGTTCCTCATCGCCCAAGTTTCAATTGGACCAAAACTTGGAATCATGCAAGTTGAATAGTATGATGAATGAGAACTTTCAAGCATTGGAAAATCAAGACTAATTACTTGTTCACATGGATGTGTGAGTCAAATGAAGGACTAAAGGGATCGAGTACACATTCTTGTGCACTGGTCATGTCCACCACAAAGCTCGTTAAGACTATTTGATTTACTAAAGTTTAGTAAATATGGTTATACTTACAAGTTTAAGTATAATTCTGAAACATTGGAAAAGTCTCAATGTATGGCAGAACGAATGGGGAGAATCAAATTAGGCAGAAAGATAAAAGTTTCTCAAATCTAAAAAGATGGGAGAGTACTTTAGTATCATGTTTGTGATCATCTTAATGATTTAGAAATCATATCACAATTAGTCCTCTAAAGGTCATCTTAGTGCATTCTTATGACTAAGAAGAGGAGTCATGAATTGTTGAAATGGTTAGATCAGGAAGATGAGTCATACTTCGTTCCAAAACAATTCTTAGAGTCATACTCCAAGATTGTAACTTGAGTGACATATCTTAAAGAAAGGTTTAAAACACTTGTCAAATGTAAGAGTAAAAGTGTCCTACTCTTGTACATTTGAAATTGGTAAGTTGTGATGTTTTGGATAAAACAAAGACCAACTAAGGCCAATTGTGTGAAGTGTTTGTCTTGATAAAGAATCTGCACTATCTCTTGAATATTTGGCAATATAGTCTTATATGTCAAGAGGATAGTGGGAGTCTTAAAGATCCTAAAAAGAATTTCAAGAACTAATCAAGAATAAAACCTGAGGTTCTTCACTAGCACACGACTTGAGGTTTATAACCTATCGTGTTGACATATTATGTGCCCATTCCAGTTAAAGTTGGCTTTGCATAGGAGTTCTGAAAGTTCTCAATTGGTTGCATAACAACTTGGAAGCAATGGCAGGCCATGTACTGCCAGGTGGCAAGAAGTTAAGATTGCATAAGTTCAGTCCATATGAGTTCGGATTTGTCATTATCCTTGTCTTGTGACTATGGTTTTGACGATTCACATGGATAAGAACACATACACCATAAAATCTAAGGGTCATAAGGTTTCTCTCCGATTCATGAAAATGATGGTGAGGAAACACTTCCACCAAGTAGATTTGAAGCAGATGGCAAAAGGTCTAAACAATTGAGACTATGATTACGGCATCCCTTTTCATAGTTCTGAAATTGTTTAGACACACATGCATGCTATCTAAGGAAAGGTGTATGATTTTGATAAAGTTTTATCAAAGCATCTCGTATCAGAAATCTGAACTTCGGTAAGAAAGTCAATAAAGTATTGATTTCTAGAAGTCCAGCTGATTTCTGAGTACATGTCAAAGCTAGTGGGAGCATAAGTGTTATGCTAATAATCATCATGTTAGTGGGAGCATGATAATTATTGTTAGTGTTGCAAGTTAGCAATGTTAATTATAGAAAACAAAAGTTTCAATTCGTGAGGCTGCAGGGATTGAAAAAGTTGTTTTGCTATAATTAAGGGAGAGGATATACTTCATTTCAGTTCTAAAGGCTTAGATTGAGACCTTAATCATCTTTAGTCAAGAATATATATATGAATTTCATGTTGGATTGGTTCAACTTAAGGTAATTCTATATATTGCGTTCTCAAAATTCGATTATGATTACGGCATCCCTCTTCATAGTCAAATTTTGAAAACATGGCAAATAAAAATATTGTAGCAAAAGACTGGTCTAGAATCATGTCTTTATGTGAGACATCATGAATCGTGTACCATTTGCGTTGGGTACAGGATCGATTGCATGTGCTATAATATTTGTCATTTCTAAACTTTTCCAAATGCCCAAAGGCATTAACAAGGGAAAAGGTCTAGAATTGGATATGACTAAAATGATTAAGCAATTGTCGAGGACAATCTGAGGTTTACCAAAGATTGGTTGCTCAGGGACAGTTGGAAGTATAGTGCTAATTTTGGAAGGACCATATTGACATATTCTGAAAAGAGGCATCTCTTATTCCGAAGTGATAGTCAAAATGAGAATATGGAGTTGTCTCCATAGGTGGAAGTTATCTGTGTAAGATTAGAAAACTTAATGCAAGAAGCATGTCCAAAGCAATGTACTTTGAATATGAGACTTAGTTTCCATGGAGTTGATCTCCATTGGAATACCTTATAATGACTGTTGACAAGTCTTTGTGACTTTGTATATATTCATTACAGGAGGGTTAGTGCATATAAGTTTAAAATCTAAACAGATTTCGATAAATGATAGGAATTTGAAATTCTCACATTTTTCGATAAGGATTTGGGAGTGTGAAATTAGAATCATTGAAATTATGTTCAATTGGTTTATTTCACAAAGTAAGGATCATAGACAAACATAGAGTGCATACTTGGTGTATGGCAAAGCTATTGTTTAAGAAAAACATAGTGTACATGCTTGGAGCATGGGACAACTAGTGTTTTTAATTCAAGTATAAAGTTGATAAAACCGAAACAATGAATAATGAGTAATCAGTATGGTGATAAATAAAAGTGTTTATTTATATTCATAGGGTTTGATACCATATTTGATTCATTTATTCTTGTGTTTCACTTTGCATGTTTTGACTTCCAGAATAACTAAGTCGCTCTTCCTGAATGATTTAGTTATTCAAACCATCCACAGTCGGTCATATGTTGGAAGTAGATATGAATCAAGACTGTCATGGGTTGGTTTGTAGAGGTCCAATTTGGTGGACAAAGTGGTGCTACAACACTCATGAGTGCTCATAAGTTATGAGTATTGGATTCAACCCGCGCTCATTTGAATCACTTCATGGATTTTATCACGAGTGATCATGAGACGATAATATCTTATATTCTTCAAACCTAGAGATATGAGTTGTTACTATGAGTTGGTTATACACTGATTGCACGAAAACGCATTTGGTAACTCGATGTTATAAAACGTGCCTTTGTGTATGATTCAACAAGTAGTAGAACAAGCCATATGAGTCGAAGTTTATCCATTCATTTTACCTTCGGGATAAAAGCGATATCTGTGGGCCCCTCGATGATTTAGCGATGACACATGTGAGTGCTTGGCCAAGCCAGGACTGATTTGATTTGTTCAATCAGTCAGTCATCATAAATCGAAAATCGGGAAACAACAAATGGACAGAGAGAATGATTATAATCCATGTCTCAGTCCATATGATATCTAGAATGGAGGAATATATGATCCCTTATCTAATGGACAAGTCATTGACAAGGTCAGAGTTCGACAGCGGCTTTAAGAGCTACGATTACCAGTTAGGTTTTGAAGTCATACTCAATAATAGTTTTAGACTTATCCAAGTGGGAGACTGTTGGATTAATGTCTAAGTCCATAACTATATTTGGTATGTAGTTGACCCGACCCGGCATGGTCCATTTGGGTTGCACTTCACCGGCACAATTTATATGGATAGTCTTTTGAGAATAGTATATTTATGATTTATATTAATATATTATAAGTTCTAATATATTAATATGGAATCATATTATTTAATTAGTATTGATCAAGAATTAATTTAGAATTAATTAAGTGATCAAAAAGAACTAATTAAATATGGACTCTTATATATATGGAATGGGCCAAGTTCATTTAGGTTGGGCTAAGCTTTCATGGATGGTCCATGGAGCTTTTAACCCATGGATCCTATGTAAATGAAAGGTCATGGGTATTAGGGTTTACATGGATGTAACCCTAATCCTCCATAATATATAAAGGGGTCCTTGGCTCACAAAATTGGCACAAGTGTGTGAAAATAAGAGTGGGCCGATTTTAGTGTGCATACATATTCTCTCAAGTTCTTCCAAGGTGTTTTGGTGATTTGTTATTCCATTTTAGGCTTCCACACTATTGGGGCTAAGCTCTTAAAGCTTGAAGACATCAAGCTACATCAAAGGTATGTAATCTAACTAGAACTTTGTATTATAGGTGCTTCATAATATGCTAGTTAGGATGAAACCTTGGAATAGTTAATATTTGCATGTATAATAGAGAAAACATAGATCCAAGGTTTATAGGGTTGCATGTACACCATAGGAGTGTTAGAATGCTCAAAACACAACAGATACACCATCGTATAACAATCATTTCTTTCAAACCGGCCTAACTTTTGTCTTTGTAAAGAGTCCGCTATCATCATTCATCATGGATTGGCGTGCTCCTCACCATACTAAGTTCATACGTTTCCTACGCCTTGACCGTCAAAATTCACGAAGCCATCGTCATTCGTAACGACAACCCGACATAGACCTCTGAATCGCTTCTCTCATATTCTAGACCCCAAAGTATTCATGCTAAGAGTACCTTACCCTCCGAAACCCTTCCGAAGTATACCCAACAAACCCTCCAGGACTACCACTCGTCTGATGGGTCAAGTATAAACTTAAATATTAACGCGAATCCATATTCAAGAGATAGACAAAAGAGTCGTGCTGATAAGAGACGAAAACCTTTGGAGTTCCAAGTTAGTGACTGTATTCTTTTGAAGGTCTCTCCCAGAAAAGGCACAATACGCTTTGAAAAGAGTGGAAAGCTAAATCCGAGATACATAGGACCATTTAAGGTTTCCGCTAGGATCGATTCCGTAACATACAAATTTCGTTACCCCGAGAACTTAGTCGCGTACATTCTGTCTCCCACGTGTCGAACCTAAAGAAGTGTATGTACGATAAGACATTTGTATTTTCCCCTTGATGAGATTGAACTAAACGATAACTTTAACTTCGTGGGGGAACCAGTAGAATTCAAGGACCGAGAGGTCAAACAAATGAAGTAAAGCCGTATCCCGATAACGAAGGTTCGCTGGAATGCCAAGCGAGGACCTGAATTCACTTTAGAGCGCGAAAATTTAATGAAACAGAAGTACCCTTATCTATTTCCAAGTTCATGATTTGTATTCAGTGTCTAAATTTCGGGACGAAATTCCCTCTAACGGGGGGATGATGTGACAACCCGAAATCTCTCTCTTGTACAACTGTTCAATTCAATCAAAGTCAAACTCGCTTCTGTTATCATTTAACATTGTCTAGGGTCTGTTTAACTGTCCCAAGTCTTGTATATTCAAGGATAGCATATAGGAATGAGATACCAAAGTTCGTAGTAACAAAATCGGGCCAAACACTCCTTCAAAAGGAGTATACGGTCGTACACCCCCTCATGGCCGCACACTCAAGGTGGTGGGTCACCCACCCCTATATATATATATATATATATATATATATATATATATATATATATATATATATATGAGTGGACTTCATTTCCTTCATTCCTTCTTCCTTTGGCCGCACACTACTCCATTTTCTCTCAAGTTTCTTCAACCGTGAACCCTCCAAGGCTTCAAAAACGTAAGTATTCCATCCTTTAGCTTGTTATACTTGAAAGACCTCTTGATTCAAGCCTTGATTCATCATGTATCAACATGTTCTTCATACCTTGAAGGGAGTACGGTCGTACACCTTCATAAGGTTGGCCGTACACACCTTAAAGGCCCTCTAAAGTGAGAGTTTAGCCCCTATCATCCAGTTAGACATGCTAAACCTTTGATCCTAGATTTGATTCACCTTGAAATCGACCAATGTAGCATGAACATGAAGGGTGTACGGCCGCAAACCCCTTGTACGGCCGTACACACCTCAAAGGGCCGTAAACCCTTGATAATGATCATAAATGGCCTTAAACCCTACTTAAAGTTAAGCATGGAACCTAGGGCACCTCCTTGATGCTAGTTAGGACCTTCAAAACACCTCATATGCACACTTCTTCATGAGTGTACGGCCGTACACTCATGGGTCGTACACCCATGGCCTTACACACCTTAGTGTGGTCGTATACCTCCCTCATTCAATCACATATGATTTTGACACTTAGTTTCAAGTGTTTCCAAGTCCCTAGGGTGTTTTCCCATCATAATTAGTTGTGATATACCCTAATTCGATACAAATATATGTCATTATATGATCAATAGGATCTGTGCATATTCGAGTCTTCACTCGACACTTAGCTTCCTACAACCAATCTTACGTACGCATCACTCGCAGCAGGTGAGTTCATACCCCTACATTTTTCCAAGTTTTTAATGTTTTCAGGGGGGAATACAAGCCAAACATAAATGATTTTATGAAAATTATACAAAAGGATTTCAATAAACTTAAAATGGATGCAATCGATATAAACAAACAGTTTCTATACTTCTATAAAATATTTAGATATTTTATCCCTTCTGTATTATGCAGAGCATAAGGAACGTTTTCAACTTACAAGCTTAACCACATAGTTTTCAAATCAATACATGATTATACATATACAAACACACAAACTATAGTAGATATAGTTTGGGAATTGATACAAGGTTATACATACATACATACAAACTATAGTAGGTATAGTTTGGGAATTCATACAAGGTTATACATACATACACACAAACTATAGTAGATATAGTTTGGGAATTCATACAAGGTTATACATACATACACACAAACTATAGTAGATATAGTTTGGGAATTTATACAAGGTTATACACACATACAAACAAACTATAGTAGATATAGTTTGGGAATTCATACAAGGTTATACATACATACACACAAACTATAGTAGATATAGTTTGGAAACCATACAAGGCTATACATATATACACACAAACTATAGTAGATATAGTTTAGGAATTCATACAAGGTTATACATACATACACACAAACTATAGTAGATATAGTTTGGAATTCATACAAGGTTATACATACATACACACAAACTATAGTTGATATAGTTTGGGAATTCAATACATGGTTATACATATACATATACACACATCTTTTATGAATAAATATTTATAAAAAAAATTTCTCGTATTATTACTTGTAATGTCGTTAATCGAGTTTGAGAGACACGTCTTTGGGTACAATTACATGTACTAGTGGAATACTACCCTTATGATCCAGAGTCTCCTCTAAGGAGAGCGTTGAGTTTGTTTATAGATCTATACGGGACTGACAATCCCGCACCTTGCTGCTAGCTACAGTAGGACCGGCAGGTCTACGGGTGACAAAGTCATAAAGGATACTGGTGCCCGATTCGCGCCATATCATGTTTAGTATGGTCATAACACTCGCAAATAGATAATAACGATATACTTATGTAGTAATACACATTACACGAATGATGATTATTTAGTATAAGTATGGAAAATACATAGTTTCTTTCTGAGAAATAAAACTACTATACAAACTGATAATATCTCGCTTTTACTAAAGAAAATATTGGATTTTCTTGGAAACATACGAACATTTTTACAAGATACATCAACAGGTTTTCACTACAAAACATCGCTTATGAACTCACCAGCTTTATGCTGATACTCTTTCAAAACTGCTTGTATTCTCAGGAAATCAGAAGACAGGTACTTCCTTGAGCTTTGAGAAGTCGGAGCATATAGAGTCAGGTCTTTCTATTTTGGCTATATTTTTGGATCTATACAAACTATGTTTCAAACAGATGTAAACCTTTTCATATATGTATTCAATGTTTGGTTGTGTTTATTATGATTGCTATGATACAATTGTTGTGACACTACACATGAAGTCATCCGCCCTTGAACGTTTCCGCTGTTTCGGTTTGGGGGTGTGACAACTTGTAACGTCCAAAAACTCAAAACTAAAAAATTTTGTTTTTATATTAAATAAACCATCAACAAAACATGTTTGTCAAAACCATAAGGTATTTAGAAAGTATCCATAAACATCCCAAAAGTACATCAGAGTCAATAAAACGGGAAATCGTGATGTGTGCAATGCGATCATCTCGAGCTCTTCCCCTTCGAATCGGAAGTACCTGAAACATTAACTGAAAACCATAAGTACAAAGCTTAGTGAGTTCCCCAAAATACTGCATACCATACATATATGTTAGCTCAAGGCTGTACCGGGTCTATTGCACCTCCGAGTCTATTTCAACTCATATGTCAGCATAAGGCTGTACCAGGTCTATTTCACCTCCAGGTGTATTTCACCCCCGAGTCTATTTCAACTCATATGTCATCACAAGGTTGTATCATGTCTATTTCGCCCCTAGGTCTATTTCACCCCACATATATATATATATATATATATATATATATATATATATATATATATATAGCAAACAGGAACACAGGCATACAATGCATATTGCAAGAGTCACAAAGACTACAAGCACATACAATCCCTAACGACCTACAGTATAGTGAGAAAACTTACCTCGCACAACAGCTCAAAAGTTAACACGCCCTCAAAATCCCACAACAGGTGCTAAACGCCACCTAGATAATCACCCAAGGAAAAACCTTAATCTACCTATTAGGACATTAATAGCTGAACAAAAATCCACAAGTCAAAAGTCAACCCTCAAGGTCGACGGTCAAAGTCAACAGTCAATGTTGACTCCAACCGATCGCCACGACGTGGTCTTCCTTGGGCACGTCGTGGCCCATATACAACCAAACAGTCGGGAAAATCTCATCCGCCACACCATGGTAACCTAATACCATGCCGTGGTACCTGGGGGTTCCAACAACTTAATGTATTAAGCTGTTTTCTTCGATTCCAAGAGCTCCGAAGCTCAGATTTGGTCAAAAATATGGTCTAGAACGATAAAGTTTCTAACTTTATCCATTAGGACCACCCAAAAGGTCCAAAACCTAAATCCCTAAGTCCCAAAAGGCTTAACAATGCACGATCTTAACCAGTAAGCACTTATTCCATAAAATCTAAAGTCCATCCTATCCAGAAGTGATATTCTAACACCAAAACTAACCTAAAAGTTGGTGCTTTATATACATGCATGTCCAATGCATGTCTTGAACCCATATTAGGTCAAAATGAGGGTTTATAACCTAAATCTCATGCATGGATTGAAAAACCAACCAAACTCCAGATCCAAGGCATAAATTACACCAAATGCCCCATAGATTCATAAAGACTACAACAACAATACCCTTTAATGCCACGCATTGCGTGTCGTAAAAGCCACATATGACAGGCAAATGTGTGTCAAGGAAGGCCCTGTCATAAAGGAACACGACACACTTTTTCATGTCGTAAACTTACGACGCACATTTACGACACACATTCCGTGTCAAGGAAGGCCCTGTAATAAAGGAAGACAACACGTATTTGCATGTCATAACCTTACGACGCGTATTTACAACACGCATTGCGTACCATTAAATCCCTTGTCATAAATGAAGATGACAAACATTTGCGTGTCATAAAATTCAGCAACCATTTACGAAATGCCTTTACGATATTCATTTACACATAATATAAAGATATGGAAACAAATATATAACAATCAATTTCATCCAATATCATGTCAATCAAGTTATCGAAAAATTGTAATACACGGATATTAAGGTGATCAAATAGTACATTGTTAGTAAGGGGTTTTCCCTAACTATATAACCTGATATTACATTGCTATTAAGGGACACCTTCTTGTTTCACATATCATGTAAAAATCCTTTGTGTCATTGGTTTTCCACCTGGTACACTAGGTAAAAAATGTTGAACTTGGTGTGATGGGCGGTTTTCCACCGGGCGTGGATGGAAAGTAAGGGCTTGAAGCATTAGCTGAAACAAAAAAAAAATTAATCACACAATCAACAACCTTAAAATCTGAAAATACAACAAATGAAAAGAACCAAACATGCCCTCTACAAGCCATGAAGTAATAATAATGATGTTTTGGGGACTAGTTATCATACCTTTTAAAAAGAAGCAAACACACCCTCTAGAAGCTTGTGGGTCAAGTTATTTTCACGACTCTTATCTACTGCATGTTGATCATGGAAGAACACATTAATTTTGATCAAGACATTGCAATGTAAATGAAGCATTGCTATTTGTTCTAAAATAAATAAATAAATAATGAAGCATTGTTATTCATAAAGATAAGTAGACATACCGAGTTAGGAGATATGAACCAAACATAGAGATTATGACCAAAGTTAATATTCTTACGTCTGCATCAATGTCGTTAACTATACCCGACAACTTGGAAACCCACAATAACTGGCAAGTTGTTCATCAATCGAAAAGAATCTGCAATATTAAATTTATAAAAAATAATAATAATAATTCCTATGTAGATGATTATATTATATTATATATATGGAAGAGAAGAGAAGAAAAGAAAAGAAAACATGTAATCGTATGTGAGTTCTTCCCACTGGGCAATATCCCTTTTGGCAAAAATGATTATGTGTTCATCTCCATTCACACTGATAGCTCTTGAATAACAATTTGGCTGAAAAAATACAAGTTGAATTACTTTTCTATTTCTTGCATTTACACTAAAAGAAAATTAATAAATGACATACTTCACAAGAATGATTAATCAAATGTGCAATGCTTCCTACTCGTGTGGCGTCAATTACACGTTCATCATCAATCCAGAACAATTTATCCTTGGTCTTACCATGTTTGAAGATGATTTGTTCAACTTTTGTGCAATAAAAGCAGCAAATTTCTTGTTTTCCTCCACTGTGGTTCGCATCAATAACACCTGTACACAATGAGGGCATTTTTTTCGTATTCAAATTTCTATCCCACATAATTAATATACTTTATATTGGTGTTTCTTTTTGATTTAGTAATGCAGAAGTAACAATTTAATAAAGAAAAGAGAAAAGTCAAGAAAACAAGACTTTTCCATTAACAATAACTTCTGAATATTTACAAAAATGCCATTGTGATAGATAGATACCTGTTTATTGTGCTCATATATTTTCCTTTGTTGAAAATTTGTAGGTATGGTGTTCTTAGGACCAAAGTTCACCATATCTAAAGCTCCCACACTTAAAACAAAAGGAATTTTCTTTTCGATTATTGCATCAAATCTTGATTCCTCACAAGCCAAAACACATCCAACTATGTGATTTGCAACTTCTGTTGTTGTAATGTCTAAAACACCCTTGCAAAAGTAAGAATTTTATGAGTCCCTTATAAAGAATTAGATTAAAAAATGTCCAAAACACCCTTGCAAAAGTAAGAATTTTATGAGTCCCTTATAAAGAATTAGATTAAAAAATGCAATATAAAGTTTTCAAGAATCACCTATGTAAATCCTCCTCTAACCAAATCCTCCATAGCTCTCCCTCCAACTCTAGTTGCATGAAAAAACAGAGTCTCATAACCTTCCTTATTCAATCTTTCTTTCACAACATTTACACATGGATTTGTAACTCCAAACATGGTAAGACCAAGGGTAAATTTGTCATTACCAGAAGAAGGCTCTTTCAAACCCATGAGCCTTATGCTTCCTGGACCCTGCATTGCAAAGTGCAAATTCATATCACAATACAAGTTTATGTTAACAATAAATAATAAATAATAAATAATAAATGTACTTACCACCAATGAGTTGTATATCAAGTGTTCTATTCTGTCAGCTATAGGAGGTCTATCAATTTCACCAGTATATTCAATTATCTGCAATATAATAATTGGGATGTTTATTGTTTAGGTATTCTAACAAATACATAAATTAATGGAAGGATTTGAAATGAAAAGGTGAGGATTTTACCATATCTCCTGCTTTGTGTGGTTGTTTTGTAAAGATGCCAAATCCATGTATTCCAGATTTACATGTACTTCACTTGGGAGACAGAAAGTGACATGAGAAGTCGAATTAGTGTTGGTGCGATGGAAACATACGAATGGGTCGAACCTCACTTGGGAGACAGAAAGTGACATGAGAAGTCGTTATCCACATATGTTTGTTGATGCATGATTCTGGGACGGAATCATCCTAAGGGAACGTAATTGTAACGCTCGTGTTTCCTGTTTGGCATAATTATAAAATCTATATTTACATCGGTCGACGATTGTAACCTTTTAAGAATAAGTGAAAGAGAATTATTCGAGTATATGTGTTTATGTATTATATGCATGGAAATTTGACAAATATTATGCGTATATAATATTTGTGTAAAAATTTATTTAAAAAAAACTTAATAAATATGGCTAAAATAAACATTAAAAATAAAAAGATTATTTAGGATAAAAAATCTTAACAAAAATTGTAACAAACCTAAAATTTCAAATTATATGTTATAAGATGTATTTGATCTAAATACATCCAAAAGTGAACCCGAATAGTAAAACAATTATGTTTTTGTGTTACACCTATTATTCGACGATAGTTTCCAATTATAATTTACGATGGTAGTTAACGATTATAAATATATGTAAAATAAAATATATGTCTAATATTGATGATATTTATAAAATAAAATAATACAAAGAAAGAAACGTTGGTATTATATTTCAGTTAAAAGAGATTTGTTATCTTATATAAAAAGAACGTGTATATATATCTAAAATCCTAAATATATGGATTTCTTACAAATGAAGCATAAATGCTTTAAACTTATCCTAAAACAAAATGGATAAGTCATGCACAAGGGATACGTGTTGATGAAAAAGAAGTAGCCGTACATTTTTCAAATTGAAGTCATGATAAGAATAATGTGTTAAACAGTCAAAGTGAAACATCCCAAAAATACTAGCCAAAAATTCCGTCTTCAAAATCATTTAACAAACGTAAATATCATAATCATAGTATAAAATCATGAAACATGTATCTCAAAATCTCATAAAAACTGTTATCATATCACAATCTCATATAAAATATCAGAGTAAACTCCCAGGCTAAGAAAAATTATGGTGTGTGTCATGCCATCATCCCGAGCCCTTTCCCTTGCTAGCTGAAGTACCTGAAACCAAAACTGAAACTGTAAGCACGAAGCTTAGTGAGCTCATCCAAACTACCACATACCATACAATAACATATATAACAGATATTGGGCCTTGCCCACTGCATCGGGCCCCGCCCGGCATCGGACCGAAGTTCGACATAAAATTGGGCCCCGCCCACTGCATCGGGCCCCGCCCGACATCGGACCGAAGTCCGGAATAACTTGGGCCCCGCCCGACATCGGACCGAAGTCCGGAATAAACTGAATATAACATAAGCATGAACATATAAAATAATCACATATACTGCATCGGGCTTGCCCGGCATCGGACCGTAGTCCGGAACATATACACATAACATAAACATGCATGAATCATGAAGACATCAAGCATACATAACTACTTCTCGAGACCACCCCGGCATCGGACCGAAGTCTGGAACTACTATCATCTAAACAGGTCGGCATTGTGGCCGTAGACTCGTTCCTACTGGAAGGAAACCCACCTCTCAACTGACTGCTGAAAAAGACGTACAAAGGTGACACCGTCTGCTGCTCCAACTACTCCCCGGCTATAATGACCAAATAAACATTTAGTCAAAAACTGATAACTCTGCCATGCGTAAAATGACCATTTTACCCCTCTGATCTATTTTGGGCCATGACCTATGCCCAATCCTTTCTAGTCCTCACTAAGGCCCATTAAGTCCCCAAATGGCCCAATTTTCTGAATTGGGCCCAACTCTTTAAATGGGCTTTCCTTCCAAGCCCACTAATCCTTGGGCCCTTAACTGACTTCTAAAGGCCCATCACAACCCATTACCACTATGTCCAAAACTTGGCCCAAACCAAGGCCCAATAACAAAAGTCCACTGACTGAGCGTACGCTGAGCGTACTCTTCTGTACGTTGCGCGTACTGCTTGAATGGCTTGTACGCTGTGCGTACTGGCGTGTACACACAACAGACTCTCCTGTTAATCCATCCTTTCCAAAACGACTTAATCTATTACAACAGAATGTCCAAACTATAGATCTGAGTCCAATACTTCATCCTAGCCCATAAAGTCGATCACTTGGTGGCTTGCAAGCCACCAAATGAGCCCAATACTAAAAAGTGACAAAGAACCATCATGGAAGTGGCTAGATCTCTTGCATGGCTTCATAAAAGCCTCAAATCTTGCAGCTTTACAGCTAAAGGAACACATTGAGCTTCAAGGGTGGCAACCCTAAGCTCAAAATCGAAGTTGCATGATCAAGATCCAATCTTTGGACGTAAAAAGGTCCAAATCTTCCAAAACCTAGATATATGATTCAAGAAGGAAAGATAGGAGCTATATACCTCCCTTGAGTGCCCAAAGGTGAACTTGTTCCAGATCCTTGAGCTCAAGATACTCAAGTGCTTCTTCCTTCAACCTTGCTTCACTTCTTCCAACCCCTTCTTCACCAAAATAAACTTCTAAAGGTCAAGCACACAAAGAAATGGAGTAAGGGGACGAACTAGGGTTTTCTGAGAGTGAGGGACAGGTGAGGAGGCCAAAGGGGTGGCTATAATGGAGTTTATATATGTCTTAAACCCTAAAAATTAGGGTTTGACATCTGCTCGCGTACGCTGGGTGTACCTCATGGTACGCTGCGCGTACGCCCCCAAGTCCCGCGCATCCAATGTGGCTACTACGCCCCGCGTACGCGGGGTTACGCCCTGCATACGGCTTATGGGCTGCCCACTCCTTGGTCCAATCTTCTAGGGTCCATTCCAACAAGGGTCATCGCCCAAACCTTAGTCCAAAACCAATATTAATTTGCATAATTAATCAATACCTCGAGAGACGGATGTTACAAAGTATGTTCGTACACATCTAATTAATTGAAGTTATACGTGTACCTTTTTCATGGGTGACTAATCTTTTGATATTGTATGAACGATTCAAAATCCTTGATATAAATAGAGATATCCTCTGAGCAATTCTTATTATAAATAACGGCCCTAAGTATTGAAATTAGAGTTCAGAACTTTCGAGCAAGAAGTCGTAAATAAAGAAAGTGCGATATAACGACGATTAAGAAAATAGTTAGTAACCACTAATTAGTCAGGTGAGTGCACAGTTATTTTCGTCTTACACATAAATATGAAGTATTTTTAATAAAAATTACGTGTTATGTGTGCATATTATCTGTGTTCTTGATATTTATGTTGGATGAACAAAATATACATGTTTTATTTGATTTAAACTGTATATATGTATTTTGTACCTATAAATATGAGGGGTAAAGATGGGTAGATGGTATAGATGATGAAATAAATGATGAGAGGCATCGATGTTTAAGATGATCCAGTCATCTAGCGGAGTATAGATGACGACCACAGACTATTCTAGACAGTCTAGTGGAACGCTGGCAGGCTCACAACCTGTAGGTGTTTTTGAACTGTGTTAACCAGGTGTACTCTATCCCCCTCATGGTTGCCTTTTTGACATATATTGTTGAGGAATCCCCTACACAGTGTTGTCACCCCGATGAAAAAATCCTTAGGATATGTCCCTTAATTTAGATGCATTAGGGACAGAAAGTGAGGATAACGGGAACGGGTAACCAGGTTGATTGATTGATTGATGAAATTAATAAACTTAACTATCGTGGGTTGAAAACCCTATGTGTTCACCAGGCTTTCCCAAGCTTGGCTCACTTGGTTTCTTTGTATCACAGGTAGCGGCGTAAGAGCACACGTGTGATGAGTTTAAATATGGAGTGAGATTTAAAGGAGAATAGGCCAACAAAATAATAAACTATTGTAAGGCCTGTAATATTACGTTTATGCTTATATTGTTGTATTGACCATGACATTCCAAGGTTTTTAAATATAAATGAAACACATTTCCTCGGAAATGCTTTTATAATGATATTGTCATGTTTTTGGGCACAAATTCCGCATTATTACTCTTTTGAAAAGAATATTCTGATTTAAATAAGCATAAACAAATCGGTCTATTCTGGCCGAGAAATTGGGGATGTCACTCAGAAACCTCCCACCGAATATGGTATGTTCTCCATATATGCTCTCTTCAAAGATGCAACACCCACAACTTCAGGTTCTTTTCTTCCTCTTCTCCCAAAATAATCATAAGGCTCTATCAACATTTCCACAAAAACCAATCAAAAGAGGCTTAACATTGAGTTCTTTTCATTTTTAATTCAAGTATTATCATGATATGATAAGGGGAAGAAACAGATAAATGAGTTACCTTATTTTCCTTATAACAGAAAGCATTATATTGATTTTGCTATCTTTTTCTAAGTATATAAATTCCCCTACAAATTTAACACCATCAATACTAAAATTATGGAACATGTGGTGATTACCTACAAAAGTTGAAAGAATTTCAGGGTTGGAATCAATGAAAGGAACTGGAATCAGTGAATCAGAAATTATAGTTCATGGTTCATACCTTGAAGGAGAAAAGAGATGTTGCAGAAGAAGGTACAAGTCTTGTGAATCCGATATTGTAAGAAATGCTTCCATCGGCTTTGAAAAGCCCGAAGTTTCTCTCGGAGGTCGGTCCGGGTTGTAGGTTTTCGTTAAACATGGCGAAAATGTACGCCTTCACCACCATTTTTGGTCTGTAAGGTGTATCTTTCTTCTTCAGTAGTCTTTTACGTAAGTTGAGATTATATGTTCTCGCATTACTCAACGTAGCTCCGGCTTCATTCGCATCACCTTTTGAAGCCCATCCGGTTTCCAATACTATAACCTCCATCTTCTCAAATCCAGCTTTTTCCAAAGCAGCGTAAGTTGCATCGATTTTTGCTTCGAACATGTTATCATAATGTAATTTCGTTTTCGCGTCTTTTATTCCTGCGTTCTTTTTGAAGACTGCGTAATTGATATCGGTGTGTTCGGGATCACTGATATATGCGAGAAATGGATACGTGTTTATGTAGAAAGGGGACTTGATTTGGGAGAAGAATTCGAGGAGAGGTTTCATGTAGGGAACTAAGGTTTCCTTTAACGCGCCGACTGACGGATGGAATGAACTAGCGAACACACCGGTGGAATGTGGGCTTGAAGCCTCAACATCGTCGGCTAGGTGGAGGAGGTCGAGAGCAGTGTGGATGTTTTTCACCGTCGGTAGCAGGACTTCCCAGAGTTCCTGATCGCCGCCGCCTCGAACCTCATTTTCGACTGTAATTCCACGGATACGTGTCCCGGGGATGAAGGGTTCGACGTTGATTTTCAACCAATCCACGGCTCGATCTTGGCTTGTGCTTATATCTCTCAGGAATTCGTTTCCTAGCCTGATAATGATCTTGATTCCCGATCCTTTGAACATTTTGAGAACTTCATGATTGGTGTTGTAGATTCTTGTTGTGCGAGAAAAGAGGAGTGGTGATGATATTAGGGTTTTTTTGGGTATTGATTAGTGAGAGAGAAGAAGGATGGAAATAAGGTAGATGATAAAATGACGGCCTTTCAAACTTTTGGGATTTTCATTCCCCCCCCCCCCCCCCCAAGCTGCGAAAGAAGAAAAAGTGTGTTTCATTAAATAAAATATAAAGCTACATCTCTACACGACACTCATTTTAACATAGGTGCCCTCCGTGTTTTTTTTTGGACACTAATTTTAAGGCACACAAAAATGTGTGTCCTCTAACCTTCATTTTTTTTAAACGGACATTATTTTTAAAACACACAAATAATGCGTATCATAAATCATTGCGTGTCATTGTTTGCGTGTCATTAAGGGACAGTTTTCTAGTAGTGAAAGTTGCAAACTTTAAGAGATCTCACCATCCCAACAAGAAAAAACAAGAAGTTAATGGGATAAAACTCAAGATCTAGCAACCTAGCATGATAAAAATCGAGTCTTGGACACTTACAAAAGTCCAGAAGAGTGCTAAGGTGAAGAATGGAGACTTGCTTGCTTGATCTTTTCTTCCTTCTTTCTCATTCTTCCTTCTTTAGCTTCAAGGAACACCAAAACTAGCTCAATAATGGGGGAAAGTGATTAGGGGTTTCTTTAGGGCTTGAGGGGGCTAATGGAGGATGAGGATGAGCAAACCCTAGCCTCCTCATTCCTTTAAATAGGGAGCAGACACGAAAAAATAGGATTTTCACGTCAACCGTCCACCACGCCTAGCCAATACTGCCACGTCGTGGTGGCTTAAATGAAACTCGCAAACGCTTCTTGCCTCGCCACGTCATGGTGGTGCCTCCACCATGTCATGGCAATCCTCAAAATGATAATTTAATTATGAATAATGTATCTCAAGATCCGGGCATTACATGCAGTGTACCACGAAGTGGCCAACACTTCACCACACCGTAGTGGACAGCCTCGACAGATTATTCCATTAAGCTATTAACTCTTAAGTCCAAGTTTCCAACTTTTCAGATATGGAACTTAATAAATTCATAATGGATAAAGTTTCCAACTTTATCCATTAGGATGGTCTAAACAATCAAGATCTAAACTTTAAGTCTCAAAGAATCTAATAATATATCTTTCTCGACTTAATCCAATAAGTCTAAGCCTCCAACTTTTAAATCTGAATCAATCATGATGATTAGATGGATAAAATTTTCAACTTTATCCATAATAATGCCACTAATTTCCAAGATCTAAAACCTTAAGCTAAGAAATGTCCAAAAATCCACTTTCTTCATTCATGAAGTAAGAAGAGTTCTTGCATACACTCTCTTCTCCACCAAATCACTAGATCTAAAATTTAAACATAAACCAAAGCTCATGGAGTTCTTCAAACTCCATGAAACAAGTCAAAAGGGACCAAAATTCATTAAAATGGACCAAATCACGTTATACTTATAGATCCAATGATGAAACACAATAAAGCAAGGATCTTTGTAACTCACAATGGTCCAGAAGGTGGATGAAGGTTGATCTCTTCAGTTACAAAGCTTCAAAACCAAGTCTTTGAAAAACACAACACCCAAAAGCCATAAAACTCAAGAATATGGATAAGAAGATAGATGGGGAGCTTGATTTATGAAGGGAGGCTAGGGTTTGCTAGAAAGATGGGTTCTTAATGCGATGGAGGCTGCAAAATGACCTAAAACAAGGGTTTAAAGCATTTAAATTCAAACCAAACCCTAATTTAATGGGCTTGAGTTGCACAACTCACCACTCTGTGGTGAACTCCTCACTACGTCGTGGTGACGGGTTTTTCTCAATTTCATTACAGCTTCAAATAGTCATAATTTCTTCTGTTTTAGTGATCTTTATATGCACACGATGGTATTGACTAGCCTCACAATTCTATCTATTTATTATTGACTTAAAACATACATAACAAAATTTATTAATTCATGCAAGAAATCCGAAATATCATTTTTTTTAATTTTATCCTTTGGCTCAAAAACACAATTCAATGACTTAAATGACTTAACATTATCAACATCCAATAGGATCAAAACTTTATTCCTTTAAAACCCAAGACTTTATTTGATCAATTACGGTTCATTAACCAGAAATCAGAAACATCTCGAAATTTGATGTTACAGAAACCCAGAATGACAATTTTTACAATTTGAAACTATTTTGGACAATAATAAAAAAAACTGCCACATGGAATATTGTGCACTTTTCTCAAAAAATAATAAACAGATTTTAGTATAACTTAAATAAAAAGCCAAACAAACAAACAAATCATTTTTAATTATCATTTTTGATTGTCTAATTACGGTATACATACATTGACCAGAAATAATATAAAACAACAATGACATAACCGATGCACGAATATTCACGCACAAACTGCATTTGGTCATCTAGTAATTAATCGATTACAATCATACCGCCACTACTTACACGATGAAACAGAGCAGCGATCATCAACGGCTAACTGCTGCTATCGGCTTCGCCACCTTTTTCTTTAAAGGGTTCTACTGGTGCTGCACATGCCTCGGGGATGATTTTTCCGGTGGTTATTGGTTTCACGTTTTTACACTCCGAGATGGCACCTGCTCCTTCTTTTCCCTCGTATTTCAAGTCGATATCAGCCAACTCCACCTTCTCGCATGGTATGTCTTTGCTGCACAGTAGCCTAATCGCTGCTTTTGTGGAAGACGTACCCCTGATTCCTTTAAACGAAACGTCTGCAATTTTCACCTTTGAGGAGTTGGTCTGAGCAAGAACGAAAAGTATTAAATGAAATGTGATTAGAAGAGCTAAAATTCTTGTAATTAATTAAATGCATGTGAGAAGATTTGAATGGAAGGATTAATTACGTACCTCAGGTTTACAACCGACATAAGGGCAGTATTCTTGATCGATTAATATAGGGTTTCCGACATTTTCCATTTGAACATCATCGAAATGCATGTTGACTGCTTTTCCAGGTGGTGAACCAGGCCACGTCTTGATCCGGAGACCATTATCGGTGCCGGTCATCGTGCAACCCTTGATAAAGATTCCTTCAACCGGTGCTTCATCCGGGTACTTACCCAGGCTTCCGATACTGATGCCATGTCCAGGTCCACATTTTATTTTCTCGATATGGATATTCGAGCTTCCATCACCAATGGAGACACAATCATCGCCTGTTTTTATAGTGCAATCGGTAATGTTGAGACCATTTGTTCTCCCGATATGCATCCCGTCTGTGTTCAGACTCTCCGCCGGTGCTTCAATCGTCACTTTCTCAACGGTTGTTCCGTCGCACCCAAGAAAATTCATGTGAAAGTGTTTGCTGTTCATTGATGTTATACCTCTAATGAACGAAGCCTTCACCATATCGAATCTGAAGTTCTGATCAAATTTGAAAAACAAATATCAATCAAATTAATCCAAAGACATATTGATATCATATCATATATATAATATATAATCAGAGATATACGAATACGTACATATGGTAAGTCGCATTTTCCGGTTTTGGCAGCATTGTTTGTCTTCCAAGCCTCCTGGCCTTGTCCATCGAAGATACCTCCAGATAAAGTCATCTTATCGACATTTTTAAACATGATCCAACCTGGTCCTTTTATGCCGGTAGGATCCGATGGGGCTTTGAGGGTGGCTCCATTTGCATTTATCTCAATAGGGTTCTTGCATGGACCTGATAAAGTAAGTGGAGAAGACACCATATATTTTCCCGGTGGGATCACCACCTGACTTGGGTTTGGGGAATCACAAGCCTCTTTCCATGCAGTCATGATCGCCTGCATGTAATGCATGCCCACAACACATAAATCCAAATTTAAATGAATATTCATATGAAAAAAAAAAAAAAAAAAAAAACATAACGTGTGTGTATGTGTTTATGTACGTACTTCTCCATCATTGGCGACGCCATCGCCCTTGGCACCTTTAGTTTTGATATCGATTGGCCCTGCTTTGGTTCTTGCGACTAGAAATCCTACAAAGAGAAACAAACCTATAGAAGTTGATGCAGCCATTTTTTTATATTTTTTATTTATTCTGTAACTTATTTTTAATAATCTAAATGGTCGAGGAATGTAACTAGAAATTATGGAAGAGTATCTAAATGGATTTCAATGCCAATTTATATGAGGCTCTTAATCTATTTTTTGTCCTCCACACATATAATCTCAGGTGAACAAAATTAGTAGGACCAACTTACGGTCAGATTTTCAGTTGTTAAATACTATTTGTCATTGAATTATTTTCAAGTTTGTAGTCATGAATTTCGATATTGTTTGAGACATGGGAGATGCCATCGATATCGGAGAAGTGGTCCATATTCAGGCAGCAATCTATTTGAGTGCAGATTTGCTTGGATGATAGTTAGACTATGTTGAAGTGGAATTAGTAAACACGTGAATCGCTCATTCAATTGGGATTGGGGGGGACCTTAGATATAGTGATATTTTACAAATATATCTGGATACAGAAATAATCTAACACTCTAAAATATTTTATGTGTGCATATTTGAGTCTAAATTCATATGAATAGACAAGATCGATTGTTAATATATATATATATATATATATATATATATATATATATATATATATATATATATATAAGAACCCTAAGAACCTATTATTTTTACCTTATGATCAAGAGGATATTTGTTATTTCTAAAATAAATGTTTACTAACTTTATAAAGGGTATTTTTTGTCCCACAGCTTAAACAAAAAAAATGGCATGACTTTAAGTAAAACAAAAATTAAACCAAATTTATTTCTTTGTGTCAATTCCATCGTATCTTAGATATAGATCTAAACATAATTTCTCTCAAACAACAAAAACCCTTTCAACTTCTTCAACAATGTGGATGAACACCACCACATCCACCACCGTCGACGATAGCCTTTCTACCACCACCCAGGCGACGGCCCATATACCGCTACATCTCATCCTCTGTCACAACTTTCGATCACTGCCACCATTTGTTGGATTAGGTGTCTAAGCTAATAACTATAATTTGTATATACTTGAATTGATAGTAGCACAGTCCTTTTGGGTTGCCCTCAAGACTAGCAACTAGACAGGATGATTTTTGGAGAGAGGGGTTGATTTATTATTTGTTTAATAAATTGAAATAAATAATTTGATAATATATTATGAGAATAATATAATAATTAGAAATAGTAATATTTAGTTAATATTTAATCAGAAATTAATTGAAATTAATTTTAGGATTAAAAAAGTTAATTAAAAGTACAGGGGCTGAAGTGCAATTGCTCAATAGTTGAGCAAGAGGCAATCTAGAACCATCCATTAGGCTTGGACGGTTTCTTGAAGCCTAATGGATTCGAGAATAATCTCTGGTGGATAATCAGGAAAGTGGATATTTACTCAGTTTAAGATAATCTTGGATTTTAGCTTATCTAGAGTTTCCTGACTGCACTATAAATAAAGCCTCAACCCTAAAAATTTCGGCCACCGGTTTATTTGAAGTGCTAGCCGAATTTTAGAGTCTTTCTCCTCTTCTCAATCATCTTCATTTGTTAGTGTTGGGTGTGAACCACTAGAGGCGTGACATTTGTGACGCTTGCTCTCAAGGCTTCAACAACACAAGGATTTACATTGTTATTACTAAATAGCGATCAAGGTATGATTCTTCTAACCCTATTTGTATTTTTCGGAAATATGCTAGTGTTCTAGGGTTTCTATTGTGTTGTTCAAAGTTGTATGTTCAATTAGAGAAAACATAGATCAAGTAATATGGTTGCATGCACACATAGGAATTATATGTTTTGCATTATACCCATCAGTGGTATCAGAGCGTAGGTTTAGTTTTCTATTGAATTGATACAATCGTTGAACTTGAATAAGGAGAAGCAAAACAGAATCGTCATTATGTTCTGCCACCACGACGTGGTGACCTGCGATTTTGCCCTGCCACGACGTGGTGGGCTGTCAGATCCATAAAATTCGGTTTTATTATTATCTCATGAATTGATTGGGATAATTACATTTAATAATGTTTTAATTGTATAAAACTAAATATTTTTCTAAGTAATTTGATATCATTATCTTGAATTCATGATTGGTTTAACTTTGAATTAAAAAAAAAATTCTTAATTTTTGAAATTTAAAATATAACCTAGTATTTTTGAAAAGTTTTAAAAAATACACTCTTATACTATATGTAACATTAAAAGTCTTATATTAGTATATGTATAATACACGTCAGTCGACCGCTAGTACGCCTCATTCACGAAGTCATACTATAAGGGGAGTTTAAGGAAGTGGCTTATAAAATGATCGTCATTGAGTATCCACTCTTACCCACCTCTTTATTGTATGGTGGAGGGTCGTTAGCCGAACGGGTTTGATAGGACAACCTAATCCTCATTAATAAGTATACTGAATTATAAAGTAACTAAACATATTTTTATAAAATTCCCAATTTTAGTTACTTTAGGAAAAATATGAACTTGTATGCTAACCCATGAAATTACATATTGCACTTTATTAGTTGTTAGTGGAGCATGTGTGGGTAACCGACACACTAATAGGGATAAATAAAGAGTGACAATGGGTGTCTCGAAAATTATCATTGATTAATGGAGAGCATGTGGCTAACCGGCACATTAAAATGAGCTGATAAATGACATCGAGAGTATCAAATTAATTTGCATGGTTATTCACATCTTGTTTGTGATCCTCGGTATCCCAATCACAAATAGATGAGCATAATAGAGATTAAACATGTCATTGAAAAGTTCGATGATTCTTAAAAGATCTAGGAATTTTCATTTAAAACCAAATTCGTTAAAATTTCATTTTTCGATGGTGAAATTGGTAAATCGTCATTTACCTACCTTTATATAATATACAATTAAATTACGAAATCCCTTTTCTAAGTTGTAAATTATTTTGTTGGATCCTAACCTTGATATTTCATTTTAGGTGTTATATTGAGGATTATTCTTATCTAACTAAAACTATCTTTCTTTCTCTTTCAGATGTCTACTCCAACTGATGCTTTTAGTTCCTCCTCCTCCAACAACAACAATAACTTCTCTCTGTTGAACATTTGTTCGAAGGTGTAATTGGATGGCACCAACTACAACGATTGGATGCACAACATCAAAATGGCCCTTCGTTTTGAGGACAAGGAATATGTCCTCGAGAAACTATTGGATGAAATCGACGAAGAGAATGCCACTTCTGATGAATTGGTTGCCTACAAGAAACACTATAATGATGCCACAAAAAGTTCCATGCATCATGGGGCCACAATGACTCCAGAATTGAAAAGGCACTATAAGGATTACTGCTCATACGAGATGAACAAGGACCTTATGGAGAAAAACCATAAGCAAGCTCATCAGGAAAAGTACGAGGTGATAAAGCCCCTCATTGTTATCAAGATGAAGGAGGGTGACTCTATTAGTAGCCACGTTCAGAGAATGCAACGATACGTGGACAGGCTAATCAAGCTCAACGTGAATTTTGATGAAGATTTGGCAATCGACATAGTGTTGAACTCTCTGCCAAGTTGCTATGATCAGTTCATATTGACCTATCATTTAAACAACAATGAAACTACTTTGTCACAATTGCATAACCTCCTGCGACAGCTGAAGCAGAAGTGAAGGGAAAGGGTATTGCATCAACTCCTGCTAGTGCACCTGTTATGACCATAGGGCAAGGGAAAAGGAAAAGAAGAAAGGTCATCCAAAGAAAAACTGGAAGGGAAAGTTCCAAGCTGGGTCGCAAGTGCAGGACCCAAAGGAAAATCCAGTTCTGATGCTCCCCCTGTTTCTGACCCCAAAGAGGCCACTTGCTTCTATTGAAATGACAAGGGGCATTGGAAATGAAGTTGCCCGAAATACTTGCATGATATCAAGGATGGCAAGGTGAAGCCAACCTCGGCAGGTATTTACACATTTTTATATAATAACTCATCATATTCTCGTTCTTGGGTCCTTGATATAGGATGTGGGTTTCACATTTGTTCTGACTTGCAGGGGCTAAAAAAAGTAAGGATGTGGAGCATGGAAGGATGAACTTGATCATGGGGAATATGTGATCTTCACCTGTCACCAAGATTGGAGTTTATATCTTAGTGCTTAGTGGTGGGTTAGGGTTAGATTTAATAAATTGTTGTTACTCGTCAGAGATGACACGAAACATCATTTCATTTCATGCTTTATTTAAACAAGGTTTTAAATATTCTTTTAATGATGAGAGTAGTTCTATTTCTGCTTATAAAAATGGTCTTTTTTATTTTGAAGCTTTACCTTGTGATGGTGTGTATGAAACTATGATGATTGTACAAAATTTAGGAAATAGTGTTTTTCAAATTGATTCGTCTAATGGTATAGACAAAGCGTGCTTGTGGCATTGTCGTCTTGGACACGTTAACAAGAAACGCATGGCCCAACTCCAAAAGGATGGAGTGTTAGAATCATTTGACTTAAGGTCAGATGATACATGCGAGACTTGTTTATTAGGAAAGATGACAAAATCACATTTCACTGGTTCTTGTGAAAGAGGTGGAGGATTGTTGGATCTCATACACAGATTTGTGTGTTGGCCCTTCAGATCCACCATAAGGGATGCAAATCACATCTATGTGACTTTTATTAATGATTATAGCAGATATGGCTATATCTACTTAATCAAACATAAGTCAGAAACCTTTGAAATGTTTAAAGAGTTTAAACATGAAGTCGAGAATCATTTGGGCAGGAAGATAAAGATGCTTAGATCTGATAGAGGCGGTGAGTATCTTAGTATCGATTTCCACGACTACCTCAATGAATGTGGAATAGTTTCACAATTGACACCTCCTAGGACACCACAACTTAATGGTGTGGCTGAGAGGCATAATCGGACCTTGTTAGACATGGTTCATTCCATGATGAGTCGAGCTTCACTCTCAATCTCTTTCTGGGGGTATGCCTTAAAGACTGCCGCCCACATTCTTAATGTTGTCCTAGCAAAGAAGGTTGCCAAAACACCTCACGAGATGTGGACGGGAAAGGTTCCATCGTTAGCACACATAAAGGTTAGGGGTTATGAAGCTTTCGTTAGACGAGAGACTCACGACAAGCTTGAACCTCGAAGTGAGAGATGTATTTTCATCGGCTACCCACAAAATTCCTTTGGATATTTGTTCTACAGACCTAGTGAGAACATGGTCTTCGTAGCACGAAGGGGAGTCTTGAGAGAGAGAGAGAGAGAGAGAGAGAGAGAGCGCTCATATGCAAAGAGGACAGTGGGAGTACAATTGATCTTGAAGAGATTCAAGAGTCAAACGATGAAGGAACTTCTGAAAATTCTAGGGCTCAACCTAAGGAAGAAATTCCAATTGAACCAATTGACGAATCATTACCTCTTATGCGTTCCATTAGAATCAGAATGCAACCTGAGTTATATGGTTTCCATATCACTACAGATGGTGATACGTTTATCAGTGATAGTACACTGGTAAATTTGGATGAACCAGCTAACTATAAGGAAGCAATGGCAGGCCCTGAGTCAACCAAGTGGCAAGAGGCAATGGACAGCGAGATCAAGTCCATGTATGACAACCAAGTTTGGAATCTGGTTGATAATGTACCAGGTCGCAAGACAGTTGGGTGCAAATGGATCATCAAGAAGAAGACTGACATGGATGGAAAGGTACACACTTTCAAGGCTCGGCTGGTTGCAAAGGGCTTTACTCAAACCCCAAGGGTTGACTATGATGAGACCTTTTCACCAGTAGCTAAGATAAAATCTATTAGGGTAATGCTATCCATAGTTGCGTTTCATGACTATGAAATTTGGCAGATGCATGTCAAACCCACTTTCCTTAATGGGAAGTTGGTTGAGGATGTTTACATGAGTCAGCCAGATGGTTTTTTGGATGCAAAGTATCCAACTAGAGTGTGTAATCTTGAGAAATCAATCTATGGGCTAAAACAAACTTCTCGCATATGGAATCTTTGTTTTGACGAGAAGGTCAAAGAGTTTGGTTTCTCTAGAAGTGAAGATGAATCTTGTGTGTATGTCAAAGCTAGTGGGAGTATAGTAACCTTCCTGGTTTTGTATGTTGATGACATATTTCTTATAGGAAACAACATTCCAACTTTGCAAGAGGTTAAGTCTTGGCTTGGAAAGTGTTTCGCTATGAAGGATCTGGGAGAGGCTGCTTATATTCTTTGGATAAGGATTTTGAGACAGGAGTAAAAGGCTAATTAGACTTATTCAAAGTACATACTTGGAAAAGGTACTAAATCATTTTAGTATGGAGAATTACAAGAAAGGAGAACTGCCCATACAGAGTAATACCAAACTGAGTAAGACTCAGAGCCCGATTACTGATGCAGAGATAGCACAAATGAGTAGAGTTCCATATGTTTCCGCTATTGGATCTATCATGTATGTTATGACATGTACTCGCCCTGATGTGCCTTTTTATTTGAGCATGGTCAGTCGTTATCAGGTAAATACGGGTAGAGCTCAGTGGGTAGCTGTTAAGAACATTCTTAAGTATCTGGGAAAAACTAAGGACTGGGTTTTTGTGCTTGGTGGCAGTGATAACTTAAGAGTAACTAGGTATATTGACGCCATCTTTCAGAAAGACAGAGACAACCTCCTTTCTCAATCTAGTTGGGTGTTTACCATTAATGGAGGAGCGGTAACTTGGAAAAGTTCCAAACAGGAGACAGTGGCTGATTCTACTTGTGAATCAGAGTACATAACGGCAAGTGAAGCATCGAAGGAGGCTATTTGGTTGAAGAACTTCATCGGAGACCTTGTAATTGTTCCAACCATCGAGGAGCCAATGGAGATTTTCTGTGATAATGAAGGGGCAGTTTCCTTAACAAAGTAACCAAGAGATCATGGTAGATCAAGACACACCGACAGAAAATACCATTTCATCAGACATAGAGTAGAAGAAGGTCACCTCATCGTGAAGAGGGTATCGTCAGAAGAGAATCCTGCAGATCCCCTCACAAAGGGTCTGAGTAGGTTCAAGCACATTCAGCATCCTAGGAGCATTGATCTGAAGGATGATATTAGTTTTAGTAGTTGAATAGTTAGTTTCAAAACTTGTAACGAAATAAAGGTAATTGACTTTTGGTGATTAAATAATGGAGATTTATTTATAAGTTGGATTACTACCTTTTGTCTATTACTTATTTTGTGTTTCATTTTTACATGTTTTACTTCCCGAATAATTGGATTGTTCAAACATCCACAGTCAATCATACTTTTGGAAGTAAGTAGTGAATCAAGACTGTCATGAATTAGATTGTAGATTGTCTAAAGAGTTTTGGACATGACAATAGTGTTGCTGCAATATTCATGAGTACTTTGAAATGGGGATTTAAGTATTGGATTAACCCACGCTCAGAAAAATTACTTCATGAAATTTATCACGAGTAATTCTAAGATGATAATATCTTATAATCTTTAAACAGAGATATATGAGTTGTTGTTTACAAATTGGTTGTGCATTGATAATACGTAAACACATCAGTAACTTAATGTTATAAAATGTATTGTTTTGCACGATTTGGTGAGTAAATAGTGCAAGCATATAAGTCAAAGTTTATCTGTTCCTTTTCACCCTTAAAGGGAAAAAGCGATATATTCGATCCCCTCGATGATTTGGTGTTGACTTATAGTGTCGGGACTGGCCAGGACTAAATTGATGTGTTCGATTATTAGTTCTTTGTCATTACAAATCAGAAATCGGGAAACAAAGTATTGGACAATGAGATTGATTATGTTCCATGTCTCATGTCTGGATGATATCTTAAAGAACGGGGGATTATATGATCACTTGTCTTAGGACACGTAACTGACTAGGTCAAAATTCAACAGCGACTTTTGAGAGCTAAAATTTGGTGATCAGTTTAGAAGAATATACTAGCAATTATAGTTATTAGACTTATCCAAGTGGGAGACTGTTGGATTAGGTGTCTAAGCCTATAACTATAATTCGTATATACTTGAATTGCTAGTAGCACAGTCCTTTTGGGTTACCCTCAAGACTAGCAACTAGACAGGATGATTTTTGGAGAGAGAGATTGATTTATTATTTGTTTAATAAATTACAATAAATAATTTTTTAATATATTATGATAAAAATATGTTAGTTAGAAATAGTAATATTTAGATAATATTTAATCAGAAAGTAATTGGAATTAATTTTGGGATTAAAAGGATTATTTAAAAGTGTAGGGGCTGAAGTGCAATTGTTCAATAGTTAAGCAAGAGGCAATCTAGAACCATCCATTAGGCTTGGACAGTTTCTTGAAGCCTAAGGGATTCTAGAATAATCCCTGGTGGATAATCATGAAAGTGGATAATTACCCGGTTTAAGATAATCTTTGATTTGGGCTTATCTAGGGTTTCCTAGCTGCATTATAAATAGAGCCTCAACCCTAGAAATTTTGGCCACCTATTTCTTTGAAGTGCTAGCCTAATTTTAGATCCTTTCTCCTCTTCCTCAATCATCTTCCTTTGCTAGTGCTGGGTGTGAACCACTAGAGGCGTGACATTTGTGACGCTTGCTCTCAAGGCTTCAACAACACAAGGATTTACATTGTTATTAATAAATAGCAATCAAGGTATGATTCTTCTAACCCTATTTTTATTTTTTTTTAAATATGCTAGTTTTCTAGGGTTTCTATTTTGTTGTTCAAAGTTATATGTTCAATTAGAGAAAACATAGATCAAGTAATATGGTTGCATGCACACATAGGAATTATATGTTTTGCATTATACCCATCACCATTGCTAACGACGATCCTACCATCATCACTATTGTTGCGATCTGTCATCGTTGTTACTTCTCCGACGACCAACCTCCTTTAGTTCCACTTTCTCTCTCTAAATGTCGAAATGTCTCAGATCTGAAGAGTGGCGACTACCGCCGACGTTAAACCACCGACAGCACCTCCGATGTTAAACCACCACCTGAACGTCTCAGATCAGTGCATTTTTGTGCTTCGTGCTCATGATTCTAGATCTGAGTTCTTCAGATCTGGTTTCGTCTTCTTCATGTCTTAGGTCTGCGATTTTTTTTTCTTGTTTTCATCTCTAGATCTAGATCTATGCGATCTCCGGCAAATGATCACCTTCGTCTTCCGTCTCCGGTGGCATGTTGACAAACTCATGATTCTGACGACTTTTCTTGGCACTTCTTGCACAGATGTGGTAAGATTTGAGAATTTGATTGATTTCTCTTGTTGTTGATGGTGTTTCTTGTCCAGATCTTGTTAGATCTAAGTGAATATGAGTTTTAACAACTATAATCTCTTGTCTCCAATATTAGTTTTGTGGTTTCGATCTATCACCGGGGTTTCCTTATGAGATCGAAAAGCTTCATGTGTTTTTTGTTCTAGATTCGGCTGATATCACAGGTATACTCATTTTATTACTTTTGTTTAGATGTCTTTTGTATTTTTCATTCATTTCCGTTCTTCCACAGCTTCTGAAAATGAGTTTTTTGTTGTTAGTTTGAGCAAATTCTTCCTCGATCTTGCTATGATGTGTTGGTTTACTTCATATCTTTGTTGGTGTGCTTTAGATCTCTATCAGATATGGTAGTTTACTCCTAATTTGTTCAGTTTTTTGTGGAGGTCTTGAAGTTTTAAGCTGTGAATACATTATTTTTTTATATATCTAATATGAATATCTTAAGCTGTGAATACATTCTTTTTTATATATCTGATGTGAATATCTTCTGGATCTTAACCTTCAACTATAATGTATTTTGTGATTAAACTGTGAATGAACTGTATTAAGCTGTGAATAGATAGTATTAAGTTGTGAATCTTATATGGATTTCGTGTTAAAATATAAATTATTTGTGTATTAAACTATGATTTTTGTGTTTTAAATTGTGAATTGACTGCATTAAGCTGTAAATTTCATGTGTTAAACTCTAACTTGACTATATTAAGCTATGAGTTTCGCATATTACACTTTAATTTTTTTTTTTAATTTATGAATTTTGTCTATTAAACTGTGGATTTACTGATTAAGAGTTTTAAATTTGATAATATGGCTGTGAATTTATAATTTTTGTGTATTAAAGCGTGAATTTTATTTATTAAGTTATGATTTTTATGGTTAAAAAATGTGACATAATTGCATTAGCCTATGAATTTTTTGTTTAAACTATGAATTGACTATATTAAGTTGTCAATTTTGTGCATTAAATTGTGATTATTGTGTTTAAAAAATGTGAATTAACTGCATAAAGCTGTGAATTTTGTATTTAAACTATGAATTAACTGTATTAAGCTGTGAATTTTTAATGAAGTTTGTGTTAAAATATGAATAATTTATGTGTAAATGTTTTTTGTATTAGCTTTCTTGTGAATATATTTATTTTTTGTGTTGTATAAATATGTAAGAATGTATTATTTTTTATAATTATTTTGCATTAAACTCATAATAAGTGAATTAATTAGCTTATTAAATTGTGAATATAGTATTTAAGCTGTTAATTAATGATTTTACATACAGATTTTATTTAAAAGGAATGATGATTGCGGTGGCACATGTGATTGGTGGTGGCGTGGGGTAGTTAATGGTGGTGGTAGAGTTTGGGTTTGACTTCTTTAAATATGTAAGTTACTGTATAATGGATTGTATTATGTTATATTGTGAATTTTATGTATTAAACTAAAAACGAATTGTATTAAGTTGTATATTTTATATAAATTTTGTATTAAAATATGCATGAATACGTTAAACTGTGTATTAGTGAATTAATATTTTTACAAAACTATGAATATAGTATTTTAAACTATTAATATATCTTATATGCACTATTTTTTTAAAGAGTTCTACAATTTACAAAAAAGAAAATTGAACTTGTCTAGGGATAATTCTATTTTAAATTAAAATTTTGTATATTTTGCTAATAAAAATGAAATGGTATTTGTTAAAAGGTATTACCAAAGAAATGAGAATTACATTGTTTGTTATATTAAGCTGTGAATACAGCCAGAAAAATATCATTAAATATGGTTAGTCTGACGGTGGTCTGGCAGAGGTCCTACGATGGTCCGGCGGTGGTCCGACGACGGTCCGACAAAAAGTGGCAACTAGTTGCAAACTAGGGAATGGAAAAGTTTGTTTAATATAGTATTAATGTTCGATTTTTCCAAAATACTCTTAATAAAAAAAATTAAAAAAATAGTTCTTAGTGTTCTTAATCTTTTTTTGTTCTCATTTGAACCACTTTCTCTCTCTCTCTCTCTCTCTCTATATATATATATATATATATATATATATATATATATACATGGAAAAGTTCAATAGAATAAAGAATAGTTGTACGAATAAAGAATAGTTGTACGACTCTGCCTGGCCATTCGTATAGGTCAGCAGGAGAAACCGTCAAGACAAGTTCTCGGCAAGACGGACAGTAGGGTCAACTAAACTTGGCAGCCATCCAGCACCATCTGGGTAGAAAATTCTCTTGTACCCCAAGTGCGGTTATCAGCTGTCGTACAGAGGGAAACGTCAACATAAGTTGTGTGCGAGCCACTACCATTTATTCCCTCTGTGCCAATCAGAGTAAAGGGCGAATTAGACAGAGACAGATGGACCAATTAAAGTGTGGTATCTGGAATACCATTACTATGATCCCCCCGTCGAGGCAGAAGCCTTAACTATAAAAGGAGAAAGGTAATACCTAGCTAAGTAGGGATCCGAATTCTCATCACTCCTCTTGCACTAAAATTACTCTCTCTGATAGCTGACTAGATGTCGGAGCGTCCTCTCAAGATCACCTCCTAGGGTACGGCTGATGTAGTATTTGATTGTGGCTATAGGTTCCATGCAGAAATCTCTCAGCCAGCACTAGATCTGGCCCATGGAACGAGGTCGCATCATTGGCCAACACGAACAAAAACCACACAGCAGAACAACTGCACCAATAATGATCGGTGTTGAAGAAATAGAGGTTGTAGAGGAAATGGTGGAAGGGAATGGAGTCGATAGAAGCCCGATTCGTCCAATGCAGCCGCCCAAACAGCATGCCATGGTAACGCCTCTCACGGCGCCGGATCTAACCGCCACCGCGACGGCATCGGTAGAACAGCCAAGCGCAACACGGAGATCAGAGCTGGGAACCACAATAACACCGCCGCTTTTCATTCCTCTATCCGGAACTCAAGATTTGACATGAAATTCAACTAACGTCATGACGAGTGCAGGCACCACAGTAATAGGGGGTATGTTTCTAAATACTCATATT
Organism: Lactuca virosa; assembly: GCF_052849685.1. Taxonomy (NCBI): domain Eukaryota; kingdom Viridiplantae; phylum Streptophyta; class Magnoliopsida; order Asterales; family Asteraceae; genus Lactuca; species Lactuca virosa. The sequence continues at coordinate 343,211,428 of NC_136430.1, read as the reverse complement.
ACTACTCAGTTATCACAATTCACGACCACGGTTTCACCTATATCCAACATTCAAAACACATCGTTGCATGCACATCATACAAATCCTTTCATGACACTAAACCTTAATAACATGCACGGAAATACATACATGCCACTCTATAACGCTGGCAGTAATACAACGCAGACGCCCTTCCAAACCTCATACATACCTTTCCAAACTCCATATATACCCTTCCAAATGCCATACACGTATTCACAATACCAGCAGGCCCCGCAATTCATGATGGGACTGGGTGTTCTTTCACCCTTTACAACAGATCTCTTAGATTATGATATCCCGAACATGTCAAATTTACCTATGCTAAAAACCTATAATGGCACAACGGACCCATACAGCCACATAGACACGTATGAATAGACTATGACGTCCCTAAAGTTGGACGAGCGATTCTAGTGTATCTACTTCCCTACAACGCTAGATGGGAACGCATGGACATGGTTCAAAACATTAGTGTCAGGCACCATCAATAACTTTGCACAGTTAAAATACGCTTTTCTGACCAGCTTCATGCAATTGCAGTGTTATAGATGGGATACCCATGCCATAATTGGGTGTAAGAAAAAAGAGGGGGAGACAGAGAAGGAATATTTGGAAATTCTCTAGTGAAATATGATAATATCTAGATAGGGTAGTTAGTTCGTGTATTGGTTTCGCCACTAGTGGGTATTGGTAAGTGTTATAAGTGGGGGAGAATTGGAAATTCTCAGGTGGAGTGTCATTCAGTGGAGGTTTTTGCCTGTTGCCGTACGGAAGACGGGTTCCAGAGTGGTTGGGCGACCCAACCTGAAGTCGAAGATTTCCCCAAGTACGTGCACGGAGGTGATTTTTTCAAGTATACCTACAGGTGTTCAAGGTAGCATTAAGTCGGTTCGACTTACGTGAATGGTTAGGTTGGGAAGGGAACCAGGACGGGTGTAGAATTTTCTCAACAGACCCAGGGCGACCCGGATAGACTGAGGGCCCTGTGAGGCGGACCAGTCAGGCCGAAGGCCGGAGAATGGTCCAGACAGGCTGTAGGCCCAGTAAGGGCGGACCAGACATGCTGAAGGTTCTAAGAGTGGGCCAGATAGACTGAAGGCCCGGTGTGGGCGGTCCAGTCATGCTAAAGACTATATATGGATTATGTTAGAGTTGTGAGCAGGTGTTGAGTGTGTTGCTATGTTACAGCAATCAGGATGTCCGTTTCCTAGTTTTGAGCAGGCCGCCTTGTGATAGTAGTCTGAAGAACCGTGTGTTACGCGCTTGTTGGTTGCCATTTATAGAATGCCCGTAGAGATTGTTGGTGGTCATATAGGAGAGCCTGGAAACTTGTGGGCAACAACTTACTCATAAGGGAATCGTGTATGGTAGGGTTTCAGTATTGTGGCGCTTGTTGATGCTATGAAGGACATTGATTAGGCCTTCTTGGGCAATGGAGGAGGTGAGTATCTCCAGGAAGGAGTGTTGGGCAACTGAAGTGACGACGGCAGTGTCGATAGGTTATCGGGAGCATTCCAGTCATGAGCTGAGGGCCGGAGAGGGCATACCAGACTCATGATGTGGGCTTAGAAGCAATCCAGACCTATGTTGAGGACCATGTAAGGGTATTCCAGTCATAGGCTGTGGGCATAGAGATTGTGATGGTTATGTCTCTTGTAGGAGCGCATTCGGAATGGATGTATTGTTGAGATTCGGGGGAGTTGTACTCGGTTGTGACAAATCAAAGGATTGTGGATGAGACTAAAGGATAGACCCTTGGATCTCAAGTTATGAGTAGACGTGAGTTATGTTCATAGAGGTATTCCAATCTAGGGTATTCCATCATGAGGATGACCGGACCCTATGATTGATTGGACCTGACATGTTTGGTATTCCAACCCGAGGTTGATTGGGCCAAACATGTGCGTGATACGAGGGTATTCCATCCTAGAGATGATCGGACCCGTCGTAGGCATGCCTGGTATTCCAGCCCGAGGCTGATTGGGCCAGGTATGAGTGTTCATGCTAGTTAGCTGGTTATGTACGTGTGTGATTTCGGGAGCTGAAGGACACATTATCCTGTCAGCACACAAAAGGGATGTGCTTCAGAAACGGGGAGGGATGGGTCCCCGATACTTTAGATCATCAGGATCATGGCCAGGGTTGGCAAGGTGACTTATAGGTTAACTAGATCCACAACATTGTTCGCGTCTTGCAGCTGCGAAGAGATGCAAATTGGATGAGAAGGCGGTAACATCACTGAGTGATGTCCAGGCCGGAGAGCGCCTGACTGTTTCTGGGAAGGAAGGAGAGGATCCTACGAAGCAAGGAAGACCTTTGGTAAAGGTGCAGTAGGAGCACCAGATGGGATTCGAGTAGGATTGGGAGTCGGTGACGTAGAGCCGGGAGCATGACCAGAATTTGTTCGTCGCAGCAGGCTTCGAGGATGAAGCCTAGTTTAAGTGGGGGAGAGTTGTAACACTCCATTTTTCAAGTAGCTTCAAATTCATCCCTTGAATTTTAATTATGTTATTTTTGGCCCTTGGTTTGGAAGGAAGTGGCAAAAGGAGGCCCTGGTGGCAAAATGGTGATTTTGGGAATCTGAAGTAGTACGCTGGGCGTACATGTGAGTACGCTAAGCGTACTAGGGCGTGCCCTAGTATGCTGGGGGTACACATATGTACGCTGGGCATACGTGTGCCAGGGTGGAACCCTAACTTTTAGGGTTTGTGGAGTATTTAAGCACCTTATAGACCATTTCCTCTCATCTCTTTCAGCCTCCACACCTCCCTTAGCCGACTTGAGAGAACCCTAGCCTCCTAGTGATCATTCTTGAGCTTAGAAGTGTGTTTTTGTGACTTTAAGAAGAAGCTTGTGCATCAAGGAGTCAAGGAGGGAAGATTGGCTTGTAGATCTTAGTTCATCATCTGTTTTGGGAGCTTCAGAAGGTACAAAGTTGTTACCTTTGTGCCTATTTCTTCTAGATCTATCCTTGGTAGCTTATTTGCATTCTTTTGTCCCACAAAGTCCCATTATAATGCATGGATCATTTTGGACGATATGAGTTGTCCTTTCAGACCCTAGGATGGGTCCTAAGGCATAAAAATGAGGTCCCTTGAGCTAGTTTGGTCCCTAGTTCTTTGTAGGAGGTCTTAATGGATTAAGACCATGTATTGAGCCTTTTTCAGCCGACCAAATTCTTAAAGTTTGAGACTTTATGGTTCTAGAGCACATTTGAGCAGTGGATCTGAAGTTTAAGATCAAGTGCTTAATCCCTTAAGCACTTATGGAAGTTTTAAGACCTGCGAGGTTACGCCCCGCGTTGGGAGGAGTACGCCCCGCGTACTCGGTCAGCGTCCCCGTATCTTGGTCAATGTGAGGCCTCGTGTACGGTGAGCGTACCTCAGGAGTACGCCCCGCGTATGCGACTGTTTTGGGCTTCTTTACTTTGGGCTTCGGGTATTGGGTCATCTGTTTGGGCCTTGATGTTTAGGCCCTAATGGACTCTCTGGATTGGTGAGTCTTAGGCCAATTAGAGGATTAGACCTTTGGAAAAGGTCCGATAAGGTTGTGGGCCCAATTTGGAAAATTGTGCCAATAATGGGCCTTGTATATGTGGACTTTTGGATCATGGATTTGGTATTGGGCCTTGGCCCAAATTAGAGAAAAGGTAAAATGGACTATTATGCTATGTGGGACCGTTGGTCAAGATTGATATTTCGATTGTTGACTTAGTACTCGTTATTTTGGATAGTTCGGGATTTTGGTGAGACAGTGACTTGGGAATTGGATTCTTCAGTTCAGATCGACATTGCGAGGTGAGTTATCCTCACTTTACTCAAGGGTCTAAGGCACCAAGGTCGGCCCTTTGATTTGTTATTTGGAATTGTTATTGTTGTGATATGTTAGCTCGGTATCCTGGTAGATAGGATGGTTATATGCTATTATGATCTGTTAAATCGGTATCCTAGTAGATAGGATGTGGTTATTCTTAGAGACCTGTAGTTGGTCTAACTATCTATATACTGCTAGGTGATTACTTGTTATATGTGCACATGCTTGTTATGGTAGTTGAGGTTATTCCATCCCGAGGATGAGTGGACCCTAGTATGTTGTCTTTATAGACTGTTATATGATTATCTGATATAGATGCACATGTTTGATAGTATGTGGGCATTCCAACCCGATGGTTGTGGGCCGAGAGTATTCCATCCCGATGGATGATTGGACTCGTAGTATGTGGGCATTCCAACCTGATGGTTGTGGGCCGAGAGTATTCCATCCCGATGGATGATTGGACTCGTAGTATGTGGGCATTCCAACCCAATGGTTGTGGGCCGAGAGTATTCTATCCCGATGGATGATTGGACCCATAGTATATTGGCATTCCAACCCAATGGTTGAGGGTCTGGGGTATTCCAACCCGATGGTTGATTGGACCCATAGTATGCTGTTTGTTATTGTATGTGTATTGTTGTGTGTATGGGTCCTTTGGGGGTAACTCACTAAGCCTTCGAGCTTACATTTATCGATTATTGTTTCAGGTACAACGGATGACCGCGGGAAGGCGAAGGCGTGACCATACACTTCCTCGATTTATGATTATGATTTCTGGGAACTCTGATGTTTAAACTATTTTGAAAACAAATTGTAATAACCGAATGATTTTAAATGCTTTAAAAAGTCTTCAATTGTCTCGAATTTAATGGATGTTACAATATCTTTCGTCAGAATTCCCGTATTGCTCATGTTTTGATGTCATTTTCAGATAATTCGAGTGGAGCAATACTTTGGGAGCAACTTTGGATGCGTTTAATGGAGAATTGGAGCTAAATTGGAGCTAGAAACTTATGAAGGATGTTGAGGAACGATTGGAAGTTGCTTAAATCAAGGAAAAACGAACACTTCACGCGAAAAACCACAAATTCGATGTGAAGCCTTCGGGGATTGTTTACCATATTTTGAAGTTTAGAGAAAGAAAGGAAAAAATTCAATCGAATTTTCCAAATAAATTCGATCGTGTAAACAATTTGAACTTCAAAAAGAAATCAGTTAAATGCTAAATTCGATCAAAGCACAAAAATTCGATCGTGTTTTTCAGAAATTCGATCGAAATTTCTGTTTTCTTGCTCCGGAAGTTATTGGTTGGACCCATGATCATTATGTTTAGTAACATTGACCAAGTTTCAAGAAAAGTCAGTAAAGAAGAACGATGTCGGATGATGCGTGCAACATAGTCGAATTTCGAGGAGAGTCTGTTAATTGCATAAACAACAAGGTTTTTGTCAAAAACCGTGAACTGATGTTATCAAAAAGATATGTCATGGTTTTGATATTGGAAAAGTAGTCGGTGATGGAAAGATCTCACATGGTGATGTTGGGTAATTCGTTTTCGAGTTGCATATCTTTCGCTTCTTTGTTGAAACGGAAGAGATTCCTCAGGCTAACCCATATGTCCCTAGCGGAGGAGTCCTTCTTGAGCATTCTTTGTAGAAGAAACTGAGAGATGGTACCATAAAGCTAAAGCTTAACAATGGAGTTGATTTTGCGCCATTTGGTGTCGATAGGTTTAGGTTTAGGAGTCGGATCTTGATATGTCGCCTATGTGGTCGAGAACATCAAATGATACAGTAGGTGGATTTCATGTATATTGAACAAACAAGGATACTTTTTTGAATTGAAATTGTCTGGTATGAAATAAATTCACGACTTTTTGTTATTATGATTGATGAACTGAGGTTTTTACGAAATATTGATTTGTGAATTGTTGTATATGTAGTATATTGAGTACATGCAAACCGAATCAAAACCATGAACTCACAAGTATGTATCCAATATATTAAAGTCGATGAATCTTTAAAGGAAAATGCTAGAGCTAATTGAGCTTTGGGTAAACGCCTCATATAATGGGGTGTTAAAAGTTTCAAATAAACCCATTGTAATTCTCCTGCAACTCTCGTCTCTTTCTATGAATCTCATTGTTCCATATTGTTAATACTCATGTGGTTTTTAATTGAGTTTAGGTCATTTTTGGTCACTTAACTTTTGGTTTTGTGTTCATTTAGTCACTTAACTCTTTTTAAGTTTTAAAAGGTCATCGAACTTTTGACTTTGTGCTCATTTAGTCACTTAACTTTTTCTTCGGTCACTTAACTTTTGGATTTGTGTTCATTTAGTCACCTAACTTTTAAAATTGTGTTCGTTTAGTCACTAAACTTTTAAAATATTTTAAACGTTTAGTGACTAAATGAGCACAATTTTAAAAATTAGGTGACTAAATAAGCACAAATTCAAACGTTAAGTGACCAAACCAAAAGTTAAGTGACTAAATGAGTAGAAAGTCAAAAGTTCGATGACCTTTTAAAATTTAAAATGAGCTAAGTGATCAAATGAGTACAAAGTAAAAAGTTAAGTGACCAAAAAATTACCTAAACCCTTTTTAATTTTATTGCCATTCTCATGTTTTGATGATCCAACATATATATTTAACGATCTTGTACTTCTATAGTTCTATGTTTATGACTTCCTACTTAAAAACAAAATGAAAAGATTACAATAATACTATCGAAGAATTTCTCAAACACAAATTGTGTTATTATTCGTGTATAATTGTTCTACATTTTGTGTTTACACCAAAAATCACTAATCAAACAAATGTTCGATTCTCAACAGCATTCTTTATCCTCCCAATAAAATCATCAACCTCCATGGTTCCAAGCTCCCCACCAAACCTAGACCTAACAGTAACACACCCTGTCTCCACCTCCTTGGGCCCCACAACAGCCATTAATGGTATCTTCATCTTCTCTGCATTTCTAATAAGCTTTGGTAATCGCTCACCCGTGCACAACTCCACCCGTATACCAGAACCTTTCATCTTCTCCACAACATCTTTGCAGTATTCAAGCTAAAAAACATCAACAAACATCACATCTCAAAAGGGTATTTCAGACATTTGACAAACAACCAAACACAAATCATCTATATCTACTTTACCTGTGTATCAGTGACTGGTAGAATCCGAGCTTGAATTGGAGAAAGCCACAATGGAAAATCTCCAGCATAATGTTCAATAAGCACTCCAAAAAACCTTTCCAAAGATCCAAGAACTGCTCTATGAATCATAATCGGCCTCTTTTTCTCCGAATTTGAATCGATATATGTGATGTCAAAACGTTGTGGCAAGTTAAAGTCAACCTACAAAACTCAAAAACAAACAATCTTATGACTTTGACTTTGACTTTTTTCAAAGTGTCTTTCACCAAATGATACCTGTATGGTGGAGCATTGCCACTTCCTACCAAGGGCATCTTCAATCTTGAGATCAATCTTTGGGCCATAAAACGCACCACCACCTTCATCAACCTCATAAGCCCACCCTTTATCAGTCAAAGCATCCTTAAGTGCACCCGTGGCTTTCACCCATATCTCATCATCTCCTACTGCTTTCTCAGGCCTAGTCGAAAGGTTGACTTCATATTTGTCAAACCCAAATTGAAGCAACATTTGCTCTGTAAGATCCAACACACCCTTGATTTCATCTTTTATTTGATCCTCTAAACAAAAGATATGTGCATCATCCTATAACACAAATCATCTTAATTCCCCATAGTTCCATACACTATTATAGTGATATATATATATATATATATATATATATATATATATATATATATATTATATACCTGAGTGAAGCCTCGGACACGAAAAAGCCCGTGTAAGCTACCGGATAATTCGTATCTGTAAACGGTTCCTAACTCTGCAACCCGGATTGGGAAATCGCGATATGAGTGAGGTTTTCTTTTGTAGATTAAGATATGGTAAGGGCAATTCATGGGTCGAAGTTGATAAAGTTCTTCTTCAATGTTCATTTGGTCATACATGTTTTCTTTGTAGAAGTCTAAATGTCCACTAATGCTCCAAAGCTCTGCTTTTGCTACATGTGGAGTGTAAAGAAGATCATACCCACGTTGTGTGTGAATCTTTTTCCATAAATCTTCAATTATGTGCCTCACAATGGCGCCTTTTGGGTGCCAAAACACTAACCCTCCTCCCGCATCATCCTGTGGATTTAAAAAGTATGAATCTTGATGAAATATAAACTCAAATATTATCGTTACAAACCAATTCAAAAGTCAAGATTTAGAACAGGACAAAACATAATGTCCTTGTGCTGTGTTTGGCATGCATTGGACCCTGACAGACAGAGTCACTATCAGGACAAAAGTTGAAACTTTTTGAACTTTGTCCCTAAAAGATTGATCTTATATGTGTAAAAGACGTAAATGCCCTCCTCCTCTTACGGTCTATGATTATTGATTAATCACCTGTATGGAAAAGAGGTCAAGATCTTGACCAAGGCGTCTGTGATCACGGCGTTTAGCTTCTTCTTTAAAGTGTAAATATGCTTTCAATTGTTCTTCATTCTCCCATGCAGTTCCATAGATTCTTTGAAGCATTGGTTTATTTACATCTCCTCTCCAATAAGCACCAGCTACAGATTCAAGTTGTACAGCTCGTCTGTTGATATTTCCAGTAGTTTCAACGTGTGGGCCCGCACAAAGGTCCCACCATTCATCACCTAAAAAGAAAACAACATTTTACAATGTGAATAAAGTTCTTTGGTTATAAAAATATAAGGTAGTATAAGTGTTACCAATGTGATATATGGTGATAGGTTCTTCCTTTATGCTTTCCAAGATTTCCAATTTGTAAGGTTCGTTAATGGATGTTATTCTTTTGTGGGCTTCGTCTCTTGTCACTTCTTCTCTAACTAGAGGTAAGTTTCGACCAATGATACGATCCTACAGATGATTAAACAACAAATTAACAATCTATTAATATATTTGTGAGTTTATGAATTATGATTTATGAGCTCCAAACAGAGTATGGAAAACAATATAATGATATATGATATGTTTGAATGACTTACCATCTCCTTTTTAATCTTCTTGAGATCTTTATCAGTCAAAGACTCGATATCAAAATCATAGTAAAATCCGTGTTCAATCCATGGACCAATTGTCACTTTGGCATCTGGGAATACTTTTTGAACAGCCATAGCCATGACATGAGCACACTGCAATGCATCCATGGTGGAATCATTAGCCAAATTAATCATTTATGCATTTATGTTGACAAATACATAACTAGAAAGAACCAATCATAATCACGAAGATCAAATGCAAGCATTTTGGATCACTGTTGGTTAACTTCTTTCAAGTTTTACTAACACCAATCGGTTAATATGTTTGAATCTACCTTACCTGATTGCTAAAATGCAAAATCTAGTTTCTAAGTGGTGCATTTTGAATTCATGTAAGTCAAATACCAAGAATTTCAAACTTAAAAGTGATATGAAATTGCCACGGATTCATATCACAATTTCTCGATTACTAATTGTTCTTAAAAGTTTGAATGTCTTGATTTGAAAATTTAGGCTAAACGTTAACAAAACCCATAAAATTTCGAATTTTTTCAGGCTGAGTTTGACTCCTGAAAGTCAAAATGCATCTCTGTTAACCTAAATAGTTTCATTTCGACATACCAATGGTATGTGAAATTGTTACGCTAAGGATTTTTAAGTTAGTGCAAATTTGTAAAAGCATAGGATGTAAATTTATCAAATTAAAGAAAGGAGGAAAATTTACTGTATGACGAATTCTGAGGAGTGTCTCGGACGATTCATTAGTAGGAAGGACTACTTTCTCCACCTCCTTAGGAACGTCATCCGAAGCGTTACTTTCCTCGGCGGCAACGGCAGTACCAGGATCGGTGGCAACGGCGGCCGGCGACGATGAGAAGCGATAATGGGATTTCTTGAAAAGATAAATCGATTGGGACTTTCGGTTATAAAATTGCTTGGAGATGGGGTTACAGAGTATGGAAGAAGATGAAACAGAAGGCTTTATTGGTAATCGGAGAGATGAACCGAAGAGAGGACGCGACGATGAAGCCATTCTGTGTAGGACAAACATGGCGTCGTTTCAGTTTCTACTCCGTCATCTTTAGCTTGTTTGAGTTGAGGTTTTGTGGCCAAGGTTGTTCCCTTGTATGAATAGAAAAATAGCTAAGAATTAACAATGTAGTTTCAAATTTTCGTTATATGATTTTACTTTTTTGTTTATTATAGTATTATTATTATATATATATATATATTAAAGTTGTCCAATTTTGTTCCTTAAATTATATTTCCGGTCCCTCTATTTTTGTTTGTGTCGATCATCGTTTGGGTTTATATAATTACATTTTCGATCCCTCTATTTTTGTTTGTGTGTCGATCATCGTTTGGGTTTATACGCTTCCGATCCTTCCCACCGCGTCCTTATCCGATATCTTCCGTTGAGGTTCTCGATTCTTCTGATTTTTCTGCTTCATTCCCCCTACCCGCTTTCTCATCCACTAATATTCGGATGTGTTTCGCTTCCGTTTCAATAACAGAGAAGGATAGAGATGCAGCAACGATACCGCCGGCGTTTCTATCTCATGCCATTACCGGTGAGCCCTTAATCACCGAAAGAGAAGACACGATGTACCCTCTTCTTCTCTCTTTTTTCTTCTCGGCTTCAAGCTTCCACCTCCGGCCTGTCACAAACACCACCGCCAGCAAACCTGCCCTGTGCAACGTAGGTGTTGACCTCATCGCAGCAGCGGGTTCCGATTTAGGTTCTGACCATCGACCGGGTTCCTATTTTGGTTCTGACGACGGGATTGGGACAATCGAAGCGGCGCAACAGCCCCAACCAATATGAATTTGGGTGTTATCACAACCCAATTCCTTTTTCCCCTTTTTTGTGTTTCAGTTTTCTTAAGCCAAGTTCCATTTTGTCAAAAAAAGGCGTTTCGCTGCGTTTGATACAATACGTTGAGACCGGCTCCCTTTCCCCTTCGAATCTGACGAATCAAAGTGGGAAACACAGTCCTTGCTGCCGGTAAGTTTCTCCGATGGTCGGGTTCACAGCAGTTTAGCTTTATAATTCGCACTGTCATTCAATTGGTACTGTCATTTGGACGGAAGGATGCAATTTAGGTTTTCTTCTGTTATTCATGCTGTGACACTTTCAATTTTTGTACAGTTCAAATTTATTGAATGCTTTCAATGGATGACAAAAAAGGCCTATCAGGATACTACTTCAGATATCAAGGTTTACTTTACCAGTGTTTCCAGTAGTTTTGGAACAAGTGTTGATACAACTCTTGGTTATATTCAATTTCACATATTTCCAACCCACAACAGGTTACTTCTCTTTCACTTTTCATTTATAGATAATTGTTTTTCAATAGCTGCAGCTGGATCTGTCGTCATTTCCGATGAATTGGTGCTCATAAAAGCAGGTTGTGCCAGCTAATTTGCACCTTTCCCAAAAGGTAAATATAACCCATTTTCAAGATTTCATTTTTTTAAAGATTTAATGACTCCACATCAAGATTTGACATGTTTTTGGGATGAAATTGCAGGGTGTATGTTCCATAGCAAGGGTGGTTTGATGAGTTTTGGCCATCCAATGAACAAAAGGCAATCCCAAGGGTGGATAGTGAAGGCGAGATGTGTGGGCCTAATTTTAAAGAGGACACTTAATCTAGGGGTACTGAAACTAATTGGACACAATGGGATGATCATTGTTGATTGTGAATCATGATCAATCATCAAGGTCCCATTTTACATCAACTTTTTTTTTGTCTCCGAGATCCTATTTTACTTCAACTTTTTGTTTGTTTCTAGAATGTAAGTATTTAATTTTGTGAAATAATTTGACTAATGCCAATTCAATTTTGTTGGCCTAAAAACGTTTTTTGTTTGTTGAAATGTTTGTTGTAGCTTCGATGAGGTATTGGAAGGTTGGTTTTCAGAATATATGTTATACAACCTCAGTGGTTCAAAGATAAAACTAATATGTTTAAGGGGAGGGGTAGTCAATCACATTACTGGTTATCTTCTACTTATCGATTATTTTATAAAAGTATGTAAATAACTAAATAAGTGATTAATTATCTGATTAAATAAATTACTTTTTTGCTTTCAGATATATGTTCCAACAAATCCTCAAGGAGCAGAACCGTTGCCTCCAGCTATTGTTGTTACAGAGACTGATTATTATTTGAGAAAATTATGGGGTGCACCCTCAGAGGTGTATAATATATTTATTAATTATTATATCTTTTAGTTTAGCTATTAAGTTTTGTTCATTATTAAAAGGTGTTGAAAATTTCAGGGTTTAAAGAAGAAGCTAAGGTATTTGCTAACTCAACATCGTTTAGAAATTTCGCAAGCTGGCCTTGAATCCAAAGAGGGATTAACTTGGGAAATGATTAAAAGAAGAGGCGATAAAGAAGTTCACAAGTACATCACCTGTTTTTATATATATTTAATTCTAAAAATTAAAATCCAAAGCAACACTTGAAAATTCTATATCTTTGATTGTGAATATGGTCTCTGTAAGTTACTGTTAATTTAGTATCAATGTTCTGTTTTTGATGTTTTTACTTAGCGTTATGGATCATTTCTTTTGGATTTGTCGCCATTTATGTTTATAAATGCATAGATGCAGGGCATCAAGAGAGAATCGAAGAGGGTTTAGTGAGTATGTGTGATCAAAGGGCAAGTATGTTGCAAGATCAATTTAGGGTTAGTGTAAATCATGTACATGCTCTGGGTGTTCTGGTGTCGACTTTTCATTATTACACGAACCCATCAGTAATCGATCAGGTTTCAACATTATTAATGTGTGTTTGTTTATCTTTTTTCTTCTTTTTGTGATTGAATTTGTTTTTTTTTTCAAATCCAGCAAACATTTGCAGAATACACAGCAAGAACAGCATTCGAGCGACCTTTGTTGAGTGGAGTTGCATATGCACGAAGGGTAATGAATTACGAGAGAGAAGACCTCCAGAGACAACATGATGGGACCATAAGAACAATGACGAAAGAGCCCTCGCCATTTCGTGACGAATATGCCCCTGTAATTTTCGCTCAAGAAACTGTTTCCTATCTTAAATTGGTAGATATGATGTCTGGCGAGGTATGTTTTTTTTATACTTATTTAATAATTATATTTCATAAATGTTTGTTATATGGGTATAAAAATATAAAATATATACCCTTCGAAGTTAAATTTAAGAAAGTCGAATTTGATGATAGGAGGATGTATCTGAGAATTTCAAAAATGCTAAAACTGTCTCGCACAGTACATACATAGATTTATGTGTCCATTTCTTTCTAATGATTTTTTGTTTCTTACCATTTCATATAACATAACATGTCGAATACCTTACGTGTAGGTTGACTTGGACAACTTTTATGATGCGTTGATCTCCATTAAACAAGAAATAGCAGAAATCGAGAAATGAATAGTCGACATCAACAACAATGTCATCAAGGTAATTTCAGCAATAACTAAGTTTTACTGTCAGTTGTATCAGGGGTCATGACGGGAATTATAATTTTGTAGGGAGCTCCTCATGCACCACAACTACTCATGGCTGATAAGTGAACAAAACCACACTCTTGAGAATATGCAGCTTACCCTGCTCCATGGCTCTCTATCTTTTATGAATAATTTGTGATGAGTCATTGGTCTATCTTTTTCTCGGTGGAGAAGAACACCATGACACCTGCGATGGAACCCTTAGCAGTTTCTTTGCAGTTGTTCAAATAATATCATTTTTATTTTTGGAACCCTTAGCAGTTTGTTTACAGTTGTTCAAATATTATCATTTTTATTTTTGGAACCCTTAGCAGTTTGTTTACAGTTGTTCAAATAATATCATTTTTACTAAAATAGACTACTGGATGATTTATTAAAATTTGTTCCTTATGATGCAAATTTTGTAATGGTTAGTGGGGTTTAATACTTTTGTGTTTACTAAAATAGACAAGGGAAAACTAATATAGTTTATGTTTATTTCTGTCAAATGTCCAATATATTTTCTCTCAGTTCTGTCAAAGGCCCCAAATCGAATTAGTGGCTGTTATTGATTTGGGGCCTTCGATTCTACAAGTGCTTTTCTCTATTTCACCATAAATGATTCAAAATTAAAATAGGTCGATTTGAATTCGATTCATTTAAGCATTAGAAAATAAATTCAGTTGTTTAGTTATTCATGATTAATAAATTCAAATATTTTAGTAAACAAATAATACTAAGTCAATAAAAAAAAATATTTTTCCCGCTCAATATTTTTCCGTTCTTTCTTAAATTCTCATTGCAGCTAACAGTTTGCAATTTTAGAGAAAAACATCAAATCTTTCTTTTCCTACATATATACAACTGCATCTTTTAGCCCGAATGGTTACGAAAGCACTAACATAGAGCCAAAATCAATCGCAGATCCAAGATGGCGAAGAGCTAAAATCAATCGCAGATCCAAGATGGCGAAGAGTTGTATTCAAAATCAGTGGCTCTGCAGTTCCATCCCATCAACCAAAGGATAAACCCATCAAGTATATATTTCGATAAATAGCTTATCCGACAACAAAAAAAATATCCATGACGAAACAATATTACTACCCCATAACAATACTCAAACTATAAACAAATAGTTGATCAAATAACATTTACAAAGAACAAACAACGGAAAAAATTGTCGCATCCGACCCCCGCAACGCGGGGGTTCCCCACCTACTATATATATTAAAGTTGTGAAAGAAAGGAATGGTGAAGTTGGCATACTTTGTCCAGGTTTGGTCCCTTGATTTACATATTCGGTCCATGTACTTCTTTAATTAATTTATTCATGTCCTTTTGTTTGTGTTCCATTCAACTTCCCATTTTTTTGGCAGAATTGGTCCCTGTATTATTGTTGGAAGTTAGGAATACTAAATTTGGATTTTTTTGGCAACTTTGCTCATTATTCTTTACTCATTTTGACACTTTTGGTCATTGCAATCAATATTTTTACACTTTTTTGGAACATTTTAATATTTAAAGTAAACTTTTACATTTTTTGTCCGGGGCAAAGCCCAGACTTTTCATCCTTGCACTTTCTATGTCTGTCATATTTATCAATTCGGAAACAACATTGAAAGCTTCTGGCCCCCGCGTAGCGGGGGTAACCTTTCTAGTTTTTATTAAAACACTAAACTTTAAAAAAAATACACATTATATCAATAGATAACATCTAATGGCTTCGAGTTACATGAATAGATGAATGATGAGTGGCAGGGACGGAGCTTGAAGTGTTGATTTGGGGGCCGAAAATAAAATATGTATAAAAATTGAAGAAAGAGGGTCAAAGTCAAAATTTATAGTTTTAGGCTTAATATGTAAAAAATTTAATACTTATGGGCTAGTTATGAAGAAAAAAACGGGGGGGGGGGGGGGGGGGGGACAGCCCCTCCTGGCCCTACATAAGCTTCGTCCCTCATGAGTGGTACCTAAGGAACACCGTCCTCCATGTCTAGGTACCAAGGAATTGGAACCCGATATGGATTATGCTTGCCGAGCATCCTTCAAGACTTCATTTCATTTTTTGGGTGTACTTTGTACATTATTTGTAGCAAATTGTATAAGATAGGAGGGATGGTCATTTCCTAGGTTTAGGAATGAAATAGATGGGTAACAAGATAGGGACGGACGCATGAATTGATAGTAGGCGTTATCGGAATTCTTTTTTCCAGTCAAACATAATATAAAAGATGTTATTAATAACCTTTGTAGTTGTGTTGTAGTTATGTTAATAGCAACATACTCTTATTACTTTATTTAATAAATCATTCTATTTTCACTTCTTTT
Source organism: Lactuca virosa (assembly GCF_052849685.1). Classification (NCBI taxonomy): domain Eukaryota; kingdom Viridiplantae; phylum Streptophyta; class Magnoliopsida; order Asterales; family Asteraceae; genus Lactuca; species Lactuca virosa. The sequence continues at coordinate 343,195,697 of NC_136430.1, read as the reverse complement.
TCATATTTATAGTACGTATAGCATCTTATTTTGTGACGCCCGTTCTATTTAATTGTTTCGAAATAGGATTGATATATTTTTACGAGAAATTATATAACTAAAAAAACTAAGTTTCATAAGTTTGACAAACTAATTAAAGAAATAAATAAATAAATAAATAATAATAATAAAATCAATTACTTAATTAATTAGGATTTATAAATCCAGGGGTGTTTTGTGCATTTTTCCGAAATCAGTTTTGAATGGATATTTCGAATATAAGCTGCCATTAGACTGAACCTAAGGGACCAAAACCGAAAATTTCCATTTGTGAACCTCTTTATGTTGAGAATCATAGAAAACAACTGTCCCCAAACCTCATACGCATTAATTTTGGACCTTAAGCCTTTCTCATTTCTTTTTTTACGTAGTTGTCGGGTTATTTTACGTAGTGACACAATAGATAAAAAAATTCGAAAAAAAATTCATTGCATACAGGAAAGTTAAGTGTTGTCAGTGCCACACCGGACATCTAACTAAAACCACCCCTGTAAAAAGAACGTGTCATTTACATGGCATCACGGATAGGAGGGATGGATTGTCACCATTAACCATCTTGACATGGCTAATGTAATGTGTCAAAGGTAAAATTATATATTGTTCTCATATTTTTTTATACATTGTTATGGGTGTTGCTAAAAAAACCTAAAATAATGTGAAATTTGCATGCTAAGATCAACACACTTTACACCCATACACATGGAGGTTTATCTAATATACCCAATTATATATTGTGTTTTTATGGGTTTTTGTTTTTAAAAAATACCAGCTATAGACAAAAAAAAAATTGGGGGGGGGGGGGGTGATTTCAAAATTTAGTCACAAAAAACAAAAATTCCGGCTATAGACATACGTTCCGTGGAGCTCCCCTCTACGGGCTCCGCTGAATCATAAAATCACCGCGGAATCCTAAATGTTGTACAATATTGTATGGACCGCAGAGGGATCCGCAGAGCTACCTCCACGGACACATTAAACCCTCCGCGGAGTGTTGGTTCTGTCGTTCATTAAATCCTTCGCGTAGCTTGTGACGAGGGCTCCGCGGATGGGTTAACCTCTCCGCGTAATGATTGGTTATAGGCTTATTAGCGACGGTTTTTGTGATATAAAGGATTTTATTTTTGTTCTATTTGCAAAAATGTGACAACCCGGAACTTCTATCCTGTACATCTAGTCGATTCAATCAATGTTAAACTCGTTTCTGTTAACTTCAAGCATTGTTTAAGGGTTCACTTAAGTGTTCTAAGCGTGAGTACAACCGAGGTTGAGGTTAGGAATGAGTCATCAAGTCGTATAGTGACAAAACCAAGCCATACACACCTTTAGGAGGAGTGTACGGTCGTACACATGAGTGTGCGGCCGCACACCCACCTCTTGGCAACACACTCACTCTTATATAAAGGGCAGACTCATTTCCTTTCATTCCTTTCACACCTTGGCCGCACACCACACCATTCTCTCAAGTTTCTTCAACCGTGAACCCTCCAAAGCTTCAAGAACGTGAGTAATTCATCCTCTAACTTGTTAACCATGAAAGTCCACTCTATCTAAGCCTTAAGTCCGCAATATTCATCATGTTCTTCATGTTTAGAAGAGGGTGTGGCCGCACACTCCTAAAAGACCCTCCAAAGTGAGAGTTTGGCCCCTATTTCCGAGTTGGACATGACCCTAGCCTTGTTGCATCTTAAAGTTAACATTTTGGGGCATAAACATGAAGTGTGTACGGCAGCACACCCCTTTGTGCGGCCGCACACACGCCTTGGGACCATACACCCATTTTGATGAACATTTCGGGCTTCAAACTTGCACTACAACGAAGCATGGACCCAGAACACTTCATGGATGCTAGCATGAACCTTGAAAACACCTCAAAGTCACACTCCATCATGAGTGTGCGGCCGCACACCCCATGGGCCGCACACCCATGGTCGTACACACCCCTAGGGTGGCCGTACACCTCCCTCACTCAATCATATGTGATTTTAGCACTTTGTCCAAGTGTTTCCAAGTCCTTAGAGCGGTTTTCTATCATGTCTAGTCGCGGATTACCCTAATTTGAATCATATATGTGTTATTGCATGATAATTAGGATCCAATTGTATTCAAAGCTTCACTTGACCCTCAGCATTCCATACCGGTCTTCGTGCAAACCACTCACTCAAGGTGAGTTCATACCCCTACGCTTTTACTGGTTTTTAAAAGGTTTTCAGGGGGGAATACAAGCCACACACGAATGCTTTTTGTGAACTAATACAAAAGGGTCTTTTAACAAGTATAAAACTCATGCAATTCTCATATCTTATCCATTTTGTACCATGTTGAGCATAAGGGACACTTTCAACTTACAAGTAAAATTGCATAGTTTTTCAGATTCAATATCCTCATCAACTACACTATACATACAAACTTTAATAGGTATAGTTTGGGATTTTCTAAGCGTAACTCTTACAAGTCCAGAGATTCATCACTACTAAGCATATAAACTATGGCAGATTTAGTTATGGTATACATCACTACATGAGCACGGCATTTCATAATTATTTAAGTATAATTGTCACTACATATAGTATACATACGGATTTCACTACAGTATAACACTATAGAACTACATGTAAACTGGATTGTACAACATTGTGAGGCACTACTTCAAAACCGTACCCTTAGGTGTACAGGGCTAAATCCTATCATAGTATAACCAGAGTCTCCTGGAGGGAGAGCGTGAGATTTGTGAATAGATCTATTCGGGATTGACAATCCCACACCTGAACCGCTAGCTACAGTTAGGCAGGCATGCCTGGGGTGACAAATGTCATTTAACCAACACTTGAAGGACGTTGTAAAGGTCTCTAGGTCACATCAAGCATGGTTATACGACTCACAATAAGTATAAACTAACCATTTGTTTACAGGAATTCATTCTTCAATGGTTTTATTTTAAGTAATAAAACATACCACGCATACTGGTGATAGCCAGGGTTTGCAAACGGAATCGATTATACAATGATTTCCATACAGAATACATACATGTTATGATTAGCTTTAGCTAGTCATACAAACTAGTGTTATCACATGCCACAACAGCTTTCAGAAAAGAACATTCATAGTTTTACACAGAACTGATAACATCACTTTCACTAAAGAAAATATTGGATTTTCTTGGAAACATGTGAACATTTTTACAAAGTCATCAACAAACTTTCATTTCAAAATATCGCTTATGAACTCACCAGCTTTATGCTGATACTCTTTTAAAACTGCTTGTATTCTCAGGAAATCAGTAGACATGTACCTTTTGGATTTTTGAGAAGCTGGAGCAACAAGAGTCATGATTTACTTACTTTACATACATTTTTGATGTAATCCAAACAAGTTTTAAACAGATGTAAACATTTTTCATTTATGTATTTACTGTAATGGTTGTGTTACTATGATTGCTATTATACGATGGTTGTGATACTAAACATGACGTCCTCCACCCCAGAACGTTTCCGCCGTTCCGGTTTTGGGGTGTGACAAAAAAATCCATCAGTTGTAGGGTGAAAATTTTTCAAAGAAAATATGAGTTTTGTTATTTTATGTACATTGGGGTTTTTAGCAGTTGAGTAATGGAATTAACACCTACGTTAGATCAAAGTTTAACAACTTAGGTTTACTACTTTCGCCTAATTTTTACCTTCGAATATTGTTTGATTTGGTTAAAAGTAATGCTAATACGTTCAATAGTAATATATCGTTGTCATTACAACACCCGGTTCATGGGTATGTTATAAATATTGTAGACGAAGCAGATGTTCATCAACTCAGAAACGTAATGTCTGAAACGAAGGAGATTATGCATTTGTATTTGGAGGTGTTTGAGGGATGGGTCGAACAGACAGAAGCGGTTGGCAAGATTGTATCATACAATGTTGACAACATTGTATCGGATAATGTTGAAGAGTGTTCACAAGAAGAAACTGTGGCAGTGAATACGGTGGAAGAAGAAAATTTATATGAGTTTGGAAGACTGGGTGACAAAACTTTGTCAGACGATGAAGAATCAAATGACGTCTGGTAAGAAGATGATGAGTTCACACACGGAAAAAAAAAAGCTTAAGACATCTTTTACGGTATGCCTCCCACACCTGATTATCCTGATCAAATTCTTGAACCTAAACCATTTCACAGTTTAGGTCCAAATGATGATATGTTTGTTCGTCAAACGTATGATAACAAACAAAAACTAATATTTGCTTTGAGTCTTAAAGCAACCAGAGAAAGGTTTCAGTTTAAGACCAAACATTCTAACAAAAACCTTTATGAGGTATATTGTGAAATTGAGAACTGTAGTTGGCGTTTATATGCAAAACGCCTTGATCCGACTGACGAATTTGAAATCAGGACTTTCGAAAAACGTGCACACATGTTCGTCATTACAGATACATCCAAATCATAAGCACTCAAATAAAAAAGTCATGGGTACAATATTGCATGAGATTATGGGAAAAACTCATTCGAAGGTTTGGAGGCCTAATGAAATATATAACATTCCCTCACGCTTGGCGCGGACGAGGCTTTTATTTGAGAGAAAAAAGAAGACTAAGAGATTTGAATGTTTTGCTAGAAATCAATGTAAGTTACAAAAAAAGCTTGGCATGCAAAACAATATGCTATGGAACTGTTGTTGGAATCCTCTGAAGAATGTTTTTCCAAACTTCCTATTTATTTTCACAACTTGAAGAATCATAATCCTAGTATAGTGGCCTATATATAAACATACTCTGAATATGGCTTTGAGTGTTGTTTTTATGCCATTGGGAGCACAACAAATACAACAAATTTGTTCTTATTTAATATATACTAATTTGTAGAAAAAGGTAGAGTGTTTATGTGTTCCATACAAATATATTAAAGATACGAGCGTTCAAACGTTTTTTTTCGTAAAGTCATAATTATGGATGGTGCCCATTTGAAGGGGGGGGGGGGGTTTAAGGGAACCATATTGCATGCAGTAGCTATGGATGGTAACAACCAGATAGTGTCCGTTGCACACAGAATATGAAAAAAAAAAAAAAAAAAAAAGTGGCCTTACTTGGACATGGTTTCTTGAAAAGTTGTATGAATGCATTGTTGATTTTCAAGATTTGACCTTTGTAACTAATAGGGCCGATGAAATTCGGGTTAGTATTGAAAATGTTTTCCCAAACACTCATCATGGTGTGTGTGTGTTTTTCATCTACTAGGAAACATAGTACACCGGTTTGGGAAAAATGATAAAATGAAAGTCTTGTTATGGAGGCTTGTGAGAGCTTACAAAACAAATGTATTTGAAAATTTGTGGTATAGATTTAGTTCTACTAGACCGCAATTAGCGGCGTACCTAAGTGGAATTCCACGTGCTAAATGGACTAGAGCGTATTCCCCGTCGAAACGGTACGATTACATGACCTCCAACAGTGCAGAGTCCATGAATGTTTTATCTGTAGATGCAATGAAGATGCCTATAACACCCTATCTTGAGTTCTTCCACCTTCTTTCACAGGAATGGTGTAACAAGCGTCGTATCAATGGAGTATAACTTTAATTAGGTCGAATAATAATTTAATTATATTATAACGACCCAAAAATTATGAGGTAAAAAAATTTCATTTTTAATACAATCAAAACACCAATTATCTTTTGTTCAAACATTTAAAAGTATTTCATAATAAAACAGTCATCAGAGTACAATCTCAAAATCGTTACAATGCGGAAACATGGTTGGATGCGCTGCGATCAAGTCGGGCCCTTCCATTTCGAACCGGAAGTACCTGAAACCATAACCATAAAAACCATAACCATAAAAACCATAAGCACAAATCTTAGTGAGTTTCCCAAAATATCGCATACCACACATACCATTGGGCCTAGCCCTCACATTGGGCCCATCCCGCATATTGGGCCTAGCCCACCATAATGGGCCTATCCCTACCAAACCAATGGGCCCAGCCCAATCATACAAATGCAAAAGTCACAAAGACAGTTAGAACCTACATAACATACAATGGGCCTAGCCCTTCCTGATCCATGGGCCTAACCCAACATACAAATGGGCCTAGCCCAACATACCATGCAAGAGTCACAAATATATCTAACATATCAGAACCTAGTGGGCCGGCATTGGTGCCTTTTACCTACGAGTACAATGAGGAGACTCACCTCAATCCGCTGATAACCAAATAACTGATCGGGTCGCTGAACCGGATAACCTCGCACCAACTGACAATAAATACAACCTTAATTAATAATTAACCCAATAACACAAAATTAGAGGCCCACTCCAAAGTCCAACTTCCTAAAAGGTAAAAGACCATTTTACCCTTTTCTTACTTGGCCTAAAACCAAGATCCAGCCCAATTACACAAAAAGCCCAAATCCTTAAATGGCAATCCAAAGCTCAATATGACCTAACTTCCTAATTAGGCCCAAAATTATTATAGGACCAATACCAAGAAAGCCCACAGTCTATCCATGGCCCAAAGTCAGAAGTCCAATGGCCCAACAAGGCCTAAACTCTAAAAGGCCCAAATTAGCCATCCTGGGAGTACGCCCTGCGTACCAGAGACGTATGCCCCTCATACTTAGCCATGAAGAAAACGTACAATCTGATAATGCACGTTACACCCATTACGCTGAGCGTACACCTGTACGCCCAACGTACTCTTCAGAAGGCGAAAACCCACAAAAGCTCTTAATGATTAAGACAAGGACTTCCAAACTCATATATGACCCTAAAGAGATGACTTAACACGTAAAGTTGGCAACTTTACTCTTTTGCATGGCTTAAAGGGACGAAAACCTCAATAAAATCCATAATAATCACACAGACTCATGCATGGTCCAAAATAACTCATCAATATGACATTTTTATGAACAAGGGACCTCCCAGATGCCAAGATCCAGCACTCTAAGCTCTTGGAGTAGCTCATACTCACAAGGATGACTCTAAGGACCAAAATGAACCCAAAATAGACCTTAAACTAGATCTAACACCTATAGTCATCAAGTTAGAAGCTTTATACCTCCAGAAGATAGATCAAGATGCACAAAGGCCGGATCCAAAAGCTCCAAGCAATCCCACACTTCTCCAAGAAACACCTTCTTCTTTAATGATCACCAAAAAGCATGAAAACACTCCAAAAGCTCAAGAACTACACCAATGGAGGCTAAGGCTTCGATTCTAGGGTTTAAAGGGATGAAGGTAGAAGATAATAGGGTTTGGTCTCGCCCTACAACGGTTGGACTCAGACAAAAGCTGTGAAATAGAGTTAAACCTAACCTTCTAAAATTATCTAATCCATGTAACATGTAACCCTACGTATTCGCTTAATAGTTAGCTGATATTAATGGAGGTCTCTAAAAGCACAAAGCAAGCAACATTCGAGCATTGAGTTATCCAAACTAGAGCATAACCTAATCAGGCCATTCTATCCAATATCTAAATACATACTAGCATGCAGTTCTAAAAGCTCAATCAATAGGCATATACATGCATCTCTCCTAACATACTATCATGTAATCCTTAGCAGATCCTTAGCCTAATCTAGCATGCAATTATCATATACACATATCAAACATAAAACATAAAACATATATGGGTCTTTTGGGAAATACTTACTTGAGCTCGGTTGATTACACGTATCACACCATTTTCTTTGTAGAAACATTTTTAGAAATACTTTATTCTTTCAAAAACTTTATCAATTCCTCCGTTTGAGTTCAGCCACACCCGAGAGTGTGTCTGACTCCCTCAAACCAAGGCTCTAATACCAACTTGTAACGTCCCAAAATTCTAAGTAAAATTTTTAATTTTAAGCCGACAAAATCAACCATTCGTTCATTCATTTCCAAAATCCATCAAGATAGTATTAATAGTTATCAGAGTACAAATCGATTCATAAAATGCGTAACACCAGTGGATGCGATGCAATCACGTCGAGCTCTTCCCTTTGGAACCAGAAGTACCTAAAACATTTTAAACATAAACCTTAAGCACGAAGCTTAGTGTGTTCCCCAAAATACCACATACCATACATACAATGGGCCTCGCCTGACATTGGGCCCCGCCCAGTACAGATATGTCACTAACATGCGATGGGCCCCACCCAACACATTCATCATGCCTCGCCTGACATCGGGCCCCGTCCGGTATACATACAAACACATACAATCCATGTAAGAGTCATATAGACAACTAGCATCCTATAAAAAATAATCAATGGGTCGACATTGGTGCCTTCGACCCGCCAAACACTGTTAGAAGACTCACCTCAATCGATAGTCGGGTAAAACACACTCTAGTTGCTGCTATCAAAATCTCCTCACTCTAGACATAAACAAAACAACCCCGATTAACAATTAAGGAAATTTTTCAACTTAATAGGTCCAAAAATAACAGGGCTAACCCTTATTTGGGAAAAATACCATTTTTGCCCCTTCCAAGTATTAAACCCCTCATGGTTGACCAAAAGTCAACTGGTCAAAAAAGTAAACAGTTAACCTTTTGTTAACCTACATGTTGCGTACTCTTAGCTCTATGTTGGGCATAGATCCTTATCCAGAAAACGAGTGAAAACCAGGCTACGTTGGATGTAGCCCAGATTACGCCCTGCATACTGCCTCTTTTGCCAATCTTCATATTAAGCACTTAATGCTCAAAGGCTAACAATCCAATACTCAAATCAGGTTCCTAATAGCTCCATAATGGATAAAGTTTCTAACTTTATCCATTAGGATGGCCCAAACAACCAAGATCTAGTCTTTAAGCCTCAAAGGGACCAAAAAAACACATCTTTATCATCTTAATCCATTACGTCCAAGTCTTCAACCTTCAAATCTGAATCATTATGATGTTTAGATGGATAAAGTTTCCAACTTTATCCGTAACAAGGTCACAAACTTTCAAGATCTAAACTTTATGCACTAAAATGACCAAAAAGTGGAAAATATGACAAATGACTAGATCTATGAAACCAATGAGCAAGTTTGAAGCTTTCTACATTCAATGGTCCAGAAATAAGGCAAACTTGTTGGATCTATACTTGAACCCTTCTTCCATACACTCTGACACCACCTTGTTCTTCAAGATTCCACCTTCTAATGGAGAAATAAGCTCATAAATGATGTCAATACTCAAAATAAGTGATAGGAGGCTAGGGTTTCGAGTTAAAGGCTCAAGAGGGTGGAGGTTGATGATAGGAAGGACCCCCAAGGGTTAGAGACCTTAAATAGGGCTCAAAACCCCAAAATTAGGGTTTTTACATTGCGGAATTACGCCTTGCGTAACTTTGGGTACGCCCTGCGTACTCCACTAAAAACGTGTCCCACCCTCAGCATGTACGCCCTGCGTAGTACCAGACTCTTTTTGCCTTACTTCAAACAGACATAACTTCTTCGTTTCAACTCCTTTTTCGATGATCTTTATATCCATGGAAAGGTATCGACGAGGGTGACTCTTTTTGCCTTACTTCAAACAGACATAACTTCTTCGTTTCAACTCCTTTTTCGATGATCTTTATATCCATGGAAAGGTATCGACGAGCCCTACATTTCTATCTAGTTACTTATGACTAAAAACATCTCAAACTAAAATTCTTAATTTATGCAAGAAGCCTGAAACATTACCTTTCCCATTTTACCCCTCAGCTTCCAACGAACAATTCAAGGTTTAAATCACTTATCCAACACCATCAACATACAATAAAGTCTAAACTCCATTCCCTTGAAACCCAAGGTCTTTACATGGTCGAATTACGGTCAACAAACCCTGAATTAAGAAACGTCCCGAAACAGGATGTTACAACACGCCAAAAACTTGTCCAGTGTACCGAGACTTCTACCATTATCGCTCATCCACGTGAATTTGCGACCCCCTAAATTCAATTTAAAAGGTTGGTTTCCATAATAAACGAATTATAATCGTCCATCGATGAAACACATCCCTGATTACATAATCTTTCATGTTTATTTGGAACTTCATTATAGTATCCCATTAAAAGCCAACAAGCATTGGATGAAATAATTATAGATTTGAGAAGATTCCAAAGGTTCAATCTAGCTGTCTCCTCAACAGGAGCATAAAATGTTGATTATGTTTGCGATACCATCATTGATGGGAATTTTAGCATGAATGAATTATTAAATTTGTTTTTGGATATTTTTGAACAATTTCTTTTCATATGAATGTTATTTTTGAACAATTTCTTTTCATATGAATGTTATTTTTGAACAATTTCTTTTCATATGAATGTTTTCATTTTTCAAATTTATTTGGATGTTAATGACTGTATGTTGAAAACCTTTTTTTTTATGTTAATGACTTTAATCACTTTATGATTTTATGTTGAAAAAACCTCATTTTTTGAAAATGTGTTGCTTATTTATTAAACGAGTTACGCAGGTTGGGTTCGACCCACTCACCTGTGAACCCGTGAACTCATATACTAAAATAGGTTATATGGGTTGGGTTGGGTTGAGGTTTCCAACCCGCCAACCCGTGACCCGACAACCCATATATTATATGGGTTGGGTTGAGTTTATATTTTCTGATCCGCCAACCAGTGACCCGTCAACCCGACCCAACTTGATTGTCAGGCCTAACCATCAATACCATTCCAATGTCTAGTAATAATAAGAAATTTGGCTTTTTTAGTAATGTTCACCTACTTGAAAACATGAGGGTTCTAGATGCAAAAAAGCTCCCCCCCCCCCAAATGTCATTCAACTCCACTCTAGCACAACCAAAATCAGAACGGTCCCAAATGAAATGAAATGTCATAGACGTCTTCAAACTAAGTTTCTTGAACACCTATAAAATTGATCTAATTCAAAATCTTTAACTTGCTTGCTCACTTAGCCTTATGAATTCCACATGCTCCTTTCAAGTTGATTGATAAACAATTCATTGATTACCGATACGAACTCCTTATCCTTCAATAATCGACCTTAGGGCATGATTTGCACCACCCATGAAATAACCAACCTCAATTCTCATTTCCATCATTTTTTCAGTCTCATTAGAAATTGAATCTAACGAGTCTGCAGACGACTCCTCGCCACATTCGATTATGATTTTGCCTTGTGTGTCCCTCGATATCTATTGAGACCTGTTTTTTTATTAGAGACACTTAATATATTTTTTTCCAATAAGTGATTGTCTCGAAATCCTCAATACTCGATTCAACCATCTGATTTAACTCAGACTCCACCTCATTACCCAAATCAACATTTTCATTTAAGTCCAGTAAAGAACAGGTAACAAATTGCATAATATGCTCCCTTGATTCTTCAGACCCATCAATGAAATGCATAATAATTTTATCTCCAATAGACCTAAAATTTTCTTCTTGGCCAAAATAAACATTAGGAGAAATGGCCTCTTTGACAAATTCCATTGAATCTCCACCTTCACCCACATTCAAAGAATTCGAAGCAATTTTCACATCCGGAGCATCACCTCCGACTACCGATTCAACTACCAAAACTTTAGATTTAGCATCATCATTGACTTTTTTTCCCCTTCAACTCCATCATATTCGTCAGTTTGCTCATCCTCAAACCTTTCATACCCTTCTTTCAGAATCTGATTCATTGTCTATCTCACATCATGGTGGGGATCATTCATGACCATTTTCTTGCACTCTTACCACAAACGAGTTGTTTCTCCAACATACATCCACACACTCATTGATAAGAGTATCATGCATAGTAAGGATACACATTTTGTCGTAAGACAAATTATTCTCATCCGTAGGTCAATCAAAAGGAATCAACACTCTTTCAAATCTTGTTGCAACAACATTAAAGAAGATTGAATCCCATAAACAAAAAGATACACCATTGATTTTGATCCACAAAACTCTATACATATGGATAAAGGAATCATCTCATATTTTTAACCAATCAAACCATTTTCTCCATCCTTCAACATGGTCTTTCATAAAAAAAATTGCCACACTCTTTCTTCCAAAGTCTAGTAGAACATTCAATCCCCGTATATATTTATCGAGCCGTCAACAAGACCAAAAGAACTAAAGATTCCAAAGAAACTGGACAAAATATATAGGTCTTTCGCTTCGCCAACTATACATCCTTCCAACCATGAATAGGACTTTGGAGTTATGGAATCAAGATTAATATGGTCAAACTTTTTCTCCTTATTAACCATATACATGGTGTTTTCTGGTTGTACTCCGTTTACAACATCAACATATAATCTATAACTCTTTTTCAAAGACATAAGTCATGTTTGAAATACATCCGTTCTCTTTTTTACTTCATCAGTTTTCATCCTCTATTCATTGTTCCAATAATTGATCAATAGTTTTTTTTCCGCCTAAACCGATAAATATTCGCATTCGTTTATGCCCTTGTATCCAGGTATTATTCAACTCCCTTTCTAGTTTCTGTTATGTTGTGCACCCGTATGAATCTTACAAAACCAAAGCGGATAAGTAGTTGGTGCTAGTTTTAAGCCACATACATATCAACCAGACATCCAAGTTTCTGAAAGATCTTCCACAAATTTGTTGCACTACAATTCTCCATCAATCTCCCCTTCATTATCTCTACTCGAAGTCTTCCTTGCTGTTTTTTTCTCCTGCTAACCGTAGTCCAACCCCGATCATCTGAAAGTCCAACGACTCTTCGGCTCCTCTCTCTCCATCACAACATTATCTCAACTCGAAGTCTTCCTTGTTGTTTTTATTTTCTTGGTGACCATAGTCCAACCCTGATCATCTGAAAGTTCATTGATTCTTTGGCTCCTCTCTCTCCATCAGAACATTATATCTAATCCGAAGTCTTCCTTGCCATTTTTTTTAATAAAAAGTGTTATGTACCGTGAATATCCTTTGCTAGATGGATGATTGCACGTGCAATTGGGAAGGTCACGTGCAACAAGGAAGGTGGAGGATTTGAGAGGTGTTAGGAGTCTTTCCCGCTAAATCTGGGAATAACTGGCAGTTACTACCACCATCAAACTCCTCGATGGATATACACATAAAATTCAAGCATATCCGAACCCTAAATTCACTCACAAATTCCCATTTCCATATTTCAAACTCAGATTATATTCGACAATGTTCGTTAATCAAAGGTTCATATCAATCGACGATACAATTCTTTCTTCCCATTCCTCATCCTATTTCGATTCCAAAACCCTAAATACCCAAAATTCCTAACCTATTATTCATCTCGCCGGAGAAAGCAGGGACTCTGGTTGTTCCGTGTTGCTCCGAACCAATGAAGGGGCTATTCAAATCAAAGCCTCGTACCCCTGTGGAGCTCGTTCATCACCTCCGTAACCTCCTACCCTACACCGCCCCAAATCCCGATGTTCGTCAGAGCAAGCGCCGCGAGAAGGTTTTATTCAATCTCCCGTTTTCTAATCCATATATATGTTTCTATCTACAAACTTCTAGTATCGGAATTGGTACCTCCGTTCCCCGTTATCAACGTAAAATAGTTCTTTTGATTTCGCTAATTTTCCGATTAATGTGAAATTCTATTCAATCTGAGTATTTGGCGACAACAGTAAGATACCTAAACATATTACAAAGGGCTGAATATCTGCATAATACGCAAACGTAGGGTTATATCTCTGGGTGAAAAGGATTTTTGATTGTCGTGAGATGCTTACATTCGGTTATGCATTACGTTACATTACATGCATGTCTTTTTGCAAAAAAACAAAGAAAATTATGATTTGATAGTATCAGCTTTCTGGTTGACACATTTGTTGATCAACAGCCATTTTTAATGCTTAAATTCTTACTGATGGTGCAGATTTCTGAACTAAGAAAAGTGATTCTTGAAATGAGGACAGTACTTTATGGAAGTGATCGGTCAGAACCAGCAGAAGAGCCATGTGCAAAGCTGACACAGGAGTTTTTCAGAGAAGATACATTGCGCAAGCTACTAGCTTCCCTTCCTAATTTGGACCCTGGGGTATGTTTGTTATATGTTAGTTTATCATATTCATGAACCATCTTTAATTCTTTATTGTAAGAACAAGGAGATTGGATGTATCCTTCAAGTATCTAATTCTAATGCTGTTCAATTCTTATCTTATCTCTCTTTTGCATGCTGTAAATAGCAATGAGTTTGGTATCATGCAGACTCGTCAAGATGTTACACATGTGTTAGCAAATCTGCAGAGACAACGCCCCAATGGAAGATGTATTGCCTCTGAATATTTGGAGCACAATACAGATGTTCTGGATATGCTGCTACCAGGGTAATTATTTTAATCACTCTCTTACTCATTCTATATATTTCTTCAATATAAATATGAAGAGGCTATTTTGGTCTTTTAACCTACAAATATGTTTCATGTTTAGAACTGATGACTCAGAGCTCGCTCTATCATACGGTGCAATCTTAAGAGAATGTATTCGGCATCAAGTTTCTGCAAAGTAAGCTTCATAGACAAGAATATCTTGCTAATATATTTTGTTATGAAACATAATTGTTGTTTTTACAGATATATCTTGGAGTCTGATCACATTAAAAAGTTCTTCAAGTTCATACAAGATCCAAGTTTTGACATCGCATCAGATGCAGCATCAACTTTTAGAGTTAAGTATCATGACCCCCTTCATGTATTAAGTTCTTGAAAGTTTATAAAAGGCTACAGTAACGAAATTAGTGACACTTTGATGCTAACTTTATCTATGAATGTGAAAATTTCATATTATGTATATGATAGTGTTGTTACTAGATAAAATGATGAAGGTTTTTTTTACCTTATTTCAGGAGCTATTGACCAGGCATAAGTCAACTGTTGCAGAATTTCTTTCCAAAAACTATGATTGGGTAAATGTTTATGTCATTGAACTCAGTTTTTATTTGTTATAAACTCTTGGCTTAACTTTTTTTATTAATTATTCTTTTGTGATGCAGTTCTTCCAGGAGTACAACTCATTGCTGCAATCTCCCAACTACATTACCAGACGAAATGCTGTGAAGGTTATTTATTGTTTATTTCTATATTATTTATTTATTTATTTCATTCATTTAAATTGAAAACTGAGAATCTGCAAAAATGTTTTATAGTTGCTAGGAGCAATGTTACTGGATCGTTCAAATACCTCTGTGATGGTTAGATATGTTTGCTCATTGGATAACATGAGAATTCTCATGAATCTTCTTAGGGTATTTATTTATTATGTCCCACTTCCATATTATATTTAAAATTATATTATATATTTTTATGTACACTTTTACAATGTTTGACCTTTTTATTCCACTGCAGGATTCAAACAAGACCATACAGGTAGAAGCCTTCCATGTGTTCAAGGTATTAAACATATATATATATATATATATATATATATATATATATATATATATATATATATATATATATATATATATATACAACAAGTATTTAATTTTTAATTCATATACACATATTTATTTTCTAAAAATATGTTTTTGTTTTTTTGGAATAGCTGTTTCCTGCTAACCAGAAAAAGCCACCAGAGATTGTGAATGTGCTGATTGCAAACAGAAGCAAACTCATCCGTTTTTTCAGTGATTTTAGTCTCGAAAAAGGTAAAAAAATTATTATTCCGGTTTCTGATACTTTTTAAGATTATATGCTTAAAAAGTAAATTCATTATTCATATTCTGTTGTGTTACAGCCGATGCCCAATTTGAATCAGACAAAGCTGAAGTGGTGAAGGAAATCGCTACCCTTGAGCTGAAAGGCCTTCCATGCTCCACTTTAAAGCAATGTGAAGAAATCTCATGTTAAATTTTTTTTTTTCCTTTTTTTAATTCAAGTAGAAAAATGCCTTACATATTTATTTTTACTGTCATATGAAGGCATTGTTTTTAGGTTTTTTCATTTTGTTTCATGAGATATTATCATATGCTAAATCCTTTTTTTAGACCAATTCTAGTATGTGTCATCAAATAGTAACAAATATATATAGTATATACCACCAAAAGAATTACATATAAATCATGAAAAGTAAAAAAATGTGAAAAATTAAATCCAAAACTCTATGCTGACTGGGTGTAACCATTGCTTACTTGTTCGATTTTGTCGTCGTCTTGTTTCCTCTTCAAAACGACAAACCATGTATAAGCTTCGAAAATAAGTGTTTCTACACCCAAAGAGATGAGTATGCCTATGTAGGCCTTCTTCCATTTCTTCTCAGGGTCCAAAATATCCAACCCTTTGAACACATTAACGATGCTTAAAATGATCACGGTGTATCCGGTGGCATGGTGGTAGATGTTCCAGTAAAATCTGTATTTGTTCTCCGGTTTTGGCCTCAAAAGCAGAGCAAACGCCTGAAAATTTGTTAAGATCAGTTTCAATTTTACACAAGATCGACAAGAAATTATGAAAAATGTGATCGATTTTAGCAAACCTGAAGGGTTCCTAGGGCAAAAAGTGCGATTCCGATGTTGCGGTGAGTGTTGTATTCGATTCCGACGGAGTCGCTGCCGAGTTTCAGTCCGGTGGCCCATCCGGCTACTCCGACGATATAGGCGGAAGCTTGACAGGTGACGTGGATGTAGAACCATGCTGGGTTAGCCGACTTGAAGACTTTCAGATATCTCGCAGCCATGGCTCCCATCGGCATCATTACTCCCCAACTTAGAGCGTTCAACACTCCGTGAGTCTGTCAAATTGTTAAATGTCAAAACCAAATCCAGAATTTAGATCTCGATTCTCGACGAAAAAAAAAAGGAAAAAGTTTAATCGAGTAAAAAAAAGGAACTTACGTTTCTCCGGCGCTGCCGTGAACCACCGACGTTTCCGCCGTCGGCGCTAGTTTCACCAGTAGAGAAATCAACTCTTCCAAGTAAATTAGCATTATCAGAACCCATCCGATGAGCTGCCGGAGATCCTCCGTTGACGGGACCCACCTGCCAGACCTGGTTAAAACTCGTCCTCCCACCAGGCAACACCAAAGTCGCGTAAATCACTACATCGCCGTTCACCATCTCCGCCGTGATCCTGGGCACCCCAAAACTCAATCCACTGGGTTGTAGACCCGTTGCGTAACCCGTAACTGACGACGTGTAAGCTTGAACCGACCCGTTTGAGGATATTAAAGCAACAAGTGCTTGTGCTCCAACCATACCCGACCCGTCAACGTTGAGTGCCCAAGCTGCCCATTGTGATGTGGAGACTCCGGTTTGCCGGTAAGCCACGTCGACGGTGGCGTTCGTCGGGTGGTAGTTCCAGTGGAGTTGTGAGTTCAAAACAGGTAAAGAGACACACGTGGCGTACACATTGTTGTTTGAGAAGGTGTACGTGTTGCAATCTTGAGCATATGATGTGGTTAAAATCGCAATTAAAATGCAAAAAATTGGGTGAAAATGAAATGATTTACCCATTTGAAGTTTTTTGATGGGTATTGAAGATCAATCGATAAAAGAGATCAAAATCAAGTCTTTGAAATTGCTGTGTGTGTGAATGTAGTTGATGGAAGTGATGAAGTTGTATGGTGTATATATAGAGAGACTAGAGAGATAGATCGGAGAAATGGGTTGGGTTGACCAGTTCTTGATCGGAAAGTTTCGTAGTGAGGTTGAGAAATGAAGAAAAAAATTTGATTCTCAAATTTAATGCATGGGTTTTGATAATTGAATATGAAATAAATATAAAATACCAATAGGGCGTGGAATACGCGTGGCTGCCTTCCTTTCGTGACCGAGAATAAAAACATACTATAAAATAAGTTGGGATTAAAAGTTAAGATGTTTTATTTTCACAAAAACAAAAGTCATATAATGCTATTTTGGCCCCGTTTTTTTATCGGGTAACCCACTTCGTTAATGCGATTTGTTACTGTGGTCCTCTTATATATTGGATTTCGAACAATCACTTCAATACTGCATTTTGGGACTATGATTTATCCAAGTGTCATGACTTCTAGCTACTTTGATTTACTAGCTTCATGGCATAGAGATTATGGGTGGCTGGCTGACTGGCTCCCTCCAGGCGTATCATGGTGTTGTAACAATGAAGGGATGATTGATTCGTTCGGTGGACGTCTGATCATGCAGATCATGCATTTTTTTTTTTTTTTATGTATTTGTACTTTCAATGTATGTTGGTATATCTCTGTAATTATTTTACGATGATATTGGTTTTTGTCCTTGGCATATTCCAAAATGTTAAAATTTTGGTTATTTTGTTTGCGATAGTTCCTTCCACTAATATGTATGCGTTAAACAACAACTTGTTTAAACTCATATAACAAGTTTGTATAATGAAATTGAAACAAGTTCTATATATAAAACCACTAATGAGCTTGAGATTTCATAGGTGAACGAGCCACGTGTAAGCTTGTGTGGCAAGTGAGTCGAGTTTTTACTGTAAAACAAATCACAACTATTAAATGATAGATTCATTCAAAATATTGCATCTAGTCAATCATTCTTAACGTCAAGGATGGATCTACATAGAACAAAGGATATGGTTCACACAAGGAATAAATCAAAATTTTCAAACAACTTTTACAACTCAAGGTTCTTATCCCCCAAAAAAAACTAAAAACAAAAAACTAAAAAAAAGACTAAAAATCTGTTTTGGCGTTCATGTCAAATTGGTGGACCAATTGAATATGTTAGGAATTTTATTCTTACCATGTTACTATGATTACACATTATTGGTAAACATTATTTAGTTTAATCAATTAAGAATTAATTCAAGTATTCAACCAATACTCTATATATCATAAGTCAACTAATTAATTATGCGCATGTGGTTTCAATTATTTAATTAGAGTAAAGTGCGGTTGGAGTAAAGATAATGACACCTTTCAACCTTTTTATCACAAAGTTTTCAAAGGGTAATATGAATCTTAGATACAACTTCATGCTCGATTTTCTTAAGATTCAATTTTAATTTCTTTATTTGTTTTATAGCTCGTGGAGTATTTTCCATATACAAGTTGGTCAAATTACATTTTAAAATAAATAACTTCAGGTGTCGTGTACTATAGAGGATATATTCAACTTATATGTTGAAAACCATTAACTTAAAATATATCTAAGATTTGTTTAGAGGTCAAATATTAAAAATCAAACCAATAAATGTTTTTTACCGTTGGAGTAAATATTTTTTGTCAATAATGTTAACTTTTATTCTATTATATGTATGTGTCAACTCATTTTATTCAATAATGTTCCATTTCGTTTTCCTAAACATATTTAACCTTTAAAATTTTAGTATTTTTTATTCTACATTTAGTAGTATTTACTTTAATTTTGTGTATTATATTATGTTGATTTTATTTGATGTTATTGTTAAGTACTTTTTTATTTTTTAAATATTATATGTGCTTAAAAAAGAATTAGATGAGCGAGCTTCATAAATATTTCATAAAAATGATGGTATATTAAAAAAATGGTCGATGATCGGAAACGATTAAAATTAATATTTTGTTTCTTTAATAAAATTAATAAAAAATAACGTGGGAAAAAACATATATAACGTCAATTATTAGATTGGAAATGCAATCCATTAAAAAAAACTAGTGGATTCAAATGATAAATTAAGGGGAAAAAAACATAATTAAAAGTGGGTCAAATAGATCAAAGTGTCAATTAGAGATATAATAATATGGGTATCGTATCTAGAAGAAGACCAAGTTAAAAAATCAAGGCCTTTTAGAAAAACCGAGTCACATAGACCAAGCAAACACTCCTTAGGAATAGGAATGTTCCAATTCATAACGACCAACAACTTGTACTCCTTCGATGGCTAAAACCTTTACATACAACACCGAGTCAATTCCTAAAGAAAAATAAAAAAGATTCTACTAAACATTAATTTTGCTACAAGAATTTGTATTAAATAAACATATGGAGCAGCCAAAGTATTTTTTAGCATGTGAGTAGAACTATAATCAATGGAAACCTCATGCTAAATTCATTATTGCGACAATTTTTAGTTTGTGCTGTCACACTTTCCCAATGGCAGCTTCAAATTCGAACATTTGGTTTACTCCTTTTATATATGATTTTACTAAATACATATGAAGTCATTTAAATTTAATATACATGGAGAAAGTATGGTAAACATTTGAGCTAAAGACCATTTAATCAATACACTAGCAACCATCATATCAGGGCCGGTCCGCTGATTTTGAGTGTCCTGTACGAAAATTAAAAGATGGACCCTAATATATATATATATATATATATATATATATATATATATATATATATATATATATATATATATATATATATATATATATATATATATATATATATAATTCGTTAATACTACTAATATGGTATAATTGATTAATATGGTGAGGACGAAGTTGAAAAACAAAAGAAATCTGATTAACTGAAAAATTGGTCAATTAAAGTGAGTGAGGGCAATTAGAAAAAAAAATTAAAGAAACAATTACAACATATGGGAAGTAAAAAAAAAAGAACAAAAAAAAAAAAAAAAAACTAATTAATAAAAAGGTGGGGGTAAGGAAAAAAAAAACTATGAATAAAAAGCTGATGGAAGGTGGGGGTAACAAGAATTAAACCTTCTCCATGTAAAAGGAAACTATAACTCTTTTATGAAGATATACACTTAAAATATATTTATTACTAAAAAACAACGATTATTACATAAAAAAACAAAAGCAAAAGATTGTAGACGCCATGGATCGAACCCAGGCCGAATTTAAAACAGTCTAACATGCTTAGCGCCATTTGCCAATTGAACTAGAAGACGGTTTTGAATTTTTATGCGTAATCTAATATATATTAACATATTTAATATATAAGTTGGCTAAAACTCGAGCCCTATTTTTTCCGGGTCCCTGTGCGGGTGCACACCCTGCACACCCTCAGGGCCGGGCATGCATCATATCAACAATGTTACCAACTTGATTTGTGGAGAGTTACATTTGGGATCAATCTCGTGCATTTATAGATTACCTACATCCACAAGTGTTTCATGTTCAATTTTCTATAAAATATAAACCGGTAAACCGCACTATCAGGACCACATCAAACCCATCCCAAGGCCTATCGGGTGAGAGTGCATCCCAAGGCCCATCGGGTGAAAGTGGGGTAAAATATAAACCGCAACTCAAGTTTTAAAGATCTGCATTTTAACTAACGTCTTTTGAAAATGTGAAAAATATAAAATAGGTGTTATATTTTAAATAAATTAAAATCTACGATAAAATAAAATGAAAATCGGAAATTTTATATTATATTAGTCATATTTATTTAAATTTGATTGATAACCTTAATTGATAGACTATTTAACTATATTTAATTTTCTACCGAAAACATGAAAATTCAAACCCCCAAATGAGGTTTTTTTCACCACCCTAATGTAATATACCTACATATCATAGGAGATTGCACAGTTTTTATTTGTATGTTTATTAGTATCTTGTCCTTTGAATAGTAAGTAGTAACATATGACAAACATAATATTCAATCACAAGAATGGCTAAGAAACACCTCATTTTATTTAAAAAAAAAAACAATTTTAGTAAAAAATATTAATAAAACTAGTTTTAATTTTATTATTACTAAAAAACATCTCATTTAATTAAAAAAAAAACACCTCCCACTACTTAAATAACTAAATAAGGACTAAAAATACCCTTAATAATTAAGTAATTATTATTTTTAATTAACACTTACCTTTTTATTATTAAACAAAAATGACAACATAAACACAAAAACTAGTGGCAAAAAATAATATCCATTAATAATCTTCTATAGTTATAAAAAAATATTTGAGGATTACAAAGTTTAAGATGTTTATAAAATTTCAAACATGAGATATACATGGGTTCTCAACCGGCTGTACATGGGGCTTTGTGGTGGACCCAATAAATGGAATTGGTAGGCAACGGACAACCTTCTTCTAACTTTACCATCACATAATGATTATCATACAAATGTGAAGCCGTAATAGTCCGATGGTACATAAATGTTTCAAGACCTTTATAGAGGGGAAAGGAAACTATGGATTCTCGCTTGATTGTAAAACTAAGGATTACACGAATCATGTTGGCAATCAGGATACATGTTAAGGCATAACCATCAAGTGTTGCACTCTGGTGCAAACAAATGTAAGAAAGGCAATGAAGTACGTACTTCATCGATTCCATCAATGAAAACAAAATTCTAGAACAGACATTGTATGCACTCTATAACTAGTATAACAGTTTGAGCCACTCATCTTTACCGAACCCAAGACAAACATATATTGCTTAAAATCCGCAATTTTCGTCACCCTTGACATCTTGCATGTGTGATGTAAGGAAAAACATTATTGGAATTTCATTCCATAATGCATGAGTGTAAGGCTCTTAATTCAAGTCTATAATTTCATTCAAAGTCTACAATTGCGGTTAGGTATAAGTTGTCTTTTCGGTTCCTTGTTTAATCCTATCAGATCCATCCAAACATATTTTGATGTGGTTGAATATCTACATCTTTTGGGAGCTTGATTTATAGAATCGACTTGTTTTTTATGTTGTTACTGCAGGGTTGGTCGTCTACGTGTATTTTTTTGAATTATAGTTTCTTTATGGAGTGTTTTACTTGCTCGAAATATATCTCTTAGCTTTCTTAACATACTTTTTTTTCCTAACTACTAAGTAAAGTGTTCTTTAAACACTGCTAATCCACACTCATAATAAATATCCTCGTTTTCCACATAAAATGATCATGCTAAATCAAACTTCCTCCGTAGTACATTTATCGAATCGAGAGGAATACACTCACCTATATTAAAATACAATTATTTATAAAATAGTTTTTAAAAATAGTCGTTGAATATACACGTAAGTGTTCAAGTAGACTAAGGAGACTAAAAGCATGCAAGCAAATTGGTAGTTTACAACCACAGTTTGAATAATCAAGTTGATGTCGACTCAACCATTGAAGTTCCCTACTACTATGTCCATATCTAGAGCTTCAAGTGCCACAAAACCCCACAATAAAATGAAACACAACATGTGTTCATGTTTGAAGTACAATTTTTTTTTTCAAAACTTTCATATATCGTTGTAAGTTGAGACCTCAATATAGAACCAAAAAATTTGTCCAGGGAATAGTTTTTGAATATAGGTACTTATTTAACTTTGCATGTCAGCTATCAATTATGTTCCTAGTTCGTTCTCCAAAGTTGAGATGGTGCGATCAATTCAAACAAGACAAACATATTGTTATATTTGTTTAACCAAACTTGATTCAGATAATTTAAAACACATTTGGATTCATATAAATGTTATTTATGTATAAAAATCTTCTAAACAGGGTCGGTCCCGAGATTTCGAAGGCCCTGTGCAATTTAGTAAAAACAGACCCTAAAACAAAGTAGTTTCTCATTTCATCTTGTAATTTTCAAAACAAAATTACACAAAAAAAATATACTTGCTTGCTTCATGGTTTTTGATTCCCGGAGGCATACTAAATTACTAATTGTTAAATTTTGAATTTAAAATGAACTTCCCTCTCAAGACCAAGCGAGATACAGAATGTAAATATCTTAATTAGAGACAAATACTTTAGAAATTAGTTGATTAGAATTTAGAGTCATAAAATCAAAAATAAAAAGATAGAATGTTAGACTAGAAACATACCTGATTTAGTAATTTTAAAAGACTATTAAGTTGAATTTTAATCAAGATTCACGAAAATTAGAAGAGTCGAAGATAAGATAAGAGCCGATGATTGTGATTTTTGAAGACCGAAGAATAGAGACAAGAACCGAGAATAATGTTTCTAAATTTTGGATTGCAACTATGAATTCTGGACTACGATTGTGATTCTTTAATATGAATGAGTATGTGACATTGAGATTGAGACTGTAACCATAGTCACTCACCAATGATATGAATAATTGCTATTAAATTTATGTGTATCACCAATTGCCAATTGATCATCGAGAAACTCAAATTGTGACTTAATAGACGTCGTACAATGGTTCTTAATATTTGCAATAATGTAGTAATGTGTCATCTAAAAAGTAACCAAGTGCATGCACCCCCGTGTTATAGCGACGGACAGAGAGATTTTAATATTTTCATTATTTTGTCGTAGGTAGTCACTATCAAGTTACAAGATGAGTGGAACTCCTTTCATGTAATGTGGACTGTACTTGTTGACTCTCCAATGTAGATATTGTACACCAAAAATTAGGAACACTTTTAATCAATGTTTGATTAGATATCAAGGTATAAGTCTCCTTATTGTGTAACTAATTGTTTATAATTTTAAAAATATTTTTTGTACATAAATAACATTTATATAAATCCGGATGTTTTAAATTATTTAGATCAACTTTGGCTAAACAAATATAAGATAATGTTTGTCTGGATTGATCGCAACATCTCAACTTTAGAGAACGAACTACAAATAAAGTTGAGAGCCAACATGCAAGGCTAAAGAAGTACTTATATGCAGGAAAAAAATGCTTTATATAAATGTGTTAGTTTTATTGATTGATATGTGAGGTATCAACTTACAGAGATATATGAAAGTTTTCAAAAGAGTCCATTTGTCGTCAAACACAAACACGACACATCATGTGTCATATTGTTGCTAGGTTTTGTGGTACTTTGAAGCTCTAAATATACTGGTACGAGAACTTCAGCGGTTAAGTCGGCATCAACTTGATTCTTCAAACTGCTTCATAGTTGTGGCTTACGATGTGCTTGCATGTTATCACTCTTACTTAGTCTACTTGAACATGCGTGGGTATATTAACTACGTATTTTTAAAATTTAATTTATATGTTGAGCATTTACAAATTAATTGTATTTCAATACAATTAATTGTATTTCAATGCAGGTGAGTGTATTCCATTGGACTCGATAGATATATTACGAAGAAAGCTTGATTTAGCACCGTCAGTTTCTTCTATGGAAAATAAGGACATTTGTTGTGAGGGTGAATTAGAAATGTTTAAAGAACACTTCAATGAGCAGTCGGGAAAAAATATATGTTAAGAAAGCTAAGAGATATATTTCGATCAATTTACAATCGATAAAAACCCGTAACTCAAAATAAAAAATATGCATTGACGACCAACCTTGAAGAAATAACATCAAAACAAATCAATTCAATAAATCAAACTCCTACAAGACATGGCTATTCAACCACTTCAAAATTTGTTAGGTTGGATCTAACAAAGTTGAACAAGGAACCAACAAGATATAGTTCATGTGTCACCGTAATTTTAGACTTGATTGAAAATTTTCAAACTTTGAACCGAAAACATCAATCATGCTACACCCATCCACAAATGAATGAAATTTCAGTTATGTCTCATCCTTACATCACACATATACAAGATGTCAACGGTGATGAAAACTGTGCATTTCGAGCACTATATGTGTTTGTCTTGGGTATGGCAAAGATGAGTGGCCTTATGTTCGATGTCAATTGCTAGATGAGTTATGAATTGCATACGATGTCTATGCTACAGTTTTCACTTATGAAATCAGTGAAATACGTAATTCATTGTCTTCTCTACAATCCCATGCACAAGAGGATTGTTATGGTTAAGCCTAAAACAAGTATTACTACTTCATGTGTATGTAATAATTATTATATGATTGTGTATTTAGAAGTTAGGCGTTAGGCGACAAGAGAAATGCTCGTGGCCTCCAAGGGGACGTCGTGTACAGGAGATGTCAATTCTTTCGGTGAGGCAACGATTTTTTTATATTTTTTTGAGGCGCCAAAATCTCACCTTTGGGGATTCATCTACGGGTTGGACTTTGGGCTTTGGGATCAATTCTACCCTATCAATTATTTTATTGCTTTTCTAGTGTAATCATATTCATGCGTCGTATCACACTTTACATGCATCAATGTCGACGATGTATTTCTTTTGGTTATTCCAAGAGTTTTCCACCTCCACCATAAATCAATGTAGGTTTCTTCCCCCTTTCTCTACTTTCTTATGCTTCCATTCTTCTAAACTCTTTTTTTTTTCTTCCCTCCTTCCTATTCCACCAATACTGATGTTGGTGATGTTGGTTCTGCAGATGGATACCAACAATGCTACTACCGAGTCCGAGTCCGTTGATGACGAGTTTTATGCATTTTGATTATTGATGATTTTTGTCCTATTTTGTGTTTTTGTCTTTCTAAGATATAACATTGATGTTTTTTGATTCTTAAGTTAATTATTAAGTTGTATTATGTATGAGGTATGGTTCTAAACTAATTTAAAACAGTTTTGCAAATATAAGCGTCTCGCGTACGTGAGAAAAAAAAGCCCTTATGTGGCTAATAGCCTCGGAGCGCTTCACGCCTTGTAAAACTAATATTAGAAGGAAACTGTATGATGTCTTCCATTTCGGCTTATTAGATCCGCTACAAAGCCCCGTGTGTGCATATGTATAGAAACCATATATATGTTGAATCCAAAATTTTATACATGTAATCATTCTGTAGCTTCAAAAGTAAAACTAGTTTCAAAGATGACCTTTGACTTAGGGTGTTTTTTTAGTAAAATGGAGTGTGTTTATTTATCCATTCCCTTTTCCAAACTATCAATGAAGGCATTAATCATTCTGTAGCTTCTGCTCATAGTTAAAGATATTAAAGTTCTGATCTATTTAAGGAAGAATGAATACATAAAACTTACAAGCAGAGTGAATTGAGACCTATGAATGTGTAATCATATTCCCAACTAATTGAATCAGTTCCTTACTCTTTTCTGGAGTTATTATGGGTAGCTCTAGAGTCACCTGCACTCACAAAATCAAGAAAAGATAGATGAGAACTCACCACACAATCATTTCCACAAATATAACATCTTCCATTTACATAAATTTCCCATTCTTTAAATTCTGTTTACAATTTTGTTTTCTTGTTTCTTTGGATAATTCCCATTGAAAATATAAGCTCACCTCTTTAAAGATTAAACTATGAGAGACTTCCTTGAAGCCCTACAAAATCAACAAAGAAGTATTTATTTATTTAGAAGCAATTTCATAGGAAAAGATTAGGAAAAAAATGTAGTCAAAAGGGAGACAAGAACCAGTTTTCGGAACATATTCAAAGAAGCTTCATTTGAATCCCCGATTTTGGCACGAAAGGTGTTAATATTATGATTTTCAATGGCAAAAACTGTCATCATCAATACGGATTCCATCCCAAGTCCTTTGCCACGGCTTCTCTAGCAACAATGGACATGGAAGAAAATGAAACAATTATTCAGACAACAAGCTTAAATGGGATTAAGAAAACAGAACCTATACCTTTTAGGTTCAGCTATCATTATTTCAATCTCAGCCAGATGGGAATCTTCCAAATCATTCATGTATATATTCACATCACCAACCATGGCTGAAAAACAAAACAACTGCCAAATCAATTGACTTATGAAATTAAAAACTATCAAACTTTTTGTCCACAATTCAGTGTTGAAGGCGTTGATTATCAACGGCAAGCGACACACAAATCTTACACTTATCAGAAATTTTGATATGACGACGCGAATTTAAACGATTATAGACAAATATTCGAAACGAAAATTAAGAGGGTAAACCGGTAAAGGGTAAAATTATGACCTTCAATATGAGGATCGCCATGAACGAATTCTCCAGAAACCAAATCTTTATCCAAGATGATAAAAGTTCGTTCTGCAGAAAGAATAGGGTTAAAGTTATAATGATAGAATTAAAAGAGAACAATAGAATGGGGAAAAGCAGAAGTACTGAGGGGGTCTCGAGTCCATGTAAGCTGCATCTCGTACTCTTCTTCGAGAGTCAACGGCTCCGACCCGGTGGCTTGGAGTAGAGCAGGATCTTGCATCCATTGATGGTACTTGAGGACGTGTTGCTTCATGTACGCTACCAATATCGCTTTCGAACCCTCCAAGCTCACTTCCATTGTTTCCCCCTTTTTTTTCTCTGTCGGAGTCGTAACTTACACGAAGACCAGGTATATGGTAATGGTATATGAAGATATGAACCGAATAATCATGGGTTGTTTGGCTTCCTTCATTCGTCGAAACCGGTCCATATCTTGACGATTGGGCCGTATTGAAAGATGTCTCATAATTGCAAAAATTCCATTAAATAAACTTTTATACGTTTATATCCCTAGTAAAATTATTTTTGCTAATAAAAAAAAAAACTTAATTCTAAAGTCTAGATTTTTTATATATTTAATATAAGATAAGATAAGATGTGTTGGATTATGTTATTTTTATTATAAGTTAGAATAATATATAATAATTGATATTATTTAAACTAACGTGGTTCAAAATAATTTTTTTTATAATATTAATTTGAAATATTTTTAATTTATTTAATATTACAGTTTAATATAAAAAATCTCAAGTATTTCATACGTATGGTATGATTTTTGATTATTAAGATTTTTAGAAAAACAAAAAATTATATTAATCAATTAAGTAGCTAATAAAATGAAACATGATTCTTCAAATTTCTATCCGATATAATAATTAATTAATTTTATTGTTGTCTTATGTGTCATATTAAACAAATAATGTATCATGATGAGATAAAGCTTTTTTTTTTGCTAACCAAACAATTTAAATTTTGAGGTTATATTTTCGACTTATTTGCTCAAAGATGTGTTAAATAATGTTATTTTATTTTACAAGTAAAAATGGTAATATATATATATATATATATATATATATATATATATATATATATATATATAGTTTTTTTAAAAAATAATGGTTTATATTTAAAAAAATCATCATGGTGGAAATTAAAAGATAGTTAAACAACGATAGTTAAAGAAAACAATATTCTAGAATTATATATAATTTTATTCATACGCAAGCGGCTGGTAGAGGCCATTGAGTAATGTTATTAAATTCGTTGTAATTTTATATATCAATTTAGTGTAATGATTATTATTTCATAGTTAATTTGAATGGCATAATCATTTTTTAAAACATATGTTTGTTTTGGTTTTAATTATATAGTTTTAACATGCAGAACATGGGGCATTCATATACTCTAATTATACTATAAAATATGTATTTTTTCCTTTCAGTATATGCATTTGAAACTGACTTTTTAATTTCTTCATAATAATGATTATAAATTGGTTCATTAATCTTAAAAAAGTCCCAAAAAAAATTTACCTAGAAATAAAAATTATAACATTTATAATTAGTTAAGAACACAAAATAATTATAATAAATGGTTTTGTTATGAAAAAATTAAGTGGTTTTAAAACCTCTCCAGCTTATCATTTAACGTGTACAAATCAAAAGACTTTTCAAATAATAATTAATAATTGGTTGAAGTCAACGTTATAAAAAGCTCATCATGGCGCGTCATGGCTCCAAGGCTTATATATGTTGTCATGTTTTAACAAAATATCGTCTTAAGTCATATATGTATATAAAATGAATTATAGTGTATATATATATATATATATATATATATATATATATATATAGAGAGAGAGAGAGAGAGAGAGAGCTAGGTTCATATGTTCTCAACAAGTATTGTGTGCATGTAAGAACCAATGACAATTCAAGAAAAAATTAAATCATTAATGTAAAAAAAATGGTAGCTTGGTCATTTTGTTTTTTATAAACCAAAAATAAATTCTTATATATTTGGTATATGAGTATATCCCTTAAATCACGTCTACTATTATTTGACTTATTTCAAACCATCATCTCCACAACACTAATGCAATTTTCTCGTTTGTAATTCTTTCAAACACACAAAATAATCAGCCTCATGCAAATCGCCGACCTCTTAAAAAACCAAGATATCGATTTGTCGGTGATAAGTTTCTTCCCTCTTCTCCTCTCTATCTCTGTAAAATCGATTATGTAAAGTCGATTTTCTGAAATAGTGATGATTTTAATTTTCAAAAGACCGAACAAATAGGTATATTAAATTTGTTTATATTTTGTTGGAATGGAGTTTTAAAATATCGTTAGATCTTCCCCTGATGTGCAGTCGGTTCTTGCACATAATGAGGAGGCAGGCTCAACATTCGAATTTGTAATATTAATCTTGATAACCAACCGAACCTCCAATAATTCATGTTTTTGATTTTTTTGCTTGTGTTTATGTTAAAGTTTTATTCTTTATTTTGTTTAGAGAGGATGAAAATGTATGACACTTTTTGGATTTTTGGGGTTTAATGGTAAGCTCAAGCACCTCAAAAAAGTTTTTTTTTTTTTTTCTTAAAGAAGTGTGTTTGCCACATTTTTGTGTGTAAGATATGAGTTGTAATTGTTATAGTTTGAAGTAATTAAGAGGATTAAGAAAAAAATGATTTATGAAAGAGTCGTTTATTAGATTATCAATTTCTGAAAGAGTCGACATTGATGACAATTTTTGGGGAAAATGTACATTCGATCAAAATGATGTTTACAATGATGTTTTCACGATGAACATGATTTGTTGTTTATTAGTTTATAAAATTGTGAAAGTATCTATATGGTGGATTCTTGCTTTTTGTGTATTCTAATAAAATGTATTATGTCAGAATGTATATAGCAATAATATTCTTTCAAAAGGGTTAAGCTGACATTTTGTCAGAATTTGCATGAAAAGGGTTAAGCTGGGGATTTTTTTTCATATTAGAATGCAAACACATGTTCATTCTATGAGAATATAAATATTACATAAAACATGTGTTGCTAGTAATTCTGACAGAATACATTTATACATGCTTTAGAATGTTTATGCATATAGAAGAAAAGACTATGATTTAAGTGCATTCTGTAATGTATTCTATTAGAATTTATTTATATAAATGCATTCTGTTAGAATGTCTTTGAAAATGTTTGTTAACAACAAGTATATTTGTTTAACTGGTAATAATAATGAGTAATGTATCTTATTCTTTCAGAATTGCATTGAGAAGGAATTCAATATTTGATCATAGAAGAGAAATATTTGGAATCGAGTTCAACAACAAGTATATATGTGAAGATCAAGTTGATAATATGGACCATTGAAGAGGATCAAATGTATTTGTTCAATAATTGTATATTCAAGAATGCTATTTTTTAAGAATATTATTCAATTTTGATGATATTCTATTAGAATATGTATAATTATATTAAAATGTAAGGATATTAGTCTGTAAGAATATATGTATGAATTTGTATTTAATTTTAGATGTATATTAAGAATAAAATCATAGATCCAAGTTGGATGTATATGAATAATATCTTATTCTTAAATGAGGTCAATTATCAAATATAACTGCATTGGAAATGTATTCTTTAAGAATAAAATTCAAAATATATTTACTAGTTGATGGCTGGCATTCTGTCATTCTGACAGAATAAAATCGGATTTTTAAATTTGAATTAACTTAAAATATTCAGATTTTTAAAAATAAAAGAATTAATTATCCCTTAAAATCCAAAAATTTTCTTTTTTAATATAGGTAAATTGACCATATACCCTTATGTTGAAAATTGTGTGATTATATGGTGCATGTTACCCTATTGTAATATCATAGACTCTCAAATCATAACCTTAGATTATATTCCATCCGGTGGTCCAGATCTGTGCGTTCTGGCACACAATAGTTAGTAGAAACAAAATAAGCTAAGCATATATATATATATATATATATATATATATATATATATATATATATATATATATATATATATATATAGGGAAGGGTTATTTGGAAAACAAAAAAACCCTAAAAAAACCCCAAAAATCATAAAAATGCGAAAAAAATACCTAGAGATCACAACACTTTTTTTTGACATTTTTTATGAAAAAATCGCAGGTTTTTAAAGAAATTCGCTGAAAAAAAATTTGAAAAAAAAAACTTTTTTTTTATTAAAAAAAAATTGATTTTTTATTTTTTTTCAGCGAATTTTAATAAAAAGCTGCGATTTTTTATAAAAAAAATTCAAAAAAAAGTTTTGTGATCTCTAAGTATTTTTTTTATGCATTTTTATGATTTTTAGGGTTTTTTTAGGGATTTTTGTTTTCCATAGAACCTAAACATATATATATATATATATATATATATATATATATATATATATATATATATATATATATATATATAATTGTTGTCTTAAGTCACGCCTTACAAACGACATGACCCGTCATGGCTCGTAAAAGCTTGAGGTTTGACATTGTCGCCAAGTCATGTCTAATATTATTTAGAATCTTAGTTGAAGCACAAATAATCTTCGGTATCGATTGAAGCACAAATGATATTAAAAATGCATGGTGTGAACAAAGTGACTATTCCTCAAATCATATGTCGTAAGTTACTAATTTGATAATAATTATGCTTTTGTTTTATACTTCTTTCACTTACTTTCTTTTTAAATTCTATAATAGACTTGAACTTATAAAAAGAATCATGTTTTGTTTTGGTTTAGATATGAGTAATTTAGTTATTGTGTATAACTATTGTTGCGGGTCATGGTAGGAATATCGTGAAATTTAGTAGATCCGGTGAAGTCAAGATCAAAGTTATGCATCTTTTCTTAATATATATATATATATATATATATATATATATATATATATATATATATATATATATATATATATATATATATATATAGGGTTAAATTATTCTATTCAAAGTAATTATTGTGTTATTGTATGTATAAATGTGCGCCAATCAAATTTACTTATTTTAAGAAAGTGATTAATATATATTATTGAATTAAATATAATTGAAAAATATCATCTTAATTAATTACAAGGGTAATTTAGTCAGTTAATATAGATTTAATAAAGGAAATTTGCATATTTTAAGGGATCATAGATTCTATTTATTTTAAAAATCCGATTTTACGAATTATAAGGTTTTTAATTCGGAAATTCTGGCAGAATATGTTTGAGTATGTTCAAAAATAAAAATATTCTTGAACCATAAAATAATAAAAATATTCTTGAACATATTTCTTGATCATGACTTTAAAAATTTCTTGTAGAATAACAAAATTCTCGAACCATCAATTGAAGAATTAAAACAAAAAATTACATTAATTCTTATATAATACATTTAACAATTGCTAAGAATTATATTTATTGTAAAAGAATAAAACTAAAAAACTTTCAAATCGGAAAAAAAACATCAAAAATCTAACAAATACACTAATTCATTCTAAAAGAATAACGTTGCTGAGAAACACTTTCAATTTTGTTGTCCGTTCTTCAAGCATCAACTTCTTCAAGCATCAACTTCCAATTGTAGTTTAGAATCCAATAACGCATTAGCAAATGATAAATAAAAAACTATATTCCTTTGGAAAAATATGCGGACTTGTTAACTGCACCAAAACCAATAACCAAAAATTGTAGAACATGTATAATCAATGAGAAAATATTCATACTCCATTCCAACAGAATTAGAATTCGTGTTTCCATTCCGATAGAATTTGAATTCGTGATTTCATTCCGAAAGAATTGGAATTGAATAAATTTACTTGAATGCTTTCTTTTGTAGAGTTGAAAAGCGAACCACTTCCAAATCCACTAGAACACCGTGAAAATCAATGCCTGAATTAGCTTTTGACCTTTTAGTAACTCCTGTCTTTGTCCACACATTCATCCAACAAGTTACAAAAGGGCAATTTCCTATGAATTTGATAATCCTTTTTATTTTGCAAGATTTACACCAGTGGATGTTTTATTCAAAGCTAATGTCTAACCAAAACAGTTCGGTGTCCAATTGTTCCATTCACAAGTATTGGTCCACCTACACAATGGATGTCTTGAGAAATTTCATTTTGTCTAATTCGACCAGTGAATATGGTCCACCTAAACAATGAAATTGCAGAGAAATATCAAGTGAATCATAGATTGAATAAATATCAATAAATCACAATGCTTTGAAAATCAAAATTAAAGAGTTGACCTCTCGATGCTTAGAAAATCAGAATGCAAAAGCAAAGGGTTGAAGCAGAGTTAAGAACAGTAGGGTTGAACAAACCATCACACACATACAGCAAATCGAACCCTAAGGTGCAATAGAATCGAAGTAAACTCGTTAAAAAAAATCGAACTGATGGAAGATTATGGTTCAAAAATCCAACCTTTGATAGAAATCGAAGATCTTACCTGTGATGGAATCGCCGACTGGAGTGGAGTCGCCGACTGTGTATACGCCGGAGATGAAAGCCTTGCGGGAGATGGGTGTCGTCGCGTGGATGCCGGCGGGATAGCCGGAGGTGAGCAGTCGACTAAGGGTCGTCTCGTGTGGCCGGAGGTACGCAGCGTGGAGGAAGCGCCAGTGGTGAGCAGCGGAAATGACCAGCACCGATTGACAGTCTTCTGGTGTGGCCCGAGACGCCTACGTTTGGCCAGAGACGGAATCGTTTGGACTTTGGAGGATTCACGATGTAGGCGGAATCCATCTTTGCCCGATCAAAAGGAACACGGGTTTAAAAGCCCTAATCTTTTAAGTGGATCCACTGAAAGCAAAGACACCCTTATTTATTTAGGTTATAAATCAATACCATGATTATAGGGATTATTTCTGGAAGTTACTAAACAAATTACTAAATTACCCTTATTTATTTATTTAATTATTTAATTTTGATTGGCCCACATTGATGCATACAATAACACAATACTTACTTTAAACATTTGAACATCTCTCTCTCTCTCTCTCTCTCTCTCTATATATATATATATATATATATATATATATATATATATATATATATCAAATACATTAATATAGTGCAATGGTAAAAAAAAATTAACCATCATTCCATTTGTTTTTTTATGCGTATAGTTGTAATAGAAATCTAGAATCGATTAATTGGATATATTATAATTGATAGAAATATATAACATATTAATTGTGTGTTAAGTTAAAAACATAAATATAAGTTTGAATAGTGATTATCAAAATTGTAAAAAGACAAAACTTCAAAAATGGTCTTTGTGGTTTCACAAAATCTGAAGTTTGGTCCTTAATTTACAAAAACCTCACGGATAGTCCATGTGGTTTCAAAACTTTTAACATTTGGTCCTTCCGACTCACTCTGTTAGCATTCACCGTTAAATCATTTTTCAATATTATATTGCAGGGGCAATTTTGTCATTTCAGTTGTATTATTAAAAATATTTAATATTAAAGGGTCCCACCTCTCTCTCTCTCTCTCTCTCTCTCTCTCTCTCTCCCTCTCTCTCTCTCAAACACGTGCACATAAACATAAACATATTTCCACCTTGATCATCTGATCATCATCTTCGTTATTAAAGGCCATTTCTGATCTCCATCCCCTTATCAATGACCTCAGAAGCATCCACCACCACCATCATCGCGCAAGAAACCATTGATCCCCTTCTCTCTATCATGTGTTTTAGTTTCTCTTAATAGCTAGGTTTTGATAATTTTGAAAAGTGATGTCTAATATCAATATGGTGAAGCTGTGAAACAAGAAACAACCAGGTTGGGGCGTGACCGAATTGAAGTCATTGGGGAATTTCCACAAACAGTTGGTGTGCAGCTTAAGAAGTTTACCATGGAATCTTTGTTTTTACTTCTAATCGAAATCCAAATTGTAGGTAGACTCAATACACAAAAATGTACAATAAAGGAAAATGAAAATATACACATAAAAACGAATTTATGATTTCTTGAATCAATCGCTTATACCCATGTGTAAGGAATCAGTCATGGGTTAAAACACAAAACAGTGAAAACATACTGAACTTATTCCCTTTCAATTGCGTTTTCGGGGATCCTCTGTAGATTGTCAACGAAGACAGAAGATGAGTCCACGACCGACAGAGTTACAGTGGCGGTGCTGTTCACAAACGAATCATCGATAACATGTGATTTATTTGTGGGGTTCAAATCGCAAATCATTGATTTAAGATCTGAATGGTTATAATGAACAGAATCAGAAGCAAGCTGGGACAACCCATCATCGTTCCCCAAAACACCCTCCAGATGCTCGATCTTTTGCGCAATATCAGCCAT
Organism: Lactuca virosa; assembly: GCF_052849685.1. Taxonomy (NCBI): domain Eukaryota; kingdom Viridiplantae; phylum Streptophyta; class Magnoliopsida; order Asterales; family Asteraceae; genus Lactuca; species Lactuca virosa. The sequence goes on along the minus strand of NC_136430.1, from coordinate 343,159,730 downwards.
ATCACACGACTTAACTTTGTAACCAATCACCGCCAACAGCTCATCAACGTTGGAATCTTGATCTTCAACCTTATCCCACAGCTTCGATTTCCCGATCACATCTGAAAAAACAGAAGCAGAGGCAGCAACGGTGGAGGCAAAAGTGGAACTGTCGCCATTATAGAAGGTGTAATCTTGTTGTGGGTAATCTCGTTCCATTTTTTTCTTCTTCTTGGAAGAATTTGAGCATTTGTTGGGCGATGGTAGTGCTAATGATTATATAGGGAAAACGATGGTGAAGAAAAGAGAAGTGGGCTGAGGTTCTGTGCACATGTCTCGGAGAGAGAGAGAGAGAGAGAGAGAGAGAGAGAGAGAGAGAGGGTGGGACCCTTTAATATTAAATATTTTTAATAATACAACTGAAATGACGAAATTGTCCCTACAATATAATATTGAAAAATGAGTTAATGGTGAAATGCTAACGGAGTGAGCCCGCAGGACCAAATGTTAAAAGTTTTGAAACCACAGGGACTATCCGTAAGGTTTTTGTAAATTAGGGACCAAACTTCAGATTTTGTGAAACCACGGGGACCATTTTTGAAGTTTTTTCTTGTAAAAAAGATACAAATTTAGTTATAAGTACGATCATAAGTAAGGAATGTTGATAGGTTTGTCATTAGAAAACCGATTTTGAGCAATAAAGCAGCGAAAAAAATGTAATTGTCGACAAAATTATATGTGATATTTATTGTATCTAAACTATTAGGGTTAATGACCTACAAAGGTAACGGACTTTGGTCTTTGTACATATTTAGGTAACCATGTTTTTTTCGTTCACATTTGATCATTAAACTTGTTTGACTTGTTCAAAATAGGGTAATATGACTAGTAATTACGGTAATATTACCCTATTATGAATAGGTCACACAAGTTTATTGGTTAAATATGTACGAAAAAACATGATTACCTAAATATGGACAAAAACCAAAGTTTCTTACCCGTTTTGGTAATACTGGACAAGAACCGTCTCCGGGACTTTGCCTTGGGATCAGGCTCCGACAGTCAATGAACAATTAGGTTAGGCTTGGTCTAACCAAGTTCAGTCCCGACTAGTTGGGCTAAGTTGTGTTGCTAGTTCTTTAAAGCACATACAGCCTAGCCCCTTAAGCGTATACAACCTAACCCATAACTAGTTGGGCCTAAACTGGGTTGGCCCAAGACTTGACCATTTCCTCATACATAAAGACCGGACAACCCACTTTCATGTCACATCAATGGATCTTATGACTACTTGCACTTAACATAAAGAACCTAATATTACCAAAATGGGTAAGGAACTTTGGTTTTTGTCCATATTTAGGTAACCATGTTTTTTTCGTACACATTTGACCAGTAAACTTATTTGACCTGTTCATAATAGGGTAATGTTACCGCTAATTACCAGTCATATTACCTTATTTTGAACTGGTCAAACAAGTTCAATGGTCAAATGTATACGAAAAAAACATGGTTACCTTAATGTGAACAAAGACCAAGTTCGTTACCTTTCTAGTTCATTAACCCAAACTATTATTGAAACATAAGTTGTATAAAATATGTTTACTCCCCATCCCCCCCCCCCCCCTCCCCATAAAAAAGTGGTTCATCCCTACTTACAATCAATTTTACAAAAAATAAATTCAATTTCTACCACCTACGAACCAAATGTTTATAAGTTATTTTCAATAACATTTCAGTATCTTAATTATCTGATTCAATTTATACACAACGTGCGAGATTCGCCTAGTTTGCTTTAAACATGAAATCGGTGTCGACACTTGAACTGACGATTAGGTAGCCCAATAGATTAAACCAAATATTAGGAATTTTGTTAAAATGATGGGGAAAGGCTGATTATTGAAATATTGAAGTTGATAGTTATTCTACAAGCCAACGGAGGTTTTAGACCATCTTCCATGGTTAATCTCAAAAGTTTTTATTTTTATTATATCATTTTTTCACTGACTTTTATTTGACAAAAAACTTTTATCAAATAGTTTTTCTAATGGTTAAACCTTATAAAAAGTTTTTTTTTTCTAAAACTAGCTAATTTATCATTCATATATCTTAATTTTTTTTCATTAAGTCGCTTATATAATTTATCATTTTATCAACATATGTCAAATTTAAGAGGAAAAAAAACATTACTTAACATTATAATTAAAATAATTAAAAATATTACAATACAAATATAAAAACATTACTTAACATTAAAAATTAAAATAAAATAATATATTAAATACGTATATTTGAAAAAGATTCTAAATCTATAGTCCATATTTGATTTTATCTTATGGCACAACATTTGACACAAGCTAGTTATGAGTGATGTCTATTTTAAAAACACTTAATGCAAAAAAAAAAAAAAAGTAGAAAATAATTTTGTCATGTATTTTTTTCGAAACTATAAAAGATGATTGAATTTTCACATATTTAGTTAGAAAAAATAGAAAAATAAAATAAAAAGGTTATGTAACCGTAATGGTTTATAGTATTTGATATTTTTAATTTTGAAAGTTTTGACAACTATTTTTAATTATATATCTTTTTAAAAAATACATTAATTTTTTTTATTAAATCAATTAATTAACTAAATATAAAATTTAAAAGAAGTATAATATCTAAATATATTAGTGTGTAAAATAAAATATTACTAAATATAAGGACCAAATGTAACAAATCCTAAAAGAAAATTAGAACTGTGGGAAAAAAATAAATGTTTGAGGTGACCTCTTAAATAAGCATTCTTCTCTATAAATAAAAAAAATATAAAAAAAAATTCTAAAAGCTTTTCCAATTAATAAAAAAAAGCTTTTGAAAAAAACTATCACTGGATTGCTTTTAGTAGGAATATTATAAGTAGAGGGTCATTTTTGTCATTAGTCCATAGATTAGGCATTCAATCATGGCTCCCCTTTCCCTCTCTCGTTCCAATCCATCCATCTTCAAGAGAGATTTTAAAGTGAGAATTTCATTATCCCTATGGAGGTTTGAAGATTATTTGTAAATGTGTTGAAGATCAAGCTCTTGTATCATCAAATCCTAGCTATAGAAGGTACTTGTTCTTCATTATCTTATATATTTCATTTATATGTCTTAAGCAACTGTTCAAATATGAACTTTATGGTTTAAATCCATGTATAGTTGAGTTCTTATTTTTTGTTTCCTTTCTAATATATGATGCAATCCATTACTTCCTCTGGTGTGATTTAGAGTTAAATGTTTTTAAAAGGGTTTCTAACCCTATCTCCTTTGGATTTTGAATCTTATGGGTTGAATTGAGTAATTATGTTGTTGTTTTCTAGCTTATATCGAGTTATTTATCATTAATCTAACTTAGAGTTCCAAATCATACTTCAATTAGTGTCCAATGAGCTCATATAATGTTTTGGAGTTTCTACCAAGCGTCTATAGAGTTTTAAGTTGATGAAGATCATTGACTGAAATAAGTTCCTTTAGTGTCATCATTTATTTCCACTAGTTAAATTCTTTTGTCATATTAGAACCAATAGGAAGAATTTTTTGTTAATTGAAAGTATGTTGCTATACGAGGTGTCATGATTATTTAAGGTTACTATTTTGAGAAAGGACAATACTGATGATCTTCCAATTTTAATGTTTAATCTTCATAAGTGATCATGGTTTTATGATATTAAATGGAGCTTAAGTATGTTATAATAATCATATATGCATTATAAGTCATTTGGGATGTTTAATGAAGTGTTGGGGTCAAAAACATCAAAGTACAAGACGTTTAGTAGATAAAAAACATGTTTTTGGTGACTTATACACTTACATGGTCGTGTAATTTGCAAGGAAAAATTACATGAATTGTGTAGCAGCATATTCCAAAACTAAAAAATGCTATAACTTTTGCATACGAACTCCAAACTAGGTACAATATTCGCCTACGTTCTTCAATAATCATAGGAAAGATCTTAGTGTAATAAAATCATAATATTGAGATTAAGAACTTAAATTTGGACTTAATGAACATTTATGGAATAATTAACCCAACCAATTATCAGTTATATGTACCTACTAAGTGTTGATCAATCCTACAAGTGAAGTGAAATTCATATAAATGCAAATGTGAGTAATAACTAGAGTACATCTCCTTAAATCTATTTTGATGAATTTGAGATGTGTTTGCATATGATAAATTACTATGTATTATGTGGTTATTAAATGTATTTTGTGCATTCACGAAAATACATTTTGATGAAAACCTATTTGAAAGTAGAAAATACTTTTATTTGACTGAAGATGATTTTGAGGATATATTTAAGCATCCACTTATGACGGGATGAAAATTTGTGAGATGTAATCGGGTATCCATTTTGAACAAATTGAGATGAGTGTTGGTTTTCTAGTTAAGCCTCACATTAAGCAAAGGACTTGTAGTCCTTGTGCGGTGCTTGCGATATGGTCCACATGACGCCTAACGACATATGGAACGAAAATAGAAAGTGTGTAGTATGCTTTTTGCTAACTATTCATGACTCTTAACCACATGACGCCCTAATTTGACTATCATTGTAAGATTGGACTTGAGATGGATTTAGGTTTGGGATAAAAGTATATGCATTGCTTATTTGAGTTTGATAATTATTTATTGGAAATGATGTGAACTTATATTAGTAAGATGTACTATTATTTCCAAAACTTTGAACTTAAATTGTCGAACCTTATAACTAAAGGTACTACTTTATTTAAGATGATTTCGAAACTATTTTTGGGGGTTTAACTTTGAGTTTGGATTATTAATATTATTCGATACTTTATCAGAGTTGAACTTGGGTATAATAACTAGGTTTTCCAAGCCTTTCAATATTATACTGACATATACTCAGATTAAATGATCGATGAGATAGAAGATGGAAAACTAGGGACATTTTAGAAACCATTATATGTATCTAAAGTTTATACTTTACGATTGTTTTCATACTATATTGTTATGTATCTTCATTTTGATGAACGTTGGGATCATATTTTCGCATTGATATTAACATTTGGACTTTTGATAAAGAAAAACTTTGATTTTATAAGCTATTTTAAAATCACCCAATGTTTTATCAATCATATAAAAAAAACTAGGAGTCGATACTATTTTTTTTCTAATAAAGTTTGTTAATTAAAAAGTGAATGTCTTTCATTTTTTAACAAACGAAGTTGTTTTTAAACATATCAGTATGCCCTAAAATGATTGGTACTAGGCTTGACTTGGTGTTTGGACTGACGAACTGTAACAACCGTTTTCTAGGTGTTTTCATTTCCAGCTTTAAATAACAAAACATTGTAAAATCAGTCCCTACGCATGGCGTACTTGATGCGTACGTTGGGCGTAAGTCATTTAAGATGGAATGCAGACTTCGTCGAGTACATTGGGCGTACGTGAGGAGTACGCATGGCGTACTCATGCAGACCCCAAACCTTATTTCTTAGGGTTGAGCCTCTATTTAAGGACCTTAAGTCCCTTGAGGCCTCCCCATATTCAGCATCCATCCTCCACAACAAGTGTTTCGAAACCTTAATCCTTGATTAGCTTGTGTGAGCCTCTTTTGTGTGTTCTTGGTGCATAATGAAGGAGTAGAAGTTTTTCATTGAGGATTGTTGTGGCTAGAGCTTGAAGATCTAGGACCTTCATCACCTTTGTAAGCTTCTGGAGGTATAAAGCTCTTACCTTTATGGTTTTATGGCTTAGATCTAGACTAGCTTTTAGAGTTTCATGCTTTTGGTCCCATGGTTTGGTTCTTATGAGTAAAAGCTACTACAGAGGTCAAGTTTGTCACTTTATGTTGTTTTTGTGGATCTCGTGTTATAAAAATGAAGTCTTTGTTGCTATTTATTACTCATGCAAGAGTTTGAGGTTATTAAAGAGTCTTATGGACCTAGGGTTTGGTCGTGGGCTCTATTAAGCCATGCAGAGAGTGTTATAGACCTAGGGTTTGGTCTTGGGATCTATTAAGCCATGTAAAAGCTTAAAGTTGTATACTTTATCAGTTAAGACCTTCACAAGATTAAGATTTGTGAGTTGGACGTTTAGTCTTTAGGTATTAAGAGCTTAAAAGGTGGTTTTGGACAAGAGAGGATTACGCAGTGCATAACCTCTGGGTACGCATGGCGTAAACAGGTTTAGCCCCGAATCCTTTTCTGTTGAAGCTCAGTACGTCGGGCGTAAGGAGGGAGTACGCATGGCGCACTCAAGTTTTTTAAGCCATTTTTGGGCCTTGGTCCATGTTTAGGTGGGTCTAACTTGGAAAGGGTAAAATTGACTTTTACACTAGTGAGAGAGATTATGAAATAGACCTTTGATTATGGGTTATCACCATAATTATTAATTAGGATCGGTTTTAGATATGTTTAGTGTGAAGAGCCTTTGTAGCTGTAGCTCGAGTGTATGATTTGTTTATCATCAGATTGAGGTGAGTATTTTCACTATACTATGTAGGATGCAAGTTGGCTTTGTGATACGTGCATTAAAGACCCCAGGGGTAGCCTGTGACATTTGTATGAAAGACCATGGGGATAGCCCATGACACGTGGATGTTAGACCATGAGGGTAGCCCATGCCACTTGGTTGTAAGACCCTCGGGGTAGCCCATGGCATTCCAAGGAAAAGACTATGGGGGTATCCCATGACACTTGTATACAAGACCGTGGGGGTAGCGCATGGCAATGTATGTATGGTATGTGGTATTTTGGGGAACTCACTAAGCATAGTAGTTACGATTTATGTTTTAAATGTTTTTCATGTACTTACGGTTCGAAGGGGAAGGGCCCGACATGATCGCACAACATCCACCAGTGTTCTGCATTTTGTGGTTTTGGATTATACTCTGATAACTATTTTCTACATTGACATACTTTGATGGTTTTTGAAATGAATGGTTGATGATTTTGGTTGATTTAAAAACAAAAAATTTTACTTAGTATTTTTGGGACGTTACAAGTTGGTATCAGAGCCTTGGTTTGAGGGATTTAGACACACTCTTGGGTGAGTCTGAACTCAAACTGAGGAACTGGTGAAAAGAAACTACTTTCAAAGAGGGTTTTATAAAAGATGGGGTGTGATGCGTGCAATTGGCCGAGCTCAAGTATGATGGGTTTTGAGCAAAACATACAATCATATGTGTGCATGCAACCCTAATCGAAGATCTACGATTTCTCTAATTGAACATACAATAATGAACAACAAAGTATAAACCCTAGATCCCTAGTGTATAATCAAAACTCATATAATAGGGGTTATAATACATACCTTTTAAGATTGTTATTGTAAACAATCTTGAATCCTTGCTTGAAAGACCTTTGGTAGCAAGCGTCACAAGTGTCGCGCCTCTAATGGTTCACAAACAAACTAAAGCAACAAAGGAATACTATAGAGAGAGAGGGGGGGAGGGGAAGAATAATTTTGGCTCTAAGCCTTTTGGAGGAGTGCATAGACGAAATCTAACCCTAAGGAGGGTTTATATAGGTGTTAGGAAGGTATTGGATAAGGCATGTATATTCCAACATAACCCTAATCCATTAGCTTTCTCCCTAAGGCATCTAAGGCACCCTTAGAGCCCAAGGAAACCCTAGGAGCATCTAGAATTCGTCCCCCTACTATAGGGAGGTTCTAGAATTGCCCAATGTTCAACTATCGAACATTGTCACCTTTAGTCCATGCAGTTTCAATTAATTCCTTTAATCCCACAATTAATTCCAAATTAATTTATGATTAAATATTAATTAAACAATATGATTTCTAATTAATATATTGTTTCCATAATACATTAATAAATCATTTATTTTGATTTCTAATTAATTTATTAACCAAGTAATAAATTAATAAATCATTCTTCTCTCTCTAAAAGTTATCCTATTCAATTCTCAGGTTTGAAGGCAATCCAAAAGGACTGTGCTACAATCAATTCAAGTTTATACCAATTATAGTTATGGGCTTAGACACCTAATCCAACAGTCTCCCACTTGGATAAGTCTAATAACTATAACTGCTAGTATAACTACCAAATTGATCAGCAAATAGTAGCTACCAAAAGTCGTTGTCGAGCTCTGACCTAGTCAGTGACGTGTTCTAAGATAAGTGATCAAATATTCCTCTGTTCTACAAGATATCGTATGGACATGAGACATGGATTATGATCTCTCTGTCCAGATTTGTTTCCCGATTTCATATTTATGACGACTGATATCAGACTACTAGTTGAACACATCAATTCAGTACAGGCTTGGCCAAGCGCTTTAGATGTCATCATCAAATCATCGAGGGGCTCATATATATCGCTTTTTCCCGTTTAGGGCAAAAGGAACGGATAAACTTCGACTCATATGCTTGCACTATTTACTCATCAAATCACGCACGACAATACGTTTTATAACATCAAGTTACTGATGCGTTTACGCATTATCAATGCACAACTGACTCGTAAACAACAACTCATATGTCTCTGTTTCAAGAATATAAGATATTATCATCTCAAAATTACTTGTGATAAAATCCATGAAGTAGTTCTTTGAGCGTGGGTTAATCCAATACTTAAATCATCATTTCAAAGTACTCATGAACATTGCAGCAAAACCATCTCCATAGACAATCTACAATTCAATTCATGTCAGTCTTAATTCACTACTTACTTCCAAAAGTATGATCGACTGTGGATGTTTGAATAATCCAATTATTCGGTAAGTAAAACATGCAAAGTGAAACATAATAATAACCTGATTAATTATGGTCTCAAAACTATTGAATATAAATAAAACGCTTATTATTTAATCACCATATTAATTAGACTTTATTAATTGTATAATGTTTCGATTGATCAACTAAACACTTGAATTAAACATTAGTCATGCCATGTTATAAACATGCATACTATGTCTCTCTATGGTTATTCCTATGTGAATAGATCGATTGGACATAATTCCAATGATGCTCATTTCACAATTCCAAATCCTTATTACAAGTGTAAGAATTCCAAATTCTTCACCACTAAATGTGTTAGAGTCTAACCTTGCATGCAATATCCTTTTGTGATGACATGGCGTCAAAGTCACCGAGACTTAGCCAATGATGCCACAAAAAAGCTCCATTGAAACTTTGTTACTAAAAACAATTTCATGGTAATGAAGTATCAAATTTAAAGTAACTCCTTGAACACCTTCCTTACGTTAAGGTTTCTAACTCACATGTAGATTTCAATAACCAACTCCTATTATGGAAATATTTCCATATTCCCATACGACAATCAATTCCGAACAAGAGTCGCCTTCATTTAGAATTATGTCAATATGGTCCATCCAAATTATATTATACTTCTAACTGTCCAAAAGCTACCAATCTTCAGTAAACCTCAGAGTGTTCTTGACAGTTGTTTAACAACTTTAGTCACACCTTGTTCTAGTCCTTTTCCCCTCTCAATGCCCTAGGCATTTGGAAAAATCATAACAAGTGAAGATTATAGCATATGTAATCGATCCTATATATGAAGCATATGGGATTCGATACATAATGTCTTACATAAATACATGATACTTGATCAGTCTCTTGCTATAATATTTCAATATATAGAATTTCCTATGTTGAATCATTTCAACACGATATTCATATATGTCCATGACTAAGTTCTTTTAAATCCAAACTTTTAGATATGAAATGAAGTATAAGTACCTCCTCCCCTAAATCCTTTCTATAGCGAAACAATTTCCAAACTTTGCAACTTGCAAATTTGTAAACTTTGTTTCCTACAAATAGTATTGCCAACTTGAAACACTTAGCATAACAATTATGCTCCCACTAGCTTTGACATATATCCAGAAATCAACTGAACTTCTAGAAATCAATACTATTGACTTTCTTACCAAAGTGCAAATTTCTGATACGTGATGCTTTGATAAGTCTTCATCCAGACTTCTCAAGCTCGTACACCTTTCATTAGATAGCATATGTGTGTTTTTAAACCTATTCAGAACTTACAACTATAAGTCCTGAATGTTCAAACTATTTCTTGTCGTTTCTCACAATTCGAACTATGAAAAGGGATGCCGTAATCATATACGAATTTGAGAACGCAATTATTACAACTGCTAACCATAATGATAGTAACCAGATTTAAAATCTACTAGCGAAAGTGTTTCCTCATAATCATTTTCATGAATTAGAGCGAAACCTTTTACCACCTAGATTTTATGGTGTATGCGTTTATATCCATGTGAATTTATCAATTCCAACCTACAATCATAAGATAAGGTAGAGGACAAAACCAAAATCAATTTTAGGTTTTTCCTTTCATGGAATGAACTTGCTTGCTCTTAATTTCTTGCCCTCTGGTAGCACAAGGGCCTACCAATGCTTCCGTGTTGTCAAGCAGCTCACTTCCATTGACTAATGTACCATCACTGACCAATGTGCTCTGCCTTTTGCAATCAAATGAGAACCATAGAACTTATAAGCATTGCCAACTCAACTGGAAGATGCACAGAAACAAGAATGTGTCAACTTAACACGATATGTTATCAACGTGAAGTCGTGTGCTAGTGATAACTAAAAGGTTTATTCTTGATTGACTCCTGAAACTCTTCAAGATCAATGACACTCCCACTGACTTCTTAACATATAAGTTTCTCTCTCAATGAGTATTCCTTGATGAGCAAAAACAAATATTCAAAAGTTAGTAAGGATTCTTGACAAGAGAACACTCCATATAACTGGTCTTAGTTTATCCTTTGTTTTAACCAAAACATCACAACTACCAATTTCAAATGTGCTAGAGTAAGAAAACATTTCTACTCCACATTTCATGAGGTGTTATAAACCTACTTAATTTGAAATAAGCTTCAAGATATGATTTGTAGTTACTAGAGTCTAACTCTAAAACTTGATTGGAAAACGAAGTATGACTCATCTCTTAATTAAACCATTTCACCAATGTTCGATTCCTCTTCTTAGTCATACAAATGAACTAAGATGTTCTTCGAGGATCAATTGTGACATAGTTCCATAATCATTAAGATGATCATAAAACATGATACCAAAGTACTCTCCTTTCCTTTCAGATTGGAAAAACCTTTATCTTTCTGCCTAACATATCCTTCTTATTCGTTCTATTACACTTTGAAAACTTTTCAAGGTGTTAGAATTATGCTTAATCTTATAAACACAACCATATTTACTGAAATGTAACACCCCGATTCTCGAATATCAATTTATGGTGATAAATTCTCATGAATTCAAGGTCTACTCGACGAGTTGGTTGCCTGACTCGTTGAGTAGTAGCGGGTTAGGCCGCGCACTTAAGTGACCTACTCGCCGAGTCCAAGAAGGGACTTGACGAGTAGGAGCTAGAGGATGAAACCCTAAATTCCGGGGTTTTGCACCCTATTTAAAGGATCATTTGCCCCTTAGCCTCCCTTTGCAGCCTCTAGAGAGTTCATAAAAACCCTAATAAGTGTGTGTGTGCTCCATTTGTGTGTTTCAAGTATTGGAAGAAGATTCTTAGAGAAAGGAACTTGAAGATCAAGTAGCTAGCAGCAAGGAGCTTGTGTGAACCTGAAATCTACCTCAGATATCACCATTTGAAGGTATCAAGTCGTTACCTTGACCTTCTTTCCTTCTAGATCTCTTTTGGGTTGAAGATTAGGGCTTTTCATCATGTTATGAAGCTATTCTTGGGTATGAGCTAAGATCCGAAGTTGCAACTTCAGATCTGAACTCTCCTTGGTCTTTAGGTCCATAAAGCTTACAGCTTTAGCAAGTATGAACCCTTCCTTTTGAGTTAAACTCCATTTCAAGTTTAGATTTGGCATTATGAGTCATTAGAGCCTTGCATGCACGTAAAGTTTTCAACTTTACGTGATAAACATGCATTGGGAAGCTGGATCTACAATTTGGAGCCTTAACATGGCTTAAAATCGTCTGTATGAATAAAGGACTAAAGAGACTCGACAAGTTGTATGAACGACTCGGCGAGTCCGATGAAGATTGTCATAGACTCGACGAGTTGAATGAACGACTCGGCGAGTCCGATGAAGGTTGTCGTGGGCTCGGCGAGTCAGTCGAGTGACTCGGCGACTCGGCGAGGGTTTTCCCAACCTTTGGACACGTATGAACGCGGCGAGTTGTAAAGGGAAAACTCGGCGAGTTGGCCAAGGAGTTACGGCCACTGACACTAGGAACTCGATGAGTCACACGAGTGACTCGGCGGGTTGGCAAGTTATGCAAGGAACTCGGCGAGTAGCTAAGGGTACTCGACGAGTTAAGGTCAACATAGACTGTTGACCTTGACAGTTGACTTTGACTTTGACCAAGGGATTGACCAGTTGACTTTTGAGGGTATTTTGATAAATTGGATATTTATAGCAAAGGACATTGGTGAATATAGGTGTTGGAGTTGGAGCTACATTTGGGGGAGTTTGACACCACCTTCCGAGCTACTTACGAGGTGATTTATCCTCACTATATCAACAGGGTCTACGGCACCAAGGCCGGCCCTTTATCGGATATGTATCCGGGTATTGTATGATATGTTTATTGATCTGTTAGATCTGCGTCCTGGTAGTTAGGACGGTATTATGTTTAGTGACCTGGTTTAGGTCGGTATCCTGGTATATAGGATGATGCTATGTTAGTGACCTGGTTTAGGTCGGTATCCTGGTATATAGGATGATGCTATGTTAGTGACCGATTAGGTCGGTATCTTGGTTATAGGATGTTGTTATGCTACATGATCTGTTAGATCAGTTTGTTTGTCTATAGACTGTTATGTGATTATCTGTTATATGTGCACATGGTTGTTTTGATTGGGGGGTTGGGTTGAGGCGGGTCCTGGTTTGTGATGTAGGCCAACATACCTAGGGCGGACCGGATAGACTACAGACTCGGGAGGGCACATAGTCAGGCCGAAGGCCCGACGAGCGGTCCGGATAGGCTGAAGGCCCCGAGAGGGCGGTCCAGACGTGCCGAGGCTCGGAGAGGGGGCCAGATAGACTGAAGGCCCGGTGCCGGCAGACCAGTCATATTGTAGACTCAGAGAGTGGACCAGGTAGACTGAAGGCCCGGTGCGGGCGGACCAGTCACACTATAGACTCGATATGCATGGTTGTTCTGTATTTGTTGATATGTCATAATTATGGTTATATGAGGTTGGTATTTTGGGGGTAACTCACTAAGCCTTCGAGCTTACATTTATCGATTAAGCCTTCGAGCTTACATTTATCGATTATTGTTTCAGGTACGACGGATGACCGCGGGAAGGCGAAGGCGTGACCGTACACTTCCTCATATTTTGATTTGGAATTCTGGGATACTTTGATATGAAACTATTTTGAAAACAGATTTGTAATAACTAATGGTTTTGAATGATTTAAAAAGTTTTAAATTGGCTTGATTTTTATGGGTGTTACAAGTTGGTATCAGAGCCTTGATTTGAGTGAATTGGAGGAACACTCGTGTGAATCCAGTCTCAAATCAAGGAAATGATTTTAAAATGATTTTTAAATGGTTTTCAAAATAAGTAAAGGATGATGCAGGGTGTACGATCAGTCGGAGCCAGTAAGTAGATCCCAAAATACCATACAGTTATTTGATTATGTGATATGTTAGAACAGCATGCTAGTACTAGGCTAGGGATCTTCAGGAATTGCATGATAGAATTGCCTGATTACATGATGCCTGCTAGCCTAGGGTTTCCTTTATATGAGATTAACATCATTACTGTAGTCGCTTAGTGTATGCATCACGGTTATACATAATTAAGATCTTATAGCCTGAGAATATTTGATTTGGCCTTATGTTCTGTTCTTGTTTGATTGGGAGCTTAGGGTAGGATCGGATATTCAAAAGTCTATAGGGTCCAGCGTTATGTATGGCTAGCATACACTAGTGCTGCAGGGTTGGTGGAAGTTTCATGGAAGGGTGGGTTGTGAGAGGCCGGGAGGCCAGTTGTGAGATATTTAGCATTCCTCTAGGAGTGAGGATTGAGCGTTCGCTATGTTTATGTATATTGTTAGGGTGTTGTGATGATACTTGAGACAAATATAGGTAGGTGTGGAAGGTAGTATGGGCCCGTACTACTGAAAGCACAGGACCCATACGCGTAGCAAGGAAGTCACAACCTCTAGGGTTTAGTTAGAAGTTGGTCCCCTGTTATTATGCGAATTATTTGATACCTGCTAGGTATGTCTTCAGAATGGTGGTTACGAGACGCTTTGTGACTGGATCCGGGTCAGGATCAGGAGCAGGAGACGGAGGCCAGGAGGCGCCGACAGCACCCGAGACTATCGGCCAGATGAGGCCAGACGAGATGGATGCCAGGATCCGGGAGATCCTGCATGATGAGGTTGCTGCTATGTTTCGGGCTCAGTTGCCGGAGATATTTGGGTCAATCAAGACCGTTATGGTGGAGTATTTTGATGATCACTATGCAGCCCTTGCTGAGGCGGCTGCCGCGGCAGCTACTGCAACTGTAATAGCGGCAGGGATGGGAGTCAGTCGGGATTTTCAGTATCGGGACTTCGACAACACGAAGCCCCCTACTTTCGATGGGATTCAGGATCCCATCAAGGCTATGAGGTGGTTATCTGACGTGGAGGGATGCTTCTTCACATGTTCCTGTCTTACTGACCAGAAGGTCAGATATGTCCTGAACCTGCTGAGGTCTGGGGAAAAGGACTGGTGGAGACTGATGACTGGGTCGTATTCGGATGAGCAGAGAGTTGCTGTTACATGGGATCAGTTCAGGGATATGTTCCGCTCCCGCTACATTCCATGAGTCGAGCGTGAGCGGCTAGCTCATGAGTTTTTGGAGTTGAGACAGGATACAGAGTCGGTGACGGAGATCACCCGTATGTTCACTAAGAGGGCAATGTTTTTCCCGAAATTTGCTTCCGAGCAGGTTCAGATGACACGTTATCTGCGCATGCTCAAGACTGACATTAGACAGTTCGTTGCTACCCAGCGGTGTGATACGATGCTGGAGCTACAGGAGGCTGCCAGGCGGCGTGAGTTAGAGATTGAGTTACAGTTGCAAGAGCAGAGGCAGGCCCCGGTGCAGTCGCAGCCGGCGCCAAAGCGGTCCAAGACCGTTGATTCCAGGGTTGGAGGACAGAGCAGCCGCACTTGTGAGAAGTGTGGGAAGGGTCATTCCGGAGTTTGTAGGTCCGGGGGTGCCGCAACTACGGAAAGGAGGGGCACTATGCGAGGGATTGTCGCCAGGTGGCCGTGGCCCCGGTTCAGGACATGAGGATTTGCTATCACTGCCATCAGGTTGGTCACGTGAAGACCAACTGTCCACAACTTGTTGCTAGACCAGTGCAGGCTCTAGCGCCGGCTACATTGAGGATTACTGGCGAGGGACAGGGTAGAGCAGAGCCCCCGAAGGCTCAGGGACGTGCCTTCCAGCTTACGACAGAGGAGGTCGGGACAGTACCAGATGCGGCTGCGGGTACATTTCCATTCTTATCTTACTGCTTATGATTATAATATGAAAATTTTCCTTCTCTTTCTACATGCGTCATTTGAATATAGGAAGGTCAGGGGAGTTTAGTATCAAGAAGCCGTAGACGGTTAGGATCCAGGGATGTTTGAGTACGGGAGGTTAGGATATAGAATCACTATTCCAGGGCCGGTAATCGTGAGTGGGAGATGTAGAAGTGTCAGCTGGGATTCACATTCTTCTGAAGTTCGATTACTCCATGCCAGGAGGGTGGTTCTGCGGAGACTATTCGTTTCAGGGTTCGTCGTTCTATGGGAAGTGTGGAAATGGTTGAATTGGACGGTTAAGTAGAGTTTTGGATTTCGCCACTAGTAGGTAGTGGTTAGTGTCCCAAGTGGGGGAGAATTAGAAATTTTTAGATGGAGCATCAGGCGTTGAGGGTTTTTGTTAGCTGCCATGGCCCGGCAGTATATTCAGCATGAGTGTGCGGGTCATTTAGAATATATGGTAGATACGCGGGTCAGGGAACAGACCACGGTTTTTCGAGAGTGTGGACGATCGGCATGAGGCCTAAGGATAAGCCGGGGGTATAGTCCACAGAGTAGATCAGGAGTTCGAAGCCCCAAGTGGGTGAGAACAGGACGCATGGGAGAGAGCACCAGGAGGGATGACCCAGGGAGATGCTCAATAGTTTAGAGCGGTCCAGATAGACTGAAGGCCGGTGGGGCGTACCAGTCAGGCCGAAGGCTCGGAGAACGGGACGGATAGGCTGAAGGCCCGGAGAGGCGGTACAGACATGCTGAAGGTTCTAAGAGTGGTCCAGATAGGCTGAAGGCCTGGTAAGGCGGTCCAGTCATGCTGAAGACTCTGTATATGTTTGTAGATCTATGTTCGGGTATTGAGTAGACTGCTATGCTATAGCAATCAATAGGCCTGTTCCAAGTATTGAACATGATGTTGGAGTAGACTATGGACTCCGGTGTGTTTTGGTTGAACCGAAGTTGATATTAGAGATCGGATGGAGTTCAGAGGATTTTGGTGGTCTCATCAGTTCGGAGTGTCTCTAGGATTAATCTTCTTGGATCGGGTAATACTCCAGTTGGGGACTAGGAGCAGGCTGAATGAGTATTCGTTAGTTGGGAAGGTTTGGGATTAGAACGTTCCGTCATTCAGGTTCTGGGAACCGGGTTGGATCTTTTCCTAATTGTTTATGGCATTGGAATGGGGTTGAGGCGGTCCTGCGCTATGCAGTAGGCTAAGATACCCGGTGCGGACCGACGATGAGTCGTAGGCACATAGGTTCCAGGGAGAGCGGTAGGATTGAGGCAGTAGGCCCAGATAACCTGTGCGGGCCGACGGTAAGTCGTAAGCACAGGGGTTCAGTGGAGGAACGGGCTTTGGGACAGGAGGTTAGCAGACCAGGGCGGTCCGGATAGACTAAAGGCCTGGTAAGGCGGCCCAGTCAGAACAAACGCCCGGTGAGCGGACCGGGGAGGCTGTAGGCCCTGAAGGGAGGTCCAGTCATGCCGAAGGCTCGGTGTACGATAGTTTTTGTAATCTATGAAGGCACTGAATTGCTACAGCAACAGATAATCTGCGATCCTGTTGTGGTGGGAACCTCGAATTATCAGGATTGGGTGTAAGTGGTATGGAAGTGACAACGGTTCAGTAGTGTTGTCTGTCAGGAAGTCAGACCGATTTCGGGATTCCAGGATTCAAGGTGTCGGAGCGCATTCGAATGAATGTTCTGTAAAGGTTCAGGGGAGTTGTACTCGGTTGTGACGAACCAGAGGATTGGGGAGGAGACGCAAGGATAGATCCTTGGATCTCCAGTTATGAGTAGACCCGAGTTATGTTCATTGAGGTATTCCAATCTAGGGTATTCCATTCTGAGGATGACCGAACCCTATGATTGACTGGACTTGACGTGTTTGGTATTCCAACCCGAGGGTTGATTGGGCCAAACATGTGAGGGATACGAGGGTATTCCATCCTAGGGACGATTGGACCGTCGTAGGATAGACCATTTTAAAAGGTTCGGTTGGGATTCACATCACCCTTCACATTTCACAATTTCGAAAGTGCACCATGGATCAGAAGGCGGTGGTACCATTTGATGACATTCAGGTCGATGAGCGCCTGAATTATGTTGAGAGGCATGTGCCCTTCTGGAGAGAAGGGTAAAGGTTCTACAGAACAAGGGGGTACCTTTGGTAAAGGTACAGTGGGAGCACCAAAGGGGGGTCCGAATGGACGTGAGAGCCAGAAGCGGAGATGCGAGAGCACTATCCGAGGATGTTCACCGCGGCAGACTTCAGGGACGAAGTCTAGTTCAAGTGGGGGAGAATTGTAATGCCTCGATTCTCGAATATCAATTTATGGTGATAAATTCTCATGAATTCAAGGTCTACTCGACGAGTTGGTTGCCTGACTCATTGAGTAGTAGCGGGTTAGGCCGCGCACTTAAGTGACCTACTCGCCGAGTCCAAGAAGGGACTCGACGAGTAGGAGCTAGAGGATGAAACCCTAAATTCCGGGGTTTTGCAACCTATTTAAAGGATCATTTGCCCCTTAGCCTCCCTTTGTAGCCTCTAGAGAGTTCGACAAAACCCTAATAAGTGTGTGTGTGCTCCATTTGTGTGTTTTAAGTCTTGGAAGAAGATTCTTAGAGAAAGGAACTTGAAGATCGAGTAGCTAGCAGCAAGGAGCTTGTGTGGACCTGAAATCTACCTCAGATATCCCCATTTGAAGGTATCAAGTCGTTACCTTGACCTTCTTTCCGTCTAGATCTCTTTTGGGTTGAAGATTAGGGCTTTTCATCATGTTATGAAGCTATTCTTGGGTATGAGCTAAGATCCGAAGTTGCAACTTTAGATCTGAACTCTCCTTGGTCTTTAGGTCCATAAAGCTTACAACTTTAGCAAGTATGAACCCTTCCTTTTGAGTTAAACTCCATTTCAAGTTTAGATTTGGCATTATGAGTCATTAGAGCCTTGCATGCACGTAAAGTTTGCAACTTTACGTGATAAACATGCATTGGGAAGCTGGATCTACAATTTGGAGCCTTAGCATGGCATAAAATCGTCTGCATGAATAAAGGACTATAGAGACTCGGCGAGTTGTATGAACGACTCGGCGAGTCCGATGAAGATTTTCGTAGACTCGGCGAATTGAATGAACGACTCGGCGAGTCCGATGAAGGTTGCCGTGGGCTCGACGAGTCAGTCGAGTGACTCGGCGAGGGTTTTCCCAACCTTTGGACACGTATGAACGCGGCGATTTATAAAGGGAAAACTCGGCGAGTTGGCCAAGGAGTTACGGCCACTGACACTAGGAACTCGACGAGTCACACGAGTGACTCGGCGGGTTGGCAAGTTATGCAAGGAACTCGGCGAGTAGCTAAGGGTACTCGACGAGTTAAGGTCAACATGGACTATTGACCTTGACAGTTGACTTTGACATTGACCAAGGGATTGACCAGTTGACTTTTGAGGGTATTTTGATAAATTGGATATTTATAGCAAAGGACATTGGTGAATATAGGTGTTGGAGTTGGAGCTACATTTGGAGGAGTTTGACACCACCTTCCGAGCTACTTATGAGGTGATTTATCCTCACTATATCAACAGGGTCTACGGCACCAAGGCCGGCCCTTTATCGGATATGTATGCGGGTATTGTATGATATGTTTATTGATCTGTTAGATCTGCGTCCTGGTAGTTAGGACGATATTATGTTTAGTGACATGGTTTAGGTCGATATCCTGGTATATAGGATGATGCTATGTTAGTGACCTGGTTTAGGTCGGTATCCTGGTATATAGGACGATGCTATGTTAGTGACCGGTTAGGTTGGTATCCTGGTTATAGGATGTTGCTATGCTACATGATCTGTTAGATCGTTTTGTTTGTCTATAGACTGTTATGTGATTATCTGTTATATGTGCACATGGTTGTTTTGATTGGGGGATTGGGTTGAGGCGGGTCCTGCTTTGTGCTGTAGGCCAACATACCCACGGTGGACCGGATAGACTGCAGACCCGGGAGGGCACATAGTCAGGCCGAAGGCCCGACGAGCGGTTCGGATAGGCTGAAGGCCCCGAGAGGGCGGTCCAGACGTGCCGAGGCTCGGAAAGTGGGCCAGATAGACTGAAGGCCCGGTGCGGGCAGACCAGTCACACTGTAGACTCGATATGCATGGTTGTTCTGTATTTGTTGATATGATATGATTATGGTTATATGAGGTTGGTATTTCGGGGGTAACTCACTAAGCCTTTGAGCTTACATTTATCGATTATTGTTTTAGGTACGGCGGATGACCGCGGGAAGGCGAAGGCGTGACCGTACACTTCCTCGTATTTTGATTTGGAATTCTGGGATACTCTGATATGAAACTATTTTGAAAACAGATTTGTAATAACTAATGGTTTTGAATGATTTAAAAAGTTTTAAATTGGCTTGATTTTTATGGGTGTTACATGAAATATCGGTAAACCATGACGAAGAAAGTTATCGTTCTTTGTGGTGGATCTAAATATTCCACATCAATGTGTATTAGATCCTTTGGTCCTTCACTTGACTTACATAAACATGTGATCAACGAATTAGTCATGATCTTCCAATGATCAGGATTCTCATATATCACACAATTCGAATTGTATGACTCCAATTTTTTGTCTAATTGAAACTTGGGTGATGAGAATTCCTTTTCCCTTGGTTGACAATGACATTTCCACAAATGACATAATCAAGAATCAAAAACATTGCTAATAATAGAAATATAACCACCAATTTTCATAAATGACATTGCAAGGAAATACAAAGTAAATAAATCAAAAATTCACTTTATTGATAATATGCAGAAAAATTTGTCCTTACAATGAAAAAATATGAAAACTATGTTTGTAGATATTTCCTAAGCAATCTATCATAACTCCGTAAGAAGCAGCTCAAAAATTTGATCATGGAACTATGCGACCGAAATCCATCTCTTACGATCAGATTCAACTTACTCTTCTTAAGCTTCCTTTTTTCTCTTAGATTCTGCAAAACATTAAAATGTGACTAACACATCATGTATTAAGAATCTATGAATAGAAACTTAATAAAGTAGAGTTAGATAGTGGATGTACCTGAAGTAGAGTCATACGACTTGACTTTACCATCTCTGAGATCTTTCAGGTATTCTGGGAAGCTTCGTATCCAATGTCCCTTCAATTGACAATAAAAACATATGGACCTTTTAGGATTAGCACATAGGACTATCTCAGGATTAGCCTTGCTTTTTACCATATGGTCAAACGGTTTGACCTTGGCCGATCCCTTTCCATTGGGAAGAGAAACCTTTTCTGGACTACCAATGTTTCCATTTCAATGTCCATGGAAACTTGGGAGACAGATCCTTCAAACATATTCGCTTGATTTGTGCTCTTAAGCATTTCTGCTTCAGCAACAATCAACATATATGTCAGATCGATTAGGGTCATGTCATGGTCCCTCTCATAGAAGTCTTTAATGAACTGACTATATGAGTCAGGAAGCGAAAGTAGAACTAAATCAATGGTCAACTCTCTTGGGAAATCGACACCCAACATCCCCAGTCTGTCAATGTACGATTTCATTTTCAGAACATGTGCACATACAAACTTTTCATCTTGATGTTTACATGCCAATAGGGCTTGAGTAGTTTCGTACTTTTCAAATTGAAGAATACATGACTTAGGGAGAGTCACAGGAGGAGGTGGAGGAAGAGTTGGAGAAGCATGATTTCCAGTTCCACCATTGCTTGAAGAAGGGAACATTCTTTCACCTTGATCAACATGTGGAAGATCATCTTCAGCAGGAAAAACATTTCCAGAAGGACGAGGAAGACCATGGTTGTCTTGACTCGACATCTATAAAATGAGAAAAGAGAATTCAAGTTAGTTGATTTTAATCCTTAATTATTAACCCAAAATTTGAATTAAGGCTAGGATCCATATTTTCGATTCGAATTCTGAAGAGGGATGCCGTAATCAAATTCGAATCTATTTTAGGTAAGTAAGCATTTACCAGTTTTAATCTAATGAAACTCCTAGATCTTTTGAGATTCATGGAACTATTGGCATGTTTAATCTCGATTATGCTCTCACTTTATGACGGTGATGTTGAGGATCACAAACGAGATGTCAATAACCATGCAAATTAGCGTGGTACTCTCGATGTCATTTATCATTTGAAATTAACGTGTCAATTAACCACACACGCTCCATTAATTCAATGATAATTTACAAGACATGCATTGCCATCAATATTAGTCACATATTAGTGTGTTGGTTAACCACACACGCTCCACTAACGACTAATAAGGTGCAATGTGCAATTTCATGGATTACCATCAAATTCACATTTTTTCTAAAGTAACTAAGAGTGGGATTTTTAGAAGATAGTTCAGTTACTTTATCATTATACTTTTAATGAGGATTAATTGTCCTATCGAACCCATTCGACTAACGACCCTCCACCATACAAGAGAGCGGTGGGTAAGAATGGATACCCAATGACGGTCATTTTGCAGGCCGCTTCCTTAAACTCTCCTTATAGTATGGCTTTATGAATGAGGCGTACTAGCAGTTCGACTGACTTGTCTTATATATATAGTAATATTAAACCTTTAATGCTACGTATAATATAAGGGTGTATTTTAAAACATTATAAAATAGCAAGGGTTTAATCCTTTAATAAATTAAACTTTTTAACCTAATTAATTTAAACCAATTATGGATTTATTAATTATCCATTAATTAATCAATTAATTAAATTAATAATAAGATCCATAAAGATGTAATTTAGGGTTTACATTTTAAATTTCAAAAATCAAACCTAAAATTAACATTAATTAATACTCAAATTAATTATTTAGTAACTAATTATGGATATATTAATTATCCTTTAATTAAAAATTAATTAAATTATTAATCATATCCATAAGGATAATTATAATCAAATAAAATTAACATTATCCAATTCATAATTATCTCCTAACATTTAGGTCATATTTAATTATATAACATTACCAAAAATCGGATTATGACAGATTTAATAAAAGATAATTACCAAATATTAACCCAACAAATTAAGTTAGGCAAGAAAATCCAAAATCAGGATCTGACGCACAAACTCGCCGAGTTGCAGTCTAACATGTCGAGTCCGAAGAAACAACTCGACGAGTGCGAAGAACAAAATGACGATTTTGTTTTCTCCTCCTTGTTCAAGTTCGTATTAGTATCAATTCAATAGAAAACTAAACCTAGGCTCTGATACCACTGATGAGTTTTGATAAAAACATACAATCATATGTGTGCATGCAACCCTAATTGAAGATCTATGTTTTCTCTAATTGAACATATAATAATGAACAACAAAGTATAAACCCTAGATCCCTAGTGTATAATCAAAACTCATATAATAGGGGTTATAATACATATCTTTAAGATTGTTATTGTAAACAATCTTGAATCCTTGCTTGAAAGACCTTTGGTAGCAAGCGTCACAAGTGTCGCGCTTCTAATGGTTCACAAACAAACTCAAGCAACAAAGGAATACTATAGAGAGAGAGGGGGGGGGGGAGAATAATTTTGGCTCTAAGCCTTTTGGAGGAGTGCATAGACGAAATCTAACCCTAAGGAGGGTTTATATAGGTGTTAGGAAGGTATTGGATAAGGCAGGTATATTCCAAGATAACCCTAATCCATTAACTTCCTCCCTAAGGCATCCAAGGCACCCTTAGAGCCCAAGGAAACCCTGGGAGCATCTAGAATTCGTCCCCCTACTATAGGGAGGTTCTAGAATTGCCCAATGTTCAACTATCGAACATTGTCACCTTTAGTCCCTGCAGTTTCAATTAATTACTTTAATCCCACAATTAATTCCAAATTAATTTATGATTAAATATTAATTAAACAATATGATTTCTAATTAATATATTGTTTCCATAATACATTAATAAATCATTTATTTTGATTTATAATTAATTTATTAACCAAGTAATAAATTAATAAATCATTCTTCTCTCTCTAAAAGCTATCATATTCAATTGCCAGGTTTGAAGGCAACCCAAAAGGACTATGCTAGTATCAATTCAAGTTTATACCAATTATAGTTATGGTCTTAGACACCTAATCCAAAAAAGTAAATATTTCCCAAAATACCCATACATGTTTATTTGTTTCAGTATGTGTATATGTGTATAGCATGGTAGATTAGGGCTAAGGATTTGCTCAGAATTGTATGATAGGAGAGATGCCTTTGTATGCCTACTGAAGGATCCTTTAGAACTGCATGCTAGTATGGACTACATATGATATGATAGGGTGGCCTATTTAGGCAGTGCACTGGTTAGAACTCGATGCTCAAATGTTGCCTGCTTTGTGCTTTTAGGGACCTTCACGAGTATCAATTAACTATCAAGCGAATATACTAGGTTAGATGTTACAGAAATTAGATAATTTTAGAATGTTGGGTTTAACTCTGTTGTGTAGCTCTTGTTTTGATTCCAATTGTGGTAGTGTAAGACCTTGTAGTCGAAGAATTACTTAGTTTCTGTTGCATGTAATTGTATTCGTAAGGTAGTTAATGGGTATTAGTGGGAGTTTCTTCTGTAGCTGATAGCGAATAGTGGTGTGAAGGGGATTGTTAACGTATCCCTCTGGGGGAACGTCGAGAAAGAGAAGTCAAACTAACGCCGAGCTTGGCCTGGATAGAACCTGGTCATGTCCAGTCTGGAGCCAAGGTTGGGCCTTCGCCAACGCGGAGTCGTTAGTATGGCGGTTAAGGCGCAGAGTTGCGCCTTGCTTTCTTCTCCTTGGAAAAATACCCCAGTAAATGTGGGACCAATCAGAGAGTTCCACTTGTCCATCTAACGACAACCACGATGATCATAATATCAAAGATTCCCCTCTAGCCAATGAGGGGACGAGGCAAAATGGTGTGACACGAGATCCTTCAATACGGATCCGCCACGTCACACCTCACGAGGGAATGCTCAACATAATCAGTTACGAGGCACACACCTAACAACCAGGTTTAAAAAGGACCCTTCTTCTTCATGAGGATGGGGACAAATAACTTTTCTCTCTAAGAATTACACTCACTTCCCTCAGAATCCATACTAACTTGATCGTCAGAGCTTCGTCATGGGAATCCCTCCCGGACGTCGACTAACGATCATCTTTCTCTTTTGTATTGTGATATCAAGAGAAGGGATAAACCACTTCCACCTTTGACCTCAGTTCAACCATCTCCGACTTATCACAACATTTTGCGTCATCCAGACGAATCTCCAGAACGATACATCCACAAAGAAAACCCAAAGAGCAACGACGGCAGACGAGATTCCAGTGACGTCTACAGTACCGGAAACGATCCCAGTATGTCCAATGCAACCGTTAGATGGTGGGCAAGTTCCAACCCAAGAAGAACACACTTCAAATCGCACGCCAGTTTCACAGACACCATCCAAATCTACAGCTGAAATGGAGGCAGCCTACATAGCCAGTCTATGGCGCCCAACAGCTAGCCCACCTCCACCAGCAGCGATTGTAACCACAACTCCACAGATTATTGCAACACAACAAACATAGATACTTGTTTCGCATCAATGATCACTCCCACACATTTCAGGCATCAGATGCTGGATCCCTCACACTATTCAACCACAGTCACAATATTCACCGATGATCTACCCATATGCCACCATGGCAGGTTTGCCTCACATGTCGCTGTTCGTACAACAACCACCGATCTTCAACCCGTTCGCACCACATGCCCCTGGTTCAATCCCAGAAGCGTCTTGGCCGCAAGTCACAGGTGTGCAGACCTCAATCAATCAGGGATCCAACTCTTATGGACCTGGCGTTCAATTCTCAACATCACCTGAATTCAACCCCTTCATGACGGCCGCTCAACCATTCAATCCGTAGACACAACAGTACACAGGAGCAAACCCATATATGGCTCCCCCGACAGAGCAATACGGAATCCAATAATTTGGATTGCCGCCAAACCTACAGCAGTATCAACCGTACATCTCGCCGACGTCCATGCACAACCAGATGTACGCGAGCCCTTACTAGGCGCATCAACATATAGCATATGGCGGTATGTCATACCCGTACATGGACAACGCCATACGAAGTGCAAGCTCCAACTTCAATCATGAACTGCTGCAATACGATATCCCGCATACAACGATGATACCAAACATGCCAAAGTACGATGGTACTACAGATCCAGATGACCACATTGACAACTACGAGTGGACGATGACATCTCTTAAGATGGATCGTCGCTTCACCCGCACCTACTTCCCCTGCACCCTAACGGGAAACGACGGAAAGTGGTTCAAGTCTCTAAGGCCAGGTAGTATCTCGAGTTTTTAGCAGCTTAAATACATTTTCCTCAACAAATTCATGCAGTTGAGGAAAGGGAAAGGGTACGCCAACGTTGTAATGGCGTGTAACCAAAAAGAAGGAGAATTGATTCGTGACTATTACGATCGGTTCACACTAGCTACCTTGAATGTTCCAGGACATGAAGAGTTCCTGGTGACAGGCGCCTTCGCCCAAGGTCTGCTTCTTGGACCCCTACCGAGGAAGATGCAAGGAACAGTTCCTAGATCCAGGGACGAACTCAAGTTCTGTGTGGAAAAATACCTGAGACAAATCGAAGGGGAAGAGCGAAAGGATGCCAATCTCAAAGTTGTGGCCAACGCATACATCAAACAGGAAGAAGCGGCGTCCTGGACGAGCTCAGCCCAGCAAGAGAGGCAATATGGGAACAAACAGAGGCACAATCGCCACTCCAGGCACATGTCGAGAAGGTATAGACCGTTCAACAAAGACGACAATAGGAGTGGTCATACCGATGTCCATGCAATCAACAAGGCTCCAATAAAGGAGAGCAAGGACAAGACTAAGTTCTATGAATATCGTAAAAGCAAAACACATGCCACCAGCGAATGCACGGTATTGAAGCGGGAGATCAATGAGAAACAACTAGTTGGAAACATAGTTGACATAGCAAAAGACCTCAGGGAAAAATTTGATGAGGATAAACACCAGCCTAAAAATAAAAAGGATGGGGGAAATGACCACGAAAGGAGGGCAGAGATACTTACCATCACCGGGCCCCGCCCATGTAGCAACCTCCAGAGCCAGCGCGTACGCGTGAAGGTATACCATCAAAACATCCTCAACATAGCATTTTCAATGAATGAACCCACACCAGAGCATTGGGATCAAAATGACCCATTGCACATCATCGGTTTCATTAGCCAAAACCGTGTGGAACAAGTTTACATCAATAACGGAAGCAGGGTCAACGTGATTTATGAACGCTGCCTTCGGCGGTTACTAATTGAATGGAAAAAGCACCTCCAGCCACCACACCAGGGCCCGCTAGTTGGGTTTACCGGTCATGGTATCTGGCCAACAGGAATAGTCATGCTCCCGTTCACATTGAACAGTCATGATGAGGCAAAACAGATAACAAGGGTGCTCGAATTCTCGGTGGTTGACCGTCCGATTGAACACAATATTCTACTCGGCCGGCCAGCACTCTTCCAGTTACAAGCGATTTCGTCTACGATATTCTCAAACTCAGCACAAGTGACGGATCGGAAATGATAGTGGCAACCAAGCCAGTTAACGGACGCGATACCCACCGAGAAACAAAATCAAGAAACCCAATTGCGTCGAAGCGAAAGTTTCCAGAAGGTGGAGGATCCACAGCGGGGGTCTGCAGCAACACAAACACTGGTCCACGAGTCCAGGAAAAGGCAAAGTGACGTATTCAGTTGGCTCACAACATCTCCCCCACAGAAAGGAACAAGCGCTGGCCTAAGGATGGACCAGCCAGATTATGAAGCGAAAATCGCAAAGCAAAGGAGTTCCTACCCACGGGCAAGGGCACCAGCCTGGCCCACAATCGGTGGTCGAGCCATGCCCAACCAAAGAGCTATTCGGGACTCGAATCAGATGTTGGCCGATGCCAAACATGAACCAAAATCCCATGGAATGGAGGAGATAAGCACCAAGCGCAACAAAAATAGAGACAGAGTGCCACTCATTTTAACAGGCAAGCCTTCCTATAGAAGAGAACCGACAAGGGCCTCTGATGAGCTAAACGACACCCCAAGTGACAGTGTGAAACACAAGGTTGATAGGCGCGCAGAAAAGCGAGGGTGGTACCATCACCCGGCCAAGGGGTGGCGCTTCCCACGGTCGCTGCACGCACTGGGTTAAGTAGAAGGGAAAGTGCAAGCGCCTCCAGAGCATGAAAGACGAAATTCAGCTCTTTCACGCTGGGTCCCGATGGCGGACATGAGAGGAAACCCCAACCTAATAAGAAGCACTTGCAGCAGATGAGAAAAGGATGCATAACCGCGACGAGGTAGTCATAGCAGAACACTTAATCAAAAATAAAGCAGAGGCTGAGAAAAAGGAGTATGGTCAAACTCCGCACAGGTTAACCATACTCCAGGCGCCAACATGAAGACCGGGCATGCGCCCTGATACTTAGACATTTAGGGTCTATTGTTTCATGTCTTTTTTTTTTTAAAAAAAAAGAGTTAATATAATTTGCATTTCGAAAAAGCTTTCCAGAATTTTGTTTAATCAATTGCAAAAACACAAAGTAAAGAGGTTGTGCATATTTTCCAAGTAGCAACAACGGCTGATCACCTACGCTACTTGAGCAAAATCTATGCAAGGATGCAACCGTAGGTATTAAAAGTGTCATAATCTTTACATACAATGTGCTAATAACATCTCAGAGCTGAGAATGTATAAATCCCAATTAATGGCACATAAAAAGGGGTTCTAAAAGATTCATAACCTTTCCCCTGAGAATTGAACAACAAAAGGTCTTGAGGTGACGATCTCGGCTAGCATACAGGTAGCTAAACCTCAAAGTATAGTCAAGAAAATTGACCAACGTTTCCTGACTTAACATAAAAAAGCCTGATTACAACATACAAATTAGTGCAATATAAGTCAATAGTAGCAGTTATACGACGTCTGAAGCACACATTAACCGATTAATGTGAACCCTAGAACAAGGGATCATGCAGAAAAGAATCACAGTAGAAACGTTGAATAACCCTAGCTTAAAGATACCACAGGTCAATTCAAAATATACATAAAAAAAAGAGGAAGAGAACACTTCCACGCCAAATACAAAGCAAAATACACAGTTCATGGTTATTAACAACCAGTATTCTTCCATACACATATAATACAGGTGAATACAAATACATTACAGAACGAACAGAAGGGGTATACAAAAATCAGTCCTCAGAGTTTGAGGAAGAGCTCCCTCGACCCGGCCTACGACAAAACTGGCGGAAGCTGTCATAATCCAGCTCCCCCAGACGGAAGTGGCTCGCAAAATCCGTCTCAACAAGGGACGAAATAGCAATATCCACCACTTCGGTTCTTCATGCGACACGGCCAGGGTCCGGGGCTTTTGGTTTACCAGAAATTGTGGAACGACCAGCTAACTGTTTCCCCTTTTCAAGCCCAAGGCTTCACATGCCTTTTGAACACCCTGAATCCTGCTGGAAAATTCCACGCTCTCGATTACCTTATCGATCACTCGAACCACCCCCTTTTCCAGCATCTATTGCAGACTGCCCCGGGCAACAACACCATCGACCCGGGCACGATCCAGTTGACATTGACACCTAGCCAACTCACTTTCCAGAACATCTTTCTCCCGAGTGAGAGAACTCACTTGATTTTCGAGTCGCTCCGCCTGACCCTCCAAAGTGGCCACATGATCTTCCAAGGCAACCTTCTCGTAAGCCACGGTGCAGTTTTGCTCGGACAACACTCGACGCTCTACCTCAGAATCACGGAGTTCCTCCCTTAAGCCTACGACGACATCTTGCAAAGTTTTTAACAACGCTTCATTTATGCCAGATCGACTAACCCAGTCAGCAGCGGCAACCAAAAGGGCAGAAGCCTGAGCAATGGCATATCGAAGGTCACCGGCCGTACGAGCGCCACATTGTCCCGCAAGCGACTCCATCGTGGCCGGTGGATGAGCACAATTACTCCACTCCTGGGCGTCAACATCTTCCGACAACAAGGAATCCTTAGTAATAGTCCAACCTGGACCATAAGCCTCAAAAGACAAGGAGTGAGACGCAGTTCTCATTCCATCAACCACAGAAGGCCTATCCTATGGGGAAGAACCATCCGACACGCCCAGTGCCCCCCGAGTACGGAACTGGAACCAGGGTCCACCGAGAGCGAGCCACTAAACGACAAAGGTGATGCCTCCGGATAACTAGGCACCATCACTATCTCTTTCTGCCCATGCACAACAAATTTATCACCAAGAGCATCCCCAATACCACCAAGAATCTTGGACACCGACATCGTGTTGCGCCTCTTACGAGGACGGAGGCATGCATCGTCAGATTTAGTCTCTTCGTCCGACGATAACATCACGCGCATACTTCGTTTTCTTCGAACAGGGGTAGTACCCTTTCCTGCTTGCACCCTCACAGATAAATCGGGAAAAGCAGAAGCCGGAAAAAGAACTGAGGGAACGACCCCAAAAACCGGATGGGAAGGCGAGGCAGGTCCGCTTGAACCCACATTTCCCCCTTCTGCTGAAAGCAACCCAACGAGCTCCCACATACGTTTTTTCAGATACGGGAATGGGAAGAGCCTCCACAAGATCAACCTCCCGATGGCAAAGCTTACCCCGATAGTGACCACATAGGGCCATCTCCAAAGAAATCTCAGCTTCAGCACCTGTGAACACAAACACCAAGTATAAGAGCTTACAAGCCAAAAAGATACCCTGTTCTCATTCTCTTTTTAAAAAAAAAGGGAGGAGAAGGAGATGAGTGAATACCGTATCTCACGATGAATAACTGCGCCATCTTCCCACGTGCCCTCCAGGCGACACTCATACCGGCAGCAACAAGAATGAAGTCTTCCCAGTTCTCCCCAATGATAGTAATGTTTCCCGGCCGTTTTCCAAGAGTTAGGTTACTCCCGAACAACTTGGGGAGGCGGTCGGGAAAGTATCGTGTTCTATGAAACCCATTCCCCACAAGGTTTCGGTTAACCCAGAGCCATTGCCTCTGCCAGTTTTTCTTCGATGTATCCTGTTCAGAGATCAACTGACGAATGTCTCGCCTTTTCGCTAGCGTGCGGACGCCTGAGTTTGTAGTCGAACAGAAAAAGTAACTGAAAACCCAAAAAATGGGTATACAACCTAGAGATCGACAGATCAGTTCAAAATCTACGATCTTATTGACAACACTTGGGCTTAACTCGTCAACGGAAAAGCCATAGTGATGCACGATCATATCGAAAAAGTCGGATGTCGGTAGACGCAACCCCGCTTAAAAAAGAGGAATCGGAACCCCCACTTTCCTATGAGGACAGTCATGGATTGATGACCCCTTCTCTGGAATCATCACACCATGCTCCGGTAAGAAACTGAATCGATCTTGCAGAAGTTGGAATTCCTCTACGGTAGGGACTCTACCATAACGATGCATTGTCAAGAACGGGTGAATGGCAGAAAAGAAAAGTTCGCAGAATGCCTGAGTCGATACAACGGAAACAAGGAAAGGACTTAATAATGAAAAGTCTTGGGAAAAGGGGGAACTTTAAAGGCAAAACTGGTGTCACGAACCGTCTCGCAATGAATCTGACACACATTGACGACATACATGTGTTGTAATATAGGCTCGAACAGCGACGCTATCAAGCCAACGCTTACGCCTAAAAGCCTAAGGGACTTGTTAACATATCCCTTAGGGGGAACGTCAAAAAAAGAGAAGTCAAACTAACGCCGAGCTTGGCCTGGCTAGAACCTGGTCATGTCCAGTCTGGAGCCAAGGTCAGACCTTCGCCAACGTAGAGTCATTAGTATGGCGTTTAAGGCGCAGAGCTGCGCCTTGCTTTTTTCTCCTGGGAAAAATACCCCGGCAAACGTGGGACCAATCAAAGAGTTCCACTTGTCCATATGACGACAGCCACGATGATCATAATATCAAAGATTCCCATCTAGCCAATGAGGGGACGAGGCAAAATGGTGTGACGGGAGATCCTTCAATACAGATCTGCCACATCACACCTCACGAGGGAATTCTCAACAGAATCAGTTATGAGGCACATGCCTCCCAACCAGGTATAAAAAGGACCCTTCTTCTTCATAAGGAGGGGGATAGATAACTTTTCTCTCTAAGAATTACACTCACTTCCCTCAGAATCCATACTAACTTGATCGTCGGAGCTTCGTCCTGGGAATCCCTCCCGAACGTCGACTAACGATCATCTTTCTCTTTTGTATTGTGATATCAGGAGAATGGATCAATGACTTCGACCTTTGACCTCGGTTCAACCATCTCCGACTTATCACAACAGGGATCCTAGGAGAATCTAGGAAGTATGATTAGTTGGCAGATGTGTTGTTTAACAAGAAGGTCGAATGATTGATAGTAAGGGAGTCACTTAAAGGAATTGGGACAACTCTTGAGGAAAGTACGGATAGGTGTGGAAGGTATTATTGGGCCATACTACTGAAAGAACAAGATCCATAGTCGAGACAAGGTAAGTCACGAGGATACTAAGGAACTCGCTAAGTGTGGAAATTATTTGAGTGTTTTTTTGATGGTTGTATTGTTTATTTTCAGTATGGTGGTCACTCGAGGTGGTTCAGGTCCTGGTGAGGGATCAGGTTCGGGTTCTGGAGTCGAACCCTTGGACGAGCAGATGCGAGAGTTCATTTCATCGGAGATCACTCGCGATATTCTGGAGCAAACTCATGTGATCTTTAGTACGATCAAGGAGGACATTATGGAGTTGTTGGATGAGAGTATGGGTGCATTCTGTAATGAGATGGTGGCTATTATGGGTGCACGTTCTCTGACTTTCCGAGAGTTTCGTGCATGTGGGGCTCCTGAGTTCTTCGGGAAGAAGTACTATATTGTTAGCAGGCGCGGGAACACGAAATGGGCAATAGAGCTGGGGGAACACGACATAGAATACCGTCGGCGAACCAGTATCAAGGCCCAGGCATTAGCAGACTTCCTGGTAGAAATACCAGACACGTTTAATTGAATACCAAAGGCCTTACTGTTGGGTTATGAGCATAACAACAAACCTATGTTTCATGCAACCCTAATTGCTTTGGATATAAGTTTTTCACTAATTGAACATGTAAATAGAATACCAAAGCAATAACCCTAGAAACTAGTCATATGATCGAAATTCATAAAGAAATTAGGGTTAAAAGATTACCTCACTTGTTATGTAGTAATAACAAGACAATCTTGAAGATCCTTGACTCTTGAAAGCTTAGTGCCTCCAATTGTTTCACCTCTAATGGCTCACAAACACTCTATACAATAGGATGAGAGGAGAGATACACTTGAAAAACGGCTAGGGTTTTGAATACTTGCTTAGCCCGAAATTCTAATGACTTGGGGGGTTTATATATGGCTAGGTTGCTTAATCTTAAAGTTGGAATTGTATAAGGAAACCCTAGTTCCCATCCAAAACCCAAAGTAGCCCATGGACCTCCTTAAGGAAACCCTTGGACGAAATCTTATAGGGCCACCCTATGAATTTCGTCCACTCCTTTCCAAGGAGTCCTTAAGCCCAGTTTCACAACTATCAATGATCTTCAAAACAACCCCTCCATTATTAATCAGTTCCTTTAATCCCAAAATTAATCCCAGACTAATTTCTGATTAATCACTAATCAATAATATGATTTCCAAATAATATATTAATCTTGTAATATATTAATAAAATCATTTTGAGTACCAATTTATTTTTTCAAGTAACAAATTCTACTCTCTCTCCACTAGTCATCATGTCAAGTTGCATGAGTAAAGGCAACCCAAAAGAACCATGCTATTATCAAATCAAGTACATACCAATTATAGTTATGGGCTTAGACACCTAATCTAACAGTCTCCCACTTGGATAAGTCTAATAACTATGATTGCAAGTATGACCTCAAAATTTGACTAGCAATCGTAGCTCTCAAAAGCCGTTGTCGAACTCTGACCTAGTCAGTTACGTGTCCTTTAGATAAGTGATCAAATATCCCACCATTCTACAAGATATCATATGGACATGAGACATGGATTATAATCATTCTCTATGTCCAAGATTTGTTTCCCAATTTCCGATTTATGACGACTGACAACAGACTACTAATTGAACACGTCAATTCAGTACAAGCTTGGCTAAGCGCTTAAGATGTCATCACTAAATCATCGAGGGGCCCACAAATATCGCTTTTATCCCATTTAGGGTAAAAGGAACGGATAAACTTCGACTATATGCTTGTACTATTCGCTCATCAAATCATAC
This sequence comes from Lactuca virosa, assembly GCF_052849685.1. NCBI lineage: Eukaryota > Viridiplantae > Streptophyta > Magnoliopsida > Asterales > Asteraceae > Lactuca > Lactuca virosa. The sequence goes on along the minus strand of NC_136430.1, from coordinate 343,125,890 downwards.
ACAACAATACGTTTTATAACATCAATTTACTGATGCGTTTACGTATTATCAATGCACAACCGACCTGTAAACAACAAGTCATATATCTCCGTTTGAAGAATATAAGATATTATCTTCTCATAATTTCTCGTGATAAAATTCATGAAGTAATTCTTTGAGCGTGGGTTTATCCAATACTCAAATTCCTATTTCAGGAGTACTCATGAACACTGCAACAAACATTTGCCATGTCTAATCTTTTAGACAATCTACAGTCAGATTCACGACAATCTTAATTCACTACTTACTTCCAAAGTATGATCGACTGTGGATGTTTGAATAACCTAGTTATTTGGGAAGTAAAACATGTGAAGTGAAACACAAGAATAACCTAATTAACTATGGTCTCAAAACTTTTGAATATAAATAAAACACTTATTATTTAATCACCATATTAATCAGACTTTATTCATTGTATAATGTTTCGAGTAATCAACTTAATACTTGAATTAAAACAACAAGCATTCCATGCTCCAAGCATGCACACTATGTTTATCTATGGTCCTTCCTTTGTGAACCAGATCAATTGAACACATTTCCAATGATGCTCATTTCACAATTCCAAATCCTTATCAAAAGTGTAGGAATACCAAATTCTTGCCACTACTAGAATCTGTTATAGTCTAAACTTACATGCAATGATCCTTTCGTAATGTCGAGGCTCCAAAGTCATAGAGACTTGTCCAATGATATTATAAAACATTCCATTTGAGATATGTTACAAAAACAATTCCATGGAAACGAAGTCTCACATTCAAAGTATATTCCTTGAACATCCTTCTTGCATTAAAGTTTCTAACTCACACATACGTCTCAATATCCAACTCTCATAATGGAAACATTTCCATACTGCCATTTGACATCCATTCTTAACAGAATTCCATCTATCCAAAATTACATCAATATGGTTCATCCATTACTATACTTCCAACTGTCCACAAACAACCAATCTTCAACGAACTTCAGATTGTCCTTTAACAGTTGTTCAACAACTCTAGTCATATCCAGTTCCAGTCCCTTTCCCTTCTTAATGCCCTAGGCATTTGGAAAAATTAGAACATGTAAATATTATAGCATATGTAATCAATCCTATATCTGAAGCATATGGGATTCGATACATAATGTCTTACATAAAGACATGACACTTGATTAGTCTTTTGCTATAATATTTCGATATATCGAATTTTCCTATGTTGATTCACTTCAACACGATATTCATATATGTTCATGACTAAGTTTCATTAAAATCTCAATCTAAACTTTTGGATTTGAAGTATAAGTGCTCTCTCCCATATAACTTTCTATAGCGAAACAATTCTCAAATATAGCAACTTGCAAATTGAAAAACTTTGTTTCCTATAAATAGCATTGCTAGCTTGCAACACTTAACATAACAATCATGCTTCCACTAGCATAACAATTATGTTCTTACTGGTATAATAATTATGCTCCCACTAGCTTTAACATGTACCCAGAAATCAGTTGGACTTTTTGAAAACAATACCTATTGACTTTCCTATCAAAGTTCAGATTTCTGATACGTGGTGCTTCGATGAGTCTTTATCTAGACTTCTCAAGCTCATACACCTTTCATTAGATAGCTTATGTGTGTGTCTAAACCCTTTCAAAACTTATAGCAATAAGTCCCAAATGTTCAAACTATTTGTCATTTCTCACAATTCGAACTATGAAAAGGGATGATGTAATCATACTCGAATTTGAGAACGCAATTATCACAACTGCTAACTCTAATGGCATTAATCAATCCTTTAAAATCTACTAGTGAAAGCGTTTCCTCACAATCATTTCATGAAGTAGAGAGAAACCTCTTACCACTTAGATTTTATGGTGTATGTGTTCCTATCCATGTGAATTTTTCATTTCCATCCACTATCATAAGAAAAGGTTTATGACAAATTCAAACTCATATGGTAGCACAAGGGCCTACCAGTGTGTGACAACCCGAAACTTCTATCTTGTACCTTAGTCAAATTCTATCAATGTTAAACTCGTTTCAGCTATCTTTAGCATTATTTTGAACATGTTTGGATGATCTAAAGCCTTGTACAACCAAAGTTTGAATTAGGAATGGGTTGGTTTAAGATTTAGGGTTGCAAATAGGCCAAACACTCCATCAAAAGGAGTGTGTGGCCACACACATGAGTGTGTGGACGCACACCCGAGTGTATGGCCGCACACATGAGTGTGTGGCCGCACACCCGAGTGTATGGCCGTACACATGAGTCTGTGGCCGCACATCCGAGTGTATGGCCGCACACATGAGTGTGTGGCCGCACACCCAAGTGTATGGCCGCACACACGAGTGTGTGGCCGCACACCCATCCTCCAGCCGCACACTCATCCCTATTTATATAGGGTGACCCCTTCACTCATTCCTTTCATTTGGCTGCACTCTACTTTCTCTCTCTAAGAACTTCATCCAAGAACACTCTCAAGGCCTCAAAAACGTGAGTTTTCCATCACCTAGCTTATCATACATGAAGGACCCATTGATCTAAGCCTTTAATCATCAAAGTTTCATCATGTTCTTCATCATATGAAGGTGTACGGCCGCACACCTTCATAAGGGTGGCTGCACACTCTTGAAAGACTCTCCAAAGTGAGAGTTTGGCCTCCATTTGCTAGTTGGACTTGGTATTGACTTGGAAACACTTGAAAATCAACATTTTTAGCATGAATGAAGAGTGCACGGCCGCACACCTCTATGTACGGCCGCACACTCCCTTGTACGACCGCACACGTCCTCTGTACGGCCGCACACTCCTGTGTGCAACCGCACACACATGCTGACCGCACACACACACTGTTGGCTGTACACCTCCCTCGTTTGATCATATAGGGTCCCGACAAGCATTTCCAAGTCTCTAGGGTGGTTTTTCATCACTTATAGTGGTGAAATACCTTCATTTGACTCTTTTATGTGTCATTGCGTGATAATTAGGATCGAATCGTGATTAAGGCTTCACTTGAACACCCAGCTTTCCGTATCGATCCTTCAATCAAACCACTCACTCGAGGTGAGTTCATACCCCTACATTTTCCGTATTTTTAATGTTTTCAGGGGGGGGGGGGGAATACAAGCTAAACATAAATGTTTTCAAAACTCATGAAATTCTCATACTTTAACCCTTTTGTACTGTGTTGAGCATAAGGGACGTTTTCATTAAACTTGCATGATTTTCCGGACTCTCTATTCACTACGTTTTACATGCAAACTATAATCGGTATAGTTTGGGATTTTCTAAACATAACAAGTATAGAAACTTTCACTACTCAACGTATGCACTAAGACAGAAATAGTTTACAGTTTGCATCACTACTTTATCGCGTTTTCATAACTGTAATTATCACTACAAACGGTATACATTCGGATTTTCACTACGGTAGAACGCTACTACACTACATGTAAACTAGATTGTACGATACTGTGAGGCGCTACTTCACTACTGTACCCTTAGGTGTATAGGGGTAAATCCTATCATAGTATAACCAGAGTCTCCTGGAGGGAGAGCGTGAGATTTGTGAATAGATCTATTCGGGACTGACAATCCCACACCCGAACTGCTAGCTACAGTTAGGCAGGCATGCCTAGGGTGACAAATGTCATTTAGCGCGATGCCTGAAGAACGTTGGAAAGGTATCTAGTCATATCAAGCATGGTTATACGACTCACATTATGTATAAATCACCTTTAGTTTACAATTTGACACTCTTCAACGGTTTTATTTATACTAAATAGAACTAAAACACACTACGTATACTGGCCAAGCCAGGGTTTTCAAACAGAACCAATTATGCTATGGCTTTACATACAAAATATTTATACTTCATGATTAGCTTTAGCTAGTCACATGAGGTAGTATTTTCGCATATCACTACAGTTTACAGTAACGAACATTCATGGTTTTATACGTAATCGATAACGCTACATTTTCACTAAAGAAAATATCGGATTTTCTTGAATCTATACAAACATTTCGGCTAGCTCATCAACAAGTTTTCATTACAAATTACTGCTTATGAACTCACCAGCTTTATGCTGATATTTTCAAACTGCTTCTATTCTCACGAAATCAGTAGACAGGTACCTGCTGGGTTTTTGAGGAGTGGCAGCAATAAGAGTTTAATGTTTATATTCATACAAATTATATGATGTAATTCAAACAAGTTCCAGACGATTTCCAAATTGATGTAAACATTTTTATTTAAGTTTTCATTGTAATGGTTACGTTGCTATGATTGCTATTATACATTGGTTGTGATGTTATACATGACGTCCTCCACCCCGGAACGTTTCCGCCTTCGGTTTCGGGGTGTAACACGGTGCTTCCAAGTTATTGAGCGGCTCACCCATACAGATCAATGTACTTTCACTGATCAAGGTGTTTTGCCGTATGTAGTCAAATGAAAACCATAGAACTCATAAGCATTGCCAACTCAACTGGAATGGGCACATAAAAAAGAATGTGTCAACACGATAGGTTATCAACCTCAGGTCGTGTGCTAGTGATTATTAAAAGGTTTATTCTCGATTGTCTCCTGACATTTTTCAAGATCAACAAGACTCCAACTGACTTCTTGACTTATAAGATTCTCTATCAAGGAGCATTCCTTGACAAACAAATATTCAAGAGTTAGTGTGGGTTCTTATCAAGAAAACACTTTATATAATTGGTCTTAGTTGGTATTTGTTTTAACCAAAACATCACAACTACCAATTTCAAATGTGCTAGAGCAAGAAAACATTTCTACTTCACATTTCATGAGGTGTTATATACCTACTTATAACATGTTACTCAAGGTAAAACTTGGAGTAACTAGAGTATAACTCTAAAACTTGATTTTGGAACGAAGTATGACTTATCTTCTTGATTTAACCATTTCAACAATGCCTGATTCCTTTTCTTAGTCATATAAATGCACCAAAGTGTTCTTAGAGGATCAATTGTGACATGGTTTGTTAATCATTAAGATGATCATAAAACATGATACTGAGAAACTTTTATCTTTCTGCCCAATGGATTCTTCTTAATCGTTCTGCTATACCTTGAGCCTTTTTCAAGGTATCAGAATTATACTTCATCTTATAAGCATAACCCTATTTACTGAACCAATTGTAAATCATGACGAATAGACTTATCGTCCTTTGTGGTGGATCTGACCAGTTCACATCAATGTGTACTAGATCCTTTAGTCCTTCACTTGACTCACATATATATGTGAACAAGGAATTAGACACAATTTACCAAGGATCAAGATTCTCATACATCACACAATCAATTGTATGACTCCAAGTTTCTGTCCAATTGAAACTTGAGTGATGAGAATCCTTTCTCACTTGGTAAATTATGACATTACCACAAGCGATATAAGTAAGAACAAATCCATTTTCAACATTGCTAATTGAAATATAAACACCAATTTTCATAAGTGCCATTGCAAGTAATCATAAAGCAAATACATATGAAAACTATGTTTCTAAATATTCGTAAGCAATTTATCAATCTATCATAACTCCTAAGAAGCAGCTCAAAAATCTGATCATCGAACCATGCGACTGAAATCCACACGATCACGCTTAGCTTACTCCTCTTTTAAGCTTCCTTCTTTCTCTTCGATCCTACAAAACATCAAAATGTGATTATCACATCATGTAATAAGATCTATAAATAGGAACATAATAGAATTAGATAGTGGATGTACCTGAAGTGGAGTCATACAATTTGACTTCACTTTCTCTAAGATCTCTCAGGTAGTCTGGGCAGCTTCGCTTCCAATGTCCCTTCAATTGGCAGTAGCAACAAATGGATTCTTTAGCATCGGCACATGGAAATATCTCAGAACTGGCTTTTCTCTTATGGCCAAACTTTTTGACCTTGGCCGATTTCTCTTCCTTAGGAGGAGAAACCATTTCTGGACTACCAACGTTGTCATTGTTAAGGTCCATGGAACTGCGGGAGATTGATCCTTCAAACATATTTGCTTGACCATTGCACTTTAGCCTTTCTGCTTCAACAACAATTAGCAAATATGTCAGATCAATAAGGATCACGTCGTTGTCAGTCATATAGTAGTCTTTAACAAACTGACTACATGAATCAGGAAGCAAGCGAAGAACCAAGTCAACAGCCAACTCCTCTGGGAAAAAGACACCCAACATTCCCAATCTGTCAATGTGCGACTTTATGCTTAGAACATGTGCACATACAAAATTTCCATCTTGGTGTTTGCATGCTAATAGGGCTTGATTAACCTTGAACTTTTCAAGTTGACGAAATTGTGGGTCAGGGAGAATCACAGGAGGAGGTGGAGGAAGAACATGATTTCTAGTTCCACCAATGCACGAAGAAGGGAATGATATTTCACCTTGATCGACACGTGGAAGATCATCTTCAGAAGTATTTCCAAAAGGATGAGGAAGACCATAGTTGTCTGAACCCGACATCTATAAAAGGGATAAAATTCAAGTGAGTTGATTTAGATCCTTAATATAACACCCAAATGAAATATTAAGGCTAGGACCCAACACAATAATTCACAATTTAGAAGAGGGATGCCGTAATCCAATTGTAAATTATTTGAAGGTAGGTAAATGACGATTTACCAATTCCACCATGAAAATTGAGAATGAATTAGGTTTTAGATGAAATTCCTAGATCTTTTGAGATTCATCGAACTATTCAATGGCATGTTTAATTTCGATTATGCTCTCACTTAGTGACTGGGATGCCGACGATCACAAACGAGATGTGAATAACCATGAAAATTAGCTTGGCATTCTCGATGTCATTTATCACCCAATCAATGTATCGGTTAACCACACACGCTCCATTGACTCAATGATAATTTACGAGACACCCATTGCCAACAATATTGGTCACATATTAGTGTGTCGGTTAACCACACACGCTCCACTAACGACCAATAAGGTGCAATGTGCAATTTCATGGGTTAGCATCAAATTCATATTTTTCCTAAAGTAACTAAGATTGGGAATTTTATAAAACATTTAGTTACTTTGTATTTTTTATTATACTTATTAATGAGATTTAATGTCCTATCAAACCCGTTCAACTAACGACCCTCCACTAGTCAAGAGTGTGGTGGGTAAGAATGGATACCCAATGACGGTCATTTTACATGCCGCTTCCTTAAACACCCCTTATAGACCAGCTTCGTGAATGAGGCATACTAACGGTAAGACTGACTTTTCTTTATATAGGATAAGGGTGTATTTTAAACTTTTAAAATACTAAGGGTTTAATCTTTTAATAAATTAAACTTTTAATTTAATTAAATTTAAACCACACATGAATTTATTAAATGTCTTTTAATTAATCTTTAAATTATTAATAAAATTCATAAGGATATCTTCTAGGGTTTTCCATTTAAATTTCCAAAATCAAACTTTTAATTTCAAATTTAAATTATAAAACCAAAAGGGTGTATTTTAAAACTTTTCAAAATACTAGGTTAAATTTTAAAAGGAATGTAAACTTATCATTATCCTAATTTAACCACATCCTTTAATTAAGATAAGGATATCATATAACCTTTCAGAAAATTCAGTTTTAGGCATTAAAAACGAATTAAGACAATTATCCTAATCAAACGAAGATATCGAAATAGAAAAATCAGGGATTTGACGAGTTAACTCGTCGAGTTCAGGGCAGTGAACTCGTCGAGTTCCTGGAACAGACAGCCAAAAAAAACGATTTTCTTCTTCTTTGGACAGTTCACTATTGCATCAAATTCAATGGAAAAACATCATAGGCTCTGATACCACTGTTGGGTTATGAGCATAACAAAAAACCTATGTGTTCATGCAACCCTGATTGCTTTGGATCTAAGTTTTTCACTAATTGAACATGGAAATTGAATACCAAAGCAATAACCCTAGAAACTAGTCATATGATCGAAATTCATAAAGAAATTAGGGTTAAAATATTACCTCACATGTTATGTAGTAATAACAAGACAATCTTGAAGATCCTTGACTCTTGAAAGCTTAGTGCCTCCAATTGTTCCACCTCTAATGGCTCACAAACACTCTATACAAGAGGATAAGAGGAGAGATACACTTGAAAAACGACTAGGGTTTTGAATACTTACTTAGGACGAAATTCTAATGACTGGGGGGGGGGGGGTTATATATGGCTAGGTTGCTTAATCTTAAAGCTGGACTTGTATAAGGAAACCCTAGTTCCCATCCAAAACCCTAAGCAGCCCATGGACCTCCTTAAGGAAACCCTTGTATGAAATCTTATAGGGTCACCCTATAAATTTCGTCCACTCCTTTCCAAGGAGTCCTTAAGCCCAGTTTCACAACTATCAATGATTTGCAAAACAACCCCTCCATTATTAATCAGTTCCTTTAATCCCAAAATTAATCCCAGACTAATTTCTGATTAATCACTAATTAATAATATGATTTCCAAATAATATATTAATCTTATAATATATTAATAAATTTTGAGTACCAATTTATTATTTCAAATAATAAATTCTACTCTCTCTCCACTAGTCATCCTGTCAAGTTGCATGAGTGAAGGCAACCCCAAAGGACCATGCTACTATCAAATCAAGTACATACCAATTATAGTTATGGGCTTAGACACCTAATCCAACACTTACTTGCAGAACCGCTGGAGCCCGAATCAAGAAAAAACGTATGGGAACTACACACCGATGGTGCTGCGAGTAAGGAGGGTTAGGGCGTGGGCCTAATTCTGAAAAACCCCATGGGGGACGAAATAACATACGCCCTAAGATTCGATTTTCAAGTTTCAAACAATGAGGCCGAATACGAATCGCTCCTCGCGGGACTTCGCTTGGCACATGAAGTTGGGGCGAAACATATCTGGGTGTTTAGCGATTCGCTGCTAATAACAAACCAGGTAAATCGCACTTACGAAGCTAAAGATCGGAAAATGCAAAGATACCTGACTCGTTCAGCAACTTCGAAATCAAACAAATACCTAGGGGGAAGAGTACAATAGCCGACGCTCTTAGTAAATTGGCCTCAACGTCCTTCGACCATTTAACCAAGAAGGTACTGGTAGAAGTACTTGGAGAAAGGAGCATCGACAACAAGCAAGTCGATGTTGTGACAGAACTGCCAGACTGGACTAAACCATACCTAGATTACTTGAATCATGGGATCCTCCCAGATGACCCGGAAGAGGCCAGGCAGATAAAAATCAAAGCCCCCCCAGTTCGCGGTGAAAGACGCGCAACTTTACAAAAGGGGGCATCTAGCACCTTGGCTCAGATGCATCTCGGGCAACAAAGGCCAAGCTCTCCTGGAAGAAAGCCACTCAGGGGAGACGGGAGCGCATGAGGGGGCCATTCCCAACGTGTACTGGCCCAACGTGTACAAGGACGCGGCGGGAATCACGAAGAAATGCCCGGAGTGCCAAGCATTTTCCCCGTTCCAGAACCTACCAGCCACAACCATGACCAGCATCAGCAGTCTATGGACTTTCCTCCAATGGGGCATCGATATCGTGGGACCATTCCCAACGGCCCTGAGGGGATTAAAGTTCCTATTAGTCGCAGTCAACTACTTTACGAAGTGGATTGAAGTGGAGCCTTTAGCCACAATCACGGGCAAACAGATGATCAGATTCATGTGGAAGAACATCCTGACTCGGTTTGGAACTCCCAGGGTCCTGATAAGTGACAACGACACCCCGTTTGTGGGTTCCCCTTCAAAGAATGGTGCGAGGAGAAGCAAATCCACCGTCGCTTTACCTCAGTCACGCACCCCCAGGAGAACGGACAAACCGAAATATCAAATAAGACCATCGTGAACGGACTTAAAAAACGCCTAATGAAAACAAAGGGGGCCTGGACCGAAGAGCTGCCAATGGTGTTGTGGTCATATCGCACCACCGAGAGGTCAGGAACTGGAGAAACACCCTTCAGTCTAACATATGGCATGGAAGAGGTGCTCTCGCTCGAGATTCTGAGCGAATTCCTACAGGTGACCTATATATGCTAGACGAGAAGCATCAGGCACCACAGCTGCGAGAAGCAGCCTACAAATCCCGCACGGAAAACTTCTATAATAAACGGGTGCAAGTAAAACACTTCAAAATCGGAGAATGGGTGTTAAGAATGAATGAGGCCAGCCACTCGGAGCCACAGGGCAAGCTGAGCGCGACCTGGGAAGGCTCGTACAAAGTAGTGGAGACGCACCGAGACGGAGCCTACACACTAGAAGCACAAGACGGGAGACCAATCCCCGAACATGGAACACACGCAACCTACACCACTTTTACTTGTAAAACAACTGGCGAATAGTATAGCAAAAACAAAAAAAGGGGACAGTGTCGCCCGAACTTTTAGCCTCGGGGCTGCACCCAAGTCAAAGTGACAACACGTAAACCTTCAAGATTTTATCCAAGAACTTCCCAATTAGTAAAGTCTTGCAAGAAAATAGGACCAATTTTACTCATCAACATATATGCATACGCACGCAGATGCAAATATAAAAACCAAAAACAAAAAAGAAGGGTTGCGCGAATTCGCCAAAAGAAATCACAGGTCGATCACCCACACCGTTTAGGTAGACCAAATCGCCAACATGAAACCATAAATCTCGAAAGGAGATGATTCCTCAGGGGACACGTCGATTCGCCCAAACAACAAGGCCTCTAAGCTCTCGAGCCAGACGTATTCAAAGGGTATGAAGGATCATAACCTTCCCCTAAAAATAAAAATCTAACAAACGCAGGTCCAGGGAGCCTCGAGGTGACGACCTCGGCCCACCTTAAGCGACCACAAAAGGAGGGTAGTAGGTCACCCGGATCAGGGCCGAAGTCCATGATGGGTTTTGAGCATTCTAACACTTCCTAAGTGTACATGCAACCCTAATAGCCTTGGATCTATGTTTGTCTAATAATCATGCAAAGTTGAATTCCAAGGTTATATTCCTATCTAGCATACATGGGGAACATTTTTAACTTGAATGAAAGATAGAATAACTTACCTTGTTGTTGATTATGATCCTTGAAACCTTGTGAGCCTAGCACCCCAAGTGTGATGCCTCAAATGCTTCACACAACACCAAATGCAAAGGAGTAAACTTTGAGAGAATCTTACACTTGCAAAATCGGCTCTAGCCCTCTTGTTTCTTAGTGTCCGATTTTGGTGGAGAATGGGTTTCTTATATAGTGTTGACATATCTAGGGTTACACCATGTAAACCCTAATGTGTCATGACTCTTCATTTCCATGACCCATGGGTTTGTAACTCCCATGGAGCATCCATGGAGCATCCTATGGGTGGAACCCAACTTGATAATCCATGGAGCCTCTTAGCCCACTATATAAGATATGGAAGATTTACATAATCTACCCATATATTTAATTAGTTATCTTTTGATCACTTAATTAATTCTAAATTAATTCTTTATCAAACTAATTAAATAATATTATTAATATATTAGAACTTATAATATATTAATAAACCATAAGTGTTATTTCTCTCATTTTAGTTTATCCAATTGCATGGTGCCATGCAACCCAAATGGACCATGCCGGGTCGGGTCAAGTACATACCAGAAATAGTTATGGACTTAGACACCTTATCCAACAGTCCAGGCCTACAAAATACTCTCCGGGGAGATGCTTCCCCGAAACAAAGGCAAACATGATGACATTTCAAAAACATACAAACATTAAACACTGAAAGCATCTTGTGGTGTTAAACAAATAACAAATAACAACAAGTGTACAAAAAATATCCAGTAAAACATCAACCCTAACAAGACTGCGTTCACATGCCGCCCTCAACGCCATCGTCTAGAACAACGTCCTCCTCCTCAGAACACAATTGGCGGAAATCAGCACGACCAAGCTCGCCTAGTATGAGATATGATGTGAAGTCCGTCTCAGCGAAAGCCCTAATGGCAGCGTACATGGCATTAGTAGACTGAGCCACGACGCCCGGTTCAAATGGGCCGGAGCCGCTACCAGAGGACAACACCAGCGCCACCTATTTTCCCCTCTCCACACCAGCCGCCACACATGTTGCCTTCACGTAGCGAATACCGAGCGAAAACTCACTGCTCTCGACAACACGGTCTACTACGCGGACCACCCCCTTTCGAAGAACCCAAGACAAATCAGTCTCTAGGGCTTTCCTTCTCGAGACCTCGGCTACGAGCTCACCGCGTCGCAGCGCCAAACATTCCACTAATGCTGCTTTCTTCGTAGCCAAATCTTGGACCTGCTGAGATAGGCGGTCGACCTCCCCATCCAGAGTCACCACCTGAGCCTCGACATCCGTTTTCTCCCCAAATAGCACAAGGTAGCGTTCATCGAACTTACGCTGCTCCTCCTCGAGGAGCCAGACCTTCTTCGCGAGCTCGTCACGCTCCGATTTAACAAGAACCTGTTGGGTTTTGAGCATTCTAACACTCCTAAGGTGTACATGCAACCCTAAATACCTTGGCTCTATGTTTTCTCTATTATACATGCAAACTTGAATATTCCAAGGTATTACCCTAACTAGCATATAATTATATGTTACTTGCATAATAAAACTAGAAAGAATTACATACCTTTTTTCTTGTGGTTGATTCCTTGGAGCTTTAAGAGCCTAGCACCAATAATGTGAATGCCTCAAGTGGAATCACAAATCACCAAAATAACTTAGAAGAACTTTGAGAGAATATGGAGCTCACTAAAATGGGCCACCTTTTTTTTCACACATACTAGTGCCAATTTTGTGAGCCAAGGACCCCTTTATATATTATGGAGGATTAGGGTTACATCCATGTAAACCCTAATACCCATGACCTTTCATTTACATAGGATCCATGGGTAAAAAGCTCCATGGACTATCCATGGACTTCCATACACTCTTAGCCCATCCTAAATAAACCTTGGCCCATTCCATATATATATATATATATATATATATATATATATATATATATATATATATATATATAAGAGTCCATATTTAATTAGCCTCTTTTGATCACTAAATTAATTCCAAATTAATTCTTGATCAATACTAATTAAATAATATGATTTCATATTAATATATTCTAACTTATAGTATATTAATAAATCATAAATATCCTTTTCTCATAAGTCTATCCATACAAATTGTTCCGGTGAAGTGCAACCCAAATGGACCATGCCGGGTCGGGTCAAGTACATACCAATAATAGTTATGGGCTTAGACATCTAATCCAACAGTCTCCCACTTGGATAAGTCTAAAACAATTATTGCAAGTACGACTTCATAACCCGACTAGCAATCGTAGCTCTTAAAACCGCTGTCGAACTCTGAATAAATCAATGTCGCGTCCATTAGATAAGTGATCATATATTCCTCCATTCTAGATATCATATGGACTGAGAAATGGATTATAATCATTCTCTCCTTCCATTTGTTGTTTCCCGATTTTCGATTTATGACAACTGACTAATTGAACAAATCAAATCAGTCCAGGCTTGGCCAAGCACTTAGGGGTGTCAACACTAAACCATCGAGGGGCCCAAAAATATCGCTTTTATCCTTATGAGGTAAAAGGAATGGATAAACTTCGACTCATATTCTTGTACTAACTACTTGTTAAATTATACACAAAGGCACATTTTATAACATCAAGTTACTGATGTGTTTTCTTACAATCTATGTATAATCAACTCATAGTCAACAACTCATATCTCTAGGTTTGAAGAATATAAGATATTATCTTCTCATGATTCACTCGTGATAAAATCCATGAAGTGATTCAAATGAGCGTGGGTTTAATCCAATACTCGAATCTTATTCCAGGAGCACTCATGAATACTGCAGCTAAGTCTAGCCACCTAGACAGAATACAGACCCATTCATGACAGTCTTGCCTCAATACCTACTTCCAAAGTACGATTGACTGTGGACGGTTTGAATAACCTAGTTATTCGGGAAGTCAAAACATGCAAAGTGAAACACAAGAATAATACTAATCCTATATGGCCCCAACACTTTGAGTGTAAATAAAAACCCTTTTATCTAAGCACCATATTGATTACTCATTATTCATTGTATAATGTTGCGATTTATCAACTTAATACTTGAATTAAAACAATAGTCATGCCATGCTCCAAGCATGCACACTATGTTTACCTACGGTCCTTTCTTTTGTGAAATAGATCAATTGAACACGACTCCAATGATGCTCATTTCACAATCCCAATCCCTTTTGTAAATGTAAGAATACCAAACTATTGCCATTTACTGTAATTTGTTAGATTCTAAACTTATATGCAATGATTCTCTTGTAATGACTATGCACAAAGGTCACAAAGACTTGGCAACAGACATTACAAAGTATTCCAATGGATATCAATTCCATGGAAATGAAGTCTTGTATTCAAAGTACATTCGTTTGAACATCCTTCTTTGCATTAAGTTTTCTAATCTTACACAGATTCAAAGAATAACTTCCACATATGGAAACAATTCCATATTACCATTTGACTATCACTTCTAAACAAGAGTTGCCTCCTTTCAGAATATGTCAATATGATCCTTTCCAAAATTTACACTATACTTCCAATTGTCCACGAGCAACCAATCTTTGGTAAACCTCAGATTGTACTCGACAATTGCTTAATCATTTTAGTCATATCCGACTCTATTCCTTTTTCCCTCTTAATGCCCTAAGCATTTGGAAAATTTAGAATGGATGTAATCGATCCTATACCCGAAGCATATGGGACACGATTCATGCTATACAAATTTTATTTGCCATGTTCTCACAATTCGAACTATGAAGAGGTATGCCGTAATCATAATCGAATTTTGAGAACGCCACATATATAGAATTTCCTTATGTTGAACCATTCCAACATAACATTCATATATATCCTTGACTAAAGTTGATTAAAATCTCAATATAAGCTTGTAGAATTGGAATGAAGTATAAAACCATGTCCCTTAATTATAGCAAAACAACTTTTCAAAGCGAATTGAAACTTTTGTTTTCTATAATTAACATTGCTAACTTGCAACACGTAACATAATAATCATGCTCCCACTAACATGATAATTATAATTTAACCAGCATAACACTTTATGCTCCCACTAGCTTTGACATGTACCCAGAAATCAGCTGGACTTCTAGAAATCAATACTTTATTGACTTTCTTACCAAGGTTCGGTTTTCTGATACGAGATGATTTGATAAGACTTTATCAAAATCATACACCTTTTCTTAGACAACTCACATGTGTGTCTAAACAATTTTAGAACTATGAAAAGGGATGCCGTAATCATAGTATCAATTGTTTAGACCTTTGCCATTTCTCACAAGTCTATGTTAGTGTGCCGGTTACCTACACACGCTCCACTAACGACTTTGAGAATGCAAATATCACAATTGCTATCTACTTAAAACCTACTTAGTGAAAGCGTTTCCTCACCATCATTTTCATGAATCGGAGAGAAACATTATGACACTTAGATTTTTTTATGGTGTAAGTGTTCTTATCCATGCGAATTTGTCAAAACCATAATCATAAGACAAGGTTAGTGACAAATCCAAATTCATATGGACTGAACTTGCCTGATCTCATTTTCTTGCCACTTAGTAGCGCAAGGGCCTACCATTGCTTCCAGGTTGTTATGCAAACAATTAAGAACTTATAGAACTCACAAGCATAGTCAACTTAACTGGAGTGGGCACAGAAAATATGCCAACACAATGGGTTACAAACCTCAAGTTGTATGCTAGCGATTAAACAATGGGTTTTATTCTTGATTAGTTCTTGAAACTTTTCCAAGATCTTTAAGACTCCCACTGTCCTCTTGACATATAAGATTCTCTTGTCAAGAACCATTCCTTGACAAAACAAATATCCAAGAGTCAGTGCGGATTCTTATCAAGATAAACACTTTTCACAATTGGTCTTAGTTGGTCTTTGTTTTATCCAAAACATCATAACTTACCAACTTCAAATGTACAAGAGTAAGAAACATGTTACTCTACATTTGATAAGTGTTGTAAACCTTTCTTAAAATTATGCCACTCAAGTTACAATCTTAGAGTATGACTCTAAGACTTGTTTTGGAACGAAGTATGATTTATCTTTTGATATGACCATTTCCACAGTTCATGATTCCGCTCCTTAGCCAAACAAATGCACTAAGGTGTCTTTAGAGGATCAATTGTGATATGATTTTATAATCACTAAGATAATCATAAAACATGATAATAAATTACTCTCCCATCTTTTCAGATTTGAGAAACTTTTATCTTTCTGCTTAATTTGATTCTTCTCATTCGTTCTGCCATACATCGAAACTTTTCCAATGTTTCAGAATTATACTTAAACTTATAACTATAACCATATTTACTAAACTTTAGTAAATCATGACGAATAGTCTTATCGATCTTTGTGGTGGACTTGACCAGTGCACAAGAATGTGTACTCAATCCCTTAGTCCTTCACTTGACTCACATGTACATCCGAACAAGGAATTAGTCTTAATTTACAAAAGATGAAAATTCTCATTCATCATACTATACAAGTTGCATGATTCCAGGTTTCTATCCAACTGAAACTTGGGTGATGAGGATCTTTTCATATTTGGTAAATTATGACACTACCACAAATGAAAGAATCAAATCCATTTTCCAATATTGCTATCAATGAAATCATATAAACAACAAATTTTCACAAATGCCATCGTAAAGATACTTAAAATAAATAAAATCAAAACTTTTCTTTTATTTTAAAACTTGCAGAAAAACTTATCCTTACAGTGCAAATACATATGAAAAACATGTTGTTATCTATTCCTAAGCAATCTATCATAACTCTTTAAGCAGCAGTTCAAAATTCTGATCACCGAACCATGCGATTGAAATCCATCTTCGCGATCAAAATTAGCATACCCTTTTTTAGGTTTCCTTTGATTCTTCTAAAACATCAAAATGTAATTACATTACATCATGTATTAAGAATCTCCAAAAGAGACTTCATAGAGTTAGATAATGGACTTTACCTGAAGTAGAGTCAAACTTTTTGAATTTACCATCCTTATGATCTTTCAGGTAAATTGGGCAGCTTTGCAACCAATGTCCCTTCTCTTGGTAATAGAAACATATGGACTCTTTGGAAATGGTACACGAGACTATCTCAGACTTAGCCTTTTTCTTTACCATTGGGTCAAATGACTTGACCATGACCAATCCCTTTCCATTGGGAAGAGAAAGCTTTTCTGGACTTTCAATGTTACCATTACCAATGTCCATGGAAGCATGGGAAGTAGATCTTCCAATCAAATTTGCTTTACCATTGCTCCAAATCATTGCTGATTCAGTAGCATCGGGAAAATATGTAAGATCATTAAGGGTCATGTCATGGTCTGTCACATAGCAGTCCTTAAAGAACTCACTATATGACTTGGGAAGTGATTGAATAACCCAGTTAACAGTCAACTTCCTTAAGACTTTGACACCCAACTCTCCCGGCTTGCCAATATGTGACTTAATCTTCAAGATGTAAGCACATATAGACTTTGCTTGCCAAATAGGGATTGAGTGACCTTGAACTTGTGGGTCAGGGAGAATTATTGGAGGAGGTGGAGGAAGTGAAGCTCTATCCAAAAGGATGAGGAAGACCATAGTTCTCTAAACTTAGACATATATGAGGGAGAAATTCAAGTTTCGGTTGATTTAAGTCCTTAACATAACACCCAATATGAAATATTAAGGCTAGGACCCAACAAACTATTTTATAACTTGGAAGAGGGATGCCGTAATCCAAGCTACAAAATATTTGAAGGTAGGTAAATGACGATTTACCAATTTCCACCATGAAAAACAAAATAAATTATTAAGTTTTAATTGGATTGAAACTCCTAGATCTTTTGAGATTCATTGAACTTTCAATGGCATGTTTAAATCTCGATTGTGCCCTCTCAAGTTTGTGACTGGGATGCCGAGGATCACAAACAAGGTGTGAATAACCATGCAAATTGACTTAGTACCCTTAATTTTATCACCCAATCGATGTGCCGGTTAACCACACGCGCTCCACCGATCTATGATAAAACTTAAGTCACCCTTTGCCACACATTGTCAGTCCCATGTTAGTGTGCCGGTTAACCACACGCGCTCCACTAACGACTTAACAAGGGTACAAAGTGTAATTTCATGGGTTAGCACCATTTCACATTTTCCTAAGTAACTAATATTGGGAATTTATAAGTGTTTAGTTACTTAGTATTTATCATTATACTTTTAATGAAGGGAGAATTATAGTCCTTTCCTACCCGTTCGGCTAACGACCCTCCACCAGTCAAGGAAGCGGTGGGTGAGAGTGGACACCCATTAAACTGCCATTTTATAGACAGTAACCTTATACCCCCATTATAGACTGGCTTCGTGAATGAGGCCTACTAACGGTAAGACTGACTTTGTTCTTATACATATAGATAAGTATTAACTTTTAATATTATAATAGTATAAGGGTGTATTTTACACATTTAAAATACTTGGTGGTTTAATCTTATTAATTAAACTATACTCTTAATTTAATTAAACTTAAACCATGTCATTATGGAACTATTAACTCTTTTAATTAAACACTTTAATTAATTTAATGAAGTCCATAAAGTTTGAATTTTAACTTTTAAAATTCTAGGGTTTGGAATTAAAGCATTAGTGTGTGTGAGACTTTACAAATTCCAAAACTTGAGGGCAAGTTTTGAAACTATTCAAAACCTTTCATATTCATAACATATGAGTTTAATGTTTCTTTAATGGCAAGACTCTTGAAAATCCATAACTTGAGGACAAGTTATGGAGATCATAAAACAATTTATGGAAAAGAGATTCTTCAAGTTTTATAACTTATGACTTTTAATGATCCATTTAAAAGAAAAACCTTTGGAATTCCATAACTTGAGGACAAGTTATGGAGTCCATTAAAATCATCAAAAACAACAATTAAACCAAGAATGTTACAAGTTCTAGATTAAACTCATATGAACTAGGTAATTCAATTCAAACAAATTTCATGCAATTAGACTTAATCATATAAACTAATAGAAAAAATGAAATTTTGACAATCACCTTTCAAATGGATTAGCATGATCATTATCATATCTTTAAAAAAAATATTTTTATGATTCAAAACAGTTTGGAATAATGATCCTATCCATTTGGGGGCCAAAAAACGTTTTCTGCACTCTGCCCAGCCAACTCGGCGAGTCTATGAACATGACTCGTCGAGTAGCACATTTTGTACATGGACTCGTCGAGTCCATTAGTGGACTCGGCGAGTTCATCACCCAGAACGCAGAAAACTCGATTTTTTCAACTTTAAACAACAAGTAGCATCAAGTATAATTGAAAACAGCCCTAGGCTCTGATACCACTGTTGGGTTTTGAGCATTCTAACACTCCTAAGGTGTAACGGTAACATCCCAAAAATACAACACAAAAATTTTTGTTTGAAAACTTTACTAAACCATAATATCAAATATTAAAATATAAAAACCATGAATCATGTATCTCAAAATGTCATAATAAATTTATCAAATCGAAACTAGTGTCAAGATCATATCAAAATATCAGAGTCTAACTCCCAGGCTAAACTGTGGTGTGTGCCATGCCATCATCCCGAGCCCTTCCCTTTGCTAGCTGAAGTACCTGAAACCAAAACTGAAACTGTAAGCACGAAGCTTAGTGAGCTCCCCCAAACTACCACATATCATACAATAACATATAAAGCACATACTGGGCCTTGCCCACTGCATCAGACCGAAGTCCGGAACTAACTCGGGCCTTGCCCACTGCATCGGACCGAAGTCCGGAACTGACTAGGGCCTTGCCCACTGCATCGGACCGAAGTCCGGAACTGACTAGGGCCTTGCCCACTGCATCGGACCGAAGTCCGGAACTGCATCGGACCGAAGTCCGGAACTGACTGAACATAACATAACATAGCATATAATATGAACACATATACTGCATACTGCATCGGACCATAGTCTGGAACACATAACACATACCATGCCTGTATCACAAAGACACCAAGCATACTGAACTACTGCATCGGACCGTAGTCCGGAACTACTGCTAACTAAACGGGACGACATTGTGGCCGGAGACCCGTTCCTACTGGAAGGAAAACTCACCTTGTAAGGTTGGCTGCTGAAATGCTGCTCGGGAACTGTCTGACTGCTGCTCCGGTAACTCCCCGGCTACAATTCCCAAAAGACACTTAATCAGACACTGATAACTAATCTTAGGGTAAAATGACTATTTTACCCCCTGGTCAAAGTCAACAATCCGTTGACCTGACTCGCCGAGTTGGGCCGCCAACTCGTCGAGTCCCAATCTTTCCTTCTACTCCCCTTTCCGACTCTACTCGTCGAGTTTAACCAAAACTCGACGAGTTCTCCTTCTTTACTGATATCCTGCCAACCTTCATCCGACTCGCCGAGTTGTATGCTCAACTCGTCGAGTTCACCTTCAACATAAGAACACGTCCAGTCTGTGACTCGCCGAGTTGTATGAACAGCTCGTCGAGTCTCTTCTTACGGGTAAGGAGATTGCCTTGGACTCACCGAGTCAGGGCGTAGACTTGCCGAGTCCCTCTACACTCAGATCCATGTCTTAACTCACTGAGTCTTTACTCCACTCACTAAACAGACTCGCTACTACTGAACAGGGAATCTAAGACTCGCGACCTGACTCGCCGAGTTAGCAGAACGACTCGCCGAGTCCTTTACATGCAGTTTATATTCAGTCGATTCTAATCAGTTTTAGTGCATCCAATTCATAGATCTGGGTTTCTGGGACTATCTGAACACGTAAAGTTGCTAACTTTACGTGTATCTATGATGCAATGAAGCAATAATATTCAAACTTGGCTATTATGGGGGTTACTTGTCTAGAACAAAGCCATGGCTGCCAAAAGGTGGCCTTCTTGAGCTCCTGGAACTCAAGAGACGCTAGATCCGAGATATGGCTTGATTACAAAGCTTCATCACTAGGGATTTGGGGTTTTTGAGCTCAAAACCATCAATTTGGGGACAAACTAGGTCTAGCAATATAATAACCAAAATGAAAGCTTTATTACCAGAAAGGATGGCCAAAGAGGAGTATAATCTGGATCTACTTCTTCTTCCTTGAGTTCTTCTACCTTCTCCTTCTTCTTCTTGCTCAACAATGCAATAAGATTCCTTCACAAGGGTAAAGATCACTCACACACACTTCAAGGAGGCTAGGGTTTTGGGAATAAGTCTCTGAGAGGTGAAGGAGGCTG
The DNA here is from genome assembly GCF_052849685.1 of Lactuca virosa. NCBI lineage: Eukaryota > Viridiplantae > Streptophyta > Magnoliopsida > Asterales > Asteraceae > Lactuca > Lactuca virosa. Next base: position 343,104,540 of record NC_136430.1, on the reverse strand, counting down.
GTTTGGGGCTATAATGGTGTTTAAATAGGGTACACACCCTGAAAATTAGGGCTTCATCCAGACTGGCGGACTCGCCGAGTCGGGAATAACAGACTCGCCGAGTCGCCAAGCTAAATCCACGTGCAGACCCGCTGCTACTCGAAGAGTTAGGGCTACTGACTCGTCGAGTAGCTTCTAAAACAAGAAGTATAATAATAAGAAATGTGTACCAGGAACGGGGCATTACAGTACATGCAACCCTAAATACCTTGGATCTATGTTTTCTCTATTATACATGCAAACTTGAATATTCCAAGGTATTACCCTAACTAGCATATAATCATATGTTACTTGCATAATAAAACTAGATATAATTACATACCTTTTTCCTTGTGGTTGATTCCTTGGAGCTTTAAGAGCCTAGCACCAATAATGTGAATGCCTCAAGTGGAATCACAAATCACCAAAACAACTTGGAAGAACTTTGAGAGAATATGGAGCTCACTAAAATGGGCCACCTTTTTTTCACACACACTAGTGCCAATTTTGTGAGCCAATGACCCCTTTATATATTATGGAGGATTAGGGTTACATCCATGTAAACCCTAATACCCATGACCTTTCATTTACATAGGATCCATGGGTTAAAAGCTCCATGGACTTCCATACACTCTTAGCCCATCCTAAATAAACCTTGGCCCATTCCATATATATATATATATATATATATATATATATATATATATATATATATATATATATAAGAGTCCATATTTAATTAGCCTCTTTTGATCACTAAATTAATTCCAAATTAATTCTTGATCAATACTAATTAAATAATATGATCTCATATTAATATATTCTAACTTATAATATATTAATAAATCATAAATATCCTTTTCTCATAAGTCTATCCATACAAATTGTTCCGGTGAAGTGCAACCCAAATGGACCATGTCGGGTCGGGTCAAGTACATACCAATAATAGTTATGGGCTTAGACATCTAATCCAACAGAACTAACTCCGCCCGGTCAACCCCGATGTAACAAAGACGGCCGGCAACCGCCACCAAATAAGGAGCCACCTGAGCAGCAACCACTGAAGATCATCCGCCATATGAGAATAAGAAAGGGAATCAAGGGCCTCCAGGGTAGCAGAAGGGAATGCATGATGGCACCATTCACTAGCAGGACCCTGTTCCGATAGAAAAGAACTTGGTGTACGGTTCCACCGTGGGAGATACACACCAGGGGCGCCCGAAGAGGAAGGCCCCACCTTCGACGGGGGGTCATCCGAAGTCGAGGGTGAGGTGGAGCAACCTCCCGCAGCGGTTGTTTTCGCTTGACGTTGTGAACAAACCGCCTCTGCCGCTAACAATCATCACCATCAGCAATCTCGATAACAATAGGTGACTTAGCGAGAAAAGGTTTGATGTTGTGTTTCCGGCGTAAGCATTGACCAATAGTATCACCACCAACATCCTCCCCAAGTTTAGAATCTGCAACAGCGGACCAACGACGAGAGATGACCTTGAAGCTAGGAACACCCGACCCCTTAAACGGAGAGGCAGCCTTGGCTCTCGCCACGATAGGGGAGGCCTCACATTTGGGAGCAGGGCCGACAGTAGCCGGAGCAAGTAGCGCCTCCACCAGGGGAACCTCGTGATACTGGAGATCACCCCCAAAATTCCCCCGTAATACTTGTTCGAGAGACAAAAGCTTCTCGTCACCTACAACAACCACAACGCAAGACCCGCTTCAAAATAAAAAATAAAGAAAAAAGAGGGAGAAACATGACGACAAGCAAAGAGGGGGGAGGAAGGTAACATTTACCACTGTTACTCACAATAAACTGAGGCATCTTCCCACGCGAATGCCAAGCAACGCTCATCCCGTCTGCCGCCAATATGCAGTCCGGCCAGTCCTCGCCGTAAAAAAAAATTCCCCTCAGTGCGTGGGCTAGAGATAAATTGGCACCCGACAAATGGGGCGCCCGGTCTGAAGCCATGGTCACGCGATGATAGTCTGCACAAACCAAATCACTGTTCACCCATAACCATCAATCCTGCCAGTTTTACCGTGGTGCTTTCTAGTTAACTATAAAGGAATGTGTGTTGTGGCGCTGAGAAAAAGTGTGAACGCCTGAGTGAGTCAACGAATTAAGGAAAGACTGGAACACTTGAAAATAAGGAGCTACACCCAACAACCGACACCCGAAATCGAACCCAACTATCTTGTTCATAGCATTCGGGGTCAAATCGTGAATAGAAAAACCGTACTCCCGCATGACTTCATCGAAGAGGTTGGAAACGGGAAGACGAAACCCGTCCTCGAAAATCGCCACCGGAATATCGACCTTCCCGACCGGCAGTTGATAAATAGTAGATCCCTCCGACGGGAACTGGACCCCATGCTCGGGCATAAACCCAAACCGGAACTGAAGAGTCTCGAACTCCTCGGGTGTAGGGACAATTCCATATCTGATGGAAGCCATCGAAATCCAGAAAGGAAAAATGTAGGAGAAAAGAGAAATGATGAAGAAGGTTGAGACGACAGATTATGGAGAGAAGAAGCACATAACCGTTACTAGAAACAGGGGACCTTTATAAACATTTCAAAAAGAAGAAATGAGAGAAAAAACTGAAACGAAACTCTTTCGACAAACGACTTTATTATGATGGAAACACCTCGTGAATCACTCACATCTGACGCGTGTCCAGGCCTAAGCTAGAACTACTCAGCTACCCTAAGAAAACGCTGATTTCTACTTGCCTGGGGGGACTTGTTGACGTACCCCATCGGGAATCCGTCAAATACAACGGAGCCGTCAGTCTGACAGATGAATCCGAGCGACAAACAACTAATGTCGGGTCCTCGCGCTCCCTCCTGTCCTCATGCTCCCGTGCTTATTCCTTAGCGCCCAAACATCAAGGCCAGAGTCGAGACAAAACAGTACCAACCCACTCGTAGGACGACATGTGTGGTCCCTAAAGCATCACACCTAGCAAACGTACGCCAATGGCAGGAAACCACTTGCAGAACACGGTTCACTAATCAGAGTTCACCTGGCTCTGACAGAACCTGAAAAAGTAGAAAGTATTGTCGGGGATCTGTTCCCCCTTGCCACAAGTATAAAAGGCTCTCTTTTCCCCCAAGAGAAGGGGCCAATATCTAAAACCCTTTAACGCTCTCTTTATGCTTTAAACCTTCCCTCTCTCTCTCTCTCTCTCTCTCTCTCTCTCTCTCAGACTCTCACCGACTTGATCGTTGGAGCCTCGTTCCGGGACAACCTCCCGGACGACGACTGACGGTCTTATCTTCATTGTTGTGATCCACAGGCTCTTCATTTTCACCATCAGAAAGACGGAGTTAAGGTGGTGACATATCACAACAAGTACTAAAGTATGTTTTAATATGGTTTAATGGGCATTTATATCGTCGGTTTCAAGTTGAAAACTACCACTATTAATTGATAGCGAGTCTCACTGACTCACTGTATCAAACACATAAACATAGAAATAGAGGGAGATTCGACAACGCATTTATCTTTGATGACATTTCAAATTAACAAATTAATTTTGGTCCAAATCCGACAACTGATCCAACTATTCTATCCAGAGAAACATATGCAAAGGAGCAAAAATTTTACATTCTCAATTTCACTATATGGATATTCACCAAATAACTAGGACATTCCCAAAATCATCTTCTTAAATTATTGCTTATTTACGAAACTTTTTATATACAATAATACATAAGATGAAATAATAATAGCAACAAATCATTTCATTGCTCGTATTTCTTTGTTTCTTTCTTGCTTTGAGATCTCCATCGAAGTTGCACAATATGACATTTTTGCTTTGTTACCAAAATGCCTAGGTTTGTTTTAACAAAATTTAAGTAAACTTGTTGGAGTTTATTTAGGATTACGTTTCTTAGCCTATAGTTATCTTTTTGCCTAAGTTATCTTTATTCAATTTTCCTAGTTTATCTAGTTTTCCAACTATATATATAGGCCTTTGTAATCTTTCATTCATTGAATAATAACAAGAAATATTCAGTATTAATTTTATTATGGTATCAGAGCAGAGATCTATGATAAGCTGAAGATTCGCATAATATGACGAGAGGAGAAACCCCTGCGTCGTCATCATCGACTGACAAACCCATCGACATATCATCTCCTTACTTTCTTTCATCGGCTGATCATCCAGGCTTAAACTTCGTTGGTGATAACCTATTAAGCGATGGGAACTACAACAATTGGGTGAATGAGATGACGAATGCTCTTCACTCCAAAAACAAGTTCGTGTTCGTTGATGGTTCACTTCTCAAACCAGAAGATGGATCAAAAGATGTCATGAATTGGAAGAGGTGTAATGTTATGGCTCGAGGGTGGCTTGTTAGTTCCATGGAAAAATAAATCAAGAACAGTGTGAAATTCATTGTTACTGCTCAAGAGATATGGGAAGATTTGAAAGAAAGATTTGGGAAGGAGAATGCTCCAAGAGCATTTGAACTCAGAAGATCCGCCACTATGATTCAACAAGGAAACATGAAGGTGTCCGCTTATTACACAAAACTCAGAGGAAAATGGGATGAGATGTGATCTATCAATCCAACACCAACTTGTTCGTGTCAAGGATGTTCCTGCAATATCACAAAAGAGATTAATGCGATGCGTGAAAAGGAAAGGTTGCACGATTTCTTGATGGGGTTAAGTGAGGAACATAGTACGCTAAGAACTCAAATACTAAGCATTGATCCTCTACCCACCTTATCAGTCAAGATGAACAACAAAAGAAAATTGGAAACTCACGTGTAATTACTAATGACTCTGCTGTGTTTCAAACATCAAAGAATTACTCCAAGAATCAAAATAAAGGAAACACAAATCAAACAACCAAAAAGAAAATGAATGATGATCGTTGGTGTACTCATTGTCAAAAATCATGACACAACATGGAAGGATGCTTCGAGCTGATTGGATACCTGGAATGGTGGACACCAAGAACATCGACCACAAAGACTTCCACTGGAAAACCAAAGGTGCAACCACATGCAACAACCACTATTGCTGAAGATCCACATATTCAAGGCCTTGGTCTTACAAAAGGTGAATATGAGAAGCTGATAAAGATGATATGTGACACTAAAACAAACAATACAACTCCCACTGTAAACATGACAGGTAAAACTAAAACTCATGATGAATGGATTATAGATTCTGGTGCTAGTGAATATGTTACTCATAACAAGGCATTATTCAAAATAATGAATGAAGATCTAAACATCACATCTGTTACAATACCCAATGGGGATACAGTCAACAACAAAGGAGTTAGTAACATACATATACCAAATGGTTTTGGTTTGAATAATGTGTTAAATGTGCCCGGATTCAAGTGCAATTTGTTATCTGTTAGTAAAATGGCAAATGACTTACAATGTTCACTAACCTTTTTGCCTAAAACTTGTTTCATACAAGACTTACATACAAGGAACCTGATTGGGACGGGTAAGGAAAGAAATGGGTTGTACTATATTCAACCATTCAAAAGACAAGGGGTGGCGATGATGGTATGGACAAAGCACGAAATCTGGCACAGAAGGTTGGGTCACGCGTCAAAGGGAGTTCTCAAGAAAATACAACAATTAGGAATATTAGGTACACCAAACAAATTTTGTGATTCATGTATTAGGGAAAAGCAATGTAGATTACCTTTTCCTACTAGTTTTTCGAAAACAAGTAAAAGTTTTGAGTTAATTCATGTTGATATTTGGGGTCGTTACAAGCATGCTTCACTTGATGGTTCTCATTATTTCCTTTCTATCGTTGATGATTATAGTCGTGGAGTATGGGTATATCTTATGAAAAAACAAATCAGAAGCTTCACAACATTTGATAATATTTTATAAAATGATTGAAACTCAATTTGAAAACCAAATCAAGCGTATAAGAATAGATAATGGGTCTGAGTTTCAATCTCGACACATGATTGAGTTTTATAAAGAAAATACTTGAAACTTCATGTGCTTATACACCACAACAAAATGGTGTGGTGGAAAGAAAACACATACATTTGTTAGAAATGGATAGAGCTTTGTGGTTCCAAGCGTCACTATCCATTGAATTTTGGGGAGAATGTGTAATGACAGCAGCATACATTATAAACAAACTGCCAACTCCAGTTCTTGAAAACAAGACTCCACATGAGATTATACGTAAAAGGATACCATCCTATAAATATTTTAAAGTTTTTGGATGTCTTGCATATGCTCACAATAACATGAAAGCGGGTGATAAGTTTGATGAACGAGGACGACCATGTGTTTTTATTGGTTATCCAATGGGGCAAAAGGGTTACAGGTTATATGATCTTAAAAACCAAAAGGTTTATACCACCCAAGATGTGACTTTTGTGGAAACAAAATTTCCGTTTGGAGAAGATTATGAAGGTCACAAAACAATAAATAATGAGTATTTGATTGATGCTTCGGAAAAAATACCAAATTTTGATGAAGAATACCAATAGAGAGATATTATTGAAAGAAACACAAATAAAGAGACCAACGAAAATTGGGATCACAATACATAAGTTGATGATGAGGCACAACGATCAAGAAACAATGATTCATAAACCACGATAAATGGTGTGGAACCCGATAATAATACTCCAAAACCACCAGTAACTAATGATAGGTCGATAATCAAGTTCAATCTCTTCGACATGGTACCTGGATTAGAATTCAACCCAAACAATTGAAAGAATATGTCACTGACTTGCCACCATCTATTCAAGATTCCTTACCCGCTCCCGAATCAAGCTCTCGTACGATATATCCTCTCTCTCTCTCTCTCTCAATATGTTTCATATAATAAGTTTTCTAATAATCATCGAGCTTTCTTGGCAGCCATCACTTCGCTTGATGAGCCTAAAAGTTTTGCACAGGCTAGTAAAGATCCAAAATGGCAGGAAGCTATGATGAAAGAAATAAAAGCCTTGGAACAGAACAAGACATGGACCATTACCAAACTGCCCCCGGGAAAGAAAGCTATAGAGTCTAAATGGGTTTATAAAATAAAATACAAACCAAATGGAGAAGTGGAGCGATATAAAGCGCGTCTGGTTGCAAAAGGATATACGCAAATAGAAGGTGTTGATTTTCATGAAACGTTTGCTCCAGTTGCAAAGTTGGTGACAGTAAGGTGTGCTTTGGTCGTTGCTGCGAAGAAAGGATGGGAAGTGCACCAACTTGATGTAAATAATGCATTTTTGCATGGTGATCTTAAAGAAAAAGTGTACATGAAGATACCTCAAGGATTCAAGAACGTAAAACAAACTCGTGTATGCAAATTAGAGAAGTCCATTTATGGACTAAAGCAAGCCTCCAGAAACTAGTATAAAAAATTTACTAAGGCTCTTACTGGTTATGGTTTCTTATAGTCCAAGGCTGACCATTCGATGTTTGTTTACAAAGAAAAGGATACACACATAATTGCTTTGATATATGTTGATGATGTTTTGTTAATGGGAAATAATGTTGACAAGATCAAAGAAGTTAAGAACCAGTTGCAGATACAATTCAGTATTAAAGATCTTGGACCTCTCAAATACTTCCTAGGGATTGAGGTTGCACGTTCTTCAGATGGTTTTGTTATAAGTCAAAGAAAGTACACACTTGATATACTTGAAGATTGTGATGTTCAAGCGTGCAGACCAAGTGATTTTCCTATGGAACAACATTTGAAACTCACTAAAAATGATGATAGCCCTGAGGTTGACGCTTCACAATATCGAAGGTTAGTTGGGAGACTATTGTATCTCACTGTGACGAGACCATACATATCTTTTAGTGTAAATCAACTTAGTCAATTTTTAAGCAATCCTTGACAGTCTCATATGAATGTTGCCATGAGAGTTTTATGTTACTTAAAGTCGACTCCTGGACAAGGTTTATTGTTGCCTTCGTCTGGAAGTTTGACTCTTGAAGCCTACTGTGACGCCAGTTGGATAATTTGTCCCTCTACTAGACGTTCATGTACAGGTTATTACATCAGTCTTGGAGGTGCTCCGGTTTCATGGAGAACAAAGAAGCAAAGTGTGGTGTCTCGTTATTCTGCTGAGGCGGAATATAAAGCCATGGCTACTACCGTTTGTGAAATTTTATGGTTGAGATGGTTACTTCTTGACTTGGATGCACTTTAAAGTGAAGCCACTCCTCTAATGTGTGACAATGAAGCAGCAAGACATAAAGCTACTAATCCCATTTATCATAAAATGACTAAGCATGTTGAGATGGATTGCTATTTCGTCTGTAAACGGGTCAACAGTGGAGAAATAAAGACCTATGTTATTATTTCAGAGTTACAACCGACAAATATTTTTACAAAGGCCCTTGGTGAAAAATGTTTTCAAAGTTTGCGTTGCAAGTTGGGTGTTCGAAATCTTCACAGTCCAACTTGAGAGGGAGTGCTGGAGTTTATTTAGGATTACGTTTCTTAGCTTAAAGTTATAATTTTGCCTAAGTTATCTTTATTCAAGTTTCCTAGTTTATCTAGTTTTCCAACTATATATATATATATATATATATATATATATATATATATATATATATATATATATATATATATATATATATATATATATATATAGGTCTTTGGAATCTTTTGTTCACTGAATAATAACAAGAAATATTCATTATCAATTTTATTAAAACCATATTTTTTTTACTTCATTTTCTTACCCGGACATTGAGTTGGAGAAAATTGTCCACGTGTATGCTAACATGAACAAAAACATGTGCAATTGGTTCCAACTCATCATTTTATCTTTAAACACTGGAGTTATAACAAAGAGTTGTTATGTCCTGTAATCTACCCTTTTAAAATCGCATTTATGGACTATATGAATTTACAACGTTTTCTTAAGAATAATAATAATATGAATATTGAGATTTCCCGTAAAAAAAGTACCATGTTCAATATTATTGTAAAACAAAAAGTTCAAAAAGAAAGCTGTTCAAGAGTTGTCATTCCATCTGTATTTAGCAACTTTATAAACACAACTTAGCATTCATTTATTCAACCAAAACATTCTTAACTTTTACTCTTTTTGTAAAAGAAAAACAAAAGCAAAAGGGGTATCATCGGTCCAGGTCCTCCAGGATAATTACAAGTTAGCTTGGATTTATTTTATTGATAAGGAATAAAATTTAGAAAATTAATTGTTTGTGGACCATGACCTTGTCCAATTTCTAAAGAGAAATTAGAAACATATATAAAACCTGAAAAAATCTATGTTTGAAACCATGAAAGTTACTCAATCTTATCATCAAAGTTGAGCATGATTTCCACATCTTTTAAGCTCAAAACGATAATCATCTTTTGCATTAATATCAACACATCAAGGTTAAACCCATTTTCACATTTTACTATAAACTCTTTCAACTTTATGAGTTCACCATTAATTCTAAAATGATAACTTCTAAAAGTATAATTGTTAAAGGGACATTACCTATTAGTGATGAAAGAACCACCCATAACAACTTATTTATCGACTCATGTTCTATGAAATTCGTAAAAGATGTATTAAGTATACACTGACTTTGATCGTTGGAGTTGTATCCAACGATGAATGCTAGTGACTCGAGAATAAAAATATATATATATTATTTATGAAACCATGCATAAGAAATTAAGAAGCAATCAAAATAATGATGAGATGAATACACAAATACCAACCCTTTGTGGCAAAAGATCAAGAATTATTTCACCCACCCCACTATATTTTCACATTGCCTCACTTCAAAGTTAAGCAGCACAAAAAAGGGCTTTCAAACAAATGATAACCACCACACCTTTATGATCATGACTACTCGTATCATATCACCCTTTTATATCCTTACCAGAAAAATTACCCTATTTTTCATACCCAAAACTAACCATGATGCCCTTACTCTTCCTCCTCCTCCTCTCTCTTCTCCCTCACAGATCTTTCTCCGCTCACTGCACCACCGTCACCACCACCAAAACCTTCGAAAAATGCATGTCATTACCCTCCCAAGAAGCTTCAATAGCATGGACGTTCCACAGACATAACTCAACTCTCGAGTTGGTCTTTTCCGGGACCTTTATATCACCTTCCGGTTGGGTCGCATGGGGTATAAACCCCAACTCACCTGAAATGACCGGAACACGAGCTCTCATCACCTTCCCGGACCCAAACTCCGGCCAGTTGGTCCTCCTACCTTACATCATAGATCCAACTGTCAAACTTCAACGGAGTCCACTCCTCTCTCGGCCGCTCGACATCCATCTCGTATCTTCTTCTGCCGCCTTGTACGGCGGCAGAATGGCGACAGTCCATAACGGTGCCACCATTCAGATATACGCCACGTTAAAACTTAAACCAAACAAGACCAAGATTCATAACGTGTGGAACAGAGGGTTGTATGTACAAGGCTACTCTCCTACAATCCATCCAACCACCATCGCCGACCTTTCCTCAATCACCACCATTGATGTTTTATCAGGCGTATCAGCTTCTGGACCAAATAGCAACATCAGAACTCTAAAACTTGTTCATGGCTTTATGAATGCAATTTCATGGGGGGTATTGTTACCAATCGGAGCAGTCACTGCACGCTACTTACGACACATACAGTCATTAGGGCCTACGTGGTTTTATGTCCATGCCGGAATTCAGCTTTTTTCGTTTGTGCTAGGGACTGCTGGATTCGCGATTGGGGTTCATCTCGGAGAACTGTCGCCGGGAAGGGTGTATGGGCTTCACCGGAAGCTGGGGTTTGCAGCGTTTTTCTTGGGTAGTCTTCAAACACTGGCACTGCTATTTAGGCCAAAGACTACGAACAAGTTTAGGAAGTACTGGAAATCGTACCACCATTTTGTGGGGTATGCGTGTGTGATTTTGGGAGTTGTTAATGTGTTTCAGGGATTTGAAGTGATGGGGGAAGGGGGGTCTTATGCTAAGTTACTGTACTGTTTGTGTTTATCAACGTTGATTGGAGTTTGTGTGGCATTAGAAGTCAACTCTTGGGTAATATTCTGTAGGAAATCGAAGGAAGAGAAGTTGAGAAGAGAAGGGGTTATAAGGGGTCAAGAGAAAGCTTGTGGATCAGAGCATGGTGATCGACACTAGCCTTCGAGTTTTCTTATTTCCCACTTAACAAATTTTGTTTGTAATCTTTTATTGATTATGTAAAATTCACCTTGGATTTATCCAGAATTACTAAAAGACAGATATGTCATCATAAGCACACATACATTAATTGACCCATAGAGGCCGGCAATGTGGGTCGAGTCCAACCCGGCCCGCATGAGATCATGTCAGTTCATTTGACTTAATTTATTTTTGTGTTGGGTTCGTGTCGGTTAGTTATGGTTTGTGTGTGACAATAATTGTTGTTTTTACATCCCTATTGCAAAAGTGTGCAACATTCGAAAAATATGATTTCTCAGCAATTTTGTACAATGTAAATATTGAATTTTGTGTTGCCTGTATGTATTATTTAATGAAGTAGTGCTCTTCTAAAAGAGAGCTTCGAAATGCTATTAAAGATTGAACTTAGAAAGGAGGGAAGTGTTGAAGGTTAATTCTTGAAATCAATTTTCTCATGACCGTTTCTAATCAATTTGAACACACATAGATCATTCAAGTAAAAGTAAGGAAACATACTTGAATCATTAGAGATATTTGATGTGGAAGATGATGTCATTGATTCCTGTTATGATGTCCAAATTGATGGATGATTACACATAAATTATTGGTCTTCTTAAGGATTTGTTTCTTGAGGCATAAGAGAGAAAAATCTTGTTGTTTCTTTAAGAGACATCTAATAGGAAATCTGATATTTAACCCCTTATATATATACAATTAATCTTGTTTCCATCAAGTAATTTTTATTAAAGACAGGGTACTATTTATGTCATATTGGCATAGTTACTATCATAAAAGGTAAATATTGTAACAATTAAATAACTTTACAGAAATGGTCATAAGGCCACATATAAGTGGAAATATTTTAACATATTCTCACTTGGCCAAGTAATCATTTGTGATTTGTAACGACGTAAATTTTCAAACAACATTTTTAATTTTTAAAACTCATAATCACATATAATAATTCTCAAAATCTCAAGTGTCGATGTCATAACATATTTCAAAATAGTTTTCAAAAGTAATTATCAAAATCCAGGATCCTCATTCATGACTCTTTTCTCTTGTGTGTACAATCGAGCTGCCGCCTTCCCGCGATCCTGATAGGAACCTGAAACACATAACACATAACACGGTAAGCACGAAGCTTAGTGAGTTCCCCAAAATACCACATACAAAAATTCGCCACTCGAGGCTATACTCTGTACGACCCTCTGGTCAATGTGTCTCAGCGGGACCCTCCAGTCCCGTAGCTCATTGGACCCTCTGGTCCGGTCTAGCTCGTTGGACCCTCCGGTCCGGTCTGGTTGAGGACCCTCTGGCCTCGTAGATCGTTGGACCCTCCGGTCTGGTCATAATATAGCATAGTTCGTTGGACCCTCCCGTCCGGTCTAAATAACTCATAGCATAATATCACATAGACAAGATGCATAACTCAAGTAAGCACATACGACACTCTGGTCACACATAATTACCACTCTAGGTAAAGTATAGTGAGAAGACTCACCTCGGGTAACTCGAATGATCTCGAACTCGACGCACTGATCAAGCCTCCGCCTAATCACATACAGAAAATATATCTACTCAATAAAGGCTCTCAAAGGCTAGACTAATCCCTTCCTATGCTCTCTCAGAAGGGTAAAAGACCATTCTATCCTCCAATGGTCCAAAAGTCCATTTGTTGACTAACCCTAAAAGTCAACAAAAGTCAACCCTAAGGAGTACGCGGCGCGTACCAGATCCCTACGCTGGGCGTACTCGACCGCTACGCTGATATCGGGCTGCTTGAACCCTACGCCCCGCGTACTGGGATTTACGCTCAGCGTACGTCCCAGTTTCACTATCATCTCACTTATGGTCTTAATCAGTTAAGACCTTGGCTCAAAATACAGATCTGGACCCCTACAGCCTCCTAATCCATAAAGTCGAAGACTTTACGCCTTTGCATGGCTGTATTGGTCACCATCATCCAAAACACACCACTCCCTTCACTAAAGAGCTCATATCTCATGTATGGCTCAGTCCTAACGTCCAAGATTGGATTTTTATGGATTTATAGCGCCTTATACACTGAATATGGACAGATCAAGGTCTATGGAGCTTCTTTACTCATAAAGTCTCCACCTTTGGGACAAAAACCCTAGAAATGGTCCATAATGCACAAATCAAAAAGATTGAGAAAGTTCCAAGCTTTTTACCTCCAAATGATGCTCCAACCTCAGGAAGTTCAGATCCAAATCTTTCCCTCCAACTCTAGCTCCTTCGATGGCACCTCCTTCTCTTCATAAGCACACAAGAACACTTTCAAGATCAACCACACTCACACAAGCTCTAGAACGAGGGTTAGGGCACACTTAGGGTTTTGCTCTCTGGAAATGGTGGCTAAAAGTGAGGCTATAATGTTCCTTATATAGGGCTCACCCCCACAATTAGGGTTTCAATCTGAGCCTAGTACGCCCAGCGTACACTATGGTACGCCCAGCGTACTGGGTAGTCTACGCGTCAAGAATACGCTCATGAGTACGCGCATCGTACTCTCCTTTACGCCCAACGTACTCAAATGCCAAACATTCTTTTCAAGGACCAACTTTGACAACTTGAGGAAAGAAAAGGATCAAGGAGATATATCTGAATTCCGGGATGTTACAATTCTGCCCCACTTAAATTATATTTCTCCCCCGAAATCGTTCTTTTTCTTCGCATAGATCAAAACAACTAACCCGAGAAGCACAACCGGAAAATCTCTTATCATTCAACGATCCTTCTCCCAAGACATCTGAATCCAAATAGAAATTCCCAAACCGAAAAAGGACGGACCCCTTTTTCCCGTGGAGGTATCTGTTCTAACGCTCCAAAACTGCAAGATTATAGTGGTCTGTCTCCCGCCAGACCGCCCATGCAGAATATCACCCTGATAATCGTTCATCGAATAATAGACTCGGATAAAACACTTCCAACTTTGAGTACCCGGTCAGCTCCCGACCCAACGGTTTAACCTACAACGGCTACCCCTTGCACACCCAAAAGATAACTTTACAACCCTCCTGTTCACAATAGCTACCTCAGCTCATCGTGACGCACAAGTCACGTAGTTCGCTTTACCCCAAGCGAATACTACAATTTATCTGATATCGTCTCACCTTCGACCTCTGTCGTCTACCAACCACTGATTCCATGCGTTTCGCGTTTCTTCTCATACCGTCGAGCTAACTCACTCTGGTGTAATACATCTGATGGAGAACAATACTACTCAAAATGAACCCATCTACGAATCCGAAACCTCATATTGCCTACTAAACACACGAACGAATACAGACTCAAGCTCTAGAGTCGGATTCAACAACAGAATTGGGTCCACTCAATTCCAATCTGGTACTCAACTCATGACCCAAGATTCGCAATACACGCGTACACCACTGCTCCAACTCCCTTCGGTTGCAATAACCACGACTCAACTCAGAATATAGCGATTCCTGCCAAATATGGAGACCTCGGCCTCACCCCTGGTCCAACCACCAGGCTCCCAAGACTCAATCATTAGAGCTACCCAAGCCTAAGACCCTTCTGCGTCATGATCTGACTAGTGAGTACTACGGCCCCCCGTAGTATCACAACACCCTCTCGCTGACTAGTGAGTACTACGGCTCCCTGTAGCATCACAACAACCTTTCACTGAATAGTGAGTACTACGGCTCCCCGTAGCATCACCATAACCTCTCACTGAATAGTGAGTACTACGGCTCCCCGTAGCATCACCGCAACCTCTCACTGAATAGTGAGTACTACGGCTCCCCGTAGCATCACCGCAACCTCTCACTGAATAGTGAGTACTACGGCTCCCTGTAGTCTTACCGTACTTGCTCTTACCACTTCACAATCTCATCCTTAGTTCGACGCCGCATGGCGATCATTAACTCATACCCTGCGGACCAACCATAGATAGGTGTACACACTTACTTAATTATGAATTGCTATTTCTTACGACATCCGCCATAACAAAACACCTTTCCTTGCTGCAATCCACATTCTCAGATAATCTCGCTTGATGTCAATTAGCCGAAGGGCCCCCACTGGAACCGTAGATACTTGATACACCACTGGCCATCTCAAACTCAAAACTCAACATAAGCTGAGATTTAGGACACTAAACTCGGATACCCCGGTACACCATCACAGCACCTCGTAGTGCTTTGACTCTACCACTGATCTCATACTCATGGCATCATACTCAGATACTGCATTGCTTCCTCGGAAACTCGCAACCGATCTTTCTCTCGTGTCACTTGTAACCCCGGAATACTCCATCTCATAATTTGAAACACGGAGAAATCGCCAACGACTCAGAACACGAAGATGACCCTTCGAAACTCTTTCCTCTATTGCTCAAACCCAAGCGAGATTACGCATGCCGACCCGGAAATTTGGTGCCCGGTCATCTCTTACCCTTTTCCAAAGAGCATAGAATAGTCCATTCATCGAACCAAAATTTCCCAACTACCGAAGTATCCCTACGAACGAACCACCTCAAAAAATTCCTATCTACCACAAGGCCTCTGACCAACGGCCACCTGCCGTGCATACACTCATCCTTTATTGAACACGTACAACATGCATTAACTCCCTCTGCAACTCACTTCGACCACCAATAACCCTGGTCTCATGAGTCCATAGTGCATGTCTCCATCCAGCTCCCTAACCGCTCTTGAACAAATCTCTGATCCTCTCGATAGAATATCCGGTTCTCCCCCACTCAGGGTTCGAACCATCACCAATTGGCGCACCAATAATCTATTCCACATACCGTTTCCACCAGGAACGTCGCACTTACTCTTGGAAGGTACTACGCAACGCTCGGTGGTCTCCCCGATAGAGACCAGACAACTCCAAATACCCTGAATCTCAGATGAAGTCCTCAGAAACTTCTCATCATGATTGCCTCTAATCATATAGAATCTCATACCATTACCGGACATCTCAACTGTCCAGTAGAAACTTTGACTCTTAATCTGAAAATAATGAACTATCATACTCCTCATCCTCGACTCCTCAACCAACGTTCCATTACGTGGATTGTATTAAGAGCGGAGACCTCATTACTACCCTCGATACTCATCATAGACAATAAGGGCCACCGCCCCAATATCCTCTTTTTGATCGTCCGTCGCTGCAGCTAACACATGCCCTAAGATACTCAAATAGGGTGCATCATGGTCCTTGACCATCTCAGTCCCCACTGACAACCTGCTCATGCTATATCATTACCTCGCGGCAGACATACTGCCCAAATCTCTGGTGGAAGATTGTCATCAATGCTATCCCACAGGGCTTACTCCCAAGCTTAAAAATCAAAAGTCTCAATATCTCTTCTGCTTCTCACAAAATACAGAATGGCACACCTCTGGTCACAGAAAGTGACATCTCATCTATCGACCGATTGCTCAATTCAGACCGTACTCCTCCATAGATCACCATCTTCTACTCATCCCTGAGTCTTGCGACTCCAAAAGGGCATCTTACCAAAAATTCCCTCGGAAACTAACTCGATTTCCCTCTCAAGGTATGCTCCATCGAAACTCATTCAACATGGCCCTTTGGCCCCTTACTCTTTCATATCTGATCTCAGTCTGACCTACCACATCAAAACAACTGGTAAACCAGAAGCACTAACCATCACAAGTCTTGGTACTCAAACCATGTGACCACCTCTCGATCTGCTATGAATCATGGTACCCGAACCATGTTATCTTCCCTTAATCTGCTACAAACCATGGTACTCGAACCATGTTCTCTCTTCTCAATCCGCCTCAAGTCATGGTACTCGAACCATGACATCACCTCTCAATCCACTACGAACCATGGTACTCGAACCATGACATCACCTCTCAATCCGCCACGAACCATGGTACCCGAACCATGACATCACCTCTCAATCTGCCACGAACCATGGTACTCGAACCATGACATCACCTCTCAATCTGCCACGAACCATGGTACTCGAACCATGACATCACCTCTCAATCTGCCACGAACCATGGTACTCGAACCATGACATCACCTCTCAATCTGCCACGAACCATGGTACTCGAACCATGACGTCACCTCTCAATCTGCCACGAACCATGGTACTCGAACCATGACATCACCTCTCAATCTGCCACGAACCATGGTACTCGAACCATGACATAACCTCTCAATCTGCCACGAACCATGGTACTCGAACCATGACATCACTTCTCAATCTGTCACGAACCATGGTACTCGAACCATGACATCACCTCTCAATCTTCCACGAACCATGGTACTCGAACCATGACATCACCTCTCAATCTGCCACGAACCATGGTACTCGAACCATGATATCACCTCTCAATCTGCTGCTTAGATCCTCTGGAATACTCCCTGCATCGAGTATGGGTCCTCTGCTTTCAGTAGTACGGGCCCATACTACCTGCCACATCTACCCATACTTTCTACACGGATCATCCCGGAGTTCCTAAGTAGCTGCTCAACCTTCTCGGTCACCCATCCCGTCGCGCGTGTTCGCTTCCTAGTGAAATGCTCTACTCTGTCAGCGCGCTCGTCTGACCATAGTCACCCCCTAGGCTCTTCCTAGTTCCTCACACTTCTCGGCCATCATCTGCTGAAGAACTCCTAATGATGCCAGCCATCTACCCCCTGAATATCGTCATATTCTCTTGGTAGCTGACTCCCATCATCGAGAGTTCCACAAAGCACGAAGCGAGCAATATTCAGGCATCGAATAATCTCTACGAGCACATAAAACCCCTCTGGGCTATTATCCTACTTGCTCTCCTCATGCCCGAAGGATATCACCTAACTCAAGTAACTTCACCCCACGCGGGCATCTGACTACCCTCTCAGTAGACTCCACCAGTTCTCATCTAGGTATCTCTCCTAGATTACTCCTCTACTAAAATCCTTTCCTAAAAAGGATTCCTGCGAGATACTCTTACTCAGCACATACTCGAAAGCACATCACAGATAACAACAACTCCTAGGCTAAGGCATCACAAATCAGGCCACTCTAGTCCTAAAATATGAAATACCTAGCCTACTCTCTAGCATGCATAACATATCTCATAACAACTTATAACACATAAGTAAGGGTATTTTGGGAAATCACCGTTCGGGCGCTGGCTGATTGTACACACTGCTCGATTCCTCTTTCTCTTAAAATTCTCTTACTCATTTTTAGAAAATCCGTTCCTTTTGAAAACTTTTCTCAAATCCTCAGTTTGAGTCCAGATTTGCCCGAAGGTGCATCCGAATCCCTCAAACCAAGGCTCTGATACCAACTTGTAACGACGTAGATTTTCAAACAATATTTGTAATTTTTAAAACTCATAATCACATATAATAATTCTCAAAATCTCAAGTGTCGATGTCATAACATATTTCAAAATAGTTTTCAAAAGTAATTATCAAAATCCAGGATCCTCATTCATGACTCTTTTCTCTTGTGTGTACAATCGAGCCGCCGCCTTCCCGCGATCCTGATAGGAACCTGAAACACATAACACATAACACGGTAAGCACGAAGCTTAGTGAGTTCCCCAAAATACCACATACAAAAATTCGCCACTCGAGGCTATACTCTGTACGACCCTCTGGTCAATGTGTCTCAGCGGGACCCTCCAGTCCCGTAGCTCGTTGGACCCTCCGGTCCGGTCTAAATAACTCATAGCATAATATCACATAGACAAGATGCATAACTCAAGTAAGCACATACGACCCTCTGGTCACACATAATTACCACTCTAGGTAAAGTATAGTGAGAAGACTCACCTCGGGTAACTCGAATGATCTCGAACTCGACGCACTGATCAAGCCTCCGCCTAATCACATACAGAAAATATATCTACTCAATAAAGGCTCTCAAAGGCTAGACTAATCCCTTCCTATGCTCTCTCAGAAGGGTAAAAGACCATTCTACCCCTCCAATGGTCCAAAAGTCCATTTGTTGACTAACCCTAAAAGTCAACAAAAGTCAACCCTAAGGAGTACGCGGCGCGTACCAGATCCCTACGCTGGGCGTACTCGACCGCTACGCTGATATCGGGCTGCTTGAACCCTACGCCCTGCGTACTGGGATTTACGCTCAGCGTACGTCCCAGTTTCACTATCATCTCACTTATGGTCTTAATCAGTTAAGACCTTGGCTCAAAATACAGATCTGGACCCCTACAGCCTCCTAATCCATAAAGTCGAAGACTTTATGCCTTTGCATGGCTGTATTGGTCACCATCATCCAAAACACACCACTCCCTTCACTAAAGAGCTCATATCTCATGTATGGCTCAGTCCTAACGTCCAAGATTGGATTTTTATGGATTTATAGCGCCTTATACACTGAATATGGACAGATCAAGGTCTATGGAGCTTCTTTACTCATAAAGTCTCCACCTTTGGGACAAAAACCCTAGAAATGGTCCATAATGCACAAATCAAAAAGATTGAGAAAGCTCCAAGTTTTTTACCTCCAAATGATGCTCCAACCTCAGGAAGTTCAGATCCAAATCTTTCCCTCCAACTCTAGCTCCTTCGATGGCACCTCCTTCTCTTCATAAGCACACAAGAACACTTTCAAGATCAACCACACTCACACAAGCTCTAGAACGAGGGTTAGGGCACACTTAGGGTTTTGCTCTCTAGAAATGGTGGCTAAAAGTGAGGCTATAATGTTCCTTATATAGGGCCCACCCCTACAATTAGGGTTTCAATCTGAGCCTAGTACGCCCAACGTACACTATGGTACGCCCAGCGTACTGGGTAGTCTCCGCGTCAAGAATACGCTCATGAGTACGCACACCGTACTCTCCCTTACGCCCAGCGTACTCAAAGTCCAAACATTCTTTTCAAGGACCAACTTTGACAACTTAAGGAAAGAAAAGGATCAAGGAGATATATCTGAATTCCGGGATGTTACATGATTAGTATTCATATGTTTGGCCAAGGTAATACCCATCAAGTTTCATATTAACGTCATAGCAAAAATATACAATCATTAGTGTCGCTATCAACACGAGACTCTCATCAATTATACTAAGGCATCAACACAAAACACTTAGAAAACATAAGTCAAAATTATGGATAATATACAACATTAAATTGTATAAATTTGTCTATATATTAGATAAGTTCCTGCTTTCATTATTATAGACAAAGTAGTTAAGACATTCGAGGAAACGTTATCCATAAGAGCATTATGTCATCATGTAAGGTCTCTAGTAAGAACTATTATTAAACTTTGGGTGTTAGACTTTTTGTCATCGAATCCGAAAGCATATCATGGGTGCTAATGTACTCGATACAAAGATTATTTTTCTCTACTCGTTCATGTATGAACAAGAACTTTGTATCAATGTATAATCATGCACCACTCGAACTGTTACTATTCGAAAAACTAACGGCGGCATAATTGTCACGATAAATCTTCAACGATCTTTATATGGAGTTCATGACTTTGATTCCACCAAGAAGGTTTCTCACATTAAACTGCAACATATTATGTCATCATTGTCGAGGTTGTCGTTAGTTGTTGCTTATGACTCCTCCATGAGATATGTATGTCTACTAACATAAAGATGTACCCTAAAGTTGACTTTTTATCATCTTTTCATTTAGTAAAGTCAGAATCAGAAAAGCCAATGTAACACCCGCAACTTCGAGCTAAAAAATTAAGATATAATAAGCAATAAAACGACATTTTTATAGAAGGATATTTAGGAAAAATAATCTTAACCAAAGTTATAGTAGATATGACAAGGATTCTGTACATATAGAGAACACATAAATCCAACTTCGTATGAAGAAATTATGTTTCTTCAAAGTTTCACGATTAAACCGACACGGCTGTGCGCGTCATGAAAATGAATTTTAGATATATTGCTTATTAGCCTAAGGAATCTAGATGGAACTCATACCAATTGTAAAACCGAGAGCGTGAATATAGAGAACGCCTAAATTTGACTTCATATGAGGAAGTTACGATTTTTCAAAGTTTCAGCACAGTGCGGACACAGAAATCGAAATTCAAAATGGTTGATTGTTAGCCAAAAAAATCTAAATGAGAGTTGAAGATCTCGTGAATATGAACCCATCGATGTAAATACATTCGATAACGGAGTTCGTATGAAGGAGATATGAATTTAGCACAGACCTTAACATCTAAACCAGGCTAAATATGAATTTTAGTTTGATTGAGAACTAGCTGTTGAGACTTTAATGAAAGTTAAAGAGCTCGTCGAGGGGATTCTGGGGATATAAATAACGTCGAAAACGGAGCACGTATGCGAAAGTTATGGTCGTCCGAAGATCTGCAAGAAACTACTTGAGCTGATGATGTGGCACCACCAAAAGGTGCCACGTGGCGTGGTCGGCGCCCCTTCCTCCGAGAGACAAGGTGATGCGGCATGATGTGGACGATACATGTGGCATCTTCTAGGATACAATGACACGGACGAATCAAAGCATGATACGTGGCACAAAACTGATGGACCAACACACCCCTGAGGCACGACATGCTTCTTGTTTGGACGTGGCACGCCCCCTGGACCCTATATATATATATATATATATATATATATATATATATATATATATATATATATGTATATATATATATATATATATATATATATATATATATATATATATATATATATATATATATATATATATAATGCATATCCATGTTTGACCCAAATTGTCTAGAATAATATGTGGTCATCATCAATATCCTACTAGGTGGCTACATTGCTAGTCCGATAGTATTATAAAAATCACGGCCTATCATCGTTATTTTCATCCCTCTTTATCCATTCACTACCCTATCTAACATAGAAGGTCTTAACCACAGATAATAGGCACATATATCACTTAATGATCTAAATACTTCATGTCTATGTGTAAGATGAAAGTAACTATGCACTCACAAGTTAGAAGCGGATGACTTGTTGTAACATCCCAAAAACCAAGGCTAAATTTTTGTTTTTAAAACCAACTCAAAATCCATAAGTTTTACAAACAAGTTCCAAAAATCATTAACACATAAAATCTTGGATGATGCGCATGATCAAGCCTTCGCCTTGCCCATGTCCTCTAAAGTACCTGAAACCATAATAATCAAACTATAAGCCAATGCTTAATGAGTTTCCCCCAAAATACCACCACACAACATATAACAACATGCATACTAGGTCCAAAGCCTTCAGACTGGATTACCCCCGAGCCCCCATCATGAGTCTGGTTTGCCCACCTAGACCATAACTCATGTATGGATTGCTTCCGAGCCTACATCATAAGTCTGGCTTGTCTTTCCATCCTACAACTTATGTTTGGCTTTCTCCCAGGTTTGTTGGCCTCCACAGATAGTAGTATTGCCTCAACCCAACAGCATTATGTCGACATATGCAACAGATAAACATATAACCAGCACACATGTAATTATACAGAAACTAACACTACATCATAACATCTGTAACATCCGGATTTTCAGGGATATTATTGTATATGTTAACCTTGAGGTTGAAGAAGAGACTCGACGAGTTAAGGGTCCAACTCGCTGAGGCGAGTCGAGATTGCCCGCGTGGATTTAATGAGTGGACTCGACGAGTCAGAGGTGGGACTCGCCGAGTAGGCGCTGGGCAGAGAAACCCTAATTCTCCAGACTTATGCCCTATTTAAATGGCTTTAAGCCCTTATTTCCGCCTCCCTCATCTCCAGAGAGCCCTGTGGGAAACCCTAGATCAATTCCATCCATTGTGTGAGAGAGAGAGTGGCTAAATTTGGTGTTCTTGTGCAATTTTGAGAGGGGATTGGGAGAGCATCCTGGCTTGGATCAAGAGAAGGCCTTGGATCCAGAGATTCTTCAGAGTTCTGCTTCAGTTGGAGGTAAAAAGATGCTATCTTGATCATTTCCTTATGAGATCTTGTTTTAAGGGAACTTTTAGGGCTTTCTTCCATTTATCTTGTGTCATGGAGTGATTTGTGTATGGTTTGAGGTTGGGACCTCAGATTTGGACTATGAGTGGCCTTGTGAGTCCAGAAACCCGAGCTTTATTAAGTTGGAAGCAAGCTCTTGTACATCTAGCCCTTATTGGAGCATGTTTTGGCATTATGAGCCTTATATGCCATGCATGAACGTAAAGCTTGCAGCTTTACGTGCTATTCGAGCCTTAGAATAATAGATCTAGTGGTTGGAGTGATAGATCTACCTTAAATCGTCTGAATGAGAAATCAGATCAAAGGGACTCGCCGGGTCCATGAGCTGACTCGACGAGTCGGCGAGGGTTTGTCCCGATGGATTGATTATGCGATTACTCGGCGAGTTGGGGGTCAACTCGACGAGTTGAGCTGGACTTTTGAGACTTCTGAGGATACGAGGGGACTCGACGAGTCGCAGGAGTTCACTCGACGAGTCGGGTCAAACATGGACTGTTGACTCGAGTTTGACTTCTGTTGACCTTGGGGTTTTGGTCAACATGAGTAATAGAGACCATGGAGGGGTAAAATGGTCTTTTACCCACTTCAAAGAGTTAGAGAGAGAAAGATAGCCTTCGGTTATCTGAGTCGTGAAAAGAGTATTAATTAGAGATATTTACCCTATGTGTTAGGCAGTGGCTAGTTCGAGATTCGAGTTCGAGGGTGATTGCTTGCTGCTTGCAAGGTGAGTCTTCTCACTATACTTTAACTAGAGTGGTAATTATGTGTGACCGGAAGGTCTTATGTGTTTATAAGAGTTTGATGTATGTTATCTATGTGATACGTATATGCTATGTCCTGAGCTTGCAGAGTTTGGACCGGAAGGTCAACAGAGTTTGGACCGGAAGGTCAATAGAGTTAGGACCGGAAGGTCATCATGGGTAGGACCGGAAGGTCTACCAGAGTTGTGGGACCGGAAGGTCCCACTGAGACACATTGACCGGAAGGTCTTACAGAGTTATAGCCTCGAGTGGCTATTATGTGTATGTGGTATTTTGGAGAACTCACTAAGCTTTGTGCTTACCGTGTTATGTGTTATGTGTTTCAGGTTTCTCAGGATCGCGGGACGGCACCGACTTGATTGTACACACCAGAGAAAGAGTTATGTTTTGAGGATCCTGGATTATTAATGGAGTTGTGTTTTGTAATTTGAATAAACGAGATTTTTATACAATATGTTATGAAAAGTATGCGATTTTAAAGTGAAAAATTTGTTTGAAAATTTACGGTGTTACAACATCATCCTAAATACCAGGATACATCACCTAGTGGGTCGTCATTGGTGCCTTCGACCCACAAATACAATGAGGATAACTCACCTCACAATCTGAAAAATAGCCAAACATATCACTTCTCTAACACTGCCACTACAGATCACCTTCTGGTGATGCTTGAAAGTGAGATACTTCTGGATCTAAGTTGCCTTGAACTTCCAACTTGATCAACCAACTCATTCCTCCTTCACAAGCACAAGAACACACACTTTCAAGCTCAAAAACACACACCAAAGAACTAGGGTTTGCAAGGAACGTTTATGAGAGATGGAGGCTGCTGGGAGGAAGGTCTCAAAGGAGTTACGTCCTTTATATAGGGATCAAAATCTAAAAATTTAGGGTTGTGCACTGCGGCAGTACGCCCTGCGTACCTAAGGTACGCCATGTGTACTGCTATGAGTCATCACGTCCTTTTTAATGAGTTACGCCATGTGTAAATCCAACTTACGCTCTGTGTAAGGACAGGACCAAAATGTCAACATTTTAAACTTTGGTCCCAAAATGAAAATACCTGAAAAACGAGTATTACACTTGTGATTTGGGAAGTGCTTCGCCTATCACCTTAGCTTTTCCTTTTGACGTGACCTAGGTACGAATATCACTAATTCTTAGTCTTATATTCATTGTGGCTAATGATAGTCTAGATTCCTCACTAATATCAATGTCTACATCAAGATCTATCAAGTAAGGAATAACCAAGTAGGATCATATCCAAGGTAGGGTCAGCTTGGTATACAGAGTATACTTTTTGAAAATCCCACTTTAAACACCTCACTAAATCCAGCCTAGACATCACTCTCGTAAGTAGATCAATCAGTATAATGACTTAGAATCACAGATAAATCTTATTTATAGGTTCATAATAACGACTATGAACATAAATATAAGTTACACTTGAAATAAATTAAGTGAAGCTTAACTTACAGAGGTTCTAGTGAAAATTGGGGAATTACGCGGGCATAACTCCAACCCGAACACGTCTTTTCGTTGGGCTCCTAGAGCTCCAAAGTTTCTACTAAAATGTTCTAAAATTTGGGAAGAATCGAACTCAAAGGCTAGAGAGATTTTAGAGAGTTTTGAAGTGAATTTGTGATGGAATAAGAAGGAATTTGGTTGCAACATATAGGGTTCAGGGGGTGTGTCGCGCCAGATAAGAGCCGCATCGCGCCTCATGGGTGTGTTGGTCCATAAGATTTGTGCCACGTGTCGCATGCAGATTTGTCCACCTCATTGCTTCTAAAAGACTACCACATGTCACAATTTCGTGGTGCTACGTGTCGCGCCCACATTACACCATGTCGTTGTGTCACTTGGAGGATCCGGCTATCCGACCACACCATGTGGCGCCACCAGGTGATGCCACATCACCAACACATGTATTGTCTCGCAGATCTTTGGATGACCATAAATTTCGCATATGAGCTCCATTTTCGACATTCTTTATATCTCCGGAATCCTCTACATGAGCTATACAAGTTTTATTAAGGTCTCAACATCCTATTCTCACTCTAACAAAATTCATATTTAGATTGTTAAAGTCCGTGTGAAATTCATAACTTCTTCATACGAACTTCGTTCTCGACTGTCTTTATATCCACAAAATCTTAATCACAAGATCCTCAACTCTTATTTATATTGTTTTATCTAACAATCAACCGATTTGAATTTCGATTTGTGTGTTCGCATTGTTGCATTGAAACTTCGAAAAACCATAACTTCCTCATATGAAGTCAGATTTGGACGTTCTCTATATGCACGCTCTCGCTTTTACAATTACTATGACTTTCGTTTATATTACTTAGGCTAATAAACAATCTATCTAAAATTTACTTTTTACGATACGCATAGTCGTGTCGGTTATTCGCGAAACTTCGAAGAAACGTAACTTCTTCATACGAAGTCGGATTTCAGAGTTCTTTATATGTACGAAATCATTGTTACACATACTACAACTTTGGATATGATTATTTATCGTAAATAACCTTCTATAAAAATGTCGTTTTATCGTTGATCGATAAATTCCTTTATAACATGTAGTCTGTAACGCGCGAGACTAGCGATCTCCCTATTTGAGGGCTCAAATTATAATAATTATCACTTATTCTATATTAATTGTTTATCATGAAGTTGAGGGCGTTAAAATAATTGATTCCCTGTTTTTTGGGTTAGCCTTTAGTAGCCAAAGCGTGCTTTATATCATTCGATGTTTCCGTTTGGGTCTAGCTTAGGTCCCGTTTGATAGTTGTTGACTGAGAAAGGTCTATCTGAGTAAGAAATCACACTGAGAAAGGTCTATCTGAGTAACAACTTCCTTATCATATAATTGAACGATAGGGGTTCAAGTAACATACCTTCCTTCAAATTAATAATGAAAAATTGAAGTTAGAATTGCAACCTAAGCATAGAATAATCGTATAAACTTCAATTCTTAACACAAATCCTCCATAGATTTAAATTTGTGAAAGTTTTACCAAACTAGAAGTAAGATTGGAGTTGATTAATAAGTATAGGTTACCTTCCTTAAACCTACTTAAGGATTCAAGGTCCAAATCTTCATTTCGACTTCAATCTACATTCAAATTCACTAATTGCTCTCAGGAAGTATCTACAAGTTCTTCCAAGCTTCTCCAAATCGTGAAAATGATGAAGAGGAGTGATGATGTGATTTTGAAGAAAACTCTAAAAGTGTACCAAAAAAACAAGAAGACTTTCAAGTTTGTTGAGTTTTGGAATTTCGTGAAATATAACGAAATTGGAAAATGACCAAAACATCTGACGAACATATCGATGTTGGTTCAATACGCTTAAAAACATTCAAACATGGGTACACTAGATCGGATGTTCATATTTGAATCAACCTGAACGATGATGAAACTGTTCAACTTACACCACCTTCGCGGGAAATGGGAAAGGACAAAGTAAAACGCAAAGACCTTGGCAAATCTATAGATTCGGATGACTTGAAAGTGATGGGGGACGAGGTGAAGTCTCTAAATGCAAGAATTGACAATATTTTACATGTTGCTTTCGAAATAGAGCGTACGAAACAAAGAGATAGTAACATGAGAATATTAATGCAATAAATATCTAGGAGGAGCGTGAAATTGCTTTGACGACAACATTTGGAAAAGATATAACATTTAGTTGTTCTTTTTTTTCAAGCACTTGTGCGCTTTTTTAAAGTTTTTAGGTTTTTTTAATTTCATGTTATTTTTGTTTTCTAAGTTTATAGAGTTCTTTTTAATGTCATGTTATGTTTTTTTTAATTATAAGTAATGAAATCTAACTCTTATATTAAAATTAAATTGTTTAAAAAAAACTAAAAAAAAAATTTATGCATGTCATGGTGCCCATTCCTTATGTGTGGCAAGAAACCATAACTTTTTGGTAAATTTGATATATCATTGACATGACGTTTAGAGCCACGGAAACCATAACATACCACGCACACAATTGCGGTTTACGTCGCCACGAACCACGAGAACGAACACCATCCTGGTGCCTCGTTGTGGGTCGTGGTCGTAGACCATTGTGGTGTCTTCCACAATCAACAACGATGAATCAGTGCGCTCTTCTCCCTTTACCTGTTGACTAGACGTTCAACGGGTGAAAACTTTAACTTTTTTAAATAAATAAACTGTACCTATATAAACACAACATTTAAATAAAACTTACCTACATTCAAACCATTCATCTCTTATACTCTCTAAAAAATCGTACTTATGGATTTCTTTACGAATTTTGATTCAAATGACGAAGGAGAATTTATCTCGACGTTCTTCAATATTGTACAACACATAGAGAATGAAGAGCGTATGTATGTTACGTGTACAAGAGCAGTTGTCAATCGAGATTGTCAAGTCGCACATGACTTATTGGTACATGATTACGTTGCTGATAATTGTCTTTATAACGATGATGCGTTCGAACGTCACTTCCGTATAAATAAAGCTTTATTTTTATGTATTAGTAATGAGCCCGTTATGATTATTTTAAGCAAAAACCCGATGTTAGAGGTAGAATGTGCTTTAGTAGTATACAAAAATGTACGGTTGCGCTTAGATATTTAGGATATGATATAGCCTTTGATGCATCAGATGATTACTTGAAGGTATTCGAGAGGGCCACTACTGATTGTGTAGATTGGTTTTGTGCATGTGTGTATAAGGTTTATCACAAAGAATATTTGCGTAAACCTACTATACATGAAAATGAGAGATTATATTTGACTCATGAAGAAAGGCATGGATTTCTTGGAATGATTGGTAGCCTTGATTATACGCATGTCGGGTGAAAAGATGTCCAGCTACGTGGAGCGGTCAATTTACTCAATGTGATATAGGGCAACCAACTATAATACTAGAAGTTATTGCATCTTAGAATTTGTGGATATGACATTCGTTCTTTAGAGTTGTGGGGTCTAACAATGATTGCAATGTTCTTGGCCAGTCCCCTGTTTTCAACGATATTTGGACTGGCAAAGCACCAGATATTTCGTTCATGGTAAACGTGTATTTATACAAATATGGTTACTACCTTTGTGATGGGATATACCATGATTATTCTACATTTATGAAGGAATATTAGATACCTCGAACTAAAAAGGCAAAGTTGTTCACAAAAAGGCAGGAATCAGCTAGAAAGGATATCAAGAGAGCATTTGGAGTCCTCAAGCAGGCATTGCATGTAGTGAAATACGCTACATGACTTTGGGATATGGATAGAATTAAACAAATGATAAGTGCATGTATTATAATACATAATATGATTATTGAAAATGAAGGTAGAACAATTAGCCATATGATTCGGATGACATAGTTTTTTTTAGAACGACAGATTTATTAAGGAAAAACTAGCATGGCGCTAGAAAGAAAAGACAGTTACATGGAAATAATAGATAAAATTGGATCCTATAACCAGGCAACCTAATTGACATTTTCTTTACGACACCTACTACTAGCCCTAATGAAACTCTAAGAAGTGACTTTATCAAACAACAAGCATTTTCTAGGTCTGACTTTACCAAAGAGTAAAGTGTTTCTAAAACACCAAATCGACCACCAAAGAGTAAAGAAAACCATCTCCAAAAAATAATGACAAATGGAAGATAAGCGCAAGGAGCCAATTCAATCAAACCAATATTGGAAGGAAAACAAAGTAGGCATCTGAACATTCCACCATCTGCAAACAAGTTTTACTAAATCTTTAGCCAAATCACACTCGAAGAACAAGTGGGTAGTAGTCTCAACTTCTGTCTCGCATATGGGGCATAAGATATAATTTATCTCAATTCCTCTTTGAGATAGATTATACCGAGAAGGTAATTTGTTTAAAAAAGACGCCAAACGAAGACATTGACTTTAATAGGCGTAAGGAGACACCATCTAGTCATTGCATTTGTGACAATAAGAAGCGTCTTATCAATTCTCGACCTTCCAGATCTCACATAATAATAACCAAAACCATCAAGCGGCCAACTCCACCTATCCATAGACGAAGAAATTAAAATTGAGGACATAAAATCTGAAAAATTAGACCACTGCTTAGCCTCAACCGCCCCTCTTGGTTTTCGTCTGAAAGAGGTATCCCAAGCCGGTTGAATCATCTTCATAGCAACACATATTTGTTTTTCCATCTCAGGGACATATAACCTATGGAAAGAGCTTTTATAAGAGGATCATTACCGATCCAGTGATCCTCCCTGAAAGCAATGAGTTTGCCATCACCAATCACCCTTTTGCAGAAAGACATAAGATCTACACCTTTAGAGCATAAGGAATGAAAAGTCTTAATAATTGAAACCCAATTGGATTTACCAATATTTCTCAAAGAAGAATGGCCGATTAACCTATTTTCTCCATGAGTAGATTTGATCAATTTCACCCATAGTGCATTTGGGATCGATATAAACCACCAAATCCATTTAAAGAGAAGATCCCGGTTGAGAGAA
This sequence comes from Lactuca virosa, assembly GCF_052849685.1. Classification (NCBI taxonomy): domain Eukaryota; kingdom Viridiplantae; phylum Streptophyta; class Magnoliopsida; order Asterales; family Asteraceae; genus Lactuca; species Lactuca virosa. The sequence goes on along the minus strand of NC_136430.1, from coordinate 343,074,154 downwards.
TAAAGACTATTGACACCGAGACCACCATATTGCTTGGGAGCTAACACTTTATTCCATTTAACCCACGTCATCTTGCGCTCTTCCAGATCCGCCCCTAAGAAAAAAGCATTACGAAATGATTCTAAACGATTGACAACAAACTCCGGGGATCTAAAAATAGACATAAAATATGTCAGGGTAGCACCCAAAATAGACTTGAGTAAAGTAAATCTTCCCCTAACCGAAAGGTTTTTGGCCTTCCACTGTGAAAGTTTAGAGGTGACTTTTTAGATCACACCATCCCAAGAAGCAATACGAGACATGTTGCCACCCACAGTGAGACCTAAATATTTAAAAAGGAGCTTTGTTAGGAACACACCCAATAAAAGTCGCTACATCCTCCCAACTGATAACTGAACTCCAAACCCCATCAGATTACTCTTATGCACATTAATCTTGAGGCCAGAAGCACGGAAGAAACAATGAAGGATTCTGACAACATGTGACACATTGGTCTTGGACCACTGTCCTATAAAGATATCATCATCGGCATAACACAAGTGAGAAAGGGTAACCTGGGTCGAATTACCAATCTGAAGACAAAAGAGCATGTCATGGTCAATAGTTCTCCGAAAATCAATGTGGAGAGATTCCATGACAAGAATGAAAGCAAACTGTTAAGGGATTACAATAGAATCAATAACCATGACAATTCTATTAGATAATATTTTACCAATAATATTATATTGGCGACCAATTAAGCTAATAGGACAAAAATCACTAACTAGCTTCACATCGTGCACCTTTGGGACCAAGGCGATAAAAGAGGGATTACACCCTTTATGGAAAGCTCCAGAATTGAAGAATTCATGCACATCATGAGCCACATCTACTTCAACAAGGTACCAGTATTTTTTGAAGAATTCAAAAGTGAAGCCATCAGGTCCAGAAGCTTTATCAGAACCACAATCCCAAACTGCTCTCTTTATCTCTTCTGGAGTAACCACTGCATCCAGTAAACCAACTTGATTAGGAAGCAAAATCCAAGGAAAATCATCATGTAAAGTGATCCTAGACCAAGAAGGTCTAGCAAACTGGTCTCGAAAGTGGGAGAGAAACTCCTTCTTTACTTCAAGAGGATTATCGATCCATGCTCCATCCACCATAATACCCCGAATACCTTGTTGGCGTCTTTTTTATTAATCACACCATGAAAATACTTAGTGTTTTCATCCCCTTCAATAGCTCACCTAACCTTATCTTTTTTAGCTAAATCAAAAGCTCCCTTCTTATCAATGTCTGAAATACATATGACAAGATTAAGCCGATTATCCAAATCATCTGGAAGTACCCCTCCAATATCAATATGATGCTCAATTTCAAAAAGTTTGTCTTGAAAATCTTTTTTCGCACCAAATCTCTCCTTTCGTTTATTACAACTCCAAGCTTTTAAACATTGTTTTAAGTTTTTCAACTTATGTTTAAGAGTAACCATAGCATTTCCACGAGTTGTTAACATTCATAACAGTGAAACGTGTTTCAATCTTCAAAAAGATGTCGCAGATCATTTGTACTAACGAAACATTAATGAAGATTAGTTTTTTTTTTATGTTTTGATATTTTACGTTTGTTGTTTTTTTTTCCTCACTTTTTTTAAAGTAATGTAGTTTTTTTTAAATTAATGTAATGTTTTTTTATTAAATGAAAAATTAGTTAAAAAATTCTATGTTTTTATTGTATTTTTGAATTTAAAAAAATGATGCAGAGTGGTATGTTAGTGATAGGTACCCCATGGGTTTAATGGTTGGATGTGGTGATGATGTGGCATCTGTCACACCCCTGGCCGAGGCGACGGTACATGTCGGGTTGTGCGACTTAGTTCATAGATCACAACCAAATTGAATATACATCACAAGTACAAAAATAACAATACAACAGTTATATTCCACTTTAAAGTTTGAATACATGGTTCATACAGATAATAATAGTAAGTACATGAATTTGCCTTGACTGATAGGCCGATATAACAAAAACTAGAGAAAACTAGGTTGCCCGAAATCCATGAACATTTCTTCTACTAAAATCTAGTTCAATGATCTCCTCAGAATACATGTAGTTTGATAGTCAGCACAAATGTTGGTGGAGTTACAAGTTTTCTGCTAACCGTCGTAATAATACTTTTAAAAATTTGAAAAATATTTCTTTTGTAGTTAAAACCATGTTTGAAAATGTTTGATAAAGAGAGAAATCATAAGTAAATTCATACTTACAATGTTTGATAAAGAGAGAAATCAAAAGTAAATTCATACTTAAAATGTTTGATAAAGAGAGAAATCATAAGTAAATTGTAACTCCCCGTTTATTTAAATAAATTAATAAATGTAAGTCTCGGACTAAATTGTGAAGAATTTTAGAAGTTGAGGGTTAAAAGTGTAAGTTCCAGATTAGTTTTGTAAGTATTTATGAAGGCAGGGACTAAATGGTAATTTATGGGACTTCATTTGAAGAGATTTTAGAGCCTAAGGGACTGTTTGGTAATTAATAGGGCTTATTATGCAAAAAATTTATGGAAGCAGGGGCTAAAGGGTAAATATTGGATTTAAGTTGAAGAAGATTTTGTGAGGAGGGGCTGATTTTGTAAATGTGACACAAGTTGAAATGAGACACGGGTTTAACCCCGTATCCCATTTTCCCTCTCATTTGGAGTATCCGAACCCTAAAGCTATCATCCAGCCGCCATGTATGAGGTTTCACAGCCGCCACCTCCCTTTTCTTTTACGTCCGGGCTCAGGTCAGTCAAGCCGCTGCCGCCACTCCTCGCCATCAGAACGCCACCGCTGCCGACTACGTTGTGAACAACCGAGAGGTGCCTTGAAGACCGAAGGAGGGTTGTGTTCGTCGTGTGAGGGTCGGGAGCCGCTGGAAAGGCATGGTTAGTCCGCTTGCAACTCATCTTTTCTTCCTCTCTCGTTCTTTTCAGTAGGTGTGACGCCGGAAAGTGTCATTGCCATCGTCAGTGGCCGTGGGGCTGTTGTTTCGACTTTTCCGATGACGCCTTCCGCCTATACGGTGGCTACACGGGTGTGCGTTCAAGTGTGCATGAGGTTGTTGTATTTGGGAGGTTTGTGTGTGTGTTTTCTAGCCGGAAACCCACCGCCACCACCTCATGGTGGTGGCTACCACCATTTTTGCCACCTTTGCCGCCACCAGCCACCGTAGGAGGTGGCTGTGTGTGTATGTTTATTAATGTGTGAAGTGGTTTGTGCGTTATTTTGGGCAGGGAAGCAAGAAAACCCGCCACCACCACCACTGTGAGGTGGTGGTTGTCATCTCCAACCACCATGTGCCGCCACAAGTTTGCTTATTGAGTGCATAACCTGGTGATGCAGTGTTCCAGGAGCGTGTACGTGTGTTGTTGCTGAACAAGGAAACTCAAGGAAAAATTGCCATGGCTTCCGCCACGTGCCACCGTCAGGCACCACTAGGGTGGTTGTGTGTGTGTGTTATGTTAGTTAGTGTTTGTGTGTTTATTTTTGGATTAAGGCATTGTAATTGTAATTACCAAAAGAATAATGAAAAGAAACTCAAACCACCACCGTAAGGTGGTGGCCGCTGCCATGAGTTGCCATTGACCACCACTACCCGAGGTGGTAGTGGGTGGTGCCCCACAAGCAAACCCTAATGGACCTAACAAAACCCTAATGGGCTTAAAGATTAATTTTGGGCCTATTGGGCCATGTTTGGGTAGAAAACCCTAATTGTGAGCATTTAGGCCTTGGACTTATTGGGACCCACCTTTGGGCCATTGGGATTGGATTGTTTATTAAGCCCAAATTATTCCATATCATTTATCTAGTAGAGTAAAGGACTTAATGGAGTAAGTCCTTAATGGGTTAAGTGAGAAACACTTAATCCTAATCGTCATTTTATGTGAAACCCTAATTTCACTTGGGCCTTAAGCTGGGCCTTTCTATTGGGTTTTGGTAATTAGGCCAATAATGGGCCATCCAAGAATGATTATATGGACTAGAATATTTATATGAGCTTTAGGGTAAGGCCCATATGAGGGTTTGGGCCCAATTTAGAAAATTGGGCCATAGATGGGCCATAGTTTGGACCTTGATGGTTATATGGTATTGGACCCTTAGAATGCAGAGAGCCAGAGAGTTGGACCAAGAATAAATGATTGGGCCTTAAGGCAATACCATGTAAAGGGTTGGGCCCAATTTGGAAAATTGGGCCATAGTTGGGCCTTGGTCCATTATTAGACTTTTGGGCCTTTGGATTGGGCCTTGGGCTTGATTCAAGCAAAGTTAGGGGGTAAAGTAGCCTTTTGCCCCAAGCATGGACTTATGGATATGTGTTAGAACCCAATTATTAATTGGGTTTTATTTTGATGTTGACAGATTCGGGAATCTGTCATCCAGCAGCTAGGGTTTTGTCAGCAGGACTTCAGCAGTGTGAGGTGAGTTTCCCTTCAGTAGGAACGGGTCTAAGGCACCAATGTCGGCCCGTTTAGTAGTGTAGTATATTGGGATTAGCCCGATGCAGATTGTATGCTTTTGGACTTCGGTTCGATGTCGGGCGGGGCCCGATGCAGTGATTTTAGCTTACATGTTATATGTTATGTGTTCCGGACTTCGGTCCGATGTCGGGAAAATCCCGAGAAGTAGTTATGTATGCTTGATGTCTTTGTGATTCATGCATGTTTATCTATTATGTGTTATGTGTTCCAGACTCCGGTCCGATGTCGGGCAAGCCCGATGCAGTATATGTGATTATGTTATATGTTATGTGTTCTGGGGAAAGCCCGATGTCGGGGCAAGCCCGGTGTATGTTAGTCATTATGCCATGTATTATGTATTTTGGGGCATGCCCGATCTATGCTAGTTTATGTGTTATATGTTGTTGTTCCGGGCTTCGGTCCGATGTCGGGGCAAGCCTGATGCAGATTATGTGATTATGTTATGTATGTGTCGGGGTAAGCCCGATGCCGGGGTGAGCCCGATTCTCGATGCGGTCGGATGTCGGGGTGAGCCCGATGCCGGACAGGAGTCCGATGTCGGGTAAGCCGATGTCGGGATTCGTCCCAATGCAGTTGGGAGTAGTCCCAGAGTTATGTTAATTGTTATATGTACTTTGTATGGTATGTGGTAGTTTGGGGGAGCTCACTAAGCTTCGTGCTTACGGTTTTCAGTTTGGTTTCAGGTGCTTAAGTTTTCAAAAGAGGAGCTCGGAAAGATTGCAGTGCACACACCATTTGTTCAGCCTGGGATGTTTATACTCTGATTTATTTGACAAATGTTATTATGTTCTCGAGATATATGATTTATGATTTTATATGTTGAAAGATAATTATGGTTTTTATTAATGATTTAAAACGAAATTTTTGGACCGTGTTTTTGGGATGTTTCATAAATCGATACTTATAATGTTTGATAAAGAGAGAAATCATAAGTAAATTCATACTTAAAATGTTTGAGAAAGAGAGAAATCATAAGTAAATCCATACTTAAAATGTTTGATAAAGAGAGAAACCGAATCTGTGGTTTCTAGATAAAGAGATCCAGTTAATGCTCATAGTGATTCCTATAACCAAGCTATGTGACTAGATATAACCCTTTACGACACTTCATTGGACATCGTGGGTAAAGACTAAAGATAAATATCACCCGCTTCGATTGATCTGTCGAGGTTGTAGCTAGCAACCGCAGGTGGGGGTGTCAACCCGTATAGATTTATACATACGTATCTTGCTCTGAGGATTAACGGTTATAGCCGAGAGGGTATACTAAGTGGTTAAACTTAGGTAATGAATAATGTCTCACTATAAACGCCATTAACTAAGATATACAATAAATTTTCACTATAAAAGTTGAGTAAGTTCTATATATCCATAAAAATGTATATTACTCGCTTAAATAGGTAATATGTTGCTCAAGTGCATGTATAAATTCCAGGAAAGTGTTATAATCTATACATATATATTTAACATATGTATTTGTACATGCATGATATAGGTTTGAAATATTACAAAGTTGATAACATTTTTCATGACATAAGTTTTATGACACACATTAGTTTCACATGAAATCATAACACTTTGTAGCAAACTAATAAGTTATCTTTTCTAGTTGTACATGTTTAAGCCACAACAACATATGCATGCCATGATAAAACTAGTTTATGATATATTATCTTGACAAAATATCGATTATAACTAAATATAAGTTTTTGCATGCATATTTCATAATCGATAAATATCTTTCATTTGTATTTTCCCCCAACATAATAAAAATATTAAAAAGGGGTCATAAGCACTCACATTCGAAGCATGAATTTGGTTTCGGTTTGTTTTTGTGAAGCTCGTTGTGAGAAACTGTATCCTGCCGCTTTTTGAGTTTAAGACAACCACCGGGGTTATCTTTGTTACCTAATAAACCAAAAGGGTAAATTTTTGTATTATTTAACAAGTGTGGGGGTGGTTTTGTATCTTAACTAACTGTAGGGGTTGTTTTGCTAAAATGTATTAAGGGTTGGGATTGATTTTGAAAAGCTATCACACCAAGGGGGTAGTTCTTGATTAAATAGGTATTTAATTTGAACATGGGACTAAGTATCTAAACAATTAGCAAGGGGGTGTAAGTGTTTTATTTAAATGAAAGTTTGAGGAAACCCATCCGCTTTGTGTTTCATTCGCAGATCGGGGTAACGGGAAAAACAAGACCCAACAAGCTCAAGTTCTCTTGATTCTGACTGGTTACGAACGGAGGAAGCCAAAAAAAAGGTGGTGGTGGTCGAATACTCATAGTGGCATTCGGAGATGTTGGTGGAGATTCAGCGACAGTGGCGACAGTGGGAGGTGACAGAGCTGCAGTGGCAGCTTCATTGCCTTTGATTCTTCATCTGTCGACAATGAACGAGAGGGAGTGGGCGGTGACAAGTGGTCAGAGTGATGGATGAGGACAACAGCAGCATTGGTGGGTGGTTTTCGTCGGTAGTGGGTGGCAGTGGCGGATCCAGCCCGAAAGTCAAGTGGGGTGCAAAAATGACCATTGACCATTGATCGTTCCTTTGACCGTTGACCATCCCAAAATGGTCTGATAACGATTACCCTAAAATTGATTTCAAAACATCTGTTACGGTTACCCTGGAATGCACAAATGGAATACATTTCATGTTGAATTGAACCATCTCTTCTCTTTAACCATTCTACCATACGTAATAGCTATGAAGCAATTTTGTTAGAATCTTGATTTGACAAAACACCACAAAAGATTGGATCCTACAACACGATCTTGAGAATTAAAAAGCATATACTTATAATAAACAATAAATCCCAAATAAATTTGCAAATACGCAACCAACATTTACCAAAATGCATAAAATTTATTTGTTCTCAAGAGCAAAACATATTTTCCAGAAGAGGAGAGACAATCAAATTGATTGCTTAACTTGTTCTACTTGCACAGAAGACTAACTATTAAGGTTGCTCCCAACCCATGTCCTACATTTATCATTTCAAACCCATTTAACACAAATTAATCAGTCTAGAGTATTAAATCAAAGAAAAATCAATTTACAAAGCAAAAACTAGTTCAGAATCAGAATATCAAAAGCATTTCTGAAATTGAACATAAAATCAAACAAAATCAGGGGCATAAACTTACAAACTTTCCGGAGATAATGGTGGGTCGTATCCAGCGACAAATGTTGTTAGTCAAGCATCCACAATGCTTCTGCAGAGTTTTGCAGTTGTGCTAAGTTTCCGATGACTGTGGGCGGTGGCTGTGGAGTGATAACTTCAGACTGTTTCTAGTTCTTGTGAATTGGTATGCTAGATCAAAACTCAAAAGAAACTAACAAACTTCAACATTTCCCAAAATCCCAAAGAATCAACATATTTAAAAACAATCTAATAGAATCAATCTCAAAGAATCAACATATTTAACCAAACAAATAAAAAAAGACCAAACCATACCAAGGACGATGGCCTCACGAACTGCCGGTTGTTGGGGCTTGCTGGTTGTCTTTGACCCTCCGAGTTTCGACAGCTTCTTCTTAAAGAATCGGGGGCTAGGTTAAAATCAGAGGAAAATTGAGGTTCTTGGATATATTGGGGCTTGGGGATTTTAGAAGAGAGGGAAAGCGTAGAGAATAATGTTGGATTAGGTGTCTAAGCCCTTAACTATAATTGGTATGTACTTGAATTGATAGCAACACAGTCCTTTTGGGTTGCCCTCAACCTAGCAACTGGACAAGGAAATTATGAAAGGAGAGATATTAATTTATAAGATTAATAAATTAATATATATATATATATATATATAAATGATTTATTAATATGTTAATGGATTAATATATTAATTAGAAATCATTATGTTTAATTAATTGTTAGCCAGAAATTAATCAGAATTGATTTTGGGGTTAAAAGAATTAATTATAAGGTGCAGGGACTAGTTTGCAATTATCTAATAGTTGAGTGGAAGGCTCTAGAACCCCCTTGGAAGAGGGTGGACGAAATCTTTAGGGGAAACCCTAATAATTTCGTCCATAGGGGCTTGGATAAGGCCCTTGGGTTTGCTTAGGCCCTAAGCAAAGGATAACTAGGGTTTCCCTTAAACCCTAGATCCCTCAGCTATATAAGGAGCCTCCTGGTTCATGTTTTTGGTGACTCTTTCTTTTGAAGAAACCCTAAGGCCGAGATTTTGCATACTCCCTCTCCCCTCTCTCTCCAAGTTTCCTTCTTGCTAGTTCTTGGGTGTGATTCCATTAGAGGCATTACATTTGTGGTGCTAAGCTTCCAAGAAGATCAAGATCAAGATCAAGGGAATATCAATTGTTTGCTATAGCAATTGAAAGGTATGTAAACCCTAAACCCTAGTTTGTTAATTTCGAAATTAGCCTCTCTCCTCTAGGGTTCTAGTTTTGCAATTCAAAGTTGTATGTTCAATAGTTAAAACATAGATCCAAAGTAGGTTGCATGTGAACTTAGGAATTGTTTTCTAGTTTATTTGTTGTACCTAAAACCCATCAAATAAAACAAAAGGTGTTGAACATTTTAAGCAAAGTCAAGAGGGGGCCTGATAAATCTCAAGGGGGACAATTTCTTAAAAAAAATTACAATAAATAAAATTAACAGGTGTGGTCCACTTTCAAGTGGGGCCATACACCCCACTAAGCAAAGCTTAGCTCCGCCACTGGTGGGTGGCTGGGGTGGTGGTTTCCAGTGGTTCACGGCGAGGGAGAGAAGGGAAACAACAACCAGATGGATTCAGGGGATGTTTGCCAGCTTGCTTGATAGAAGACAGAAAGAAACTGGTGGTGCAGCTCGACTAAAAACGTGGTTGAGATGGTGTTTTTCGGTAGGGTTGTGGTGTTCTATGGCGGTGGAGTGGTGTATCGGAATAGGAGAGGGTGGAGGGGTTGTCACAGCCGGCTGCTTGTCGGTTTCCTTCTTTTCGCCGGTGGAGTAAGAAACAAGCGAGAGAGATGTTAGAGAAATAGGTACACGGTGAGGATATAGCACACAGTAGGTATTAAATAAATAAAACTTTGAGTTTGACTTATCATGGGTCAAAGACACTATGCCGACTCTTTCTTGGTTTAAGCATACACATGCATGCAAGCATGCCTTTTGTGTCCCCCATTGATTTATCCCACACAAAAGTTGCCTCGATTTACGTGACGTCGGTTTCGGAGCTCGTAAAAATATTTCGAAAATGCATTGTTAGTGTCACAGTCATGGTGATTTCAATATTCAAACGGAATTCAAATCCAATATACGGATCTCCGCGAAACGCGTTCGAAGTTTCGCATCACCTGGGTTTCGATTCGTCAGTTTTCGCGAATCTGATTTTCGTCTAGGCTAAAAATATTGGAATAGTAAAATCAAATACTAGACCGAAGCCTGAGTTCATAAATGTACTCAAAGTTAATTTACGAGGTGTGTAGCTACCTCAAACTGAGTTATGTAGTGTCCGGTATCGGGTAAAATCAGGTATATACATGTTTAAAAGCTTAAAACATGCATAACTTCCTCATACGATATCCGTTTTGGATGTTCTTTATATCAACGGAATCCTGAAAAAAAAAATTATCCAATTTGATCATCCATGGCCCCCAAGTAGGTCAAATGCGAAATTTTGACTTTTAGGGCATCGGATCTCATTGATTTTTAACTGCTTTCTGTTTGATAACGATGGTCAACCTTTCGTGCGTTTTAAGGTATCGCGAAGGTACTTATGAGTAACATGATCTCATTTGTACTTAAAATCATCAAGGTACTATATCGTAGGTCCTACTACAGTGTGGTTCGCGGTAAATTTAATGTCTACGGTTTTAGACCTAAATTTTGGGATGTCACATTACCTCCCTGTTAAAGGAATTTCGTCCTGAAATTATCTCATTCCACTAGTGGAGGGAGAACTGTTGAACAATTGTGGGTACTTCTGTTTCATCTGATATTCTTGTTCCCAAGTAAACTTCAGCCCTCTACGAGAGTTCCATCGGACTTTCACTATGGTATGTGGCTTTGTGTGAGGCTTTTGATTTCTCGATCCATGATCTCCACCGGTTCTTCCAGGAAGTGAAGTTTAGTGTTGACCTAGATCTCATCGAGATGAATCACAAGGTTCTCATCAGAGATACACTTCTTAACATTTCATACATGAAATGTATCATGAACTTTAATGAGTTCTTGAGGTAACTTGAGTTTGTAAGCCACCGGACCAATCCTTGCTAGGATTTCAAAAGGTCCAATGTATCGGGGATTTAGTTTACCTCATTTTCCAAATCTAATGACACATTTCCATGGTGCGACCTTTAGTAGGACACGGTCTCCTACTTTAAATTATAGGGGTTTACGTCTCACGTCAGCATAGCTTTTCTAATGATCACGTGCGACCTCTAATCATTCCTTTATCTAGACAATATTTTTGTATAAGAATATGGTCAGTCAAATCGCTAGTATGTCTCATTCACGAAGCTAATCTATAAGGGGGGTATAAGGAAACGGCCTATAAAATGGTAGTTGAATGGGTGTCCACTCTCACCCACCGCTTCCTTGATTAGTGGAGGGTCGTTAGCAGAACGGATTTGATAGGACAACTACTTCTCATTAAAAGTATAATGATATTAAAGAAAGTACTAGAACATTATTTTCAAAATCCCAACTCTAGTTACTTTAGGAAAAATGTGAAAAGTATGCTAATCCATGAAATTGCACATTATGCTTTATTGGTCGTTAGTGGAGCGTGTGTGGTTAACCAGCACACTAAAAGGCACTAATAAAGAGTAGCAATGGGTATCTCATAATTGTCATTTTGATGGAGCGTGTGTGGTTTACCAGCACATCAATAGTTAATGATAAAGACAATGAGGTTACCAAGCACATTTGCATGGTTATTCACATCTTGTTTGTGATCCTCGGCATCCCAGTCACAAATAGAAGAGCATAATCTGAGAATAAAACATGCCATTGAATAGTTTCAATGTATCTCAAAAGAATTAGGAATTTCACTTCGTTTGTTTCGTCTAATGGTGGAATTGGTGAATCGTCATTCACCTACCTTTATGAAATTTGCACTTGGATCTCGGCATCCCATTTCTAAGTTGTGAATCTTCATAGTTGGATCCTAACCTTGATATTATATCTTTGGGTTATTCTATTAAGGCATCTTGAAATCTAACTAAAACTTTCTTTCTTTTCAGATGTCTAATCCTGGAAACACTTCTGCTTCGTCCTCCTCCAACCAAAACTTCTCTTTGCTCAATATCTGCTCCAAAGTCGTTATGGATGGCTCTAACTATAACGATTGGATGCGTAACATCAAGATGGCTCTTCGTTTCGAGAACAAAGAATATGTTCTTGAAAAGGAGCTCAAAGAGCTTGATGAGAATGAAGCTACTCCTGAAGATCTTGCTGCCTACAAGAAACATTACGATGATGCTACCAAAGTGGCATGCATCATGGTGGCAACTATGTCCCCAGAACTGCAGAGGTACTATGAGGACTACTGGCCTTTCGAGATGAACAAGGACCTTATGGAAAAGTACCATAAGCGAGCTCGTCAAGAAAAGTTCGAAGTAGTCAAGTCACTCATGGCTTGCAAGATGAAAGATGGGGAGTCAGTTGTGTCACATGTGCAAAGAATGCAACGCTACATAGAGCGTTTGGTCAAGCTCAATATTCACTTTGATGAGGAATTGGCCATTGACATGGTCTTGAACTCACTTCCTGAATGTTATGGTCAGTTTATTCTAACTTACCATTTGAACAATACTGAGCAGACCTTGGCCCAATTGCACAACTTGTTGGAGACAGCTGAGGCAGGGATGAAGGGTAAAAGTATACCCTCCACACCTACGAGTGCCCCTGTTTTGGCTATTGGACAGGGAAAGGGGAAAAAGAGGAAAGGTCCTCCCAAGCAAAACTGGAAGAGCAAGGCTCAAGCTGGGTCATCTAGTAATGGCCCAAAGGCTAAGCCCAATGGTTCCACTCCCCATGTTTCTGATCCAAAAGAGGCAGTTTGCTTTTACTGCAACCAAAAGGGGCATTGGAAGAGATCTTGCCCACAATATCTGCAAGATATCAAGGATGGCAAAGTGAAGCCATCTTCGGCAGGTATTTACACTATTTCTGCTAATAACTCATTATCTTCTCGTTCATGGGTCCTTGATACAGGATGTGGTTTTCATATCTGTTCTGATTTGCAGGGTCTAAAGGAAAGTGAGGAGATAGAGCGAGGAAGGATAAACCTGATCATGGGAAACAGAAAGTCTTCACCAGTAACCAAGATCGGAGTTTATCAGCTTCTGCTTAGTAATAATGTTAGATTAGATTTAATAAATTGTTGCTATTCGTCTGAGATGACGAGAAACATTATTTCATTTCATGCATTGTTCAGACAAGGTTTTACATATTCTTTTAATGATTTGAATGGTTCAATTTCTGTTTATAAGAATGGTGTTTTTATGTTTGAAGCTTTGCCTTGTAATGGTGTGTATGAAACAGTGACTTGTGTTGATAGCCTAGGAAATAGTGTGCTTAATATTGACTTGTCTAATAGTGTAGACAAGGCATGCTTGTGGCATTGTCGTCTTGGACACATTAACAAGAAACGCATAGCCCAACTCCAAAAGGATGGAGTGTTGGAATCATTTGACCTAAAGTCAGATGATATGTGTGAATCTTGTCTTTTGGGAAAGATGACAAAATCACCATTCACAGGGTCTTGTGAAAGAGGTGAAGGTCTGTTGGATCTCATACACACGGATGTGTGTGGGCCCTTCAGATCAACTACAAGAGATGCTAATCGATTCTATGTGACCTTCACTGACGATTATAGCAGATATGGATATATCTACTTGATCAAGCATAAGTCGGAAACTTTTGAAAAGTTCAAAGAGTTTAAGCATGAAGTCGAAAATCAATTGGGCAGAAAGATAAAGATACTTAGATCCGATAGAGGCGGGGAGTATCTTAGTATCGAGTTTAACGACTATCTGAAAGAATGTGGGATAGTCTCACAATTGACTCCTCCTAGGACACCACAGTTAAATGGTGTAGCTGAGAGGCGCAATCGAACCTTGTTAGACATGGTTCGTTCTATGATGAGTCGGGCTTCGCTTCCTATTCACTTCTGGGGGTATGCCTTAGAGACAGCCGCCCACATCCTCAATCTTGTCCCTACAAAGAAGGTTGCCAAAACACCTCACGAAATGTGGACAGGGAAAGTTCCCTCGTTAGCACATATTAAAGTCTGGGGTTGTGAAGCTTTCGTAAGACGAGAGACTCACGACAAGCTAGCAGCTAGAAGTGAGAAATGTGTTTTCATTGGTTACCCAAAGCAGTCTTTTGGATATTTGTTCTACAGGCCTAGTGAGAACGTGGTCTTTGTAGCACGAAGAGGAGTCTTTCTTGAAAGAGAGCTCATATTCAAAGAGGACAGTGGGAGCACTATTGACCTTGAAGAAATTCAAGAGTCACCAATGAAGGAACCTTAGATGACACTAGCACTCAACCAGAGGAAACAGTTCCTGTTGAACCAATTGATAACTCATTACCTCTTAGAAGATCCACTAGGGTGAGTGTGCCACCCGAGTTGTATGGTTTTCATATTACTTCAGATGGTGACACATTCATAAGTGACAGAACACTGGTAAACTTAGATGAACCAGTCACTTATAAGGAAGCAATGGCAGGCCCAGAGGCTTCCAAGTGGAAAGAGGCAATGGACAGCGAGATTAAGTCCATGTATGACAACCAAGTTTGGAATTTGGTTGATAGTGCACCAGGTCGCAAGACAGTTGGGTGCAAATGGATCTTCAAGAAGAAGACAGACATGGATGGGAATGTGCATACATTCAAGGCTCGACTGGTTGCAAAAGGTTTTACTCAAACCCCAGGGGTTGACTATGATGAGACTTTTTCGCCAGTGGCTAAGATTAAATCTATTAGGATATTGCTCGCCATAGCTGCCTTTCATGATTATGAAATCTGGCAGATGGATGTCAAAACTGCTTTCCTTAATGGGAAGTTAGCTGAAGATGTTTACATGAGTCAGCCAGAGGGTTTTGTTGATGCAAAGTTTCCCAATAGAGTGTGCAAGCTTGAGAAATCCATTTATGGATTGAAACAAGCATCTCGCAGTTGGAATCTTTGCTTCCATGAGAAAGTCAAAGAGTTTGGTTTCTCTAGAAGTGAAGATGAGTTTTGTGTGTATATCAAGGCTAGTGGGAGTATAGTAACTTTTCTGGTGTTATATGTCGATGACATATTACTCATTGGTAACGACGTTCCAACCTTGAAAGAGGTTAAGTCTTGGCTTGGAAAGTGTTTTGCAATGAAAGACCTTGGAGAAGCTGCCTATATTCTTGGGATTAGAATATTGAGAGATAGAAAGAAGAGACTAATTGGACTTAGTCAGAGCACATACTTGGATAAGGTACTAAAGAGGTTTAGTATGGAAAATTCCAAGAAGGGAGAGCTACCTATCCAGAGCAATACCAAATTGAGTAAGACTCAATGCCCGAGTACAGATGTTGAAATAGATGACATGAGTCGTGTACCTTATGCTTCCGCTGTCGGATCGATCATGTACGCTATGACATGTACTCGCCCTGATGTGGCATTTACTTTGAGCATGGTCAGTCGCTATCAGGGAAACCCAGGTAGAGCTCATTGGATAGCAGTTAAGAATATACTCAAGTATTTGCGAAGGACAAAGGACTGGGTTCTTGTGCTTGGTGGCAGTGATACTTTGAGAGTAGATGGTTACAGTGATGCCAGCTTTCAGACGGATAGAGATAACTTCCGTTCTCAGTCGGGCTGGGTATTTTTACTGAATGGAGGAGCAGTTACTTGGAAGAGTTCCAAGCAAAATACGGTGGCTGATTCTACTTGTGAATCAGAGTACATTGCAGCAAGTGAAGCGTCGAAAGAAGCAGCTTGGTTGAGGAACTTCATCGGGGATCTCGGAGTTGTTCCAACCATCCAGGAGCCTATGGAACTGTTCTGCGATAATGAAGGAGCGGTTGCCTTGACAAAGGAACCGAGAGATCATGGTAAGACCAGACATATCGACAGAAAGTACCATTTCATCAGACATAGAGTAGAAGAAGGCCATCTTATAGTAAAGAGGGTGTCATCTGAAGATAACCCAGCAGATCCTCTCACAAAGGGTCTGAGTAGGGCTAAGCATATTCAGCATGCTCGGAGCATAGGACTGAAAGATGATATTAGTTTTAGTAGTTAGATTAGTTTTTGAAACTTGTAACAAAGTAAATGTAATTGACTTTTGGTGATTAAATAATAAAGTATTATTTATAAGTTTGGCTACTACCTTTTGTCAATTGTTTATTATTGTGTTTCATTTTTGCATGTTTTACTTCCTGAATAATGAGATTATTCAAACTCCACAGTCGCTCGTACTCTTGGAAGTAAGTAGTGAATTAAGACTGTCATGAATTGGATTGCAGATTGTCTAAAGATAGACATGGCAATAGAATTGCTGCAATGTTCATGAGTACTCAGAAATTGAGATTTGAGTATTGGATAAACCCACGCTCAGAGTATTACTTCATGGAATTCATCACGAGTAATACTGAGACGATAATATCTTATAATCTTGAAACGAAGATATATGAGTTGTAATTTACAAGTCGGTTGTGCATTGGTGATACGAAAACACATCAGTAACTTGGTGTTATAAAACGTATTGTCATGCATAATTTGATGAGTAAAAGATACAAGCATATGAGTCAACGTTTATTCGTTCCTTTTGCCCTAACAGGAAAAGCGATATCTGTGGGCCCCTCGATGATTTGGTGTTGACTTATGTGATGGGCCCAGCCAGGACTAAATTGATGTGTTCAATTAGAAGTCCTACATCATCACAAATCAGGAATCGGGAAACATAGATTCTGGACAAAGAGATTGATTATATTCCATGTCTTTTGTCTGGGGATATCAAGCAGAACGAAGGGTTATATGATCACTTATCTTAGGACACATAACTGACTGGGTCAGAGTTCGACAGCAGCTTTTTGGAAGCTACAATTTGCTGGTCAAATTTAGAAGGCATACTAGCAATTATAGTTACAGACTTATCCAAGTGGGAGACTGTTGGATTAGGTGTCTAAGCCCTTAACTATAATTGGTATGTACTTGAATTGATAGCAGCACAGTCCTTTTGGGTTGCCCTCAACCTAGCAACTGGACAAGGAAATTATGAAAGGAGAGATATTAATTTATAAGATTAATAAATTAATATATATATATATATATATATAAATGATTTATTAATATGTTAATGGATTAATATATTAATTAGAAATCATTATGTTTAATTAATTGTTAGCCAGAAATTAATCAGAATTGATTTTGGGGTTAAAAGAATTAATTATAAGGTGCAGGGACTAGTTTGCAATTATCTAATAGTTGAGTGGAAGGCTCTAGAACCCCCTTGGAAGAGGGTGGACGAAATCTTTAGGGGAAACCCTAATAATTTCGTCCATAGGGGCTTGGATAAGGCCCTTGGGTTTGCTTAGGCCCTAAGCAAAGGATAACTAGGGTTTCCCTTAAACCCTAGATCCCTCAGCTATATAAGGAGCCTCCTGGTTCATGTTTTTGGTGACTCTTTCTTTTGAAGAAACCCTAAGGCCGAGATTTTGCATACTCCCTCTCCCCTCTCTCTCCAAGTTTCCTTCTTGCTAGTTCTTGGGTGTGATTCCATTAGAGGCATTACATTTGTGGTGCTAAGCTTCCAAGAAGATCAAGATCAAGATCAAGGGAATATCAATTGTTTGCTATAGCAATTGAAAGGTATGTAAACCCTAAACCCTAGTTTGTTAATTTCGAAATTAGCCTCTCTCCTCTAGGGTTCTAGTTTTGCAATTCAAAGTTGTATGTTCAATAGTTAAAACATAGATCCAAAGTAGGTTGCATGTGAACTTAGGAATTGTTTTCTAGTTTATTTGTTGTACCTAAAACCCATCAAATAAAACAAAAGGTGTTGAACATTTTAAGCAAAGTCAAGAGGGGGCCTGATAAATCTCAAGGGGGACAATTTCTTAAAAAAAATTACAATAAATAAAATTAACAGGTGTGGTCCACTTTCAAGTGGGGCCATACACCCCACTAAGCAAAGCTTAGCTCCGCCACTGGTGGGTGGCTGGGGTGGTGGTTTCCAGTGGTTCACGGCGAGGGAGAGAAGGGAAACAACAACCAGATGGATTCAGGGGATGTTTGCCAGCTTGCTTGATAGAAGACAGAAAGAAACTGGTGGTGCAGCTCGACTAAAAACGTGGTTGAGATGGTGTTTTTCGGTAGGGTTGTGGTGTTCTATGGCGGTGGAGTGGTGTATCGGAATAGGAGAGGGTGGAGGGGTTGTCACAGCCGGCTGCTTGTCGGTTTCCTTCTTTTCGCCGGTGGAGTAAGAAACAAGCGAGAGAGATGTTAGAGAAATAGGTACACGGTGAGGATATAGCACACAGTAGGTATTAAATAAATAAAACTTTGAGTTTGACTTATCATGGGTCAAAGACACTATGCCGACTCTTTCTTGGTTTAAGCATACACATGCATGCAAGCATGCCTTTTGTGTCCCCCATTGATTTATCCCACACAAAAGTTGCCTCGATTTACGTGACGTCGGTTTCGGAGCTCGTAAAAATATTTCGAAAATGCATTGTTAGTGTCACAGTCATGGTGATTTCAATATTCAAACGGAATTCAAATCCAATATACGGATCTCCGCGAAACGCGTTCGAAGTTTCGCATCACCTGGGTTTCGATTCGTCAGTTTTCGCGAATCTGATTTTCGTCTAGGCTAAAAATATTGGAATAGTAAAATCAAATACTAGACCGAAGCCTGAGTTCATAAATGTACTCAAAGTTAATTTACGAGGTGTGTAGCTACCTCAAACTGAGTTATGTAGTGTCCGGTATCGGGTAAAATCAGGTATATACATGTTTAAAAGCTTAAAACATGCATAACTTCCTCATACGATATCCGTTTTGGATGTTCTTTATATCAACGGAATCCTGAAAAAAAAAATTATCCAATTTGATCATCCATGGCCCCCAAGTAGGTCAAATGCGAAATTTTGACTTTTAGGGCATCGGATCTCATTGATTTTTAACTGCTTTCTGTTTGATAACGATGGTCAACCTTTCGTGCGTTTTAAGGTATCGCGAAGGTACTTATGAGTAACATGATCTCATTTGTACTTAAAATCATCAAGGTACTATATCGTAGGTCCTACTACAGTGTGGTTCGCGGTAAATTTAATGTCTACGGTTTTAGACCTAAATTTTGGGATGTCACATTACCTCCCTGTTAAAGGAATTTCGTCCTGAAATTATCTCATTCCACTAGTGGAGGGAGAACTGTTGAACAATTGTGGGTACTTCTGTTTCATCTGATATTCTTGTTCCCAAGTAAACTTCAGCCCTCTACGAGAGTTCCATCGGACTTTCACTATGGTATGTGGCTTTGTGTGAGGCTTTTGATTTCTCGATCCATGATCTCCACCGGTTCTTCCAGGAAGTGAAGTTTAGTGTTGACCTAGATCTCATCGAGATGAATCACAAGGTTCTCATCAGAGATACACTTCTTAACATTTCATACATGAAATGTATCATGAACTTTAATGAGTTCTTGAGGTAACTTGAGTTTGTAAGCCACCGGACCAATCCTTGCTAGGATTTCAAAAGGTCCAATGTATCGGGGATTTAGTTTACCTCATTTTCCAAATCTAATGACACATTTCCATGGTGCGACCTTTAGTAGGACACGGTCTCCTACTTTAAATTATAGGGGTTTACGTCTCACGTCAGCATAGCTTTTCTAATGATCACGTGCGACCTCTAATCATTCCTTTATCTAGACAATATTTTTTGTTTTTTCATGAATGATCTCAGTACCAGTGAATATAGTATCTCCAACATGCTTTCCAGTCAGTTGGGTATCTCCAACTTCTGCCCAATATATCGAGGAATGGCATATGCGTCCATACAAGGCCTTGAATGGATCAGCCTTTATGATAGTGTGATAACTATTGTTGTATGAAAACTCTACTAGTGGTAAGTGGGTATCCCCATGCATTACCAATGTATATCAAACAAATGTGGAGCATGTCTTCTAGAGTTTGTATCGCCATTTCACTCTGCCCATCCGTTTGAGGATGATATGCAGTACTCATGTCAAGTTTGGTCCCTAAGGTCCTCTGCTACGATTGCCAAAATTTAAAAGTGAATCTTCTATTGTGGTTTGAGATAATAGATATTGGCACACCGTGCAGTCTAACTATTTCCTTAAGGTAGGTCGTGGTGAGTTTCTCCATCTTGTCAGTTTCCTTGATGGATTGGAAATGGACGGACTTGGTCAAACGGTCAACCACTACTCAAATGGCGTCATAATTGCTTGAAGCTCTTAGCAACTTCGTTATGAAGTACATGGATATCTGTTCACATTTCCATTATGGGATTGACGGTTGTTGTAGTAGTCATGATGGCTTCTCGTATTCTGCCTTGACTTTGGCGCAAGTTAAGCATTGATTGACATATGTGGCAATATTTGCATTTATGTTGGGCATCCAATAAAGTTTCTTAAGATCGAGACACATCTTATATGATCCGGGAAGTATCGAATATCTCGACTTATGAGCTTCATTCAGGACTAGACTCTTGACTTCACTAAACTTTGGGGTCCAGATTCGGTTCATGAAATATCGTGTCCCGTCTTTCTTGATGTCGAATAGTTTGTCCATTCCTCACAAGTTTTCTTCTACGATATTCTTGGTTTTGAGAGCTTCCAGCTGAGCGTCTCGAATTTGGGTGGTGGAATTAGAGTGGATTGTCAGGGATAACGCCTTTACACGAAGTGGTTTTTCTCATTCTATAACACCCTGTTTCGAACTGTTTCATAATTTAAAGACATGACCGAAGATCAGTTATCATAAGGCTTCATACCTTGGGGGAGATAGATTTAGGCCTCTTTGGATGTGGGTAATGTAGATTAGGTGATCTGAGGGTTCGGTTGGTGCTTTGGAGCCCATGGGTACTATAACCGTAAAGTGATAGTTCGGGCCTTTTATGAATTTTGGATTTAAGTTCGGAAAGTTTTAAGTCAAATTAGAGTTGATAGGATTTTAGAGCTTCTTATTACCTTTCCGTGGATATAAAGATCGTCGAAAATGGAGTAGGAACGAAGAAGTCATGATCGTTTGAAGTTAGGAGGGTTTTGGGGCTTAGTCTAGTACGTTGGGCATACCTGGTGTAACATCCCAAATTCCAGGTAGCATATTTAAATAATTTATATTCATCATGACAGAGTAACTCTGCGAGTGGGGTCGGTTTTGGCCATGTGGGTTTAGTGACCAACTCGACGAGATGGAGTTGTGTGAGGAAACCCTAAATATTCGAGTTTGTGTCCTATTTAAAGGGCTTTAAGCCCTCATTTCCGCCTCACCAGCCACCCTACTCCCCTGCGTGAAACCCTAATCATTTTAGTGAGCTAAGAGAGAAAGAGAGAGGCTAATCTTGTGGTTTTAGTGCACCTTTGGAGCAGAAGTGAGGAGCATCAAAGCTTGGATCAAGAGGAGGCGTTTGGATCCAGAGATTCTCGAGAGATTTGCTTCAGTTGGAGGTAAAAAGATGCTAACTTTATCATTTCCTTATGAGATCTTGGTTTAGAGAGTTTTTAGGGTTTTCTCCCATCCATCTTGTGTCATTGAGTCATTTGAGCATGGCTTGAGGTTGGAACCTCAGATCTGGACTGTAGGTTGTGAGTCCAAAGACCCGAGCTTTATTGAGCTAGAGGCAAGCTCGTGTGCATCTAACCCTTGTTGGAGCTTGTATTGGCATTATGAGCCTAATATGCCATGCATGAACGTAAAGTGTGCAACTTTACGTGACATTCGAGCCTTGGGATGATAGATCTAGATTTTGGAGTTGTAGATCTTCCTTTTAAACGTCTGAATGAGAATATAGACTGAATGGACTCGTCGAGTCAATGGGTTGACTCGACGAGTCGGCTAGGGTTTTCCCTGATGAGTCTGGATATGAGTAACTCAACGAGTTAATGAGACAACTCGACGAGTTAGGTTTGGTTTTCGTGACTTTTCTAAAGGAACAAGGGGACTCGGCGAGTCACATAGGTGCACTGGACGAGTCGGCTCAACATGGACTGTTGAATCGAGTGTTGACTTCGTTTGACTTTAGGGTTGGTCAAGACAGAGAATAGGGAGACCATGGAGGGGTAAAATGGTCTTTTATCCATTCCAGGAGATTAAAGAGAGAAAATAGCTTGGTTCATTTAGAGTTGTGATTTAAGTGTTAATTAGAGATAATTATCGTATGTGTTAGGCGGAGGCTAGATCGGTGATTCGTGCACGAGATTCATTTGCTTGCTTACGAGGTGAGTCTTCTCACTATACTTACCTTGAGTGGTATTTTGTGTGACCGGAGGGTCTTGTGTGTTTATATTGAGTATTGTGATATCCAGCATTATGTCTTTGTGATTTATGTTGTGTATTATTCCGAGCTTACTGAGTTAGGATCGGAGGGTCCACCCGAGTTGTGGGACCGGAGGGTCCCACTGAGACACATTGACCGGAGGGTCTTATTTGAGTTATAGCTATGAGAGGCTAATGAGATATGTGTGGTATTTTAGGGAACTCACTAAGCTTCGTGCTTACCGTGTTGTGTGATATGTGTTTCAGGTACTTCTATAGAATTCGGGAAGGCGAAGGTTCGATTGTACACACCTATTCGAGATTATGTTCGAGGATTTTGGGATACTATCATTGGTTTTGTTGATTAGAGCTTTTGAAAATTAATGCGTTGTGGTTTTGAGAAAATGTGACATTGAGTTTTTATGTGATTTAAAAACGAAAAATTTGTTTGAAAATTTATGGTGTTACACCTGGAGTACAATGGGCGTACTAGGCATACATGGAGTACGCTGGGCATAGTTGGAGTACGTTGGGAATACTTGGAGTATGCTGGGTGTACTAGGCATTCATAGAGTAGGTTGGGCGTACCTGGAGTATGTTGGGCGTACTCGATCAGTGTCCAAACCCTATTTTCGTGGTTTGAGCCCTATTTAAGCTCCTTAACTTCCCCAAACTAATTCCATTCTTAGCCTCCACCTCTCCAACACCCTCCCTTGAAACCCTAACCCTAGTTTGAGCCTTGTGAGCAAAAATAAGGTGTCTTTAAGTTCTTTGGAGTGTTCTTGGTGCATCTTGGAGAAGAATGAGCTCATTGGAGAAGTGTTAGTTGAATTGGAGCTTGTAGATCCAGACTTTGTTCACCTTGATCTTTCTTCTAGAGGTATAAAGTTTGAATCTTGATGATGCATTTTATAAATCTAGCTACTCTTGGGTGTTATGAGCTTTAGGTCACTTTAGTTCATAAATTATAGATCTTGAAAGTTTGTGACCTTGTTATGGATAAAGTTGGAAACTTTATCCATCTAAACATCATATTAATTCAGATCTAAAAGCTTGAGACTTGGACTTAATGGATTAAATTGGAAAAGATGCACTTTTGGTCCCTTTAAGTCTTGAAGACTAGATCTTGGTTGGTTGGACCATTCTAATGGATAAAGTTGGAAACATTATCCATTATGGAGTTAATTAGGAACCATAAAAATATCATCTTGATGGGTTTTGATGAATCATGCTTAAGTTGATGTTCATATTATGGGTTTAGATGGATAAAATCGGGTTTTGGGTCCCATTAAGACATGCAAAAGCATAAAGTTTGCAACTTTATGACTTAATACGCTTTAATAAGCTTAGATCTAAAATTGGACATTAGGTCTTAACTGATTAATACCTTAGAAGGAGGTTTTGGCCTGCTGCAGCGTACGTCGGGCGTACCTAGGCGTACGCTATGCGTACGTCTCTGAGGTACCGACTATTCGAGGGTCGTGAGTACGTCGGACATACTGTTGGTATGCAAAGCGTACTCACCAGAGAGGATTTTGGGCTTTTTAGCCTCAGGCCATTTCGGACTTAGGGACTTGGGCTTTCATTTGGCCGCAAGATTTTCAGTGGTGGGCCTTCTTGATCTCTGACCCATTTTGGATATGGTCAATCTTTTGGGCCTTGGGGCTAATTGTATTTGGGCCTTGGTGGTTTAGGCCCAATAAGGCAAGAGTTAAGCAGCCTTTTCAGGGTTTGGGCTATCGGGTTGGATTATTGAACTAATTTCTAATTAAATTTTTTTTACTTGTGATTTAGTGAGAGGATTTCTCGAGTCAGCAGCCCGAGTGTGAGTTGATATCTTCAGTCTGAGGTAAGTTTCCTTCATTGTATTCGTAATTCGAAGGCACCAATGTTGGCCCACTAGTTTATGTTTGTAGTATGATGGTTGTCTTCGTGACAATTGTTTGTTATGCTTGTATTTGCTTGATGTCTCAGTGATTCTTTTATTATGATATTTTGTGGTAGTGGTAGGGGTGAAATAGACCCCATACCGGTTGAAAGATACTGAAGGGGTTGGAATATACCCAGTACCGGTTGATAGAGACCGAAGGGGTTGAAATATACCTAGTACCGATTGAAACAGACCGAAGGGGTTGAAGTATACCCAATACAGGTTGAAAGAGACCGAGGGGGTTGAAAGCACCCGGATATGCTTAAATATTATGTATGTATGGTATGAGGTATTTGGTGAAACTCACTAAGCTTTGTGTTTACGGTTTTCAGTTTATGTTTCAGGTGCATTCCGCTCGAAAGGAGGGCTTGGCCTGATCGCACTGCATCCACCTCTGTTTTCCGCATCACGTGATTTTGGAATTTTGTACTATGATATTATTTTACAATAATATACTTTCGATTGTTTTGACATGATTATTGTAGGATTGGAATGAATTTAGATGAAAATTTTATCATAATTTTTGGGATGTTACACGTTCTTTCTTTCTTAAAGCGTCTACTACGACATTTGCTTTACCATGATGATAACAAATTTCGCATTCGTAATCATTTAACAATTCTACCCACCTTCGTTGTCTCATGTTGAGCTCCTTCTAATCGAATATGTTTTGAAGGCTTTTATGGTTGGTGAACACGACACAATTCGTTCCGTATAGGTAGTGTCTCCAAATCTTTAAGGCAAACACTACAACTTCCAATTCCAAGTCATGGGTAGTGTAGTTTGTCTCGTTTGACTTAAGGTGTCTGGATGCGTATGCAATGACTTTATCCCTTTGCATCAATATGCATCCTAATCCTTGGCGAGAGGCATCGCAGAATACTACGAAGTCTTATGTTCCCATGGGAGAGCCAAAATCGGTGCTCTACACAACGATTGTTTCAATTTCTGGAAGGTAGACTCTTAATTGTCTCCCCAATCGAATTTCTTATCTTTTTGGGTTAGTACGGTGAGAGGCTTGGCTATTTTAGAGAAGTTCTCGATGAATCTCTTTTAATATCCCACAAGACCTAGGAATTGGCGTACTTCAGTTGGCGTTGTTGGTGCTTTCCAATCCCTAATTGCTTAAATATTCGAGGGATCAACATGAATCCCTTTGCTACTGACAACATGGCCGAGGAAATGCTCTTTGTTAATCCAGAACTCACATTTTGAGAACTATGCATAAAGTTTCTCATTCCTTAGTAGTTCCAGAATCAATCGCAAGTGTTGGCCATATTCTTCCTTGGTTCATGAATATATTAAAATGTCGTCGATAAAGATGATCACGGTTTATCCTAATAGGGTTTGCACACCCGATTCATAAGGTCCATGAATACGGATGGTGTGTTGGTAAGTCTGAAGGGCATAACTAGGAACTCGTAGTGACCATACCGAGTCCTGAATGTCGTCTTTGGAATGTCTTCTTCTTGAACTCTAAATTGATGATAACCAGATCTCATATTGATCTTCGAGTAGTAGCAGGATCCTTGCAGCTGGTCGAACAGGTTATCGATCCTCGGGAGTGGGTATCGGTTTTTTATGGTGAGTTTGTTCAACTCTCGATAGCCGATGAACATCCTGAACGATCCATCCTTCTTTTTTGAAAAACAATACCGGAGCTCCCCAGGGTGATAAGCTTGTCCAGTAAAGCCTTTGTCAATTAGTTCTTGGATTTGACTAGATAGTTCTTGCATTTTCGATGGTGTCAGGCGATAAGGAGGTCTTAACACTCGTGCTGCCCCCGGGATTAGGTAAATTTGAAATTCGACATGTCTAACTGGAGGTAGTCCAGGTAGATCCTCTGGAAATACATTCGGGTAGCCGCACACTTGTGGAATGTCTTTGATTCCTTTATCCTTTCCTAGCATATACACCACGTGGGCCAATAAAGCGAAGCATCTCTTCTGTCAGTACTTTCTTGCCTTCATGCAAGAAATGATTCTTAGATTCTTCCCTAATTCATCTTCGTAAATCACTATGGCTTAGTTGTTGGGTAGAGGTAGTCGAACGGCCTTTCGTAACTTAGAGTCTCCGCTCGATGGAGCGATAACCAAATCAATTCTGATGATTACATCGAAACTTCCAATGGTTATAGGCATTAGGTTGACGTGAAAAAAACGTGGTTATTCTGGGTGAGAAGGCAATTGGTGAGTATTTATAAGATGCTTTCTACTTGGCCATTTGCCATTTCTACCAAGTAAGCTTCATTAAGTTTGCAAGATTTATGGTTTAGCATATTTCTAAACTTATGGTCAATAAAGCTCCTATCAGCACCAGAATCAAATAGCATAGATGTATAAATTTTGTTGATAGGAAACGTATCAGTAACCATTTAGTCATAAACAAGAACGTATAAGTTGTATCGTATAAAAGTGCATTAGTGTAATTTTGTAACATCCGGATTCCCAGGTATCTTATTTTAGTTATTTATTTTGGGTTTTATGGAGGGACTCGGCGAGTAGACGCTCAGACTCGCCGAGTAGGATCGCGAGTTCTTGACTGGATTAATGACCGGACTCGACGAGTAGATACGTGGACTCGGCGAGTCCGCGCTGTAAAGTGAAACCCTAAATCCCCGGGCATGTGCCCTATTTAAAGGCCTTTATGGCCTCCATTTACGGTCAATGCACCCCAGAGAAACCCTAAAGAGAGCAGTGAGAGAGTTGAGAGCAAGAAGAGGCTAATACATCACTTTTGGTGTAGTTTTGCTAGAAGGAAGAAGGAAACACCCATCTAGAGCGTGAAGGGAGCTTGGATCTGGGCTAATCATCTTGAGAGTTCATCTCTGGAGGTATAATCCCTTCTATTTCGTGTTGATATGATAGAATTCATGATTTTAGGGTTTTTACCTCCATTTTATGTAAGATCTAGTGAGTATGAGGCCCCCTTTGTGTTAATAGCATCAAATCTGGACCATGAGAGGTCCATAGAGTCACTATCCCTCAGCTTTATGCAAGCAAATGAAAGATTGGGGACTAGGTTGCCATTTTTAGAGTTATTTCTCCATTTATGACTTGTTATGGGTTGCATGCACGTAAAGGTTGCACCTTTACGTGACATTTGAACATTTGAAGGGTAGATCTGATAGTTAGGGAAGCAGATCTGACCTTAGGAGGTCATTTGAGGATGAACATGGAGGCAACTCGCCGAGTCCATAAGTGGACTCGACGAGTCGAGTCAGGGTTGCCCCGCGATTCGTGACAGGTGTAACCCGTCGAGTGGAAGGATGACTCGACGAGCCAAGAGAGGCTGAAAGGATTCAGAGGACCCGCATGGACTCGCCGAGTCGCCCTTGTGCACTCGACGAGTCGGGTCAAAGTTTACCGTTGACTTTCGTTGACTTTAGGGTTCTGGTCAAGACTGATTCAGGAGAGTTCAGGGAAGGGTAGAATGGCCTTCTACCCAATCTGTAGAGATGAGATCATGAGTGAATATTGATCGGGGATGTTATCTGAATAATAGGAGGAGGCTAAGTCGGGACGTTGAGCTCGAGAGTTTATCCGATTTCATTGAGGTGATTCTTCTCACTATACATTACCTAGAGTGGTATTTATGTGTAGACCAGAGGGTTTTGTATGCTATGTGTATATATATGAGTTATGTGCATTGTGTTATATGTATGCTATGTGTTGAATAGACCGGGCCGGAGGTCCCAACGATATAGACCAGACCGAAGGGTCCAACGACACAGACTGGACCGAAGGGTCCGACGAGCTATGACCAGACCAGAGGGTCCAACGAGCTACGGGACTGGAGGTTCCCGCTGAGACACATCGACCAGAGGGTCGTATTGTAGCCTCGAGTGGCGTATGTGTTGCATGTGGTATTTTGGGGAACTCACTAAGCATTTATGCTTACAGTTGTTGTGTTATGTGTTTCAGGTACTGGCGAGGATCGCGGGAAGGCGCCGGCATGATCCGTACACACTGAGAGGATTTATGTATTTGAGGATCTTGGGATTTGTTTATTGAGATAACATGTGTTACATTGGATTACTATGATATTTTATGAATGAGAGTACGTTTTTAAAATGAAAAATTGTTTTGGAAATTTACGTTGTTACAAGTTGGTATCAGAGCCTTGGTTTGAGAGACTCGGATACACCTCCGGGCGTATCTGAACTCAAACTGAGGATTTGAGAGAATTTTTCATAAAAGAAACAATTTTTCCAAAAGAGTAAAGGACTTTTGAGAAAAGCGGAACGGAGCAGTGTGTACGATCAGCCAGCGCCCGAACGGTGATTTCCCAAAATACCCTTACATTATGTGATATGTTATGCATGCTAGAGTAGGCTAGGTATTGCCTTAGCCTAGGAGTTACTGCTACTATGAGATACTTCGAGAGTAAGTAGGTAGCAGTGAGGAACTTATGAGTGGTCTACCGGAGGGTAGCCTGAGTTTAGTGAGATATAGAGTACTTGTGATCTGGGATCCTAGGAGGAGGACTTGGGGTGAATATCGATGCGTTGTGGAAGGTATTATAAGGGCCCATACTACTGGAAACATCGGATCGGTGAGCAGTCCAAGTAAGAATCCTCAGGGTACTAAAGAACAAGTAGGGTTGAGTATCGAGTGCGAGTATACTAGAACGAGTCTCTGATTCTTTTGTGTTGTATTTCAGAGACATCATGGTTGGGAAGCGCCACCACCCAGGAGGCAGTGGTACCAGTGGTACCAGCGATGAGGAGATTCGTAGGTTGATTCACGAGGAGGTGGCTGCGGCCATTCGAGCTGAGATACCAGAGATGTTCGGGTCTATCAAGACCACGTTGATCGAGACTTTTGATGAGCGGTACGCTGCTCTTACTGAGGCTGCTGTTGCTGCGGCCACCGCAGCTGTCGCTGCTGCCAGGCCCCATGGAGGTGACTCGTTGCTGTACCGAGAGTTCAGCAACACGAAGCCACCAGAGTTTGATGGGACGCAGGACCCGATTTCTACGATGAGGTGGATTTCTGACATCGAGGGATGCTTCTACACCTGCTCATGTCCGGAGCATCTGAGGGTTAGGTTTGCGCTTAACCAGCTTCGCTTGGGAGCGAAGGATTGGTGGAAGTTTGTGACGGCAGAGCTTACTGCGGTGACCTGGGAGAGGTTCACCACGATGTTTCGAGATGAGTATGTTCCCCCTGTGGAGAGGGAACGTCTAGCCCAGGAGTTCTTATCCTTCAAGCAGGGAACTGAGTCTGTGACGGTGATTACGAGGATATTTCACGAGAGGGCGTTATTTTGCCCTGAGCACGTGTCGACTGAGCAGGCACGTATGAGCCGGTACTTGAGCATACTGAGGAGGGATATCCGTGAGTTCGTGGCGAACTCGTCATACCGGACATTTGCCGAGCTTCAGGCAAATGCCCGGAAGAGAGAGATTGAGCTGGAGACTCAGGTCAGGGAGGAGGCCGAGTCTCAGAGGAGGGACAGACGACCGACACAGGCGCAGCCGGCAGCCAAGCGGGCAAAGCCCGCTGATTCGATATCTGGGGGTCCGAAGGGCCGCACTTGTGGGAAGTGCGGCAAGAGTCACAAGGGGGTGTGCAGAGCTGGGGTGTGTTACAAGTGTGGGAAGGAGGGGCATTTCGCGAGGGATTGCCCCAAGGGATTCTCGGTTTGCTTTCATTGCAACCAGACCGGCCATCGGAAGGCCGAGTGCCCTCAGCTACTACAGGGATCAGCACAGGGGTTTACACCTGCTGCTAGAGCTATCGAGGTCCGGCCAGCGAAGGCCGAGGCACCGAAGGCTCGCGGGAGAGCCTTCCAATTGACAGCGGAGGAGGTCCGCGCAGCGCCCGATGTCGTGGCCGGTACTTTTCTTGTGAGTTATGTACCTGCCTTGGTGTTATTCGACTCGGGTGCGAGTCGATCTTTCGTGTCATTAGCATTTAGTTAGCACATCAGTGTTCAGCGAGAGGCGTTGAGTCGACCTCTACGAGTTTCTATAGCCGACGAGCGAGCGGTGTATGCTACTGATGTGATCCGAGGATGTGTACTCGAGATCTTCGGCGTTGAGTTTCCGATTGATTTCGTCCCGATTGCGATGGGAGATGTCTGTGTCATCGTGGGCATGGACTGGTTGAGCAGGCTTGGAGCGGTTATCGACTGCGAGCGACAGTTGGTTACCATACGAGACCCTAGTGGGGGAGTTCTTACGGTGTACGGCGAGGGTACCCGTTCAGGGTCAGCATTCTGTTCGGCTGCTAGAGCGAGGCAGAGTCTACAGCAGGGTTGTAGTGGGTTTGTGGCCTACGTGATGGACACACGAGTAGCAGCGGAGAGGCCTAGTTCTGTTGATGATGTGTCGATAGTGCGTGAGTTCC
The DNA here is from genome assembly GCF_052849685.1 of Lactuca virosa. Lineage (NCBI taxonomy): Eukaryota > Viridiplantae > Streptophyta > Magnoliopsida > Asterales > Asteraceae > Lactuca > Lactuca virosa. The sequence continues at coordinate 343,043,932 of NC_136430.1, read as the reverse complement.
CGGATGTTTTCCCCGAGGAGTTGCCGGGTGTGCCTCCCGAGAGGCAGGTGGAGTTTCACATCGATTTGGTTCCGGGAGCGGCACCTATCGCCAAGGCGCCCTATCGCCTTGCGTCACCAGAGATGCAGGAGTTATCCTTACAGCTTCAGGAGTTGTTGGGGAAGGGATTTATCAGACCGAGTAGCTCGTCGTGGGGAGCGCCGATCCTTTTTGTCAAGAAAAAGGATGGTTCACACCGGATGTGCATTGATTACCGGGTGTTGAACAAGTTAACGGTCAAGAACTGTTACCCACTGTCGAGGATTGATGATCTGTTTGATCAGTTGCAGGGAGCGTCTTGGTTCTCCAAGATTGATCTGAGGTCTGGATATCATCAGATGAGAGTGCGTGATGAGGATGTCCAGAAGACGGCGTTCAGGACTCGTTACGGGCATTACGAGTTCGTGGTGATGCCTTTCGGGCTCACCAATGCACCGGCAGCATTCATGGATCTCATGAACAGGGTGTGTAGGCCGATGTTGGATCGATTGGTGATCGTGTTCATCGATGACATATTGGTGTATTCGAGATCCAGAGAGCAGCATGAGGAGCATTTGAGGGAGATCCTCGGAGTTCTGAGATTGGAGAGGCTTTACGCCAAATTCTCCAAGTGTGATTTCTGGTTACGAGAGGTCCAGTTCCTGGGACATCTCGTTACTCAGAATGGGATATTGGTCGATCCGGCCAAGATTGAGGCGGTGATGAGTTGGGAGGTGCCGAGATCCCCCACCGAGATCAGGAGTTTCCTGGGGTTGGCCGGCTATTATAGGAGATTTATTAAAGATTTCTCCAAGATCGTCGTGTCTCTCACCAGGTTGACCCGGAAGGGCGTTACTTTTTCATGGGGTCCTGAGCAGCAGGCCTCGTTTGAGACACTTCGCCAGAGGTTGTGCGAAGCCCCGGTGTTATCCCTTCCAGAGGGAATGGAGGATTTTGTGGTGTACTGCGACGCATCGATATCAGGGTTGGGTGCGGTGCTTATGCAGAGAGGGCATGTGATAGTGTATGCATTGAGGCAGCTGAAGCCTCATGAGACGAGGTATCCCACCCACGATCTGGAGTTGGGGGCAGTGGTGTTCGCCCTCAAGATCTGGCGCCATTACCTGTATGGGGTTCGGTGTACCATATACACGGACCACAAGAGTTTGAAGTATCTGATGGATCAGCCCAACCTGAATATGCGCCAGAGGAGATGGTTGGATGTGGTAAAGGATTACGATTGTGAGATCCTGTACCACCCGGGCAAAGCTAATGTTGTAGCTGATGCGCTGAGTCGTAGGGCGGAGAGTGCCCCGATTCGAGACACTTGTATGCGATTGACAGTGATGACTCCGGTGTTGGACACCATTCAGGAGGCCCAGGCAGAGGCCGTGAGACCGGAGAACCGCAAGAGAGAGCGGGTGATTGGGCAGGTACCTGAGTTTGTTACCGATAGTCGTGGGCTGATGACCTTTCAGGGTCGGATTTGGGTGCCGTATGCAGGCGGGACACGCACCACTTTGATGGAGGAGGCGCACCGATCGAGGTTCTCGATCCATCCCTGGGCCACTAAGATGTATTTGGACCTGAAGAGGGACTATTGGTGGCCCTGTATGAAGAGGGATGTAGCATGGTTTGTTGAGAGGTGCTTGACCTGTCGCAGGGTTAAGGCCGAGCACCAGCGTCCGCATGGCAAGTTGCAGCCACTTGAGGTTCCACAATGGAAGTGGGAACAGATTTCTATGGATTTCATCACCAAATTGCCGAGGACCGCACGGGGTGTCGATGCAATTTGGGTGATAGTTGACCGGCTGACGAAGAGCGCGCATTTTCTTGCTATCAGTGAGAGCTCTTCTGCTAAGAGGTTGGCAGAGTTGTATGTGAGGGAGGTGGTATCGCGGCATGGGGTGCCGATCTCGATTGTGTCAGATCGAGATGTACGTTTCACTTCCAGGTTCTGGAAGAAGTTCCATTAGGAGTTGGGTACGAGGTTGCATTTCAGTACCGCCTACCACCCCCAGACGGACGGACAGAGTGAGCGGACGATTCAGACACTCGAGGACATGCTTCGAGCATGTGTGCTGGACTTCGGGGGAAGTTGGGACACGTACTTGTCGTTGGCTGAGTTTTCCTACAACAACAACCACCATTCGAGTATTGGTATGCCTCCCTTCGAGTTGTTGTATGGGAGGAGGTGTCGGACTTCCATTTGCTGGGGAGAGGTAGGGCAGCGTGTGATGGGTAGCACAGAGATAGTGCTTCAGACGATAGAGCATATACAGCAGGTTAGACAGAGGTTATTGACGGCTCAGAGTCGTCAGAAGAGTTATGCGGATAGGCGACGATTCGAGCTTGAGTTCCAGGTGGGAGACTCCGTACTCCTGAAGGTGTCTCCTTGGAAAGGAGTGATTCGGTTTAGGAAGAGGGGCAAGCTGGGGCCCCGGTACATCGGTCCGTTCAGAGTGACCGCGAGAGTGGGCAGGGTAGCGTATCGTTTGGAGCTACCTGCAGAGTTGAGCCAGATTCATGATACCTTCCATGTGTCTCAGTTGAGGAAGTGTATAGCCGATGAGTCAGCGGTAGTGCCGCTGGAGGACATTCAGGTAGATACGAGGTTGAATTATGTTGAGGAACCGATCGCGATTTTGGATCGGAAGATCAAGGTTCTGAGGAACAAGGAGGTGCCCCTGGTTCAGGTCCAGTGGCAACATCGGAGAGGGTCCGAGCTGACTTGGGAGCCGGAGTTGGAGATGCGGGAGCAGCATCCAGAGTTGTTTGCGGGGCAAGACTTCGAGGGCGAAGTCTGATTCTAGTGGGGGAGAATTGTAACATCCGGATTCCCAGGTATCTTATTTTAGTTATTTATTTTGGATTTTATGGAGGGACTCGGCGAGTAGACGCTCAGACTCGCCGAGTAGGATCGCGAGTTCTTGACTGGATTAATGACCGGACTCGACGAGTAGATACGTGGACTCGGCGAGTCCGCGCTGTAAAGTGAAACCCTAAATCCCCGGGCATGTGCCCTATTTAAAGGCCTTTATGGCCTCCATTTGCGGCCAATACACCCCAGAGAAACCCTAGAGAGAGAGCAGTGAGAGAGTTGAGAGCAAGAAGAGGCTAATACATCACTTTTGGTGTAGTTTTGCTAGAAGGAAGAAGGAAACACCCATCTAGAGCGTGAAGGGAGCTTGGATCTGGGCTAATCATCTTGAGAGTTCATCTCTGGAGGTATAATCCCTTCTATTTCGTGTTGATATGATAGATTTCATGATTTTAGGGTTTTTACCTCCATTTTATGTAAGATCTAGTGAGTATGAGGCCCCCTTTGTGTTAATAGCATCAGATTTGGACCATGAGAGGTCCATAGAGTCACTATCCCTCAGCTTTATGCAAGCAAATGAAAGATTGGGGACTAGGTTGCCATTTTTAGAGTTATTTCTCCATTTATGACTTGTTGTGGGTTGCATGCACGTAAAGGTTGCACCTTTACGTGACATTTGAACATTTGAAGGGTAGATCTGATAGTTAGGGAAGCAGATCTGACCTTAGGAGGTCATTTGAGGATGAACATGGAGGCAACTCGCCGAGTCCATAAGTGGACTCGACGAGTCGAGTCGGGGTTGCCCCGCGATTCGTGACAGGTGTAACCCGTCGAGTGGAAGTATGACTCGACGAGCCAAGAGAGGCTGAAAGGATTCAGAGGACCCGCATGGACTCGCCGAGTCGCCCTTGTGCACTCGACGAGTCGGGTCAAAGTTTACCGTTGACTTTCGTTGACTTTAGGGTTCTGGTCAAGACTGATTCAGGAGAGTTCAGGGAAGGGTAGAATAGCCTTCTACCCAATCTGTAGAGATGAGATCATGAGTGAATATTGATCGGGGATGTTATCTGAATAATAGGAGGAGGCTAAGTCGGGACGTTGAGCTCGAGAGTTTATCCGATTTCATTGAGGTGAGTCTTCTCACTATACATTACCTAGAGTGGTATTTATGTGTAGACCAGAGGGTCTTGTATGCTATGTGTATATATATGAGTAATGTGCATTGTGTTATATGTATGCTATGTGTTGAATAGACCGGGCCGGAGGGCCCAACGATATAGACCGGACCGAAGGGTCCAACGACACAGACTGGACCGAAGGGTCCGACGAGCTATGACCGGACCAGAGGGTCCAACGAGCTACGAGACTGGAGGGTCCCGCTGAGACACATCGACCGGAGGGTCGTATTGTAGCCTCGATTGGCGTATGTGTTGCATGTGGTATTTTGGGGAACTCACTAAGCATTTATGCTTACAGTTGTTGTGTTATGTGTTTCAGGTACTAGCGAGGATCGCGGGAAGGCGCCGACATGATCCGTACACACTGAGAGGATTTATGTATTTGAGGATCTTGGGATTTGTTTATTGAGATAACATGTGTTACATTGGATTACTATGATATTTTATGAATGAGAGTATGTTTTTAAAATGAAAAATTGTTTTGGAAATTTACGTTGTTACAAATTTGTTCCCAAAATTCCATAAATTCCCAAATGATAGTGAGAGCGATCGATTTCTGAAATCCTACAGATTTCCAAATGATAGTGAGAGCGATCGATTTCTGAAATCCTACGAATTTCCAAATGATAGAGAGTGATTGATCAAGAATGGTAACGGGGCAAATTTCGATTTCAACGGTCAAATGACTGTTCCAACAGTCATAAATGTAAAAAAATTCAACCTTTTTACTTTACATATAAATACACACATACACTCATTTTTTACCCACAATATTCTTCTTTTTCTCTCATTTTATACAAAAATCAACCATATTTTCTTTCAATCAAACTATGAAGCAAAACCCGAACCCCCCCTTCCACCAAACACAAACACATCCACTCTGATGGGTTCCGCACCATAAAAGTGCTTATATGAATCTACTAAACACTTAAAACTCACCCCAAATACTATTTCAAGAAAAAATTTAATCTCGCATCACCCAAATGCAATTTCCTACATCGCCTTTGATGCAACAAAACTCAAGCCTTCAACAAAACCTTTTCAATACTTTCGCTTTCGTTCCACAAACAACCACACGACCACCACCCACACAACCAAAGCAAGAAACAGTTCTCGAAACACAAGCGGGAGGTAGTCGGAAAGCTAGAGAGAAAGGGAAAAAGAAAGGGAAAGCAATAGCGAAAAGTGAAGAAGAAGCTTCACTATGGTGGACACTGGATGAGGAGTACAACTTGGCGGTGGCGTGGTGCGGGACTTCTAAAAATCCAACTATAGGAAATGATATGAGGAGAATTAGATTTTGGGAAGCCGTGCTCAGAAAGTTTCACGCACTTATGAAGAGACTGGCATATCACAATGTCAATATGCTTAGTGGCAAATGGGCTCTAGTTAGTCGTATGTGAACCAAGTTTAATGTGATATACAACAAATTTTCTTTGCAAAAGCAAAGTGGTGCAAATGATTTTGATGTGTTTAAAGCCGCGAGGGAACAATATTAAGTTGAAATGGGTCATGTTTTCGAGTATGAAAAAAATATGGGAGATTGTGAGAACCAATCCAAAATGGCCTAAACCTCCAACATCGTCGAAGGTACAATCAAAGAGGTCAGGTGGTTCGGGTTCTTTTGACGTTTCCGACGCACGAACTAGCATTGACCTCAACGCCGACACAAATGACATCCCCGACGACATCGAAGAGGTCCCCCCCCCCTCACCGCGATCGGTCGAGAGCGAAAAAACGAAGTGCGCTCAACGATACGCAGACGAAGTCGATAGAAGGGCACAAGAGTTGACAGAAATGAAAGAAAAGTCCGACCAACACAATCTAACCGCACAACAAAAGGTTGAAGTGCAACGTCATCACTTGGAGTTCCTTCGTAAGGAAGAGAAGGAAAATCAAATAACGAGGGATTTAACAATTATTTATACTAGCGAAGAAAATATGGGACCACAACAAGCATAAGTGCTCTGAAAGATGAAGGAGCTGATCGAGAATAAATATTTGGATGACTAGTGTATTATCATTTTTATGTTTTTAACGTAGGACTATGTTTTTTTTTTTTTTTTGTGTTCCATGTTTTTTTGTAATGTTATTTTTAGTTTTTAAATGTTATGGGTAATTTAGCATTTAATTAAATTGCATGTCTTATATTTTTTTATGAATAATATAACGTGAATAAAAAAACACAAATTGGAAAAATAAACAATAAATAAATCGAAAATAAACAAATTAAAAAAAATAGAAAAAAATAATGATATGAAAAATAGTGGGTGTTATAACATGTTGTCTATTTTCTTCATTTGATGTTATAACACCATGAATGACATGACATGTGAGGTGACACTTTTTTGGTGTGGTAACGTGTTTTCACATGTTGTCCACACCCACTAGTCTTCAAAATGACCTTATATGATAGGAAAAAAATATAACGGTAAAAAGGTAGTCCCACTCCCCCGTTGTTGCAGATAGTTGCAGTAGAGAAGACTTCCAAAAAGAGCAAAGAACCAAAGTTCTGATGCAAAACCCAGCCCAGCTCCTTTCTTTTTCTGTCGTCTGTATGTAGGCTCCACCAAATCGAGAAGAGAGATGTCCTTAGTTTCTTATGCATAGAAGACGACGAGCACTAAAACACCTCTCAAGTTGTTCCCATCTTATAGTCGTATGTTAAAAAGATATTAATCCTTCCTATCAACTTATTTGGATATATCATAAGAATTAGTTATATTTTTCTTGTTCACTTATCAATAAGGACATTCTAACCTTACCTAACAATCCCAATGATACACATTAAATGCCAAACAAGAGTAGTATAACATAAATTCTTGATCTTATCATTTTCTTGTCTTAACCCCGACAAAAAAATGTTGTCTTAATTAGATTCTTGTACTCACAAGACATTTAAAATCCATAGAATTCGATGATAAGTTCGATAGTTGTAAATGTACTATTGAATCCTACATTCTTGTGACAAAATATTACCGCATTGATATGAAATCTCAAAGATTTTCTTTTTAAACCATACACCCTAGATGGGTATCCTTCAAATGTTTCATACACACTAGCAAATCATCACAAAGTCACAAACTGTTCAACAACATGATAAAAACTAAAACAAGTAGTAATTCATTGTGTGTCTTTCTTTACGTTCACCCAACCCACAAAAGTTGCAAAAATAACAACATTCTCACTATATACTCCGCAACTTAGTTTTACATATAACTCGAAAACAAAAAGCAACTCAAAATTCACACATAAATGGTTCGCTTTTATAAACCTTCTATCACTATCCAAGCAATCTAGTTATAGCTCGGGAGGACATATCCAACTTTTTCATAGTATGCAAAATTCACATTTCATCTAAAACACGGATCCGTTGTTTCCTACTACCCATCAATTCCTGTAAAAATAAAACAAAAGCAACAAATCAGTAAACGGGTATACACATTACCCCACAAACCAGGCCTACAACCAACATGAAAAAGGTAAATCACACAGATCAAGAAAAATGTGCATACCCAAACCCACCAAACAAACCAATCCCATCTCCCTCCAACCCCCATGTCACGTCTCTCGAGCCACCACCACCACCACCACCACCATAAAAGTCTGAAAAAGGTGCATCATAACCACGCCCGCTAGTGTTCCTTCCATACCCTCCACCATTACCACCATTTTGAGGTGAAACCAAAGATCCTATAGGATCAATCCCTCCATTAGCCCACAAGTTACCAGGATTTGAACTAAAGAAAGAAATGTTGTTCCCATTTCCACCATCATAACTTACAGGACTCCTAAACCTACTTGAATCTCCATAATAAGGGCTCAATCCCCTTCCATAGGGTAAAGTATTCGGTTCAAAATTCAACTCCATTCCAATCCCATATCCAGAATTCAAACCGAATCTACTATCCATCCCAACATTGTAACCTCCAATTGGTCCATTAAGAACACTATTAGTCCTGTTCAAACCATAAGGATATGGACTAAGTATGGCTCGGGTGGGAGTGGGACCCGGTGAGAGTTCTTTTGGAACAGCGCGTTTGACTTCAACCGTTTTTCCGTTTAGTTGGTGAAATGTTTTTGATACGACCTTGTTGACTGCATCTTGTGTGTCATATGTGATGAAACCAAATCCTCTAGGTCTTTTTGTATTATGATCATACATAACAACAGCATCTGTAACTTTTCCAAATTGCTCAAAATACATCTTGAAGTCGTTTTCAGTTACTGTCGATGCTAAACCTCCTACAAATATCTTTCTTGTTTGTCCAGGTGAACTCTTAATGCTACTAATGTTATTGTTTCTACTCATTGTGAGTTTGTCATCTCTAGGAACTGCCTTCTTTGCTTCAACCTGAAATATGATTATATGAAAATGATTATTGTGCATTATTTGGAATGAGAAACATGAACTCCATGATTGAAAGACGAAAGATTTACCATTCTGCCATCGATGTTGTGTTTCTCTTTAGTGACTCTGTCTGCAACAGAAGGATCGGCAAAGACTACAAAGCCGAATCCACGAGCACGACCAGTGGTTCGATCTTTCATAATCGTTGATTCCAAAACGTCGCCGTATCTACTGAAATAGTGATGTAGACGTTCTTCATTTGTATCCCATGATATCCCACCGATGAATAGCTTGCCAAGATCGGATTGCATTTTCTGTACATTGAAATCAAAGCATCAAACACTAATTCTTTAAATGATTTCACAATTCGCGATAAAAACGATGAATAAGAAACCCATCAGAATTCAATTCGGCTACATATACGAAGTTCATAACTGAAATGACAGATCAAATTATCACAAAATGAAAAGCGATCACCTTTGCTTTCAATTAACAATCAGACGAGCAAGCCTGGGTATTATCGCATCGGATCACCAATCCAACAATCGAGAATTCGAGACGTTCTGCGAAGGGGAACAGTTATTAGAGAAATCAATTAATCAAGAGTCAAACTATCGACCAGTTTATGAAATTAAGGAATACCCTAATCTTCAACAAAGCCCCACTGGATTCTAGAAACACCCAGATCAAAACTCAAGATCTGATAGGAGGCTCAGTAAGAACCTTGGCTGTGTTCATCCTCTTCATCAATACAACTATGTTTCATGGTTGTTCAAAACTTGATTTCGAAGGCTGGATGATTCTACCAGTTAAGGAAAGAAATAGGAAAATCTTGATGCGGGTTTCTTTCGTCGTTCAATCTAATGTTTAGAAATGGAAAATGTCGAAAAAGATAAAAATGAAAATAAAAAATAAAAAATGGTGTGTAATAAATAAGAGAAAGAAAAGGAAAAAGATAAGAACTTTTGGGTAGTTCGATCTGATAAATAGCTGGGTTGCTTGTTCTCCAATTCGAGGCTTATATACTTACCGGGAAAAGCGTTTGTGGTAACCATGTATGTATTGTAACATATGGACCCAACAATGGCGATGTCTTGCTTTTGTAGCTGATCGGTTGCAAATCAACGGTTGTGATTACTTTTTATGTTATTTATTCAATGCCAACGCACACCATATCCTATTTTTCTTTTTTGACACTTCCATGTTTTTCTTTTCAAACCGTATGACGGTGTCCCACTTTTTAAACAGGAATAATGAGTTCTTTTGAATTCTATTGGTGATAATTTCTTATAAAAGATCTAAGGTCTGATTTGATTATATATTTATATGAATAAAGTACGGGTAAACAACACAAAAGACATTCTGTTTACACTAAAATTCTAATTTGACATTGTGTTTTTTTGTTCCAAATTGAACATCATTTATCAAAATTTATTCAATTTTGACCATTTTCCATTTGAAACCGTATAAATATATTTTTTATTACATTTTAAACCGTATAAATATATATTTTTTCGTTTAAAAACCACATTTTTATTTAAATACAAGGTGTTTTTTTTTGTTTTTTTTTTTACATTCAAAGCATAATGTATAAATATGCATTAGTTATATCATGAGAATCAAACTAACCATAAGCTTCTAATAAGATGTAAAAATTTCACGGGTTTCAAACTTGACATCCGGGTTTTGATCGACTACACGCCTCCAACCCTCCAAACTCATTTCAAAGTTGTGTATTTAATATAAATAACGGTTTTTATATAACTAATACATATTTATACATAAAATTATGGTTTGAATGTAAAAAATACCTTGTATTTATACAAAACTATGGTTTTTAATTGAAAAAAACATATTTATACGGTTTAAATGTATTAAAAAAATATTTATATGCTTTCAAATAGAAAATTGTCATTAAACAAAATTGGAAAAAAATTATGTTCGATTTGGAACAAAAAAACATAGTGTTAAAATTGAAAAAAAAAATTAAACTTAGTGTCAAAATCGAAAAAAAGTGAAAACTTAGTGTTTTTTGTGGTAAAAAAAATCAAATTTGGCACGTCAGCATATCATGTCAGCATGTCACGTCATCAAAACTGACACGTCATCATGCCACGTCAGCATGTAACCTGGTTAACCGGTCAAGTGGTCAGAATTGTAACAAACTGGAAAACACAATGTCAAATTTGAGACAAAAAAAACACAGTGTCAAAATAGAATTTTGGTGTAAACTGAGTGTTTTTTGTATTGTTTACCCATAAAGTATATATAAAATTTCTTTCTGACAAAACTGCACAAATGGTTCCTGTGGTTAGCTGAAAATTGTTATTTTGGTTCAAAAAAGTTTGGACTAGCACCAGAGGTCCAAACTTTTCATTTTGTTGCAAGTTTGGTCCAACTTTCTATAAACTTTTTCACAATGACTATTCTGCCCTTGTTTTTTTTCTTTTTCAGTTTTTTTTATTATTTAAATACTTTTTTTGATTGAAAGAAAAAATAAAAAAGAAAATTTGCATTTTCTATTTTATTTTTATAACTTTTATAACAAAATGAAATCTCTCTCTCTCTCTCTCACACACACACACACACAACAAAATGAAAAGTTTTGACGTCTAGTGCTATTCCAAACTTTTTTGGACCAAAGTGGCAATTTTCAGCTAACCACGGGGACCATTTGTGCAGTTTTGTCTTTCTTTTTAATCATTTAGACTTAATAAAATCTGATATGCTCTCTTTTTAAACAAAAAATCATAGTTTTTCTAGTTTCTTCGATCGTAATATCGTTCGTACATATATAATCGAGTCTATATCGACTCACGTCAGTTTATTGCAATACTTGGTTTGTGATGCTACCGTGAGTTTAAGCGAGTTTAGTCGAAGTTACATTTTACATTTCACTCCTTATTTGATTTCTATATTAATATAATTTAGTCCAAACTCACAAGTTTAATGGTATTTCTATTGTAATTTAGTGTTATTTCAATTTTTAATATTTTTATTAAGTGGGATTAAGTAAAGCTTGAAAGTGTCCATTGATTTAACTAAGCTTGAAAAGCTTGAACAAGATTAACCTTGAGTCAAGTTTTTTATTAAGTCAAGGTCGAACTTGATATTGCATCAACATGACTCTACTTGATTACACTCCTATGAACATCTTTTTCTCTTTGTTGATCATTGAAATCCATTTTCTTCTTGTAGCCACTCTCACCGATCGATTTCCATTTTCTGATTCTCTTCTTAGATCCTCTTGATATGTTGTGCGGTCTGTTGAGTATGGAGACTACTTGTTTTTGTGTTAGTGATTTAAGTGTCACCATATATTTGTGTAATTGGGATTAATGTGAGCTAATGGGGTTATAAATTGTACTTTATATTATATGTTTAATGTGTGCGGAGTGCACACTTATATAAGATTGAAGTATAAGTTGGTACAACAAAATGGTGAAGACAAGAGGTGAGCGTATTAACTGAAAAATCGAACCAAAACCAAATTAACTAAAATAATCGAACCATTTTCACCGAACCATCAGTAAAAAAGGTGGTGCGGGTTTTATTTTTGATTAACCAAATACATATGGTTCGGTTGTGGGTTTCATCTAAAACCGAACCAAACCAATAATATTAATAAATGTTTTTAATATGATATAATATTAAATATATAATATGTAATTATATATGAAATTGAAATTTTAAAAGATGATTATTTGGAATTAAATGATATACTTAATCTTTTATCATATTAATAAGGTTATAAACACTGAATTGTTTACTTTTTTATAACAATGTATTTTATATTTTTCAGTTTTTATAGCAAAGTATTTTTATTATTATCTCATTTTTACCATTATGATTAATCAATATTAACCATTAACCATAATCATTAACAAAAAAAAAACATTAACCAAAACCAATATTAACCAATACCCAGTGGCTACCAAAATGTATTAACCACTTATAATGGATATGGTTTGGTTTTAGCTAAAAACCGAACCAAACCGTATTATACAACCCATAGTAAGGACAAGGGGTCACGCCTCTTGAAGGGTCCTAGGCACAACGCCCTTAGTGGGGGTCCAAGGAGCTCCTGGCGATTTTGGAAACCATTAATCATGTCAATAATTTTGGGATTACTTGACTAATTCATAAGACGACAACCCTAATCGAAACCCTAATTGTCATGTATAAATATGACTCTTCTCCATGAATCGGATATACCCTTTTTGTAACGACCTAGATTTCTACATCTAATCTATGTGATTTGTCATAGTTTTATTTTTACAATGCAAAATTCTACTATAATTAAAACATTTACATCCCATGACAAATCACCGATTTACAATAAAAATCTTACATACAAAATAAACAACAATAAATGGTAAACTTTTAGGAAATAAGATGCACTAATCTTCTCTTATGGAGAAAGAACGTATTTGAGCTCCATCATCCATCCTCAAACGAAGATTTTTATCTCAAGAGCTCATAAGGTTGATTCAAGTGGATATTTGATCATTCAAGCAAAAAGGAGAGGAATCAAAGGCTTAAAAGGTATAATTTTTCTCCCTTTCAACCTATAAATCGATTTTCATGGAAGATGCCTGATTTGAAGTTATTGTTTAAAAAGGATTTTTATTTCAAAGTTCCAATAAACAAAAACTTCAACCTATTGTTTAAAAAGGATTTTCATTTCATAAGTTCCAATAAACAAAAACTTCAACCTATGATACGTGGCGCATCAAGTTTTTTTATTTTATTTTATTTTATTTATTACAATATTTGATGGTGGTTAGGCGGAAGATGTCAGATTTGAAGTTATTGTTTTAAAATGATTCTTATTTCATAAGTCCCAACAAATAAAAACTTCAATGTATGATTTTTTTTTAGTTGATATAATTTGTACCTTAGCTTGTACATCAAGAAATATAACTTTCTATAAATTTTCCTCTTTAGAATCTTGAAAAATTGTAAATATATGAATATTCACATCTAAAAATCTTTTAACTTATCTATCACGATAAACCATTAGATGTTTGTCTCTTCTCAGTAAGGATGATAATACATAATTAGATTCTTGTCATATGGAAGATTATTTTAGTGATGGTACTTTAGTAACATTATATTTAATTCTTAGATAAGCTTTTAATATTATATTAGTTTGATTTTAATTAAATTATAAATTTAGATATAAATACAAATATTATAATTTTAAAATGACATATAAGATAATTTTAAAACTTATAAACATATTGTATCTAATATTTAAAGTTTAAAATGATATAAATTAAATTTTATAATAAAAAACAAAGCAAAAAAAAAATAGATTAGTCTTTTAGTTTGATTAGAAAAATTAGATTTTATTAGAAAAATGTATAAAAATATTATTTATTTTATCTTATTAACCCTCAAAGTTTTGTAGCTAAATAAGTAATAATATGGATAACAATATTCTATTGTTTCATCATTTTTTTTAATATTAGTTGTTTTAGAAACGCATATAAAAAAAGAAAATAAATGAAATTATTAAATTTAAGACAAAACTGCAAAAGTGGTCCCTATGGTATGCATTTTTTCTGAGGTTTAGTCTAAACCTCGACTTTCTTTGGCGTCGTAGTCCTTTTGAGTTAGTTTTGTTGCGGATTTTGTCCCTCGATAAACTGAAATGACTAATATGCCCTCCCAATTTTCATTTTTTATGTTTTTTCTATTTAAACTAATGTTTTATTAAATTAAAACTAGGTTATAACCCGTGTGGTACACGCGGTTAACAAAGTAAAATAACATAAATATTATAAAATCGTAATCACTAATCATAAATTTACAAACAATTGAGAAGATACAACAATAATATTGAAAATGAAAAACACCAATTACGTATATTACACGAATAGGCCATGTCAAAAATACACGAATGGTCAATTTATCAATTATATCCTTCATCAATCCAAAAAGAAAGAAAAAAAAATTGCTATTAACCTTCATGTTAATAAATAGTAGCAAATAAACAATAAGATTACACCATCCCCTTATATTTATAACCTGCATTTTAATCAAAAGTAACAATAAGTAATAATATCATACCTCCTCCCCCGACAACCACAGTACATACAAACACTAACACATGAACAGAAACACACATACACATACACACATTAACATGCACATCATGAAAAAAAGCCAGAAATGACATTATTTAAAAGATTTTTTTACGGTAATGATTCAATTCTTTTTCGATTTTGGTGTACATATAAAATGGTCATTTTGAGCATTTCTTACATCTTGGAGTTATATTACTAAACGTATTCCATTTTCCTTCTAATAGCATCATATGTTTAAAGTAGATTGTTATTTGTTGCATTTAAGTTTATCATTAACAAGTAATGGTCCCTGCTTTATAACAATAACAGTTACAAAAATTGTCCCTATTTAGTGAAGTTTACAAAAATGGTCTCTGTTTTATAACGAATAGTCTCTATTTAATGAATTTTATGTAAATGGTCATTATTTTATAAAATATATGAAATGACAGTACGTTGCTCTTTATTGATATAGCAAGGGTGAAAAGAGCATTAAAAAGATCATCAATGTCAAAAAAATTTACACGAATGGTCCCTAGATCTAAAACAACTAAAAAACTAAAATATGTGGTGTGTTGCTATATAAGGAAGCTGAAAATACCAAAAAAAAAAGTAAGTTGGTTTTATTGAAAATCTGAGAAGCATAATTAATGTTTACTCATAATAACATGATACTTTGAAAGTAGGTTGCTAATACGTGTAATCAATAATATGATTTGTTTCTGTTCCCTTTAGTTTATTACACGCACTGTCAAAAATATCACACCAATTGTCAATTCACAAATTATACAATTCCTAAATTAAAAAAGACATAAATAAGTAAGTTATATTAACATGTGTAGTAATCAAAAGTTGGTTGCTATTACTTGTAATTTTCTTCTTGGTCGTACAACTTGAGTATTGTTGTTCGGAACATATTCACATAACTTTTTAATGTTGTAAATCATTAAAATATATTTATTATTTTATTTGCATATTTTGTATATTTTGGAAATATGTGTGATTGTTTTTACAACTACATAAAGTTCAATAAATAATACTATTATATGATAATAGTTAATTTGCATATTTTGTTATGGTATTTTTATTTATCCACGTTTTAATAAAAAAAATATGTATGTATATTCATACTGAAATAATATTGGATTTAAAATTTTCGTTGTAGTGAAGAAAAATAGGTGCTTAAATGGTAAACTTTTGAATTCACTTTCACTTCTCACTCATTTGAAATAATATTATAATCCTTAGATCATTATGTTTTTATCTATCAAAGCTACAGATTGAAACATATAAGCACATTTGATCAGATTGCTGCTACCATTTAAGCACATTTTCAGCAAAGATCTTTAATATAAAACCATATACAACAACCAGCGAGCACTTAGATTTCTAAAACTTCATATGAAATAAAGAAAAAACAGGGTATATACTTATGATATTTAGAAGCCATTAAGTAAAAAAAGGAACAGTCGCTTACTTTCGGTCTCAACACGTGGAGTAAGAGTCAAGATATAGTCGAAGCAAATGAGATCAGTCGCACCAGATTTACATACACGGTCTGCAATCGGAGGAAAAAAAGATTTTATATTAATAAAAAATGTTATTTATTAGCAGCGTCTAGGTTTTTCACATGAAATCCACATATAATTAAAAGAAAATAGTGACGCATAAACAAACATACATTCAAATAAGCAATTACATAAACCAAATTGAAGCTAGAAAACACAAAATTGAAACCTTAAATCAAAATACAATATGAATGACTTACCTCACAATAATCATCGTCATAATTAAAATTGAATCAAATCACCAGGAGAAGCACACGAATCACAAAGTAAACTAATAAAACCCAACAATTGAAGTTGATTTTGGAAATCGTTAAACGATGCAATCGGTTGGAGTTGTAATTGTTATCCCATAAAAACTGCAGTGTAGAGGTTTAAATTTTGATAAGATTACGCTTGCTTAACTTTTACGATGGTCAATATCAAAATTATGGTAGTTGATATATCAGAATCAAGGGATATGCCTAATTTTATGGGATCGTATCAAGAATGTGGAGAAAGTTGCGGACATTACAACAAATTCGGCAGCTGAAGTTTAGGGATATGAATTTAACGGGAGAAAATAAAGTATATTGCTAGAGAGAATGCCACGTGGCAGAAGGCTGGTCTAAAAGATGGACACGTGGCTTCTAGGAGAGCCTTTTATTAAGGATGGATGGATGGATATGGATATGGTCTCTCTCTCCCTCCCTCTCTCTCTCTCTCTTATAACCTTCTAAAGATGAATGAACATGAATCTGAAAGATCTATAAAAAAAGCCATTCTTAATTAAAGAACATGACACCAAGAACCAAAAACACATCTGAATTCAGACTTTACAAAAAAACACACCTTAAACAAACCGCAAGCATGAAACCAAGAACAAAAAAAGAGCATGAAAGATCTACCCCTTTTCGTCTCTTTACCTAAATCAAACTTTATTTCCCTTTTATCCTCTCTTCATTCACACAAACACACCCAATTTCAGTTTTGATTCAAATTTAGGGTTCCCATTCATACTTCCCCTCTGCCGCCATCGGAGAAGACACAGTCTGTACATGATGTCACAATCAACTATGCTTATTGGATACGTGTGTCTCATGTGTGTCCCGAAAAGAAGAAGAAATCACTGCCCCTTTCTACGACTTGTTCTTAATCGAATCAGGCGACAAAAATCGCAACTCCTTTTACTCTCTTTTCTCCTAAATCGATCGAGCTCTCATCTATTTCTATATTTCCCGAATCACACTAGGTTCGATCCTCCTTCTCTAGTCGATCACAACCCTTCCCTTTTCTCTCGAATTTGATGTTACAAATCTATCAGTTCAGGGTCAGATTTGGTGTTATAGATGTAAACGATGGACCTTGATTTGAGATTTGTGTGTAAGATTGGTCACTAGTGGTAGTGGTTATGAAGGTGGATGTCGAAGCTGGTAGATATGGCGTTGGCCGGAGGTGGTGTGTAAGAAGCTAATCACAAAATGTAGGTTATGATGGTTGATTCAAGGCTTTCCGGTTTCCACAATCCTTTAGAGAGAGAGAGAGAAAGAAAGAAAGAAAGAGAGAGAGAGAGAGAGATAAAGAGGGAGAGAGAGTGTGTGTGTGAGATAGTGAGAAAGAGCCCATATTTTAATTTAATAAAACATTAATTTGAATAGAAAAATATAAAAAGGAAAATTGGCAGGGCGTATTAGTCATTTCGGTTTATTGAGAGACCAAATCTGCAATGAAACTAACTCAAAAGGACCACAAAACCAAAAAAAAAAAAAATGAGGTTTTGACTAAACATCAGAAAAAAATGCATATCATAGGGACAATTTTTGCAGTTTTGTCTAAAATTAATTTATAGGATGCTTTATGTGAAAGAATTAAGTAACTCTTATTAAAAAATGACGAAACTGCAAAAATTGGTCCCTATGATATTCAAAAAACTTTGGATATGGTCCAAAAAGTTTTCAACTTGCATGGATAGTCCAAAATTAATAATTTTTTTGTGAATTTGGTCAATGATAAATTGAAAGGACTATTTTGCCCTTATTATTTCTCTTTTATAATTTCTTTATTTATTTTAGTATTTCATTAATTATAAAAAAACTAAAAAATAAAATCCCACCCATCCCTACTCCATCCTACTGGTAACCCCCCATTTTTCTCTCTCTCTCACACACTCTCTCTCTTCCCCCCCCCCTCTCCATCCATCATTTTCTTCATCAGCTGTTCTTCCCCTGTAATAAAACCACATACACTCACTGAAAATTTTAAAAAACACACAGTGGATCTGCAACTCAAAAGCATAAATATATCACACACACACACTTTGTGAACTTGGATATTGCTTATAAAGGGTGAAATCGTTTTTACTGGGGATCTGAGAAAACAACCCTTTAAAACCTAGGTGAAAGGGTTGACGACTGCCAGTCGATTGAAAGGAAAGGGATACGTGACTCAAATTCACCGGAAAAATCAACATCGATTTGGGTTTCTTTGAGATCGATTCATGGATGAGATAACGGGGTGGAGGGTTGCTGAAAGGAATGGTGTTTCATCAGAGATGTATTCACCGACAGTGGGGTTCGATCCTCAGGAGGCTGAGTAAACGAGGGGGAGATGCCGACGATGAGGTTGGGAGCTTTTAACAGTGAAATGTCTGGCGGTTGTTGAGTATGGTGGGGCAGTGGATTTGCAACGGTGGGTGCAGTCGGTGGAGTGGACGGCTGAGGTGTTTAATTTGCAGTTAATGAGGAACAAGGATATTGAAGAGGAAACGGTGAGGTTGTTGCAGGTATGAGTGTGTAGAGAGAGAGAGAGAGAGAGAGAGAGAGAGAGAGAGAGAGAGAGAGAGGGGGCCAACATAATTTTTTTTTGCATTAATATTTAAAAAGTACAAAAAAAAAATTAAAAAAATAAAATAGTCAATTCAAATACTCGATGGACTAAAATCATGATTTTTTTTTTTAAATTTTACAACCAAAATCAAATAAAGATCATGATTTTGGACTTTTCATGTGAAACTTTTTTTTTACCAATTTTACAGTTGTGTCCACCTTCAAGCTCCCGCTTTCTCCCTAAAAAATAAAGCCCTAATAACAACGGTCCGATTACTCTCATCGTTACATTAGATCAGCCAAATCGGACGGCTCGCAACGCGCTCCCCAGCCTATATTTTAAGCTCCACGCCTCTTTCTACTCAGCGTCTGCAACTCTGTAGGGTTTCATCTTCCACACTTCAATTTTTTCATACCTTTTTCTTTTAGATATCGAGTCACACCCATCTCGAATTCCTAACCTTCTTGATTGATCGTTTTCTACATCGACGAATTACAAAACTTTGGGGCGAAAAATTTAATTTTCGTAAAATCCAATGATAAATCGTCGTGAATCGAGCCTTTTCCGGCATCACAACGGTTGAGCCTTCCTTCACCGGAAGGATCCCGTTCGTCGGAGATGGCGTTGTCACATCCTATCGCCTTGGGGAGCAGGTTCTGCCATTACCTCTTGGGATTGGCCGTGAGAAAAACATTTTTTCCCATTATTTTTTTTTAAACGATTTCGATCGATTTACTTGGCCAATGACGAGATCTATTTTAAAAGAACACCATCTTTCGGGACTGAATGGCTTTTATCGAAGTCTTTGATGTCTATTCTGCAATACTGAGGCCAATTTGATTGTGTGTTATCTATGAGGAAAGTTTTTTGTGCTTATGGACGGTCAAGTGCTGTTTAGATCTAAACACCAGCAGTACTTAACTTTTTTCATAAGCTAGATTTAAATGTAGCCATCTTTGTCTTTCATGTCGATTCTGAAACTTTTATTAGGTATTGACAATCCATGTTGTGGCTAACATCTTTACAACGATTATCATAGTCATCCAGTACTTCAAAGCATATATTTATGTTTAATCTAATTTTGTTTTATAAAAACAAGATTGTGCGTTGAAGCTTAAACAATTTAATTTCCCTACTCCGTTAAGCTTTTATATGTGAGATGAAATCGATAAACACCGTTTGATTTTGTTTATTGGATTTAGGTATTTTGATTTTGTTTAGCGGCTTAAGAATCAACTATTTTCTAAAAAGCCTGATATGGTAACTTGTAGTCTACATAACTTGATTGTCGATGCGTATTATTTCTAAATGTAAAAAAAAGTACTGGTTATAAATTTCATTATTGTTATTTTTCTATTATGTTTATTTCAGTGTTTTTCATGTGTATATATGTTTATCCTTTGATCTTTTACTTAAAATAGTAGCAACTTAGATGTTATGGTATATAAAAAAGACATTGAATATATACAAAACCAACAGTTCTTTTCTCCTAAATCATTTTCCTTAATTGCAATATTTTCTATATTTTTGCAGCTAGTAATAACTAGTATATGATATAGAAGTCGTTCAAAAAAGCTAACCACTTATAATGATTTGTTGTTTTCAACGTTTTTATGCATCTTCACAAAATTTCATTATTACAACGAGGTATATGATTAATTTTGTGGATTTTGGACACAATCGTATAAACCATTATTGCATAAAAACCATACCAAACAATAATGGGTGAATGTTGATACCTAAAAAAATTGATCACTGATTAATCGATTATCATTAAAAGATACAACAAGACCTAGAACACAACTTATACAATGTTTGAGAATTCTAACTTTCAATGCATTTAGTTTTAGTTTCGACCATCAAATCATTGATACCAATAAAAAAAGCTAACCACTTGTAATGATTTGTTGTAACATTTTTATGCATGTATACCAAACTTAATTATTACAACTAGATACTTGATTGATTTTGTGGATTCGGGATTTTTGATAGTTCATGGTCACTACACTCCGTAGTTAAATAGTTTGGCAATTTTTTTTAAGAACCTAACTGGGGTGTTTTACTAAACCATTCATGCATAAAACCATAAGAAACAATAAAATTCGTATGTAGATACCTAACTCTCAATGCAGCTTTTATCGTATATTGAAAAAAACATAACTTAGTTTTAAATTTTACCATAAAAATCAGTAATACCATATAAAAAAAGCTAACCACTAATATTGATTTGTTGTTTTCAACATTTTTATGCAATTTTACAAACATTCATTATTACAACTAGATAACTGATTGTTATTGTGGATTTTGGATTTTTGGTAGTCCGTATTTTTATTCGGGTTACTACGACTTAGGATCGATTCATAGTGATAATGTTAAAATACAGTAAATCAAAAAGTTGAGTCAAATGCAGTAATCAAAAAGTTAAAATGATTACTTTGTTTGGAAATTACATGAGCAAGTTAAAATGATTACTTTGTTTGGAAATTACATGAGCTGGTGATCCCAAAAATGTAAACATTGAGAAAAATCCAACTCTCATTGTAAAAGTTACGATTTTAAGACGAATAAAAACAACCACGTTAATGACGAATGCTATTAATGGCAAAATGACAAAAAAAGATTGATTGACTTTCGTCTAACACTACAAAAATGAAATTTGTAGTATAACATGAGATAAGAACTTTGAAAGGAAGAATGGCAAAAATTGAAGTCGTATGAAAGAGATAATTTTTATAAAATATAAAAATGTGGGTTAAAAATCGAAGTTAAAATTGAAGACGTAACCTGAAAGAAAGTTATAGTTCTACAAAAAAGCTACAAATATATATAAAGAGGGTAAGAAACAAAGTTCATATCGAAAATATGAATTTTTAAAAAGGAATCTTACGCCGTGCCCCTCCTTTAATATAAGAAAACTTTAAGTCTTTTTTCAAATTACAATTACAAATCTTAAAACATTTATCAGAGTATCATTAAAAGTTATCATGTGCACAAGTCCTCCCATTGATGCGATGCACTCGAGCCGTGCCCCTCCTTTAATATAAGAAAACCTGAAACATGTAAACCACAAATCGTAAACACAAAATTTAATGAGCACCAAAAAAAAATCACACTCAACACAACATAAATAAACAACTATGGGTTATCAGCAACCCTGGGGACTATCAGCAGTCTTAGTGGGCAAACAGCACGCCCATGTGTTATCAACAACCCTAGAGACTATCAACAGTCTCAATTTATTGCAGAATAATAACATAAACATAATGTTAATATTCATATTAGAATTACTTCAACAATACACATATACAACATTTATTGCAGAATAATAACATAAACATAATGTTTTTACATTTTCACACTATTTACTGTTTTTATTTGAACTTGCTTATATATATATATATATATATATATATATATATATATATATATATATATATATATATATATATATATATATAGGCTCATACAAACATGCAAGAGTCACAAAGACAATTAGCATCCTACATCAACAATTTAAGGAGCCGACATTGGTGCATTCGACTCACAAGCACATGGAGGAGACTCACCTGAATCGAAGAACTCTGAAACACTACGACACGATCCCTTTTCTGCACTGCTTTCACCCGCGAATCCACTAATATGAGAACCATATAAAATCTTAATTAATAGCCCAAAACCCTCAAGTTTGACCCAAGGTTAAACTTGGTGAACAAGTCAATGGTCAACGGAAGTCAAAGTCAACAAGTCAAACTCCAGGCTGAGTACGCCCAACGTACTCAGCTCGTACGCATGGCGTACTCACCATTCAGAAACGGAACCCATACGAGTACGCGCATCGTACTCAAAGTTACGCCCAACGTACTCGGCCAGATGCCACTTTTCCATTAAGTGCTTAATCTCTTAAGTCCTTTCATCCAACACTCAGATCTAGTCCCACAAAATCAATCTAAGTCATAAAGTTTCCACCTTTATTACTTTCCATGTCTAGAAAAGATCCAAAAGCTAAAACCTTAACTTATTAATCCATTAAGACATCATGACACTTTCATCGACGGAATAGAAGGATCAAGATCACATTTTTTTGGATCCGAAAAGCTCCATAATGGATAAAGTTTCCAACTTTATCCATTATAAATTTAGAAT
The DNA here is from genome assembly GCF_052849685.1 of Lactuca virosa. Classification (NCBI taxonomy): domain Eukaryota; kingdom Viridiplantae; phylum Streptophyta; class Magnoliopsida; order Asterales; family Asteraceae; genus Lactuca; species Lactuca virosa. The sequence continues at coordinate 343,020,980 of NC_136430.1, read as the reverse complement.
GGTCCAAACCACCAAGATCTAGCCTTTAAGTATCAAAGGGATCAAAAATGCATCTTTTTCAACTTAATCCGTTAAGTCCAAGTCACCAACCTTCAGATCTGAATCACAATGATGTTTAGATGGATAAAGTTTCCAACTTTATTCATAACAAGGTTACAAACTTTCAAGATCTAAACTTTATGCACTAAAATGACCTAAAGCTCATAACATTAAAAACTAGCTGGGTCTAACAAATGCATCATCAAGATTCAAACTTTATACCTCTAGAAGAGAGATCAAGGTGAACAAAGATTGAATCTACAAGCTCCAATGCAAACAACACTTTTCCAATGAACTCCTTCTTCTCCAAGATGCACCAAGAACACTTCAAAGCACTCAAAAACACATTCTTTTGCTCAAAACGATCAAACTAGAGTTAGGGTTTTCATGGGAGGGTGTTGGAGAGGTGGAGGCTGAAAATGGAATGGGTTTGGGGAAGTTAAGGATCTTAAATAGGGCTCAAACCACGAAAATAGGGTTTGGGCACTGATCGTGTACGCCCAACGTACTCCTGGAATGCCCAACATACTCAGGATTCCCTAGTACGCCCAACGTACTCCCCGTACGCCCAACGTACGCGGTTTAACCCAAAACTATCCAAACTTTAAACGGTCATAACTTCTTCGTTTCAAATCTGATTTCGACGATCTCTATATCCATGGAAATGTATTGAAGATCTCTACAACCCTATATAATTACTTTTAACTTAAAACACATCGAACTAAAATTCATAATTCATAAAAGTAGTATGAAACACTACTTTTCCTATTTTACCCTTTGACTCCAAAGCACAAACCGAACTCTTGGATCACATAATATACATTGCCCACATCCGAATAGGTGTAAGCCTCTCTTTACCAAAGCCCGAAGCCTTATGATACTTGATCTTCGAGTCTCGAACCCAAATTATGAAACGACTCGAAATAGGGTGTTACAACTCTCCCCCTTATTATCTCCTCTGTCCCGGACCAAATGATCCCGACTGAACTCCCTGAATCACAAAGATGACTGGGAAAGTCACCTTACTCCGATAACCACCCACCCTTACTATCGTCGAACCCAAAATAGCAGAAATCATAAGCCCTAACAAGGAATGAACCTCAACTTTTCTCTAAGCCCACGAGTGTCCAACCGCTACGCCTGAAACTAAAAACCATGATCGATATCTAACTCCTAGGAAGATAGAACCATTCCAAACCATTCCCCATAATGACTCAAATTCATAACCTGAACCACACAAACCTATCTGTCCTGAAGAAATTTACGGATACCCGAAACATATACGCCCCGACCACTTACTGGTACCGATAAATCCTCATCGAAAACAAAATCAGCTCCAGACTAAAAAACTGAATAAGTACAGGTGGTACAGGTGGTCCTGGTCTATCTGCCAACATGACTCCATCAGTCGTTTACTCCCAATGAAGTACAACTCAACCAACCAATGCTCGAATGATCACCAAGTCCGCTTAATCCTTAGTGACGGCTACAAACCAAACCGAGTTCTCACATCACATCTGGCCCCAACCCAACCTACGATTTCCCAAGTATTACATATGTTGAGGCCCACTCACAACCCTTCACCCAACCATGTGATGATCTAAATCATCCTAGAGAATGCCACAAGCCAAGTAATAGACTTCCATCACTGTTACCACCGCCTACTAACCTAGTGAATGCTACGGCTGCTCCGCAGTCTTATAACTCTTCCACAACCGCATCCTATCCTAGTGAATGCTACGGCTGCTTCGCAATCTTACATCACTTCCACAACCACACACTAACCTGGTAAATGCTACCACTTTTTCGCAGTCTTACATCACTCCTACAACCGCACACTAACCTGGTGAATGATACGGCTGCTCTGCGATCTTACATCACTTCCACAACCATACACTAACCTGGTGGATGCTACGGCTGCTTCGCAGTCTTACATCACTCCTACAACCGCACACTAACCTGGTGAATAATACGGCTGCTCCGTAGTCTTACATCACTGACCAAAGAACACTATTCCTTGCTTAACCCTGAACCCTCTCACAACCAGAACTGGTTCTCTAGTTGACTTAGGATGATACCATGTTGACTGGCCTTCCCATTTAATCCTTAATCAAACAATATCTTATCCGCACCACCCGATTAGCCATTCAAGGCCCCGCCGACCACACGGTAGTCTGCTCCACACTCAGAATCCTGAACTATCTTGGATTCTTCCCATCCTCAAGGAACCCTGGCGCTCCCTCTAGATATACCGATCCAAAACTCTAACATGGGCTCAAATTCTAAAGTGGCTCGCACTTGGAACTATCCCCGGCAGCCCCAAGTGACCATCCCTCGCTTGAATTCATCTACATTCTAATAACTTCATAATCACTGGATTACCTAGCCATCCCACAATCTTCCTACCCAATTACCACAACATTGAGCATACTGGACTAAGATCCCATGATCAAATGATATCGGGTGCTCACACCCCAAACCAGATGAAGCACTTTACTACTCTAAAAAAAGATTGTTGTATCCGAAGTACCTTCCCTTGATACAATTCCACATCCTTCCACAATCCCAAATGATTCCAAGGAACCCAAAAGACCCACAATTAGAACACATAGATAATTATTTCAATGTTCTTCTTACTACCGAAACAAACCCGAGTCTGCTATAGACCATAATTTCGCAATCCAACAATTTAGGGCAATGTACCCAAAATCCATGATATACCATAAACAGAACATGACGATAGGTTGTCACGATCATTAACCTCCAATTATACAACTCAAAACCTACGAAGCATCCCCTCCCAGCGACGATAAACGAGAACATTCAACGATCGAGGATGCACTGTTAACTACCCAACAATCCAATCTTCTAATGACCAAACCCATGCAGAGCTACACATACCAAATTATGAAGTTGATTAATAGACCAACGATAGCAACAGTCTATACCCTGAGCTGACGAATTCTTTAACAACCGACACTCGACCCGAACAACTTAACCACCTCTTGACCAGTTCATTGGCATCCCCGAAAGGGAACACTGGTTACAACGAGCTACCTGACCAACAACTTCGTGCTGCGAAGACAACTCGTGCATTCCTGAGCACATACAACAAATATTAACTTGCTTTGAACCTCGTCTTGACCACATCTTGAACCAAAGCCTCGCATATCCGAACCGCAGATCCCTATAACCCATTCTTCTGAACCCGTGAACTCAACAGATCGATGATCTTTCACGTAGCATGCCCAGTTCTCCCCCACTCGGGTTCGAACTATCATCAAATGATGTTGTAGACAACCTACACTTCAAACCGAATCAACCAGATACATACATATATTCCCTGAGTCTTGGGATGTATAACACAATGCAAAATAATCTCCCAGATAAAGACCCAACAACTCAAAGACATTCCGAATCATAGATGGAGACCTCGAAAACTTCCCAGTCATAACCGCCTCTATCATCAAGAATCCCATGCAAATGCACAAACAATAAATCTGATAGCCCATTCATAGCACCAATTATCCATCTAAGAACAATTGGACTACCACACACTTCGCCTCTGAATCTCTAACATTCGTTCCATCGCGAGACACAATCATAAAAACATGATGCATCATCCTCATAGTCGAGATATAACATAGACAACGAAAGTTTTCGTTCCCGTTTCACTTCTCCTGATCACCTGGAACAACTTGCCAGGAGACACTCTAACTGAACTCAAGGAAAGCATACCCCTGGTCCTCATCTTGTACAGTCTCCACAAAAATGACTATCTTTCCACACATTAAATCTTCTCGAGGCAATCACACCACAAGAATCTTATCGTGCATTTGCACCTTTATCGCGGATACCGCAACCATCCGGTTTCCCCAACTGGGTCGTCCTCCGATCTCTATAATATTACGCTCGGTCTCTCTTTCCCCCAATATAGAAACTAGAAGAATAAAATCCTCGTCATAGAAAATGACATCATAAGCCGCTCATCCCATTCGTTCCGTTCTTGAGCCCCGAGACTCCGACTGTCACTTCCTGAAGTAAGGTCCCCAATACCTTGAAATTAACTACTCATCCAGGTCTGCACCATTCAATCCCAAATAACATGGCCATTAAGGCCCAAAAAATCACCCGACCCGTCTTCTTCCCGGACCGCCATAACCGAAAAGCTGATAATACCCAAAATGATGCAACAGATTCATGGTGCCAAACCACGTTACTACACTCAATTAGCTCCTTAGAATTTTTGGGACTTCCCTTTATTCGAGTACGGATCCTGTGCTTCCAGTAGTACGGGCCCAATACTACCTTCCACACATGTCCGTACTTTCCTCAGAATCATCCCGAATCCTCTAAGTCACATCCTCATAATGATACCCTCCAAAATCCATTGAACGGTGCATCCCCGATAGACCGAAGAAGCAAAATTCCCATGTTTGTTGGCGATGGAGACTCACAACGGACACTCTAACTCTCCTACTGGAAATCCGAACTCCCTACTGAAAGTCTGAGAAACAAATGAACGAATCGCCCCCGAGTCAAATAATACCAAAGCGGGTAAGGAGTTCACTAAAAACGTACCTAATCACAGGTACAAACATATAAGCATAAAACATATATAATCAGTAAGATAAGGGATAGAAACATACCAACAACCACATCCGGTGCTGCTCTGGCCTCCTCTGCTGTAAGCTGGAAGGCGCGCCCCTGGGACCTCAGGGGCACTGCTCGACCCTAACTCCTGTCAGTAATCCTCAATGTAGCCGGCGCTGGAGCCTGCGCCGGCCTGGCTGCGAGCTGTGGACAGTTGGTCTTCACGTGACCAACCTGATGACAGTGGTAGTAGATCCTCATATCCTGAACCGGGGCCGTCTGTCGACAATCCCTCGCAAAATGCCCTACCTGGCCGCATTTGCGGCATCCGCTACCAGACCTACAAACC